>NC_139017.1:67249054-67849054 GCF_964374135.1 Grampus griseus | reverse complement strand
CATCTACTGAGATTATCATATGGTCTTTTCTTTCAATTTGTTAATATAGTGTATCACATTGATTGATTTGCATATATTGAAGAATCCTTGTATTCCTGGAATAAACCCCCCGTGATCATGGTGTATGATCCTTTTAATGTGCTGCTGGATTCTGTTTGCTAGTATTTTGTTGAGGATTTTTGCATCTATGTTCATCAGTGATATTGGCCTGTAGTTTTCTTTCTTTGTGACATCCTTGTCTGGTTTTGGTATCAAGGTGATGGTGGCCTCGTAGAAGGAATTTGGGAGTGTTCCTCCCTCTGCTGTATTTTGGAAAAGTTTGAGAAGATAGGTGTTAGCTCTTCTCTAAATGTTTGATAGAATTCGCCTGTGAAGCCATCTGGTCGTGGGCTTTTGTTTGTTGGAAGATTTTTAATCACAGTTTCAATTTCAATGATTGTGATTGGTCTGTTTATATTTTCTATTTCTTCCTGGTTCAGTGCCTGAAGGTTGTGCTTTTCTAAAAATTTGTCCATTTCTTCCAGGGTGTCCATATTATTGGCATATAGTTGCTTGTAGTAATCTCTCATGATCCTTTGTATTTCTACAGTGTCAGTTGTTACTTCTTTTTCATTTCTAACTCTGTTCATTTGAGTATTCTCCCTTTTTTCCGGATGAGTCTGGCTAACGGTTTATCAATTTTGTTTATCTTTCAAAGAAACAGCTTTTAGTTTTATTGATCTTCACTACTGTTTCCTTCATTTCTTTTTCATTTATTTCTGATCTGATCTTTATGATTTCTTTCCTTCTGCTAACTTTGGGGTTTTTTGTTCTTCTTTCTCTAATTGCTTTAGGTGTAAGGTTAGGTTGTTTGTTTGAGATGTTTCTTGAGGTAGGATATTATTGCTATAAACTTCCCTCTTATAACCATTTTTGCTGCATTCCATAGGTTTTGGGCCATCATGTTTTCATTGTCATTTGTTTCTAGGTATTTTTTGATTTCCTCTTGATTTCTTCAGTGATGTCTTGGTTATTTTTAGCTATTGTTTAGCCTCCATGCGTTTGTATTTTTTACAGTTTTCTTTTCCTGTAATTGATATCTAGTCTCATAGCATTGTGGTCTGAAAAGATACCTGATATACTTTCAATTTTCTTAAATTTACCAACGCTTGATTTGTGACCCAAGATATGATCTATCCTGGAGAATGTTCCATGAGCACTTGAGAAGAAAGTGTATTCTGTTGTTTTTGTATGGCATGTCCTATAAATATCAATTAAGTCCTTCTTGTTTAATGTGTCATTTAAAGCTTGTGGTTCCTTATTTATTTTCATTTTGGTTGATCTGTCCATTGGTAAAAGTGGGGTGTTAAAGTTCCCTACTATGATTGTGTTACTGTTGATTTCCCCTCTTATGGCTGTTAGCAGTTGCCTTATGTATTGAGGTGCCCCTGTGTTGGGTGAATAAATATTTACAATTGTTATATCTTCTTCTTGGATTGATCCCTTGATCATTATGTAGTGTCCTTCTTTATCTCTTGTAATAGTCTTTATTTTAAAGTCTATTTTTCTGATATGAGAATTGCTACTCCAGCTTTCTTTGATTACCATTTGCATGGAATATCTTTTTCCATCCCCTCACTTTCAGTGTGTATGTGTCCCTAGGTCTGGAGTGGGTCTCTTGTAGACAGCATATATACGGGTCTTGTTTTTGTACCATTCAGCCATTCTATGTCTTGGTTGGAGCATTTAATTCATTTACATTTAAGGTAATTATTGATATGTATGTTCCTATTATCAGTTTCTTGTTTTGGGTTTGTTTTTGTAGGTCTTTTCCTTCTCTTGTGTTCCCTGCCTAGAGAAGTTCCTTTAGCATTTGTTGTAAAGCTGGTTTGGTGGTGCTGAATTCTCTTAGCTTTTGCTTCTCTGTAAAGATTTTAATGTATCTGTCAAATCTGAATGAGATCCTTCCTGGGTAGAGTAATCTTGGTTGTAGGTTTTTCCCTTTCATCAGTTTAAATATGTCCTGCCAGTCCCTTCTGGCTTGCAGAGTTTCTGCTGAAAGATCAGCTGTTAACCTTATGGATATTCCCTTGCATATTATTTGTTGCTTTTCCCTTGCTGCTTTTAATATTTTTTCTTTGTATTTAATTTTTGATAGTTTGATTAATTTGTGCGTTGGCATGTTTCTCCTTGGATTTATCTTGTATGGGACTCTCTGTGCTTTCTGGACTTGACTGACTATTTCCTTTCCCATAATAGGGAAGTTTTCAACTCTATACTCTTCAAATATTTTCTCAATCCCTTTCTTTTTCTCTTCTTCTTCTGGGCCCCCTATAATTCGTAGTTGGTGCATTTAATGTTGTCCCAGAAGCCTCTGAGGCTGTTCTCAATTCTTTTCATTCTTTTTTCTGCTCTTTGGTAGTTATTTCCACTATTTTATCTTCCAGGTCACTTCTCCATTCTTCTGCCTCAATTTTTCTGCTATTTTTTCGTTCTAGAGAATTTTTAATTTCATTTACTGTGCTGTTCATCGTTGTTTGTTTGCTCTTTAGTTCTTCTAGGTCCTTGTTAAAGGTTTCTTGTATTTTCTGCATTCTATTTCCAAGATTTTGGATCACCTTTACTATCATTACTCTGAATTCTTTTTCAGGTAGACTTCCTACTTCCTCTTCATTTGTTTGGTCTGGTGGGTTTTTGCTTTGCTCCTTCACCTGCTGCGTTTTTCTGTCTTCTCATTTTGCTTAACTTACTGTGTTTGGGGTCTCCTTTTCGCAGGCTGCAGGTTCATAGTTCCCATTGTTTTTTGTGTCTGCCCCCAATGGCTAAGATTGGTTCAGTGGATTGTATAGGCTTCCTGGTTGAGGGGACTGGTACCTGTGTTCTGGTGGATGAGTCTGGATCTTGTCTTTCTGGTGGGCCGGACTGCATCCGGTGGTGTGTTTTGGGGTGCCTGTGACCTTGTTATGATTTTAGGCAGCCTCTCTGCTAATGGTGTGGTTGTGTTCCTGTCTTGCTAGTCGTTTGGCATGGGGTGTCCAGCACTGTAACTTGCTGGTCATTGAGTTGAGCTGGGTCTTAGCATTGAGACGGAGACCTCCGGGAGACCTCTCACCGATTGATATTACATGGGGCCGGGAGGTCTCTGGTGAACCAATGTTCTTATATCAGCTTTCCCACCTCTGAGGCTCAGGCCTCACACCTGGCTGGAGCACCAAGACCCTGTCAGCCACATGGCCAGGTACGTGGGCCGTTTCTTGACTTTTGGGAAGTCTAAGGTCTTCTGCCAGCGTTCAGTAGGTGTTCTGTAGGAGCTGTTCCACATGTAGATGTATTTTTGAGGTATTTGTGGGGAGGAAGTGATCTCCTTGTCTTACTCCTCCACCATCTTGAAGGTCCTCCTGCACAAATCTAAAAGCTCTTTTTTCTCCTTTCCTCTTAGAGATCACAGAAGATTAAAGTTCCAGAGCACCCAGGTAGATCATTTACCAACTGAACAGTTTTTCTTGATAAAAACTCTTGACCAGCTAGAAACAGTGGGGAACTTCTCAATTTGATAAAGAATATCCACAAAATCCTACAGTTAAGCCATCAAGTTTGTGGTAATTTGTTATAGCAGCCACAGGGAACAGTTACAGGACCTAAGAGGCAAGGTGACTAACCTGAGGTTTGCAGTTATTATACTTGGTACATCAAGCTGCTTCATCAGCTATAAAGAACAGATTTTGGCAGCCAAACAACAAAAGATACACAGGTGACAATGCCTTGAATTTACAAAGCCATTTTCAAAGGCTTATTTGATCTTTACAGCAGCCCTATGAAGGAGGCAGTGCTGGTGGTGGTGTAAGGCACGGTCTGAACCAAACTTGGGAATCCTGACTCTGGGTCAAGACATCTTTCTCTTCCCCTGGAGTGTACTAATTTCCCCCATGAATATTCAAGAGGGTAGGAAGAGGAAACTTCTGCTAACTCAACTTCCTAAATGTCCAGGGCCTCCACATACATTATTCCATTAATCTTTGTGATAGTAAAAAGCAGGCATATTTATCACTATTTTACAGATTGAGGAAAAGAGCTGTTAAATAACTTGTCTAATGGCTCATAGCCAAAAAAATGGGAGGATTGGATTCAATCCTAATTTGACTCCAGAGTTTGTGCTCTATCCACTCACCATACCACTTATTACACTGGCAAGAACCTTAACCAATCTTCAAACTTGTGTTGGTCAACAACCCATTATCCGTGGAACATTCCATCTGGCACAGAGAAATGTATAGGCAACAAGAGCATCCCGGGTGAGCACCATTTCCTGACCCACATCTTCATCACTTGTGACAAAGCACCACTTCCTTCCCTTTGGCTATGTGGAACCTCTCCTTGAGAGCAAAGAGGACGTGTGTCTGTGGGAAAAACCCCTCCCTAAACAATCTCAGGTGGGCTGCACAATGAGGTCATCTCCTATTCCTAAACAAGAGAGTCTAAATATTCCCCTGAGACTTTCTGCTCTCTCTTCTGACATTTTAAGGCCTAGGATGGCAAAGTGACCTGCCTGAAGGTGCCTGGGTCTGGGCTGCCCCTGAGCATCCCATCTTCCCAGCCAATGACGGTTCTCATCACGGTCTCTGACCAAAGGTCCCTATAATATAGGCCAGCCCCACAGTGAAGGGTCACTGAGAAGCAGTCCAGACCACCTGGCCACTTGGAGCCCATGATGAGTACACTTATCTGGATAAGTAAAAGAAAATCAAAAAACAAAAACCCCACAAAAACAAAATGAAAGTATAAAATTCCCCCAAACTCTGAAACATCTCCTAGGAGATCTGATTGCAGAGTCTAAAACTGGCCTGGGGAAAGCACTGGGAAAAATACCCTGGGGTCAACCCTGCTGGGTGAGATGAGGAAGCCCATGGGGACAGGTGTCTGATATGGAGGCTGAGCAGACCAGTGTACCAAACAGCCCTGCCGTGGGCTGGGGTTGTAAGGTTGAGCGGAGATGGGGGCGAAAATGAGACTATGAGGTGGCTCTCTCTCAGATCTAGGCCCAGGTTTTATCCAGCATCTTTCCCCTGAGAATTCAGGAAGTCACCTTCCTGAGCAGATAGCTGTGCCCAGGTTCAAGGAGGGGAGCTGGGGACATAGCCCAGTATGGCCTGTGATGATGCCCACTGGCAGTGCTTTCCGGACCTTACCCAATCTGTACTACTCAGAAAGCCCACTCCAAGGCTTTTATCAGGTTTCCCACATCAGTGCCTCCTCCAGGGTTCAGATCTGGTTCAGAACACTGGAGTTTGGAGGTTAAGGAGAGAGATTCATGAGCATCTGTAATCTGAGGATTTTCTCTCCGAACACTTGTCACTTTCCTGATGCTCCTGCCATCCTTCCAGACCCCAGAGCCAATATGTGGAATCTCTCCCCTTATGGGGCCTTCCTGGGACTTGACCCTGAACTTCTCATGTCCCCGCAGTCTCCACAGCTCTTTGAGAAACATTCTTGGTAGGGTTGGGGGTACTTTTTAATGTCCCTCAAATTACCCTGCACGGCAAGCCACGTAGTTTGCTAGCTTGCTTTCTGCTGCCATAAGCTACTTGAGAGAGGGAAGCGTCCTTACCATTCCACACGTTCTAGGAAGGAACAGCGTTTAGGGACCAGTAACCATGACTGTTGAGCCACCAACCTCAAACCATTTCTGTGCACCAAAAACTACCTCCCATAACTCTGATCTATCTTCTTAGACAAGAGTGGTAAATATGACAATTTGCGAAGTACCCTAGAAACCCTGACTAACCACATTCAGCCTTGTTCTTCCCTCTGTACAAAGCTCAAACCAAGGCTGCATCTTTGGCCATTCTAGAAGACTCTTTGGTATATCCACTGAACACTCTTCCTGAAAAGGCTGGCACAGAGCTGGATTCTCCTTTGTCTCTGAATAGTTCCAGTCCCCAACCAACCAAACCTTCCCTGGGAGACAGAGACAGCTGGGGAATGAGGACTGCATGCTCCACGAAGTCATTCAATGATCCTCTGAGATGCTCATGGGTCATGTATGCAGCCCAGAACAGGGATTCCTGTGCTGTCATGCCAAAGAAGTGGGCTGACTTGAAGTGAGTCCAGGGAAGAGGGATAGGGAAACTAGGATACTGAGTTCTGAGAAAGTCAGACTCCTTCCTCTTAGCCCCCAGAAATACAGATGTTGCCTGGCCCACCTATTTGACTCTGTATTTATTTCCCAATAAAAGAAGGGCTCTTAAAGGCAAGAAAACAAACAATCAAAAACAAAACAACAAGCTGTAGACTAATAAGCTTCAGTGAAGAACTCTAGCTGGGATCACTGGAGAGTGCAATGAATTGTGGGGACAGCCCCAGATGAAACATGGTAGAGGAAGTGTCCAGTAACTTCCTTTGCTCCATCCACTTGCCTGCCCCAACACTACCCTGAGAAAACCATTCTGTTGGCTTAAAACATAATGACTCCAAACATCCTTTAATGATGTAATCATAAAAGGACTAACACATTTAATTATCCACCACTCAAATTACTTTATCAGATATCATTTCTAGTTAAGAGCAGGACATTTAGAATATGGGATTTTTAAATATTAGGGTTCTGTCTCCTCTTTTAAAAATTGCAAATGTAATACAGCAGTGAAGAAAATTTTAAAAGAAAGAAAATAAAATCTTCCATAGTTTTCCAATCTTGTCACAACTGTTTTCAAGTTTGTAAATCTTTGTTTATAAGGTACTAGAGTGACTGGTTCAGAACTCTGGCTCTGTGGTCAGGGAGACCTGGGGTTAAGTCCCCAGTCTGTTAGTTATAGGTCATGTGACCTTGGCAAGCTGTTTAATCTCTCTAAGCCTTTCTTTCTTCAGCAGTAACAGAGTTAAGATGAACCATCTCATAGGATTGTTGGGAGAACTAAATGACACTAATGCAAGTAAGGTGTTCAGTGCAGTGTCTGGAGTATGATGACCATACTGCATTTGGCATCTGTCATTTTCATTATTTCTGGAAAGTAGGCATAAGTGATTAAATGACAAACCTCATGTAGCTGCAGCAGGTGATGCACAGGAAGTACTACTTGTGGTCAAGATCAAGGGCAATACTCAGACACCTGGAACAGAATGCCTCAGGCACCCCAGAAAGGGATGTCATTCCTGGGTTTCTTCATAAGACCAATGGTAAATCTGCAGCATAAATTAGAGACAAAGCACATCATGGACCATTAAGAACTTTTAGCAATTGAAGACAGAAATGTAGATCTTCTGCAATCAGCATTTTAAAGCCCTGTTATAAAACAATTGAAAATTCTCAGCACAGACCATCACATTTGATAAAGAAAAATATCAGTGTATAAAACAGAATAAGAACAATAAAATAAAATATGAATCAGAACTGAAAATGTAAAGCAGAATGAAAATATGAACTGAACCCATAGCCACACCTGATTCAGTTTTGCAAAATTCATGTGTGGGAGGTTTTGAAGTCCGTATCAAAATCACACAGTATAATAATTGCATTTATTTTTTATTTTAACTGTAACTGTATAAAATACCTATAGAGTTCTCATTGTAGTGTGGGTTGGTCAACTTAATTTATTCTTTTGCTGTATTAAGCAATTTCAAGTCAAAAATGCCTTTGGGTATCATCATAAGTAAACGTCTGATAGTTGGGCTACTTCCAAATAATTACAGTCAAGACAGGGTGGAGACAGTGGGAGGAATACTCCTTACTGTGCAGTGACTTAAGTTAAGTACTTTCTTGCCTCAGTGGACTACTTATTCTATAAGCACATATGTAACTAAAACGACTGGTGTGCAAACAGTTTTGTGTTTTTTTAATTTAACATAATACATAAAATGTATTGTTATATGTGCTGTTTAGTTTATGAACAGAGATTTCTTAAAGAATTTCATGTTAATTATCTTGCCTTGAAAAGAGAGCAAAGGAAGAGCAAAGGATTGTTTAAATTGTTAGGTTTTGGAAGGCATTCTATGGGGTAAAAGAAGTACAGACTGTACCCGAAGACAGAGGTTGCCTTCTTTAGTTTTTCTGTTTCTAAACTTTGTGCTGTTAAGCAAGATAACAGAGTTAAAACAGTAAGGAGAAGTTCCCATCCTATGATATTTTTCTGGGCATGAATAAGTCAATTAAGAGGAGGCCTCTAAAAAGAAAAAAAAAGAGGAGGCCTCTATCTATGTTGTCTTATATTTAGGAAGCATGGCTCATAGCTCCCAGTTCTGATGACAGAGCAGGGAAACAAACATTAAAATGCTAAATCTTGGTCTCATTGGGCCTCAAGTGGCTGAGATATTAAGTCCTACTTGCTCAGATGGCAACTTGAGCTCCAGCTGTCCTTCTCAAATTTCCCACCAGCTAGAGCCGACAGCAGGAACTTCTGCAGATGTTCCCCGCTGAATCCCAAAGTGTCCACTCTTCCCCCTTGGGGAGACCCACACTGGGACAGAAGGCTGGGAGAAAGACAGGCAATCATATTGCTTCCTGTGTTGTTTACTGAACTCTTTAAAATACAAGAATCTACTTAAGAGCCTGGGTTCTAAATTTGGTTTGTCCACACAGGTGTGTTAGGTCATGGGCGTGGAAGAATATGAGAATTCTAAAATAGAAACAGCTTATTTCTCCTAAGAGCTCTGCACCAGGCCTAGACATTACAATTATTATCCCCAATTGACAGATGAGGAAATTGAAGCTTAGAGAGTTAAATAACTTGCTTGAGGTCACACAGTAAATAAGTGACAAGTATAGCACCTGAATATAAGTTCTACCACCTCCTGCCACACTGGCTTGGAATACATGCTTCCTAGCAAAGCCATTATCAAAGCCCTTAATGTCTAGGGAAAAGAAGGCCACATAAGGAGAGATCAGGGGAAGAGAACGGCTATGACCCTATGCCCTCATTCTATCACATTCTTTCTGGACTCTGTACCCTGTATTCTATATATTTATCCATAAGTATCTATGACTCTTGACTTCCTTAGTACTTCCTGTCCTCTTCTTAGGAACTGCCTCCATTTTGACCTTAGGCTCCCTCTTTCTCCCCCTCCCTCTGTCCCACTCCCATTAGCCCTTTGGGCTCTCCATCTCCCAGGACATTTCTGGCCACTGGTCCAGGTCTGTGATTGCTGCCTTGCTAACATTTTTCAGCTGCCAGTTTTCTACAAAGACTCATTCTGGGCATGCCATAAGCATGGTTCTGCTTTCCTTGTCCTCAGTTTCACATCGAATCTCCATAGGTCCTGATTCTTACTCTGTCTTTTCTCAGAAATCTCTATCTAGGACTTTCTTTTCCTTCAATTGAATTTTTATTTTATATTGGGGTATAGTTGATTTACAATGTTGTGTTAGTTTCAGGTGCACAGCTAAGTGATTCAGTTATACATATACATATATCCACTCTTTTTCAGATTCTTTTCCCATGTAGGTTTTTACAGAATATTGAGTAGAGTTCCCTGTGCTATACAGTATGTCCCTGTTGATTATTTTATATATAGTAGTGTATATATGTTAATCCCAAACTCCTAATTTATCCCTCTACCCCAAGTTTCCCCTTTGGTAAACATACATTTGTTTTCGAAGTCTGTGAGTCTGTTTCTGTTTTGTAAATAAGTTCATTTGTAGCATTTTTTTAGATTCCACATGTAAGTGATATTGTATGGTATTTGTATCTAGGACTTTCAATACTTGACCTCACTATTGCTCAAATTCTTCCTCAAAGGATTAATGTGTGTGACAGCTTATACTGCCACCCAAGTACCTGAGGGTTCGAGTTTGACTTTACACTAGTGGAAATTTTTTTCCAAATTGCAAAGGTGTATGTAGTCAAAGGAGAATGGGATCAGAAAAATATGAATTTGAACCATAGAGTTTTCACTCACTACTTGTATAACCTCTAGGATAAGTCACCTTGTTGATGGAACGCAGCTTTTCTACCTATAATATAGTGCACTACAAGTTACCTAGTATATACTGTAATGTGCTGCTCAGACCTCCTCGAACAAAAGCAATCATTCCCCAGTTGCTGGAAGCATTGGTGACTGACAGCTCTCAGCTGAGTCCCACTTCCAGAGCTGCCCTCAGCCAGTCCCTTCCCTGAAGGCCACCCACATCTAACAACTGGTCAGTTGGTCAATGAAAGGATATAGAAGACCAGTCCCTCTGCCTCAGTTTAGAGCAGCCCTTCAGGAGCATCCCAGGTCAAGAGTTCCTCATGGAGCCAGCTGAAGTTTTTGCTGTAACTGCATTCAGAGCTCAACTCCTTTGTCTGCTCAGTCCTACATCCTTTGCTTCCCACAGGCATTGATTCCACAAGTACTCCCCAACAAACTTCCTGCATACACATCTCCATCTCAGTCTATGTTGGGAAGAACTGACCTAAGATATAGCATATATTTTTTGAATGTTAAAACAACATAGGGTATATAAAGCACAGTATTTGATATAGCATGGTCACTCAATATTTGCTACTTCCCTCCCCTTCCTATTGTTCTTTTCTCTCACTGATTCCTAATGATACTTGACGTAGTGAACCTAGGCCTTCTAACAGGAGGCAATGTCCCTCTTCCCACCTGATCAAAGCTCCTTTTCACATACAAAGGGTTAAAAACATTTTTGGAAAGGCTTTCATTCTCTTGATGGGAGCCACCAAAAGTTTTAAGTTGGTCAGTGACCAGGTCATATTTCTGTTTAGAAAGCTTACTTTGGCCATAGTGTGGGAGAAATTTAGGTAAAACTAGAGGCTGGGAAATGATTAGCAGAAAAAATGGTCTCCACTAAGAAGTGGCAGTGAGGTGGGAGAGAAGGAGGTCCATTGCAGACATTTTATAGTTGGGTTTGGTAGCGTTTGGTGACTGTTAGGATATGGGGTCTAAAGGAGAAGGACCTCTAAAGTGACGTTTAGACTTATGGTGTCGTTTCCAGGCATATAGCAATGTCATTCTCTAAGATAGGAAGTATAGGAGATGGAGATAACTTTGGATCAAAATTAGGAGCAAGGGCGTAAGATTACTTTGTTGGCTTGGGATGGGTACAGTTGAAGTGGTTTTGGTTCACCCAGATGGAGATTTCCAAGGAGTACTTGAATATATAGAGCTGAATTTCAGAGGAGAGGTATAATCTGGAGAAAAACAGAAACAACAAAACCAAGTAAACCTTAGAAGCCACCTTTCAAACTTCCTCATCTCACGCTCAGAAAGCTGAGGTTTAGAGGTTACCACCTCTGAAGGATTTGCCAGAAGCCACGTGGCCAGTTTTTTAAAGCCATGACCAGAAATCAGGTCTCTTGGGTCAGTGTACCCATTCCTTAACTGAGTTTCATTTTGCTCTATTTATATATATGTTTCCCCAATTTAACAATGCCTACTATACAGTAGGTGTTAAAAGTGTTTGTGGAATGAACATACTAATTGCAACCATTCTTTGAGGTAGGGCTGGCCTCTCCCCTCCACATCATCACTGAAATTTTACCTCAGTGGCATCTTGGAAATCATCAGACCCAGAGAAGTCCTATTAAGCCACCAAATTTACATTTCCCCAGGTACCTCCTGACCCCTCTTCACTTCCTCTGAGAGCCAGATCTCTGTTGTGCAGGTCACACCCATGGGCAGGGTTTCTGTGGAGTCCACAGACCTGAATGGGAAAATTGATAAAAGCAAGAAGAATAGAAAGAAGGTATTATTTGGGGGCACAGAGATCATGTAATCAATTCCTTTTTATTCTACATTTGGAAAAACTTAGGCTAAGACCTTGTTCTGGATGATTTATTGAGGTTATCCTATTTAATCCTGGTGAAAAGATCATCCACTTGTTTTACATGAGGAAACTGAGACTAGAAAGTTTACTTTTCCTGAAGTTCTAAAACTGGTGGATTTGGAACTCAAACCCAAGACTGTCTGGCTCCAAAAGTTATGCTCTTTCCCTCATACCATGCAGCCTTCCAGAGGCTCCCATCGTGTGTGGTTCCAGGTCTTAAGTATAAGCATGGATACCAAACATGTCCATTCCAGTGCTTTCTCTAGGTACCAATAGGCCCTTCAATTTTCCCATCTTAGCAGACCCTGCAGAATTTACTGCTCTGGGGTCTGGGAGAATCCAGGAGACCTTTATGAACATAAAATAGGTAATGGGTCGAGCCCAAGGGAGTGCCTAGTGGGCATCAGGAAATCCCAAAGGAAGGAGAGAACATTTTTGACTTCTAGCCTCAACTCTGCTGGTAACTTGTTACGTGGCCTTGGGTATATCACTTCCCTCTCTTGGTCTTCTAAAATTGAAGAAAATATGGGGAAATGCAAATTTTCTGGGCTTCCCTGCTGATGATTTCCAAGTCTTCTCTGTAATAATCATCTCCATCACACAGGGTATGGAAAGAGGTGATGTATGGGGAAAGAGAGAAACTCATCCCTAAGAAGTGGTTTGGGGGCTTTGGAGAAGCAACAATTAGTTTGAATCTTAACAAATGAGTAGGAGTTTGTTAGGCAAACAAGGAGGAGGAGGGGAGATTCCAGGAAGTACAAAAGATTGAGCAAAGGTGCTGAGTGAGTTTTGGGAACTGCAAGTAGTTCAGGAAGGTTACAGCACTTGCTGCAAGGGAGGAGCCAGGTTACAAAATAGATAAGAGACATCCACAGAAGCCAAGTCATGTAGACATTAATTAGTAACCTTGAGGCCCTCTAAACAGTTTATCCTTGAAGACTGTAGGCATGGAGATGTCACAGTCAAACTTGTGTTTTAAAAAGACCCTTCTGCTCTGATTTCTGCCCTCTACCAGAGAATATAGCACAGCAAAGAAAGGAGCTGTTCCTATTGCCTGGGAACTGGAATGGAAAGACATTTGTGGGACAGACCATCCAGAGCCACAGCCAACCTGTAGCCCCTACTTATCTGTTATTCATGACAGCCCTCTTCTCTTCTTGATTGATTTGACAGAAAAATGGTAAGAAGAACACTGTTATCCACACCTCATAGAGCTGCAGAATTAATTAATTACCTCTATTGTTTTTGACAAACACCCCCAGGGGAAAGACTTTCACACTGTGTGATTTTCTAGCCAGGTTTAATAAAGACAGCCTTGCAGATGGGGTCTTTCAAGGAACCACCAGACAGATCAAATAATGACAGTTCTCTGGGAATGAAGTTTTGAAAGAGTTCCAATCCCTTTCTACCCCTCCAGTGGCTTCCAGGCTGTTTGTTAGTTTTCACCATGATTGTGGACTTTTGGTTTTAGAGGCAAGAGAGAGGCTAGAGTGGAGTGGGAACGGGGCAGGTTAAAATGCCACAGAGCTCACTGTTCTTACTGGGATTCAGCCATTTTTCTTGAATAAACATTCCTTGAATTGTTGTAAGCCTTTGGTTAATTTCTAGAATTCTGAAAAAGTTGATTCTGATCATTCCCCACCCCCACCCCACCCCCAGTTTTCTCATTGCTTTTACAGATGAGAGAGTTTTCGGAGGTCCATACTCTGCCATTTTTGCTAACATCTACTATTTGGGGGGGTGTGAAATTCTCATTCTATTAAGAGGATTCTCATCTACTAGGTTGATTTTTTTAATTGTCATAAAATTTTTACATCTTTTCTTTGTTTATTGAAGTGATTGTATGCTTTTTCCCCTTTAATGAGCCATTGTGATTAACTGCATAAATAGATTGTTCAAAGTGAAACCATCTTTGCATTCCTGGGATAAACCTATGGTATATCTTATTGGGTTAAGGAATTCCATTTGTTAATATTTTATTTAGAATTTCTATCCACAGGTGAGCTCGGTCTATAATACAGAGAAATAAAAGAAGAATAATTATCATTTGGACAACTGAACTCAGAAAAGTCAGTAACCATGACGTGACTTCCGTGTACAAGAGTTGGCTGTAACTTTTAGTTGGTTCCTCTTGGGAAGTAGGTACATCCATTTGAGGCTACACATGGCAAATCAGTTAGCGTTAGGATTAGATGAGTTGAAGAAGGCTGAAAAAGAGTGCTTTAAGCAAGGTACATGTTTATTATTTCCTCAAATAAACTAAAAGAAGACAAGAGGTAGGCAGTTTATTTTAGTATGGTGATTCTTTGGATAGCTCTAGAATATCTGGGATAGCTCTAGGATATGGTGGTTCTACTATCCTTATGTTGTAACCCTTGTTCTCATAGTCCAAGATGGCTATTGAAGCTCCATCCATTCATTTTTGTCCCAGGCAGCAGGATGAAGGAAGAAATGAAAAATACTTTCCCATTCATTCTCAGAAATCCCACACAATTTCTGCTTATATAGCAATGGCTAAAACTTAGCTATGTGTAAAGGAGTTGGGAAATGCACCCTTTAGATGAACGGAACACATCCAACTAAACATCAGGGTTTGTTAGTTTGAGAAAAAAAAGGAAGATAAATATTTATTTAATAAGCAATTAGGAGTCTCTGCCACCCAGAGAATGGTTTGATCATGGAAGAGAGGACATATTTGTAATCAGATGTATGGGAAGAAGGTGAAGGTGTACGTGCTTGCATGAACATTTGCTCGGCAGTCAAGGAGAATGGGGAGGACATCTACCAACATTACGTGCTCATCTCATTTTCTCTGAGAACAGTGTCACAATAGAATTTATCCCTCACATTTATTAAAAGTTAAACGCAAGTTTCTTGGTCTGGCTGCTAATTTTACAGGCATGTTTACTTTGTAGAAATTTACCAAGCACTTTTCAGAACATATGTAATATTCCAATAAGGAAAGATAATGAGAAATAGTGACTGGGAGAAAATACTGACTTTTAAAGTTTTGTTTCAAATCCTTCCCTAATTTTATCCATTTGAGCCACAACACTTTGAACCTATTTTCTCTCCCCTTTGTATAGAAATATACTATTATTTAGCATATAAATATATTTATATTATTTTATTATCATATATAAATACATAATAAAATTTATATAAGTATATATATTTATCAGGATCATTTCTGAGGCCCACACATCTACCTATAAAACCTTGGTATTGCATTACATTAATTATCTCATATCTAGAAAAAATTTTATAAAATAAACCCAAATTAATATTCAGAATTTTTCAATGAAATATTTCAAATTTCACAATTTTCTAACTTGCCAACTCACCCTGCAGAAATTTCACATAGAAACACTTCTATCAATACCTGTAACATCCTTGAAATTTCCCATACATCAGCGAGAACAACCTATCAAAGCACAAAACTGGCTGTGCAACTTTCCTGCTCAAAGCCAAGCAATGGCTTGCTAATGTTTTTAGGATAAAATTCCCAAGACCCTGCATGATATGGTCCCTGTTACCCCATCAGTCTTGTCTCCTGCTACACTTTCTCTAGCTTTCCCAGACACACTGGTCTTCTCTCATTCTGAATCTCAGGAGTGGCAAACTTCTCATGAATTATGGTTTCCTGAATTCAGTTTTGTATCTTTGGTGCTGATGCAAGGCAGGAGGAGGTGGGAATTAGAGCAGTGTCTCTATAGGTGCTGGTCTATGGATCTGTCCGATGGTACCAATAACTATCTCTGACTCTACTTGGAAATTCATAAGAGGATGGGGCTGATTCTCCTCCAGCCTCACCTCTCCAGAGCCCTCACAAGAGATTGGAGAGGGATCACTGGCTCTTTTCAGAGTACCTCTTGCCTTTCCAGTTTTTCTCATAAAAAGAACATCCCAGCCTACTATGGATGTATATAAATTTCTTTACTGAATTGTCCACGGGATCTCAAAAGCCCAAGGAACTTTAGCAAAAACAGCAGTCATAGGAATTTACATATAAAGCAGAATGTCACAAAGTCTGCAAGCGAAGCTGATTCACCTTGGTGGGGAACCCTAAAAATTTGCCCATTAAATCTTGCCACCTAGATGCCAGTGTTTAGCTTTTCTTTTGATTCTTCAATTTACTCCAAAACCCTTCAGTGAGATTCTCTCCCACCTTTTTTGTTTGGGTGTCTTGCATACAACCAGCTGATACATGAGGCACAGTTTCTGCCCTTTCAGTCCTTTCTCATCTTTTGCAAATACAAATGCCCTGGCTTTGCCCTGACATTGCTTGAAATTCTCCTTTGCTCAATCAAAGTTGATTTTGAAGTGGAGAAAGGTAAATTCTAGTCTAAAGGGTGAGGGAGAAAATGGGTCCATTGCATTCTCATTGAGTCGCCTTGTCAGTGAAATTTTGAAGCTGATTTTCTCACTAGTATTCCTAAGAAATATGCAGACATCAGTCACATTAGGAAAATGAGATTTTTTTTGGGGGGGGTGCTGTGTGGCATATGGAATCTTAGTTCCCTGCCAGGGATCACACCTGTGCCCCCTGCACTGGAAGTGTGGAGTCCCAACCTCTGGACCACCAGGGAAGTCCCAGAAAAATGAGACTTTTCTTATTGATCTGACCCTGACTTTTGTGAAATTAAAGTCCCAGAATTATTGTGCTAAGGAACATTTGATTCTTTGAGAATGGGTTTATTTTTCAAGAGCCACCGCCCAAGATAGCTCTCTATTTTCCACCTAGAAATGTGGCAATAGCTTATTTTAGATACTTTTAAATTCAGACCTCTCCAGCAGCCAGGTTAGTTTTTTCTTCCAGAGCATCCCTGCTTCATGCTCCTTTCCTCTTTCTTAAAGGCTCCTCCACACACCCGTCCCTGACCTATCTAATGTCTGCTCATTTTTCAGCCTCTGATTCCAAGGGGAAGCTCTCTCTGACCCTCAAAACCAGATCCAGTCATCCTGGTTTGCATATGCTCAGCTCTCACAAGCTCATCTGTCTAGCAGTTGTCATATCTAACACTTGTCGCATTGTCATAATTGAAATTAAATTACCAATTTTCCTTTGTGCTGACTCAACACTTCCAGTGCAGGGGGCGCAGGTATGATCCCTGGTGGGGAACTAAGAGTAGAATGTAATCTGCATGAAGGCAAGAACTGTGTCTGTCTTTCTACATGCTATATCTAGAATGGTGTTTGAATCATAGCAGCTGCTCAATAAATACATATAACCACTTTTTAAAATAGTCTGAACTTGGTTGTTTGGACACTAACATCAAAGAATGTGCTTTTCCCCCCATTTACATCAGGACTATGTCAAACTGCCTTCTGTCACTTAAGGATGTTTTGGGAAAATCCCTCAGTTTCATTTTCATCACTTCTAGTAACTTAACAGTACAGTTCAATGTAAAACTCCCCTTTAACCTCTTCCTGTCACTCCAGCTCAGGCTTGCCTCATGGTCCAAAAAGTCTATAATAGGGAGGGGGATATGGTTTAAACTCCCCCACACCCCTCCTATTTTACCTCGCCCATTTCCAGCTTCTCAAGTGGTTTTAGGTCAGGGAGGAAAGGGTCAAACTCTTCCTTAGTTACTTGGCTTCTGTTGGTTATCTCTGTTTCTCCGGATAATACTAATCCACTGTAGATGCCTTCTCTGACAGATACCTGAATATTGGCTCTTTGGTGGAGCATGGGTTTGAAAGTCTTGGCAGTGGTGGGGGTGAGGAGTTCTCCACAGAAGAGTGCTGATGTGGGAGATGTTCTCTGGCTTCGCCTCTTCCTGCCCTCCCCCGACTCAACTCCCACTGATGATGTACCATACAACCTCCTGCTTCTGAGACCTGCCTTCCTGGTGGCCAAGACAACTGAAACCTGGTACTGTCTGCAGAGTCCACTGTGGAAGCTCATACATGTCAAGGAGTAAGTGTACAGGCTGCTTCTTCATCTAGCTCCAATGTCGTGTTTCTACCTCAGGGAAGATCAATGGACCTACTGCCCAACTAGAGAGTAAGATGTTAATCTACACTTCCTTTGCACATCTTAAATCTCTCATGTAGTACTTTCAGGGCCCCCTTCATCTGGCATTGTGGAAAGGGGACCACACTCCTGAGGAGGGGAGGAGAAAGTCACAGGTCTCTCCAAACTCCAACCATCTTGATCCTGATGATTTTCTCTTCTCTCCCTAGTCTTCTGCTTATATAGAAGGGGGATGAAGAGTGCTGGGGTGATTGCTGGGGTAGCAAAGTCAGTTCAGTCACCCATGACTAAACCTAGACATTGTGCTATCCATGATTTATTTGCAGCTCTATTTAGAATGTGAGGTCTCTTTCTTGTAGCTCTAAATGAGAGGCATTTGGAAAAGTCCTGCCAGGAACTCCATTACAAATATCTGTTGATCCAGCCTCCACGGAGGGCAGAGGGGCAGGGGATTGAGCTGTTACCGATGGACAAGAATTTAATCAGTAGTGCCTAATGGAAGCTCCATAAAAACCCTAAATGAAGGGGTTCCAAGAACTTCTGGGTTGGGGAACCCGTCCACAATTTGGGAGAGTGGTGGACCCTAAACTCCACGGTGACAGAAGCTCCTGGACTCTGGACCCTCCCAGACCTCGCCCTCCACCTCTTTCTCTGGCTGTTCATCCCTTTATCATAAATGGAAAGACCTTCAAGATGGCGGAAGAGTAAGGCGTGGAGATCACCGTCATCCCCACAAATACATCAGAAATACACCTGCATGTGGAGCAACTCCTGCAAAACACCTACTGAACACTGGCAGAAGACCTCAGACCTCCCAAAAGGCAAGAAACTCCCCACGTTCCTGGGTAGGGCAAAAGAAAAAAGAAAAAACAGAGACAAAAGAATAGGGATGGGACCTGCGCCTCTGGGAGGGAGCTGTGAAGGAGAAAAGGTTTCCACACACTAGGAAGGCCCTTCACTGGCGGAGACGGGGGTGGGGATGGCGGGGGTGAAGCTTCAGAGCCACAGAGGAGAGCGCAGCAACAAGGGTGCAGAGGGCAAAGAGGAGAGATTCCCGCACAGAGGATCGGTGCGGACCAGCACTTACCAGCCCGAGAGGCTTGTCTGCTCACCCGCCAGGGCGGGCGGGGGCTGGGAGCTGAGGCTCTGGCTTCGGAGGTCGGATTCCAGGGAGAGGACTGGGGTTGGCGGCGTGAACACAGCCTGAAGGGGGCTAGTGCTCCACAGCTAGCCAGGAGGGAGTTCGGGAATAGGTCTTGACCTACCGAAGAGGCAAGAGACCATTGTTTCAGGGTGCGCGAGGGGAGGGGATTCATTGTTTCGGGGTGCACCGCTTAAACGAGCTCTAGAGACGGGCGCAAGCCACGGCTATCAGTGCGGGCATAAAACGCTAACGCTGCTGCTGCAGCCACCAAGAAGCCTGTGTGTAAGCAGAAGTCACTATCCACACCTCCCCTCCTGGGACCCTGTGCAGCCCACCATTGCCAGGGTCCCATGATCCAGGGACATCTTCCCTGGGAGAACACACGGCACACGTCAGGCTGTTGCAACATCACGCTGGCCTCTGCCACCACAGGCTCGCCCCACACTACGTACCCCTCCCTCCCCCCGGCCTGAATGAGCCAGAGTCCCCTAAACACCTGCTACTTTAACCCCGTCCTGTCTGGGCGGGAATAGACGTCCTCAGGTGACCTACACTCAGAGGTGGGGCCAAATCCAAAGCTGAACCCCAGGAGCTGTGCAAAGAAGAGAAATGGAAATTACTCCCAGCAGCCCCAGGAGCAGCGGATTAAACCTCCACAAGGAACTTGATGTACCCTGAATCTGTGGAATACCTGAATAGACAACAGATCATCCCAAAATTGAGGTGGTGACTTTGGAAGAAGCAATATATATATTTTTCTTTTTTCTCCTTTTGTGACCGTGTATGTGTAGGCTTCTTTGTGTGATTTTGTCTGTATAGTTTTCCTTTTACCATTTGTCCTAGGGTTCTGTCTGTCAGTTTTTTTGTTATTGTTTGTGTTTTGTTTTTGTTTTTTGGATAGTTTTTAGCACTTGTTATCATTGGTGGATTTGTTTTTTTGGTTTGGTTGCTCTCCTCTTTCGTTCCTTTTTTATTTCTTTTTTTATTACTTTTTAATTTTTTATATTTTTAATAATTATTTTTTATTTTAATAAATTTTAAATTTTATTTTCTTTCTTTTTCTCCCTTTTCTTCTGAGCCATGTGGCTGACAGGATCTTGGTGCTCTGGGCAGGTAAGTCCTGTGCCTCTGAGGTGGGAGAGCTGAGTTCAGGACTTCGATCCACCAGAGATCTGGCTCCACATAACATCAAACGGTGAAAGCTCTCCCAGAGATCTCCATCCCTATGCTGAGACCCAGTTCCACTCAACGACAAGCAAACTACAGTGCTGGACACCTTATGCCAAACAACTAGCAAGACAGGACCACAACCCACCCATTAGCGGAGAAGCTGCCTAAAATCATAATAAGGTCACAGACACCCCAAAACACACCACCAGACGTGGTCGTGCCCACCAGAAAGACAAGATCCAGCCTCATCCACCAGAACACAGGCACTAGTACCCTCCACCAGTAAGCCTACATAACCCACTGAACCAACCTTAGCCACTTGGGGCAGACACCAAAAACAATGGGAACTACGAACCTGCAGCCTACGAAAAGGGGACCCCAAACATAATAAGTTAAGCAAAATGAGAAGACAGAGAAACACACAGCAGAAGAAAGAGCAAGGTAAAAACCCACCACACCAAATAAATGAAGAGGAAAGAGGCAGTCTACCTGAAAAAGAATTCAGAGTAATGATAGTAAAGATGATCCAAAATCTTGGAAATAGAATGAAGAAAATACAAGAAACGTTTAACAAGGACCTAGGAGAACTAAAGAGCAAACAAACAATGATAAACAACAAAATAAATGAAATTGAAAAAATTCTCTAGAAGGAATAAATAGCAGAATAATTGAGGCAGAAGAATGGATAAGTGATCTGGAAGATAAAATAGTGGAAATAACCACTGCAGAGCAGAATAAAGAATGAAAAGAATTGAGGACAGTCTCAGAGACTTCTGGGACAAAATTAAACGCACCTACATTTAAATTATAGGGGTCCCAGAATAAGAAGAAAAAAAGAAATGGACTGAGAAAATATTTGAAGAGATTATAGTTGAAAACTTCCCTAATATGGGAAAGGAAATAGTTAATCAAGTCCAGGAAGCACACAGAGTCCCATACGGGATAAATCCAAGGAGAAACACGCCAAGACACAAATTAATCAAACTATCAAAAATTAAATACAGAGAAAAAATATTAAAAGCAGCAAGGGAAAAACAACAAATAACATACAAGGGAATACCCATAAGGTTAAGAGCTGATCTTTCAGCAGAAACTCTGCAAGCCAGAAGGGAATGGCAGGACATATTTAAAGTGATGAAAGGGAAATAACTGCAACCAAGATTACTCTACCCAGCAAGGATCTCATTCAGATTCCATGGAGAAATTAAAACCTTTACAGACAAGCAAAAGCTAAGAGAATTCAGCACCACTAAACCAGCTTTCCAAACAATTGCTAAAGGAACTTCTCTAGGCAGGAAACACAAGAGAAGGAAAAGACCGAAAATAACAAACCCAAAACAATTAAGAAAATGGTAATAGGAACATACATATTGATAATTACCTTAAATGTAAATGGACCAAATGCTCCAACCAAAAGACATAGACTGGCTGAATGGTACAAAAACAAGACCCAGGGACTTTCCTTGTGGTGCAGTGGTTAAGAATCCACCTGCCAATGCAGAGGACAGGGGTTAGAGCCCTGGTCTGGGAAGATCCCACATGCTGCGGAGCAGCTAAACCCATGTGCCACAACTACTGAGCCTGCATGCTGCAACTACTGGAGCCTGTGCACCTAGAGCCCATGCTCCGCAACAAGAGAAGCCACCAAAATGAGAAGCCCGTGCACTGCAACGAAGAGTAGCTGCTCCTCACCGCAACTAGAGAAAGCCCATGTGCAGCAATGAAGAACGAACACAGCCAAAATAAATAATTTTATTTTAAAAAAATGTTTAAAAATAAAAAACAAGACCCATATTTATGCTGTCTACAAGAGACCCACTTCAGACCTAGGGATACATACACACTGAAAGTGAGGGGATGGAAAAGATATTCCATGCAAATGGAAATCAAAAGAAAGCTGGAGTAGCAATTCTCACTTCAGAAAATGTATACTTTAAAATAAAGACTATTACAAGAGACAAAAATGGACACTACATAATGATCAAGGGATCAATCCAAGAAGAAGATATAACAATTGTAAATATTTATGCAACCAACATAGGAGCACCTCAATACATAAGGCAAATGCTAACAGCCATAAAAGGGGAAATTGACAGTACCACAATCATAGTAGGGGACATTAACACCCCACTTTCACCAATGGACAGATCATCCAAAATGAAAATAAATAAGGAAACACAAGCTTTAAATGATACATTAAACAAGGTGGACTTAATTGATATTTATAGGACATTCCATCCAAAAACAACAGAATATACTTTCTTCTCAAATGCTCATGGAACATTCTCCAGGATAGATCATATCTCTTGGGTAACAAATCAAGCCTTGGTAAATTTAAGAAAATTGAAATCATATCAAGTATCTTTTCCAACCACAATGCTATGAAACTAGATATCAATTACAGGAAAAAAATCTGTAAAAAATACAAACACATGGAGGCTAAACAATAGACTACTTAATAACCAAGAGATCACTGAAGAAATCAAAAAATACCTAGAAACAAATGACAATGAAAACACGATGACCTAAAACTATGGGATGCAGCAAAAGTAGTTCTAAGAGGGAAGATTATAGCAGTACAATCCTACCTCAAGAAACAAGAACTATCTCAAATAAACAACCTAACGTTACACCTAAAGCAATTAGATAAAGAAGTATAAAAAAAACCCCAAAGTTAGCAGAAGGAAGAAAATCATAAAGATCTGATAAGAAATAAATGAAAAAGAAATGAATGAAACAATAACAAAGATCAATAAAACTGAAAGCTGGTTCTTTGAGAAGATAAACAAAATTCATAAACCATTAGCTAGACTCTCATCAAGAATAAAAAGGGAGAAGATTCAAATCAATAGAACTAGAAATGAAAAAGGAGAAGTAACAAATGACACTGCAGAAATACAAAGGATCATGAGAGATTCCTACAAGCAACTCTATACCAAAAAAATGGACAACCTGGAAGAAATGGACAAATTCTTAGAAATGCACAAACTGCCAAGACTGAACCAGGAAGAAATAGAAAATATGAACAGACCAATCACAAGCACTGAAATTGAGACTGTGATTAAAAATCTTCCAACAGGGCTTCCCTGGTGGCGCAGTGGTTGAGAGTCCACCTGTCAATGCAGGGGACGCGGGTTCGTGCCCCGGTCCGGGAAGATCTCACATGCCGCAGAGCGGCTGGGCCCTTGAGCCATGGCCGCTGAGCCTGTGCGTCCGGAGCCTGTGCTCCACAACGGGAAAGGCCACAACAGTGAGAGGCCTGTTTACCGCAAAAAAAAAATCTTCCAACAAACAGAAGCCCAGGACCAGACGTCCTCACAGGCGAATTCTATCAAACATTTAGAGAAGAGCTAACACCTATCCTTCTCAAATTCTTCCAAAATATAACAGAGGGAGGAACACTCCCAAACTCATTCTACGAGGCCACCAGCACCCTGATACCAAAACCAGACAAGGATGTCACAAAGAAAGAAAACTACAGGCCAATATCACTGATGAACATAGATGCAAAAATCCACAAGAAAATACTAGCAAACAGAATCCAACAGCACATTAAAAGGATCATACACCATGATCAAGTGGGGTTTATCCCAGGAATGTAAGGATCCTTCAATATAGGCAAATTAATCAATGTGATACACCACATTAACAAATTGATCACAAGATGATCATATGATCATCTCAATAGATGCAGAAAAAGCTTTCGACAAAATACAACACCCACTTATGATAAAAACCCTCCAGAAAGCAGGCACAGAGGGAACTTTCCTCAACATAATAAAGGCCATGTATGACAAACCCACAGCCAACATCGTTCTCAATGGTGAAAAACTAAAACCATTTCCACTAAGATCACGAACAGGACAAGGTTGCCCACTCTCATCACTATTATTCAACATAGTTTTGGAAGTTTTAACCACAGCAATCAGAGAAGAAAAAGAAATAAAAGGAATCCAATTGTAAAGCAATTATACTCCAATAAAGGTGTTTAAAAAACAAACAAACAAACAAATATTTGTTGAGGGAATGAGCCAATGGGTTTGTTGTGCTGTCTGCTCCATAGGGAGCCTCTGCCCAAGCTGGGCTCCCAGGCACAGAGGTTACTGTCCTGGGAGGCATTCATTCAGGAGATCACATTTCTCATTTCACTTAGGAAGGAAAGAAACCATCCAAGGTAGTGCCTATCAGGAACTGTGCAGACCCTCATTGGCAGATGGTACATCAGGGGCAGAAATGTCTGGGTAAAAAGCAGGAGAAGTGAAAGAAATAATCAGTACTGTGAGGTGGAACAGAGGAATGAAAAATTAAGAGATGGGAAGATAGTGGAATAGAAAATGAGGGTGAGAGAAATTTGGAAAGAGAGAAGAAGGAGGAGAGAGGAGAGAAGACTAAGAGGTGGGCATGATCGGGAGGGGACTGGGCAAAGGAACTGTGCTATAGCTTGCCCAGCTGGAGCATGGGGGGATGGGTAGTGCAGCTGGTGAAACAGGGAAAGGTCCTGTGGTTACCACTTTCCAGCTGGTACAGGTGTCTCTGGGCTAAATCTGTCCCCTCCCCCACCATGCAATCTTCTGAGAAGGTTGGGGGAGTGCGGGAGAATAGCAGGAGGTTGGGAGGAGAGGAAACCACACCTCTCCAGGTGCAGGGGCTGACACTTTAACAAATGTGCTTAAATATAACCCAACGGTACTGGAGGAGGTTGATCCTGTTATTCCTGGACAAGAAGTAAGGATAAAGGATGGAACATTTCTACGACTGCTTTGCTCTCAGCAAGAGTTGTGTAAATACACATGGTCAAAGAAGCCATCTAAAACCCAATGAAGAATTTTGGAAAGACTTCTGCCAACACCCAACATTGTTTCCTTAAGAAGAGTGTTCAGGAAAAGAGCTTGACACAGAGCCAGGCACATAGAAAACCTCCATCAGTGTTAGTTCTTATTAAGCAGCTCCCAACACAGAGCCTCAGTATGCAGCATGGCCAGGCACTTGCTAAATATGGGCAGGGAATGAATGAACTCATTGGTCCAAGGGTCCAGGTTTAATTTGTCTTGTCCCACCTCCAGGGCCAATCCAAGCTGTTTGTGCAGTCAGATATGAAAGCTGCATTCTCTCAGTTCACAGGAGCTCCTGGCCTTGCAAACCTTCCATGTGTCACCTTGTGCTGCCTGTTGGAACAAGCTGGTCCCTG
This sequence comes from Grampus griseus, assembly GCF_964374135.1. Taxonomy (NCBI): domain Eukaryota; kingdom Metazoa; phylum Chordata; class Mammalia; order Artiodactyla; family Delphinidae; genus Grampus; species Grampus griseus. The sequence goes on along the minus strand of NC_139017.1, from coordinate 67,823,835 downwards.
GTGGCTTATCCGATGCACCAGAGAACCATGGGGACCTGGGAGTGACCAATGGAAAATTTAACTTGAGAAGGGAAGGAGTGTGGTATACAGGAGCAGAGTAGGGCAGGCAGTGGAGGAGCGAACCAAGTCCCATGGACAGGCCTAGAATCATGAAGCTAAGTTCAGAACAAGGAAGCTTAGAGACCTTTTCTTGTACCTTGAGGCTCAGAAAGCGGTCCATGGACAGCAGCGTTAGCATCCTGTGGAGGTCCTTCTAGAAATGCAGAGTCTTGGTCTCCACCCCAGACCTACTGATTCAGAGCTTGCATTTTAACAAGATCTCAAGGTGATTTGCTACTGTTAAAGTGAAGGTTAGAGAAGCACTGGACTAATCCAAGACTTTTTTTTTTTTAACATCTTTATTGGAGTATAATTGCTTTACAATGGTGTGTTAGTTTCTGCTTCATAACAAAGTGAATCAGTTATACATATACATATGTTCCCATATCTCTTCCCTCTTGCGTCTCCCTCGCTCCCTCCCTCCCTATCCCACCTCTCTAGGTGGTCACAAAGCACCGAGCTGATCTCCCTGTGCTATGCGGCTGCTTCCCACAAGCTATCTACCTTACGTTTGGTAGTGTATATATGTCCATGCCACTCTCTCACTTTGTCACAGCTTACCCTTCCCCCTCCCCATATCTTCAAGTCCATGCTTTAGTAGGTCTGTGTCTTTATTCCCGTCTTACCTCTAGGTACTTCATGACTTTTTTTTTTTCCTTAGATTCCATATATATGTGTTAGCATATGGTATTTGTTTTTCTCTTTCTGACTTCCTTTACTCTGTATGACAGACTCTAGGTCCATCCACCTCACTACAAATAACTCTATTCTGTTTCTTTTTATGGCTGAGTAATATTCCATTGTATATATGTGCCACATCTTCTTTATCCATTCATCTGATGATGGACACTTAGGTTGCTTCCATGTCCTGGCTATTGTAAATAGAGCTGCAATGAACATTGTCGTACATGACTCTTTTTGAATTATGGTTTTCTCAGGGTATATGCCCAGTAGTGGGATTGCTGGGTCATATGGTAGTTCTATTTGTAGTTTTTTAAGGAACCTCCATACTGTTCTCCATAGTGGCTGTATCAATTTACATTCCCACCAACAATGCGAGAGTTCCCTTTCCTCCACACCCTCTCCAGCATTTATTGTTTCTAGATTTTTTGATGATGGCCATTCTGACCGGTGTGAGATGATACCTCATTGTAGTTTTGATTTGCATATCTCTAATGATTAATGATGTTGAGGATTCTTTCATGTGTTTGTTGGCAATCTGTATATCTTCTTTGGAGAAATATCTACTTAGGTCTTCTGCCCATTTTTGGATTGGGTTGTTTGTGTTTTTGACATTGAGCTGCATGAGCTGCTTGTAAATTTTGGAGATTAATCGTTTGTCAGTTGCTTCATTTGCAAATATTTTCTCCCATTCCAAGACTTTTAAAACTTAAACTTGCTGCCATGGAGCCATCAGAGGGCAGTGCTGCAGAGCTCCCCAGAGCTGACTGAAGGATGACAGGAAACTTGTCTTCAGACTTCAGTTCACATGAGGCTGTTCATGGTAAGAACTTTAGGCCAATGCTGGAATATCTTCTTTGCACAAAGACAAAGGCTTGAGTTCACTGATAATCATCCCACTAACTTTTGAAATATATGAGGGTCTGAGGAACACATGAGAATCAGGTTTGATCCCTGTACTAGAACTCTCAGAGAAGCAATTGTCTTGGCCATAGGGTATGAGGCATCCTCTAGGCAAACCTGGCTTCATGGGCATGTGACCTAAGCAAGCAAACAGGGCCCTATGCTCAGAAGGGTGCTACACTTGGTTTAGTACTCTGCTGTCACCATCTTGAAATTCTTTTTTTTCCCCTTTTTTGTAATTTAATTTTTATTTTATATTGGGGTATAGTTGATTTAGAGTGTTGTTTTAGTTTCAGGTGTACTGCAAAGTGAATCAGTTATACATATAAGTATATCCATTCTTTTTCAGATTCTTTTCCCGTATAGGTTATTACAGAATATTGAGTAGAGTTCCCTGTGCTATACAGTAGATCACTGTTGATTATCTATTTTATATATAGTCGTGAGTATATGTTACTATATGTAACATAGTGAGTATATGTTATTCCCAAACTCCTAAATTATCTCTCTTCCCCACTTCCCCCCCCCCCCGGCAACCACAAGTCTGCTCTTAAAGTCTGTGAGTCTATCTGTTTTGCAAGTAAGTTCATTTGTATCAGTTTTTTTTTTTTAGATTCCACATATAAGTAATAACGTATGATATTTGGAGTTGAAATTCTTAATAATTTTATCTTTCAAGTTGTGTTTTAAGTGAAGTCCGTTGAGACCAGGGAGCCACACACATGAGCAGGAGATGCGTGCACTATGCATGTCAGTCACTGTTCCTTGTGGCCTCGTTCATGGTACCGCATGAGTGCAGAATCCAGTGGAGGCACAACGCACAGGAGTTCAGTGAGACTCAAAACAAGTACAAAGGAGTTGTGTTACGGAAGCCACTGGCTTCCATAGAGTGCTGGTAGAATGTGTGTGGACGTATGAGCTATGAAATATGAACTGAGTGATTTCAATGATTCTACATACAAAGTAAATATTCTTGTATTTCTTTCAAAACTGACATTGCACAATATAAACAGTAAAATTCATAGTAATAATTTAAGATTTTAATTTTCCTTTCCTTAGAACATCTTTAAATAGCAAGTTAAAAAATACCATCCCAAGTAGAGTCTGTGGAAGAAAGGAAAAAGCTTCATTTTGGTACATTTAATGGCACTCTTTTCCTGCTTTTTGAACAAGCGGTCCTTCATTTTCATTTTGTACGGAGCCGCACATATTTTGTATCTGGCAATGCCTCAAGGGATGGGAGAGGCAGAGAAGAGTTGCTGCTGGTGACCTAAGCTAACTAAGGTGGGATTTGCCGCAAGTTTTTAAGTAACTAGAACAAATAGCAACGTGATGCCTGGAGAGGTGTGCCTGTTCTTTAGCAGCCCAGGAATATGCTGATTTGTGATATAAAGTGACATTTCTTTCCTCTTACTACTTTCCCCAGAAATGCTCTTTTATTCCATTCATGTGTATGTGTGCATGCATGCCCGTGTGTGTGTGTGTGTGTGTGTGTGTGTGTGTGTGTGTGTGTGTGTGTTTCTCCCAACAAAACCTCCTCCTCTCCCAAAATAAAGTGAAGGAAGAGGGGAGGACACTGCATACAGAAAAGAGATCTAGACAGCCTGATTGGAGGATGCAAGCTGATCAGAGGTCAGTTTGGGATTGGACTGCAGGCTGGGCTGAGAGAGAAGAGAGAGGGTGTCTTAGGGAGCCCAGGTTATCTTGTTGTAACAGACAAACACAAACTTTCTTGTCACGCATGTCCAATGCAGATCAGACAGCCGGCTTCCAAGCAACGGCTTGAACCGAGGCTCCTTGCATTATGTGGTTCCAATTCTGAGTCCCTCACTTTCTGTTACATCAATTCTACCCACATGCTATTGGCTAAAACCCGGTACAGGGCCCAATTAGATGAAATGGGAGCTGGGAAAAAGAGTTTTTCTATTGGCTGATGTATTAGTCAGGGTTTTCCAGAGAACCAGAACCAGTAGCACACTACACACACACATTTAAAGAGATTTATTATGAGGAATTGGCTCATGCAATTAGGGAAGTTTACAAGTCCCAAGATCTGAGTTAGCAAGCTGGAGACCCAGGAGAGCTGATGGCGTAGTTCCCGTCCAAGTCCGAAGGCAGGAAAAACCAAATGTCCCAGCTTGAAGGCAGTCAGCTAGGAGGCGTTCTCACCTACTTGTGGGAGCCTAAGTCTTTTTGTTCTTTTCAAGCCTTCAACTGATTGGATAAGGCCCACCCACACTGGAGAGGATAATCTGCTTTACTCAGTGTACTGATTCAAATGTTACCCTCACCCAGAAACACCCTCAGAGACACACCCAGAATAAGGTTTGACACATAAAATTATTAACCATCAAAGTCCAGAAAGAAAATGAAAGGGTTTGTTGAACACACAGTATTATCTCTGCTACAGAGGTGATGAGGGGAAGGGGAGGTAAGGCTGATTTGGTGGAAAGAGAAAGTGGTCTGTGGTGGAACAGTTCATTGAAAGGGAAGCACATCTTTTGGTGACCCTCTCAGCTCCAGACCCATGCAGAACCTTAGAGGAGGAGAACATACAGCAAAAAATCCAGGTGTTATGTCGATGGTGGGCCTGGTAGCTCTTACCTTCCTATAATGAAAGTCCCTGGTGACAGCATTTAGTCGATTTGATGGTTTTTTGGATCTCAGGACACAACGAGGACATGAAGAGCTGCCCATACAGCGACAATGGTGAAAAGAGGAGGAGAGGAAACTCAGCTCCCAATAAGAGGTTTGGGAAGGACCCTTTTTATGTGGTAAAGCTGCATACTCAATATATATGGAATCTAGAAAAATGGTACTGATGAATGTAGTGGCAGGGCTGAAATAGAGACTCAGACATAGAGAATGGACTTGTGGACACAGGAGAGGAAGGGGAGGCTGGGATGAAGTGAGAGTGTAGCACTGGCAGATATCACTGCCCTGTGTAAAATAGATAGCTAGAGAGAAGCTGCTGCATAGAACAGGGAGATCAGCTCGGTGCTTTGTGACGACCTAGAGGGGTGGGATAGGGAGGGTGGGAGGGACGCTCAAGAGGGAGGGGATATATGTATACGTAGAGCTGATTCACTTTGTTATACAGCAGAAACTAACACAACATGGTAAAGCAATTATACTCCAATAAAGATGTAAAAAAATCAGGGCAAAAAAAAAAATAAGCTGCATACTCAGTTCTGGGGGAGTAAGCCTGACCCCACATTCCCAGGAAACCTAATAAGTATGTTCCTCACAGAGGCTAGAACAGGCAAAACACTGAGAAGGAGACCAGAACTTGGTGGGGGAGGAGTTTGAGAGCTGGAACCCCAGGAGGTTTGGCAAGGATGTGGAAGCGACAGTTAGAGACAGCACAAATTACCTCCCAGCCACGTAGGCACACAGGAGGCAGTGGTCCCAGGTGTTGCCCTTTGTATCTCCATGTTCCAGTTTGTCTAGGCTAATGGAGCAGGCATTGTCCGACAAATTTGGGGCAACTTTAGGAATCCACTTTGGCAATCATATCAAATATTTATTCCAACAAGAAAACATTTCATAATACATTTTGCCCATTTTTTGATGGGAAGAATGCATGTGTATATGTATGTTAAAAAACAACTAGAGGATATAAAATAAAATATTATTGTTGTTTAAAAAAGTTTATTTAAAAATCCTTGTAAACATCTCAATTCTTTCACTCATCCTATATAACCAGAACTTCTGTCCTGTTTAATATTTTGGTTACTGATGAGGATAATTTCTTGAAGTTCCACTCTTGAGTTAGAAGAGTTTATCTGAGATCCATAGGAGACCAAGAACAGTGGTTACCGTGATCACTAGCCAAGTGGCAGTCCAAGCTACTCCAGAGGATGGGGCTGAAAGAACAAGAAAACACAAAACATTTAAGTGTCTTGATTAATGTGTTGAGAAGGGGCAGGGGTACTGGACATTGGCATGGGAGCTTATAGAGCAGGGGAATTGTTTCCTCCCTCAATCCAGACCCAATGTGCCTGGGACATCCTTTTACCAGATTGAGCAAAGCTCAAAGTCCCAGATGTAAAGTATAAAGAGTACAGAAATCCCTTAAATATCACTGACTTAGCTGAGTCCTGTACTTGAAGGTTACCTTGGCACCTCTGTGGACCTGGGAAAGAATCACTCTCCTACACTGGGCAGCAATTAAGTAGGGCAGAGCTTCAGGTGCAGTTGATAATATGATGCTATGCGTTAACTTTAGGGAAGGAAGTATTAGTTCCCTTCCCTGTTTCTCTACACTACTAACCATCAGTACCAAATAGGAGGAAAAAAGGGGTAGGAAAAAAAAAAAGAAAGGGAAATAAAGAGATACAGAAGGGGAAGGCAGGATACTGATAAATTAGGGAAGAAGAATTAGGGATACTTTTCTAGGATAATTTGGATAGCTAAAAAGTGACAAGATGGGACTTCCCTGGTGGTGCAGTGGTTGAGAGTCCGCCTGCCAATGCAGGGGACATGGGTTCGTGCCCCGGTCCGGGAAGATCCCACATGCCGCGGAGCGGCTGGGCGCGTGAGCCATGGCCACTGAGCCTGCGCGCCCAGAGCCTGTGCTCCGCAATGGGAGAGGCCACAACAGTGAGAGGCCCGCATAACACACACACACACAAAAAAAAGTGACAAGATGGGCTTAGCCCTTCAAAAAATAGATGTATTATTGCTTTCATCCTCTCTGTGAATGAGCAGCCACTTTCATTCTATAAAGGACAGGGATTGTTTCTCTTCCTTTTTCTGGATCTCAGGATATGGTGGTGATATAAAGGTGGTGTTAGGACCACCCAGCCAACTGGTGGTCTTATGGTCAGACAGCAAAGTGTCATACTGGGTCTATGGTGGCAGAAAAGCAGGGCATATCAGTAAAGACTAGAAGAGACATGACCAGTTAGTTGGGAAGAATACTGAACATACAGTTTCCATAGCTCACGTGTGGGAGCAGAGGTAAAGAAATCAGCACAGGTGGGCAGAGTAGATTGGGTCCAAGAAGACCATGAAAGAGCCATGTCTCCAGGGGCCATGATCCCTGATGATTGGGTATGACAGGAATCTCAGGTAAATGTTGGTACCACAGGTATGAGTTATTCTGGAGGGATTTGTACACCAGGGCTTGGGGATATGATTTCAGGCCTGTGGAGAGCACAGGGCCTGAAATGCTGAAGATGGTGATCCAAATTTATTAAGTGGTTGCCAAATCCCTAGTGTCTCTAGAATTAAAAGGATTGGGCCTAAGTTAACTACCATTCATTGAGGACTTGTTAGATACTGTGCTAGGTAGTTATCTGTATTGCCTCATTTAATCCTTATAACAGTATGAGATAAGAACTATTGTTTTGTCTTATTTAAGAAGGACATGACTTCATACAGAGTGAAGTAAGTCAGAAAGAGAAAAACAAACCCCCTAGGCTAATGCATATATACGGAATCTAGATAAATGGTACTGATGAACCTACTGGCAGGGCAGGAATAGAGATGCAGACGTAGAGAAAGGACTTGAGGACACAGTGGGGGAAGGGGAGGCTGGGATGAAGTGAGATAGTAGCACTGACAGGTATACACTACCAAATGTAAAATAGATAGCTAGTGGGAAGATGATGCGTAGCACAGGGAGATCAGCTCGGTGCTCTGTGACCACCTAGAGGGGTGGGATACGGAGGGTGGGAGGGAGGCTCAAGAAGGAGGGGATATGGGAATACATGTATACATACAGTGATTCACTTTGTTGTACAGTAGAAACTAACACAACATCATAAAGCAATTATACTCCAATAAATATGAAAAAAAAAAGAGAAGGACATGATTTGGAGAAGCTAAGTAACTTGTTTAGCTAGTAAGTGACAGTCCCAGGATTAATCCCAGGTGTAACTGACTCCAAAACCTATACTCATAGCTACCCCACTATGGGACCTGTGTAGGCTTGAGAGAGAACGAGGAGTGATGCTCTAATGAGTGGATCCTCCCAGGAGACAGAGAAATCTGAAACACGAAACCCAGAGTTTGCTTTTCCAGCTTCATCAAGGAGCATACACCTGGGGAAGAACAGAAAGTCTCTACCTTAGGATCAGGTTCTCCTGTTCACCACTTGTTCTCACTCATGCTCATCCAGTTGGCCCTTTTTTCCTTCGCTGCCCACCAGAAATGCCTCTGTGTTGCGGCCCAACAGTGTCTGGACTGTTCCCCTACTTGCCCTTTTTCTCCCTGCTCACCCTGAAATCTCAGATTATCCTGCAAGGACACTGGCCTCAGATTCCAGGATGATGCACTGTTAGAGCACGGCAGGAGAAGGGGAAATCAGAGCCCCTGTGCCAACTGCCCTTTGCAGATGAGGACCCTGAGCTCCACAAAGCCGAGGTGAGCTGCTGAGAGGCGGTGAACCCTCTCAGCAAGGCAGTGAAACCTTAGAGAACCCAAGTCTTCCATGCCTTTAGGATTCTCCACTAATTTCTGTGCCAGGAGGCTGAATAAGTTCTCCACGCTTTTCTTCCTTCAAGAGAAAACTAGTTACCCTGTGCCCACCTCAGCTCCCTTGGCAGTATCTCTTACCCAGTACACAGGGTGAAGTGAAGTTGACTGTGTAATTTTGGCTGCTCACAGGATTGCTGACTTGGCAGGTATAAGAACTGGAGTAGTTTTGTGGTGTATGAGTCACTTCAAGCACACTGCTCTGGAACTCTTTTGGAAAGGACTCTGCATACCAGGTGTAGTTTACAGACTGGTCCTGGATCACACAGGACAAGGTCAGGTTACACTTGTTCCCTTCCTGTGTCTTCTTGACTTCTATGACAGGCTTTGGTACAGGGTCTAAAAATGAATATGTTAAGATGAGACAATGGGTTTATGCATTTATGAAGCATTTATGCTGGGAGGGTTTCGCCAACAAAGTACAAAGGGAGCCCCAGAGGGCTACAGGAGCAGTCATGGAGAAGAGGCCCCTGCAGAGGGAGCCAGTGAGCAGTTTTGACCTCTGGAGGCTTCAGACTGAAAGAGCTACTCCTTGGAGTGAAGCTAAGCTGGATCCAGAAGGGGGAGCCATGCACCCAGAAACAAAAATGGGGTTATGACCATCTGTGGGCCAGAAAGAACAACAGAGGTTTAGCATAGATATCAGCGGGGTTGGACTTGATATCCCAACTGTCTGAGCTGCTCAGGGCCCCTTCTCTAACAATGGTCCACACTTGGCACCTTGGTCTATCAGTCCTTCAAGAGTTCTTGGGCTCAGATTCAGCAAGAGTCCTGGGGTAAGGGGTACCACCCTATACCTTTCCTGGATGCTGGCAGAACTACAGAGAAGAACCTCATGGAATTCCCAGCAAAAGTCAGTAGTGATGAACAGCACTGCATCAGTTAACTTTGGTATCTCAGTGCCAGCCACAGAGCAGGTATTCTATAAGTATCTGATGAAAGGGATAGGTGGATGGATGGATGGATGGATGGATGGATGGATGGATGAATCAGTTATGCAATAGAAAAGACAAAACACTTGCTTTACAGTGAGACCAGCCTGGGTCCTGGACTTGGTCCTGCTAGAGTGACATTAGGCAAGATAATTGATCCCTTGAACTTCTTTCTTGCATGTAGGATGACTCATGTTAGTAATATACAATGCCATCATCCATGAGAAAGTGCTTTTGCAGGGTGTAAGCGTTACATGCATGTTGGAGGTCACAGCATCTTCACTGATGTCATCCTGCAGCCAGATTTGTTGAGAGGTAATCCCATCATCTGCTCCTTCCTTGACTAGGACTGCTTTACCTGAAATCCTCTGGGGTCTTTTCCTTCTGGTCAAGCGTAAAACACAGAATCAATACAGCTCAGATGTCATAGGATTAAAATGTGGCAGAGAATTGACCCAATCAGTGCTGGCCTCTGGATCATATGTCTGTGAGGGGCAGTGGAGGCTCTGCCATCTGACCTCCTGAACTCTAGATCCATCTCCTCCGTGAAACCCTATCAGATTGCTGGACTCCTCCTGCATACTTTACATGAGCAATCTTCATACTGTCTTCCATCATTTCCTGTGGTCTGGACTCAAGTCTTGCATACCTTCCTCATTTCCCATGGTGAGCAGCACAACCCTGAGCACATTGTGGACAGAGCGAGCTAGGGCAGACTGGCTCCAAGGTGCCCCCTTTGAGCTGTCAGAAATTCCTGGGCTGGACTGAAGGATAATTCTTCTGCTAATTGCACCCTCAGGGTCTTATCCCTAGGCAAGTGTGCTAAAGCCAAGCCAGCTTGTGGATTTTAAGATATTCAGAAATTTTGCAAGCTGGTTGTGAAACCATTAGCAGTTTGGAGGTGGCTGTGGTGGGAGTATTTACCACAGAATTTGGTAAATGATACAAATTTGGGATTTTTTTTAAAACCACTGTAAGAGCCTTTGAATCTTTCCTGTTCCCAGTACGTCTTGAACTTTCAGGCCGTATGACATGGAGGAAGTAAGTGAGAAGGGGATTTTAGCCTCTTAGACCATTCTTTCTTCCCTTCAGCCCTTCTTGACTCTTCTAAACTCCTTGCATTGCTTTAAATAGTCCTAGTTTTCTTTTTTTTAAGAAATTCTTTTTTGCTAAAGGTACATCAAATTGGTCTCCATCGCTTGCCATCAACAGAATCTTACCTAATGGGGCAGAGATGGCAAGATCTTTCTCCAAGTTCACACAACTAGTAAGTTACTGACCAGGGTTTTAAACCCAGGTCTGTCTGACTCCAAGTATAATGTTCTAGCCCTTACTTCACTTATACTCGTTAGGCTGGCACTAGGAGTGGAAGTTTTTTTCCCACCCATTCAGTAAGGTAAAAACACTCTTGAATGGCTCTTGCCCAATCCTTTATCTCTTCTATCTTTTTCCTTATGTTTGATGAAGTCTTTGTTCAGTTATGTTATTAAGAAGAGCTCAGAACTGATTTGGGTTGATCACAGGAGAGCATGAAGAGAATAGAGAGGAAACCATCCTTACTGTTTTCTTTATCTTCAAATCTTAGACTCCTTAATGTCAGAAGAGGTTTTAAATGTCCCAGAGTAATCTACTTCGAGTCTGGCTGGCCCAGCCTCACTTCCAAGTGGAACTGGCTCCAGGAGAAATGAATTAAGCCTATCCTGAGGTTTTTCCCTCCCCCTCCCAGGGAGAGTCCCCTCCCAGTGGTCTGTCCAGGGCCCTGGAGTGGGGACTTGCCCTTTGGTTCCCCTAACTCACCAAGCACCTCCAGTGGGATCTTCCATTCGTCCTCGTACCCAGAGTCCTTCAGCATCCTCAGGAGGTAAGTGCTGCTGTCCTCCTTCTGGACGTTATTGATGTCCAGTGTGCCACTTTGACAATCAAGCCTGACCCTGTCCTTAAATTTAGTATTGAAGTATTTAAGCTGACCGGAATCACATTCTGCAATCTTCTGGTCAGTAGTATAAAGCCAGGTGGTGAGTGATTTGTTTTTCATCGGCAAACTGGAGATTGACAGACTCACGTTGCTGCCGGAGATGGCATATTTTGAATAATCTGTCAATGAGAGGCAGAGTGAGTGAGACCCATTTTAAAAAAAGGCAGAGCTGCACAGTGGCCCAGGCTTTGGCCTGGGCTGGTGGAACAAAGAAGAAGGAAGAGCCTTTTGCTTGGGAGCAGTGAGTATGATCTTTATCAGAGGGCCTGACTCCTGATCAGGAACTCAATGATAGTCAGAGCTTGAGAAGTGGGCATGAGAACAGGAGATGTGCTCATAATCCGTCTAATTCTGCCCTAGAGGATAAAGAAAAAGGACACTGAGCCAGCCCTTGCTCTCTCCCTTACTCTCCTAATAGGACATTTTCAAAGAAAATGATGACGAGTCACGTCTCCTCTCTGTGCTTGTGTTCCTTGTGTTTCAATTTAGTTCTCCAGCAGTAGGTAAGAAGTGAAGGAGAAACAAGGTTAGAAAGGAAAGGGAACCAGAGTTAGTCAGTGGCAAAGTATTATAGGAGAGTGAACGCATTTTATTAATAAAAATATTGTGCTATTTTTCTGACTTTCGTGATTTTTGTATTTGTCAGCTTTTAAAAAAACTTGTGATACACTGGGCTTTCTTTTCTCATCCTAACTACATTCATTTTTGTTCCTATTTGTATTTACAGTTCTGTTCTCTTTCTCATGAGGGCACTCCAAATTGTATAAGCCTCAGTTCTAAAAACCCTGGTTTCTTGAATGCAAGGAGAAAGAAAAGGTGATAGCCAGAAGACATAAGATGAAGGAAGGTCTGCTAACTCTCTCTGTGGAGGGAGGAAAACTAAGTGTAAATGTATAGGCTGAGAAAGAGCAGTAGAAAAAAGCTAATGGTAGAGGAAAGAAGAAATATGATCTATATCGCTCTTACCTCATATACTGTCACAAAAAACTTCATATCGTTTAACATCGTGTCTATACCTATTTACTTTCCACATGTCTATCGTTCCCGAAAACATTCTTTTCAATAAAGATTCAAAATGCCTGTGTCCCCAGGTCTTTCAAGTTCCTAGTCACTAATCCTTCCAACCATCCATCTATCCATTCAACAACCAGTTATGGAGCATTTAATTTTTGCCTGGCGCATTCACAAACACACACAGGCATTTATTTCCAGAGTGTTTCTGATTGATCCATTCCGTACTTTATAATCTCTGACAGCCTAGGTCAGTGTTTTTCAACCTTGGCATTATTGACTTTTTGGACCAGAGAATTCCTTGTTGTGAAGGGCTGTCCTTGTGCATTGTATGATATCTAGCAGCCTCCCTGGCCTCTGCCCACTAGATGCCAGTAGCATCATTCCAGTTGTGACCATCAAAAATATCTCCAGACAATGCCAAATGCCCCCTGGGAGGAAAAAATCTTCCTGCCTTCATTCTGGTTAAGAACTGCTGGCCTAGGTCATCCTTGGTAGACTCTCCAACAAGTCTCAGACATATGTTTAGGAAGATAGCACAAGCCACAATTAACCGCTTTATTTCTCAGTAAGAAGTCACAGCCAACCACCAGGATGGCTTTTTTTGAATCATTACACATAGGTGGTGAAGGAAGGAGGACGGAAAGCTACAATATCCTGTGCATGTCTATATCTTAGAACTCATATCATATTAAAGTGATCCATTTAATATCTATTACTTGCCTTTATCACCAGATCACATGCTTCCTAAGGACAAAAAATGAGTCTTATGAGTTTAACTCATTTTCCATTGTAGTATGATGGTTAAGATCATGGGCTCTGGGGACTTCCCTGGTGGTGCAATGGTTAGGAATCTGCCTGTCAATGCAGGGGTTCGAGCCCTGGTCCAGGAAGATCCCACATGCCGTGGAGCAACTAAGCCCATGAGCCGCAACTACGGAGCCTGTGCTCTAGAGCCCATGAGCCACAACTACTGAGCCTGCGTGCCACAACTACTGAAGCCCACGTGCCTAGAGCCCGTGCTCCACAACAAGAGAAGCCACTGAAATGAGAAGCCTGTACACTGCAACAAAGAGTAGCCCCAGCTCGCCACAACTAGAGAAAGCCTGCGTGAGCAACAAAGACCCAATACAGCCAAAACTAAATAAAGAAAGAAAAGAAAAAAAAAAGATCATGGGTTCTGGAATTAGATTATGCAAATCCTGGCCCACTTATTAGCTGTATAACCTTGAGCATTTTACCTAACATCTCTGCATTTGTTTTAGTATTTATCTTACAGAGTTTGTGAAGGTGAAGTTCATGTGTCAAGTTTACTGAGTTAAAGGATGCCCAGACAGCTGGTAAAACACTATTTCTGGATCATCTATAAGGGTTTTTCTGGAAGAGATTAGCATTTGAATCAGTAGACGGAGTAAGAAGATCACCCTCACCAATGTGTGTGAGCATCATCCAATCTACTGAGGGCCAGAATAGGACAAAAAGGCAGGAAAAAAAGGCAAATTTGCTTTCTACTTTGAGCTGGGATATCCATCTTCTCCTACCCTTGGACATCAGTGCTCCTGGTCCTTGGACCTTAGGACTTGAACTAGGAATTAGACCATTGGCTCCCCTGAAGACTCTCTGTGGAAGGATGAATGAAGATGAGTCCACTGAGAATGAAGAACACAGAACATATAGACTCAAATCATGAGTCTATATATTCTAAGGCCTGTGGATTTGTACTGGAACTACACCTGTAGCTTTCCTGGCCTCCATCTTGCAGGTGGCAGATCATGGGACTTCTCCAAAGAAGTACATAATATGGGTTATACTTCCATAACTGCATGGGCCTCATAATAAATCTCTTTCTATATATTTATATATATCCCATTGGTTCTTTTTACTCTAAAGAACCCTGACCCAGAGTTACACAAATAAATGCTTAGAATACAATTAAATTAACACAAATAATCAATACACATAAAGTACTTAGACTAATACTTGGAAGATTAGTAAGTATTCAATAAATGTCATGTATTGTTTTATTATTATTACCTACGTTAATTTTGTATCCATAACATCTAGTACTATGCATTAAGTACTGAGATGTTTAACAACTGCCTGCTGAACTTACTTTATTGTACCAAAACAGTGGTAAAATAAGGACTAGACTAATGATATATTTTTAAGGAATGAATGCCTATGTGTGAATCTGGAAGAGTGAAGAATGTTGAAGTAGGGGCCAAAAATCCAAAAACCTGTAGCAGCTCCTGAAGAAGCTTTCACTTGTAGGCTAGGTCTAAAAGTAAAAGACATCAGCATGCACAAAAGAAAAACAGAACCAGGTCTTTGGCTAGGACATGTGATGATAAGAAAGAGGCCCCAGCACCAGGGTAGGACCAGAAAACTTACCTGAAGCTTCCTTGGGGAAGGAGGAATGAAGATGAACACAATGAGGAATGAAGAATGGAGCATATAGACTCAAGTCATGATCCAGACCCAGGTATAATACACATCATTTCTCCTTGTGAGAATGGAGTCTGCTTTATAACAATGAGATCTTGTTTGTCCAGGGTATCCCCAACATGCTCAAAAAAACTTCAAACTACAGTGTAAGGGGGAGGGAGAAACTATAACAGACACATAGTCACTAAGATTGTGAGCTTCTCAAAGGCAAAGACCATGTCTTACTCAATCCCCACAATATTTGGCTCACATTTGTTGTTTAGTATAGAATGAAAGAATGAATGAATGAATGGCAGGGACAAAAATGCATACATAAGTGTTCCCAGTTGTCTCCTCATGACCTCCTACTAGTCACATTTTTCTTACTTTTACTCTCCCTTAGCTTTTTTTTTTTTTTTTTTTTTTTTTTTTTTTTGCTTACTTCTTAAGATTGGTTTGGACTGAAAAGGCAGAGAGGAAAGGAGAAGAAAAACAGGGGCCACTCAGGTTGGTTTAGGAAATAGGGGTGCTATAGTACTAAGACTCAAAGGAGTGAGAATCTCTGGGCAGCAGATGAATGGGATGGTTTGAGAAGACTGAAGAGGACAGGAGAGGATATGATAGGAAGTATCACTATAACTTATAAATTGGATTCCCTTTAACATCCTTTGAGAGACTTCAAGTAGAAATTTGAGTTACTATTTAATTACTTATGACCAATGAACTGTGTTTCTTAAGTATCATACTGTGCCCAAACTGGGCCAGTGAAGCAGCCCTGTCTTATGGTTGGGTCCTGAATAAAAGAATAAAAGATGACAATTATGACATAGACAGCAGAGGAGCAATGGAAAAGCTGCCCAGAAACTCTCAAAAGAAACAACATAAAAGAGTGTTGAGGAGACAAGAGAAGATGGGCGGAAGAATAGGATGCGGAGATCACCTTCCTCCCCACACATACATCAGAAATACATCTACACGTGGAACTGCTCCTATAGAACACCCACTGATCGCTGGCAGAAGACCTCAGACGTCCCAAAAGACAAGACACTCCCCACGTACCTGGGTAGGACAAAAGAAAAAACAGAGACAAAATAATAGGGACGGGACCTGCACCAGTGGGAGGGAGCTGTGAAGGAGGAAATGTTTCCACACACTAGGAGCCCCTTTGCGGGCGGAGACTGCGGGTGGCGGAGACGGGGAGCTTCGGGGCCGCGGAGGAGAGCGCAGCAACAGGGGTGCGGAGGGCAAAGCGGAGAGATTCCCGCATAGAGGATCGGTGCCAACCAGCGCTCACCACCCCGAGAGGCTTGTCTGCTCACCGCCGGGGCGGGCGGGGCTGGGAGCTGAGGCTCGGGCTTCGGTCGGATCCCAGGGAGAGGACTGGGGTTGGCAGCGTGAACACAGCCTGAAGGGGATAGTGCACCACGGCTAGCCGGGAGGGAGTCCGGGGAAAAGTCTGCACCTGCCGAAGAGGCAAGAGACTTTTTCCTGCCTCTTTGTTTCCTGGTGCGCGAGGAGAGGGGATTAAGAGCGCTGCTTAAAGGAGCTCCAGAGACGGGCGCGAGCTGCGGCTAAAAGCGCGGACCCCAGAGACGGGCAGGAGATGCTAAGGCTGCTGCTGCCGCCACCAAGACGCCTGTGTGCGAGCACAGGTCACTATCCACACCCCCCTTCCGGGGAGCCTGTGCAGCCCGCCACTGCCAGGGTCCCGGGATCCAGGGACAGCTCCCCCGGGAGAGCGCACAGCACGCCTCAGGCTGCTGCAACGTCACGCCGACCTCTGCCGCCGCAGGCCCGCCCCGCACTCCGTGACCCTCCCTACCTCCCGGCCTGAGTGAGCCAGAGCTTCCGAATCAGCGGCTCCTTTAACCCCGTCCTGTCTGAGCAAAGAACAGACGCCCTCCGACGACCTACATGCACAGGCGGGGCCAAATCCAAAACTGAGCCCCTGGGAGCTGTGAGAACAAAGAAGAGAAAGGGAAATCTCTCTCAGCAGCCTCAGAAGCAGCGGATTAAAGCTCCACAATCAACTTGATGTACCCTGCATCTGTGGAATACATGAATAGACAACGAATCATCCCAAATTAAGGAGCCGTGTGGATGAAAGGCTCTTGGTGCTGCAGCCAGGAGTTAGTGCTGTGCCTCTGAGGTGGGAGAGGCAACTTCAGGACACTGGTCCACAAGAGGCCTCCCAGCTGCACAGAGTATCAAACGGCGAAAATCTCCCAGAGATCTCCATCTCAACGCCAGCACCCAGCTTCACTCAACGACCAGCAAGCTACAGTGCTGGACATCCTATGCCAAACACCTAGCAAGACAGGAACACAACCCCACCCAATAGCAGACAGGCTGCCCCAAATCATAATAAGTCTACAGACACCCCAAAACACACACCAGACGTGGACCTGCCCACCAGAAAGACAAGATCCAGCCTCATCCACCAGAACACAGGCACTAGTACCCTCCATCAGGAAGCCTACACAACCCACTGAACCAACCTTAGCCACTGGGGACAGACACTAAAAACAACAGGAACTACAAACCTTCAGCCTGCAAAAAGGAGACCCCAAACACAGTAAGATAAGCAAAATGAAAAGACAGAAAAACACACAGCAGATGAAGGAGCAAGATAAAAACCCACCAGACCTAACAAATGAAGAGGAAATAGGCAGTCTACCTGAAAAAGAATTCAGAATAATGATAGTAAAGATGATACAAAATCTTGGAAATAGAATGAAGAAAATACAAGAAACAGTTAACAAGGACCTAGAAGAACTAAAGATGAAACAAACAATGATGAACAACACAATAAATGAAATGAAAAATACTCTAGATGGGATCAATAGCAGAATAACTGAGGCAGAAGAACTGATAAGTGACCTGGAAGATAAAATAGTGGAAATAACTACTGCAGAGCAGAATAAAGAAAAAAGAATGAAAGGACCTGAGGACAGACTCAGAGATCTCTGGGACAACATTAAATGCACCAACATTCGAATTATAGGGGTTCCAGAAGAAGAAGAGAAAAAGAAAGGGACTGAGAAAATATTTGAAGAGATTATAGTTGAAAACTTCCTTAATATGGGAAAGGAAATAGTTAATCAAGTCCAGGAAGCACAGAGAGTCCCATATGGGATAAATCCAAGGAGAAACATGCCAAGACACATATTAATCAAACTGTCAAAAATTAAATACAAAGAAAGCATATTAAAAGCAGCAAGGGAAAAACAACAAATAACACACAAGGGAATCCCCATAAGGTTAACAGCTGATCTTTCAGCAGAAACTCTGCAAGCCAGAAGGGAGTGGCAGGACATATTGAAAGTGTTGAAGGAGAAAACCTAGCAACCAAGATTACTCTACCCAGCAAGGATCTCATTCAGATTTGATGGAGAAATTAAAACCTTTACAGACAAGCAAAAGCTGAGAGAGTTCAGCACCACGAAACCAGCTATACAACAACTGCTAAAGGAACTTCTCTAGGCAAGAAACAAAAAAGAAGGAAAAGACCTACAATAACGAACCTAAAACAATTAAGAAAATGGGAATGGGAACATACATATCGATAATTACCTTAAATGTAAATGGATTAAATCCTCCCACCAAAAGACGCAGACTGGCTGAATGGATACAAAAACAAGACTAATATATAGGCTGTCTACAAGAGACCCACTTCAGACCTAGGGACACATACAGGCTGAACCTGAGGGGATGGAAAAAGATATTCCATGCAAATGGAAACCAAATGAAAGCTAGAGTAGCAATTCTCATATCAGACAAAATAGACTTTCAAATAAAGACTATTAGAAGAGACAAAGAAGGACACTACATAATGATCAAGGGATCAATCCAAGAAGATATAACAATTATAAATATTTATGCACCCAACATAGGAGCACCTCAATACATAAGACAAATACTAACAGCCATAAAAGGGGAAATCAACAGTAACACATTCATAGTAGGGGACTTTAACACCCCTCTTTCACCAATGGACAGATGATCCAAAATGAAACTAAATAAGGAAACACAAGCTTTAAATGATACATTAAACACGATGGACTTAATTGAATTTTATAGGACATTCCATCCAAAAACAACAGAATACACATTTTTCTCAAGTGCTCATGGAACATTCTCCAGGATAGATCATATCTTGGGTCACAAATCAAGCCTTGGTAAATTTAAGAAAATTGAAATTGTATCAAGTATCTTTTCTGACCACAACGCTTTGAGACTAGATGTCAATTACAGGAAAAGATCTGTAAAACATACAAACACACGGAGGCTAAACAATACACTACTTAATAACAAAGTGATCACTGAAGAAATCAAAGAGGAAATCAAAAATACCTAGAAACAAATGACAATGGAGACACGACGACTCAAAATCTATGGGATGCAGCAAAAGTAGTTCTAAGAGGGAAGTTTATAGCAATACAATCCTACCTTAAGAAACAGGAAACATCTCGAATAAACAACCTAACCTTGCACCTAAATCAATTAGAGAAAGAAGAACAAAAAAAACCCTAAGTTAGCAGAAGGAAAGAAATCATAAAAATCAGATCAGAAATAAATGAAAAAGAAATGAAGGAAACGATAGCAAAGATCAATAAAACTAAAAGCTGGTTCTTTGAAAGGATAAACAAAATTGATAAACCATTAGCCAGACTCATCAAGAAAAAAAGGGAGAAGACTCAAATCAATAGAATTAGAAATGAAAAAGGAGAAGTAACAACTGACACTGCAGAGATAAAAAAGATCATAAGAGATTACTACAAGCAACTCTATGCCAATAAAATGGACAATCTGGAAGAAATGGACAAATTCTTAGAAATGCACAACCTGCCAAGACTGAATCAGGAAGAAATAGAAAATATGAACAGACCAATCACAAGCACTGAAATTGAAACTCTGATTAAAAATCTTCCAACAAGCAAAAGCCCACGACCAGATGGCTTCACAGGCGAATTCTATCAAACATTTAGAGAAGAGCTAACACCTATCCTTCTCAAATTCTTCCAAAATATAGCAGAGGGAGGAACACCCCCAAATTCCTTCTATGAGGCCACCATCACCTTGATACCAAAACCAGACAAGGATGTCACAAAGAAAGAAAACTACAGGCCAATATCACTGATGAACATAGATGCAAAAATCCTCAACAAAATACTAGCAAACAGAATCCAACAGCACATTAAAAGGATCATACATCTTGATCAAGTGGGGTTTATTCCAGGAATGCAAGGATTCTTCAATATACGCAAATCAATCAATGTGATACACCATATTAACAAATTGAAGGAGAAAAACCATATGATCATCTCAACAGATGCAGAGAAAGCTTCAACACCCATTTATGATAAAAACCCTGCAGGAAGTAGACATAGAGGGAACTTTCCTCAACATAATAAAGGCCATATATGACAAGCCAACAGCAAACATCATCCTCAATGGTGAAAAACTGAAAGCATTTCCACTAAGATCAGGAACAAGACAAGGTTGCCCACTCTCACCACTTTTATTCAACATAGTTTTGAAAGTTTTAGCCACAGCAATAAGAGAAGAAAAGGAAATAAAAGGAATCCAAATCGGAAAAGATGAAGTAAAGCTGTCACTGTTTGCAGATGACATGATACTATACATAGAGAATCCTAAAGATGCTACCAGAAAACTACTAAAGCTAATCAATGAATTTGGTAAAGTAGCAGGGTACAAAATTAATGCACAGAAATCTCTGGCATTCCTATATACTAATGATGAAAAATCTGAAAGTTAAATCAAGAAAACACTCCCATTACCATTGCAACAAAAAGAATAAAATATCTAGGAATAAACCTACCTAAGGAGACAAAAGACCTGTATGCAGAAAATGATAAGACACTGATGAAAGAAATTAAAGATGATACCAATAGGTGGAGAGATATACCATGTTCTTGGATTGGAAGAATCAACATTGTGAAAATGACTCTACTACCCAAAGCAATCTATAGATTCAATGCAATCCCTATCAAACTACCACTGGCATTTTTCACAGAACTAGAACAAAAAATTTCACAATTTGTATGGAAACACAAAAGACCCCAAATAGCCAAAGCAATCTTGAGAACGAAAAAAGGAGCTGGAGGAATCAGGCTCCCTGACTTCAGACTATACTACAAAGCTACAGTAATCAAGACAGTATGGTACTGGCACAAAAACAGAAAGATAGATCAATGGAACAGGATAGAAAGCCCAGAGATAAACCCACACACATATGGACACCTTATCTTTGATAAAGGTGGCAGGAATGTACAGTGGAGAAAGGACAGCCTCTTCAATAAGTGGTGCTGGGAAAACTGGACAAGTACATGTAAAAGTATGAGATTAGATCACTCCCTAACACCATACACAAAAATAAGCTCAAAATGGATTAAAGACCTAAATGTAAGGCCAGAAACTATCAAACTCTTAGAGGAAAACATAGGCAGAACATTCTGTGACATAAATCACAGCAAGATCCTTTCTCACCCACCTCCTAGAGAAATGGAAATAAAAACAAAAATAAACTAATGGGATGTAATGAAACTTCAAAGCTTTTGCACAACAAAGGAAAACATAAACAAGACGAAAAGACACCCCTCAGAATGGGAGAAAATGTTTGTAAATGAAGCAACTGACAAAGGGTTAATCTCCAAAATTTACAAGCTGCTCATGCAGCTCAATAACAAAAAAACAAACAAACCAATCCAAAAATAGGCAGAAGACCTAAATAGACATTTCTCCAAAGAAGATATACAGACTGCCAACAAACACATGAAAGAATGCTCAACATCATTAATCATTAGAGAAATGCAAATCAAAACTACAATGAGATATCATCTCACACCAGTCAGAATGGCCATCATCAAAAAATCTAGAAACAATAAATGCTGGAGAGGGTGTGGAGAATAGGGAACACTCTTGCACTGCTGGTGGGAATGTGAATTGGTTCAGCCACTGTGGAGAACAGTATGGAGGTTCCTTAAAAAACTACAAATAGAACTACCATATGACCCAGCAATCCCACTACTGGGCATATACCCTGAGAAAACCAAAATTCAAAAAGAGTCATGTACCAAAATGTTCATTGCAGCTCTATTTACAATAGCCCAGAGATGGAAACAACCTAAGTGCCCATCATCAGATGAATGGATAAAGAAGATGTGGCACATATATACAATGGAATATTACTCAGCCATAAAAAGAAACGAAATTGAGCTATTTGTAATGAGGTGGATAGACCTAGAGTTTGTCATACAGAGTGAAGTAAGTCAGAAAGAAAAAGACAAATACCGTAAGCTAACACATATATATGGAATTTAAGAAAAAAAATGTTATGAAAAACCTAGGGGTAAGACAGGAATAAAGACGCAGACCTACTGGAGAACGGACTTGAGGATATGGGGGGGGAAGGGTGAGCTGTGACAGGGCGAGAGAGAGTCATGGACATATACACACTAACAAACGTAGTAAGGTAGATAGCTAGTGGGAAGCAGCCGCATGGCACAGGGATATTGGCTCGGTGCTTTGTGACCGCCTGGAGGGGTGAGATAGGGAGGGTGGGAGGGAGGAAGATGCAAGAGGGAAGACATATGGGAACATATGTATATGTATAACTGATTCACTTTGTTACAAAGCAGAAACTAACACACCATTGTAAAGCGATTATACCCCAATAAAGATGTTAAAAAAAAAAAAGAAGATGTGGCACATATATACAATGGAATATTACTCAGCCATAAAAAGAAACAAAATTAAGTTATTTGTAGTGAAGTGGTTGGAACTAGAGTCTGTCATACAGAGTGAAGTAAGTCAGAAAGAGAAAAACAAATACCATATGCTAACACATATATATGGAATCTAAGAAGAAAAAAAAGTGTCATGAAGAACCTAGGGGTTAAGACAGGAATAAAGACACAGACCTACTAGAGAATGGACTTGAGGATATGGGGAGGGGGAAGGGTAAGCTGTGACAAAGTGAGAGAGTGACATGGACATATATACACGTATAATAGATATATAAACGTAAAATAGATAGCTAGTGGGAAGTAGCCGCATAACACAGGGAGATCAGGTAGGTGGTTTGTGACCACCTAGAGGGGTGGGATAGGGAGGGTGGGGGGGAGGGAGATGCAAGAGGGAAGACATATGGGAACATATGTATATGTATAACTGATTCACTTTGCTATAAAGCAGAAACTAACATACCATTGTAAAGCAATTATACTCCAATAAAGATATTAAAAAAAAAGTGTTGAGTAGAGCATTCATGGTTTCAGTATCAAGAAATCAATAAAAAGCAGCTAAGGGAAACCTTGAAATATAAACCCAGCAGCCTCTCATGGGCTGAGACTAATGCTTTAGAATAGCAATGGAAAAGTGAGTTTGGGGAAAAGAATCTGAAAAAGAATGAATATATGTTTACGTATAAAACTAACACAATATTGTAAATCTACTACACTCCAATATAAAATAAAAATTAATTTAATAAAAGAAAAGTGAGTTTTGCTATGAAATATCTAATGAAAGGGTGGGCTTAAAAAGCAACATGAACCTAAAGATAGAAACAGTAGAAAGAATGCTTGATTAACCATAAAAAAAGGGAAAAAAATATTCTAGTCTTCTGGAAGGATTCTTTAATCCAATCACAAGTTGAAGAAAGATGCATTAATATTACTAATATAGATTGCAAAAATTAATGTACAGCCATTATATAATTTGGGATAACAAGGTGGTGGTTTAGTCTGTTACAGAGGATTGTCTAATAAATTCAGAAAGATAGATTCACTTATAGTTTTCTTATATATAATATATTTATGTATTTTTTCAAATTTTAAAGTAAATTGAAAAAAATCTTGATTTGCCTTCCTAACAATTCCATGTTTTAGAAGTAGAAAACTACCTTAAGAAAAGTACTATTTTGATTTAATTCTATCGAGAAGAAGTAGTTGGTTATGTGTGTGGATGCTTAGGATAAAGTAACTGTGTTTTCCTGTAGTTTATAACAGAAAATGAAGCAGATCTTTCCTGTGCTTACCCATGTTTCTTGTCTGTAGAGAAGAAAAACTAAAATGGGGTGGGGGGAATTCAGATCAAAGGAAGTTGTAATTTCATAGAAAAAGTGTCTACCCAGGAAGGAGAAAGAGGTCCTAAAGGGGAAATTCTGATTACTCTAAAAACAAGTCATGTGATTTCTAGTAAAACTTTGAAGAACTGAAAGAGGTGAGTTTTAAAGATATTGATATAGAGTTACCTGGAGCTCTCTAATGAGATCAACTATTTAACAAACCTGTACAAACCTTTCAAGGAAGTAATTTGTCAATAGATATCAAGACTCCAGATGTGTGTCATGGGGGACAAGATGAACAGAGAGGGTTCCATTTCCTGAGATGGGAAGTCTAATGAGTTTAATCGGCCAGATTGCAATGACTAACTGGAAGGTGAGGAAGTCCCAGTGTTGTGGTGGCTTGTTATGCAGCAGTAGATAGCTGGAACAAAGATGGAGAGTTAGATTTTGGAAATGTGTTTGGAGAGTCTGGAGATGTTTAAAAAGCAGTTAGAAATTCAGGTCTGTGGCTCAGGAGAGAGTGCGGGGCTTTAGAGTTTCCTTATGTTCTTCTCAGCTCTTATCTACCTCAAATTGTATGTGGTCACAATCACAGAGCAATTTCACATTCTTTATTTCTTTTGATCTTAACAATAACCCCTTGAAAAAATGGTGAGCATATTGTTATATCCATAACAGAGTGGAGAAAATTGAGGCTCAGGAAGCTTTCACAATTTATAGAAAGTCCCATGGCATGGAACTCAGAACATAGATCTTCTGATTCCCAGTTCAAGCTGTTTCCACCACACTCTGTTGTACTGAAGGGAGACAGGGAAGATGCCTACTAGTGATGAGGGGGCCCTGAGGTCAGAGAGCTGAGAAACTCAAGTCTGAGGAGGAATTAAGGAGAAGATTTAAAATTACTTCTTAAATTTCTTCACAAGAGCATCCCTTACTGGGGAGGAGAGAATTACTATACCCCTAGGAAGATCTGGACAGATAACCTGAAAGGAAGTTCTTTGATGTCATTCATTCATAGGATTAACAATTATTTATTGAGCCCATGCCATGTTCTAGGCACTGTGCCATGTTCAGCACTGGACAAGGTCCCTGTCCTCACGGGGCTCAAGGAAACAGACAGTCAAGCAGTTCACCAACCATAACTTGGAGTCTGAGGTTTCCAGGAGGAAGTCACATGAAAATGGAATGCTAAGGGAGGAGCTGAAGAGAAGAGAGTGAAGGAAATTTTAGGCAGGAGGAAAGGCATTTGTATAGACCTAGAGGTAAGAGAGACAGAACCTCCTTCAAGGCAAACAGCAAAGTTAAATTTAGATGAAATGTGGTTATGGGGTGAGGGAGTCATAAATTGGGGTTAAAAGGACCATCTGTAGGCATAATCGAGGCATAAAAAGATTTAGACACATTGACCTAAGTCTAGAAAAGTCCTGAAATATTCCAGTTTTCTTGGCATCTCTATCTTTCCCAACAATTGGATGAATAATTCATGCCAGCCCCCACTCCCAAGATCATATCAGTGCCCTATGAGTAAACTCAGTCCCATGGAGCCCACACAGCCATGAGTACCCTGAATATATCATGTATCTAGGCTTACACAGCCTAAAGGAGCAGAATTTGCCACCCTAATATATGTTTCTTTGGCATATTAATTGTTTTAAGCTGGTTATTTTCTAAAGAAAGAGAAACATTCTGAAAATCATGTAGGAGTTACGCTTTTGTAAGAAACATTTATATTTGTAAGGGAAATTTTCATTTGTAAGAGTGTCTCCCTCTCTGTACCGGAAGAGGACAGAGAGGGAGACCAAGTCTCTAGAAACTCTTATCAACGGAGAAGGCATTAACTTAAGTCTGCCTAACAACCTTACCCTTGTTTACTGTGCTTTTCCTGATAACCTCCCAGAACTGCCACCCTTAACATCCTCTTGTCTTTAGCTGAGGATGGTATTTAAAGTGAGGGCTTCAGCCATTATGGCAAGTTATTCAGGTTTTCTGGGTTTCTCCCATGTATGCAATATTAAACTCTGATTTTCTCTTGTTAATATGTCTCATGTCAATTTAATTCTTAGACCAGTCAGAAGAATCTAGAAGGGTAGAGAAAAATTTCTTCCTCTCCTAAACTTGTCATAAACCAGATCCAATGTATTACCACCCTGAGAGGCCTTGCATGAGTGGCCAACAGGGTTTCCTTCAAGCATTGCTATCTCATCTCCCTAAAAGTTACATACTGTCATAATTCTATGATGTTATATTTGTTTCCCATACGAACATTCACTTTTACTCATTTTTTTCCATTGTGGTGAGCATTAAAGCCCCTTAAATGAAAAAGACCTGAGTATTTATTAGGAGGAATAGTGAGAAAGACAATAGCTTAGCTCTCAATTCTCAGACAGGTACTGGAGGGCTGGGCAGCTGTAACAGGGAAAGGAAAGTTAGCACAGGAGGGGACCAGAACAAGCCCATGGCAGAAGAATGAACCTGAACTCTTAATCAGATGTTTGGGGGTTCCTCTGGTACTGAGTCCTCTGCTCAGACTCTCACTCAGAGACCCTAGACAAGTTTCCTTTCCCACAGTTTTGATCTCTCTCTGGGACAATGACAACATCATTTACCTTTGCTCATGACACAATTCCTTGCATAGACAAAGGTCTCAAAGAATGCCTCAAGGGGCACAACACACCTGAGCATAAAATGTGGCAGCTATCAGAGTAGCTTCCTGTTATTCACAATGCAAGGAGACTTTACAGAGGACAAACCACAGCACTAAATATGAGGGGCCTACTTTCTCATCTCACCAAGGTCCTAATTTTGTCACATCCCCTTGGGGAAATAGATGGAGTCTGATTCTCCAGGCTAAGGAAGGCTCCCCAACTCACCACAGCCCTGTTACTAGGATGAAAATACCTGCTGCCTGGAGCCCCTACTCCACTTCCAGGTTGAGCCACACCCCATATTCCCTTTTCCGTCTGACAGGGCTTTCAGCGCACAATTAGAGGCAGACAATTTGTGGAAATTACCTTGTATGCTGGTTGCCAAGAACAAATGAGGCAGCAGTAGAAGTTGCAGAGCCAGAGGCAGTTCCCACCTTCTGGAGCACATGCTACTCTCCAGAACTTCCCAGGAACTCTAGAGACAGGCCAGAACCAAAGGGCTCTCTTGAATTCGTGTCTTAAGGTTAGAGAAAAATAGCACTGAGCTCTTCTCTCCATTCAGCAACTCGTGGGTGGGGCCTAGGCACCAGAAACAGGAAGTCCCATTGCTTTTTTTTAATTTTTTTTTAATGCGAGCACAACAGGAACGAAACATTTTGTTTGAATGTGTGTTAGTTTTTTTTCTGGTGAGAGGATCCATAGCTTCTACTTGTTTTCAGAGGTGTCAGTGCTCAGAAAAGATTAAAGACCCCTGATAGAGAATATCTGCTTTTGGTTTCCCAGTTAGGAATCACCCTGATTAATCCAGAAGCTAAAATTTGCTGGTACCCACCCAAGGCGATTTCTGACCTGAGCCAACTTTAAATCATGTGAGGAGTAGATCATGTGTGGGTAGGTTGAGAGCACAAAGTGTGGGAACTCAGACCTACACAGTTTAAATACTGGTCTCCCACCCCCAGGCTCTTCCTCCCTTATGACAAATTCACTGTATGAACCTTTACATTGGCCTATCCACTGAACATTAGTAGAAAAGCAAGGTTATTTGACCCAAATGAATGGATTCCACACCCTTGTGGTCTAAGAAATTTCAGGTCCATCCCTCTTGTATCTAAATGAATTATTTCCCCACCCAGGACAATTTGGAGACCCATAAAGTAGCCACAGTCCCTGATACAGCATATTAGTAGCTATTTCCAATTGGGGACATTTCTGATTCTCAACATGGAGATGACAATAAAAACACTGCTCTCCTCAATCTCTGAACTCTTGTCTTGGAAGTAGTTACCCTCCCCAAAGGATCAGCATGGGGAAATGGAGTCGGCTAAATACCAGAAATTGTATATGACACTTGATCATATTGGAGCCCTGTGAGCCCTGTTTATTTTACTACCTGCATTTCCGAACTGAAACTCAGGGTCAGACTTGCCTGAGGTCATGCTTCAGCTCCAGTCAACCCCAGTTTTCACTCAGCTCTTCCCCCAATGTGGACTACAGTAAATACTTGGACTAGAAGATAAGATGAGACAGGAGTAGAATGAGCAAGGTTGAAGTGGAGTTAACTAAGAAAAACTTTAAAGTGAACCATGAAAAAGAAGCTGAGGAGGAGTAGGCGGAGTCAAATGACAGAACAGGGTAAGGGATGGAAGTCGAGGTCATGGGATTTGCTCAGACTGATTCCTCTGAGGATTTTTCAAAAAGGTTGTTGCCCAGTGGGTTTTGTTTTTTGTTTTTTCTCTTGATCTTTTTTTATTTTAATTTTTGAATTTTATATTACTTATTTTTTTATACAGCAGGTTCTAATTAGTTATCCATTTTATATATATTAGTGTATACATGTCTATCCCAATCTCCCAATTCATCACACGACCACCACCACCACCCCACCGCTTTCCCCCCTTGGTGTCCATAGGTTTGTTGTCTACATCTCTGTCTCAATTTCTGCCCTGCAAGCCATTTCATCTGTACCATTTTTGTAGGTTCCACATATATGTGTTAATATACAATATTTGTTTTTCTCTTTCTGACTAACTTCACTCTGTATGACAGTCTCTAGATCTAGCCACGTCTCTACAAATGACTGAATTTTGTTCCTTTTTATGGCTGAGTAATATTCCATTGTATATATGTACCACATCTTCTTTATCCATTTGTCCGTCAATGGGCATTTAAGTTGTTTCCATGACCTGGCTATTGTAAATAGTGCTGCTATGAACATAGGGGTGCTTGTGTCTTTCTGAATTATGTTTTTTTCTGGGTATATGCCCAGTACTGGGATTGCTGGGTCATATGGTAATTCTATTTTTACTTTTAGTTTTTTAAGGAACTTCCATACTGTTCTCCCTAGTGGCTGTATCAGTTTACATTCCCACCAACAGTGCAAGAGGGCTAACTTTTCTCTACACCCTCTCCAGTATTTTTAGTTTGTAGATTTTCTGATGATACCCATTCTAAATGGTGTGAGGTGGTACCTCATTATACTTTTGATTTGCATTTCTCTAATAATTAGTGATGTTGAGCAGCTTTTCATGTGCTTCTTGGCCATCTGTATGTCTCCTTTGGAGAACTGTCTACTTATGTCTTCGGCCCATTTTTGGATTGGGTTGTTTGGTTTTTTAATATTGAGCTGCATGAGCTGTTTATATATTTGGGAGATTAATCCTTTGTCAGTTACTACATTTGCAAATATTTTCTCTCATTCTCAGGGTTGTCTTTTCGTCTTGTTTATGGTTTCCTTTGTTGTGCAAAAGCTTTGAAGTTTCATTACATCCCATTTGTTTATTTTTGTTTTTATTTCCATTTCTCTAGCAGGTGTGTCAAAAAGAATCTTGCTGTGATGTATGTCATAGAGTGTTCTGCCTATGTTTTCCCCTAAGAGTTTGATAGTGTCTGGCCTTACATTTAGGTCTTTAATCCATTTTGAGTTTATCTTTGTGTATGGTGTTAGGGAGTGTTCTAATTTCATTCTTTTACATGTAGCTGTCCAGTTTTCCTAACACCACTTATTGAAGAGACTATATTTTCTCCATTGAATATCCTTGGCTCCTTTGTCATAGATTACTTGACATAAGTACATGGGTTCATCTCTGGGCTTTCTATCCTGTTCCATTGATCTACATTTCTCTTTCTGTGCCACTACCATATTGTCTTGACTACTGTATCTTTGTAATATAGTCTGAAGTCAGAAAGTCTGATTCCTCCAGCTCCGTTTTTTTCCTTCATGACTGCTTTGGCTATTCGGGGTCTTTTGTGTCTCCATACAAATTTTAAGATTTTTTGTTCTAGTTCCATAAAAACTGCCATCGATAATTTGATAGGGATTGCATTGAATCTGTAGATTGCTTTGGGTAGTAGAGTCATTTTCACAATATTGATCCTTCCAATCCAAGAACATGGTATATTTCTCCATCTGTTGGTATGATTTTTAATTTCTTTCATCACTGTCTTATACTTTTCTGCATACAGGTCTTTTGTCTCCTTAAGTAAGTTTATTCCTAGATATTTTATTCTTTTTGTTGCAATGGTAAATGGGAGTGTTTCCTAAATTTCTCTTTCTGATCTTTCATTGTTAGTGTAGAGGAATGCAAGAGATTTCTGTGCATTAATTTTGTATCCTGCTAATTTACCAAATTCATTGATTATCTCTAGTAATTTTCTGGTGGCATCTTTAGGATTCTCTATGTATAGTATCATGACATCTGCAAAGAGTGACAGTTTTATTTCTTCTTTTCCAATTTGTATTCCTTTTATTTCTTTTTCATCTCTGATTGCCATGGCTAAGACTTCCAAAACTATGTTGAATAACAGTGGTGAGAGTGGACACCCTTGTCCTGTTCCTGATCTTAGAGGAAACACTTCCAGTTTTTCACCATTGAGAATGATGTTTGCTGTGGGTTTGTCGTATATGCCCTTTATTATGTTGAGGTAGGTTCCCTCTATGCCCACCTTCTGGAGAGTTTTTATCATAAATCAGTGTTAAATTTTGTCAAAAGCTTTTTCTGCATCTATTGAGATGATCATATGGTTTTGTGGGGTTTTTTTTTACATCTTTATTGAAGTATAATTGCTTTACAATGGTGTGTTAGTTTCTGCTTTATAACAAAGTGAATCAGTTATACATATACATTTGTTCCCATATCTCTTCCCTCTTGCATCTCCTTCCCTCCCACCTTCCCTATCCCACCCCTCTAGGTGGTCACAAAGCACCGAGCTGATCTCCCTGTGTTATGCGGCTGCTTCCCACTAGCTATCTATTTTACGTTTGGTAGTGTATATTTGTCCATGCCACTCTCTCATTTCGTCACAGCTTACCCATCCCCCTCCCCATATCCACAAGTCCATTCTCCAGTAGGTCTGTGTCTTTATTCCCATCTTACCCCTAGGTCCTTCATGACATTTTTTCCCTTAAATTCCATATATATGTTAGCATACAGTATTTGTCTTTCACTTTCTGACTTACTTCACTCTGTATGACAGACTCTAGGTCCATCCACCTCATTACAAATAGCTCACTTTCATTTCTTCTTATGGCTGAGTAATATTCCATTGTATATAAGTGCCAAATCTTCTTTATCTATTCATCCGATGATAGACACTTAGGTTGTTTCCATCTCCTGGCTATTGTAAAAAGTGCTGCAATGAACATTTTTGGTACATGACCCTTTTTGAATTATGGTTTTCTCAGGGTATATGCCCAGTAGTGGGATTGCTGGGTCAGATGGTAGTTCTATGTGTAGTTTTTTAAGAAACATCCATACTGTTCTCCATAGTGGCTATACCAACTCACGTTCCCACCAGCAGTGCAAGAGTGTTCCCTTTTCTCCACACCCTCTCCAGCATTTATTGTTTCTAGAGTTTTTGATGATATGGCCATTCTGACTGGTATGAGATGATATCTCACTGTAGTTTTGATTTGCATTTCTCTAATGATTAATGATGTTGAGCATTCCTTCATGTGTTTGTTGGCAGTCTGTATATCTTCTTCAGAGAAATGTCTATTTAGGTCTTCTGCCCATTTTTGGATTGGGTTGTTTGTTTTCTTGTTATTGAGCTGCATGAGCAGCTTGTAAATTTTGGAGATTAATCCTTTGTCAGTTGCTTCATTTGCAAATATTTTCTCCCATTCTGAGGGGTGTCTTTTCGTCTTGTTTATGGTTTCCTTTGCTGCGCAAAAGCTTTGAAGTTTCATTACATCCCATTTGTTTATTTTTGTTTTTATTTCCATTTCTCTAGGAGGTGGGTCAAACAGGATCTTGCTGTGATTTATGTCATAGAGTGTTCTGCCTATGTTTTCCTCTAAGAGTTTGACAGTTTCTGGCCTTACACTTAGGTCTTTAATCCATTTTGAGCTTATTTTTGTGTATGGTGTTAGGGAGTGATCCAATCTCATACTTTTACATGTACTTGTCCAGTTTTCCCAGCACCACTTATTGAAAAGGTTGTCCTTTCTCCACTGTACATTCCTGCCTCCTTTATCAAAGATAAGGTAACCATATGTGTATGGGTTTACCTCTGGGCTTTCTATCCTGTTCCATTGATCTATATGCCTCTTTTTGTACCAGTACCATACTGTCTTGATTACTGTAGCTTTGTAGAATAGTCTGAAGTCAGGGAGCCTGATTCCTCCAGCTCCATTTTTCGTTTTCAAGATTGCTTTAGCTATTCAGGGTCTTTTGTGTTTCCATACAAATTGTGAAATTTTTTGTTCTATTTCTGTGAAAAATCCCAGTGGTAGTTTGAAAGGGATTGATTAAATCTGTAGATTGCTTTGGGTATTAGAGTCATTTTCACAATGTTGATTCTTCCAATCCAAGAATGGGTATATCTCTCCATCTATTGGTATCATCTTTAATTTCTTTCATCAGTGTCTTATAATTTTCTGCATACAGATCTTTTATTTCCTTAGGTAGGTTTATTCCTAGATATTTTATTCCGTTTGTTGCAATGGTAAATGGGAGTGTTATCTTGATTTAACTTTCAGATTTTTCATCATTAGTGTATAGGAATGCCAGAGATTTCTGTGCATTAGTTTCGTTTCCTGCTACTTTACCAAATTCATGGAATAGCTCTAGTAGTTTTCTGGTAGCATCTTTAGGATTCTCTGTGTATAGTATCATGTCATCTGCAAACAGTGACAGCTTTACTTCTTTTCCGATTTGGATTCCTTTTATTTCCTTTTCTTCTCTGATTGCTGTGGCTAAAACTTCCAAAACTATGTTGAATAAGAGTGGTGAGAGTGGACAACCTTGTCTTGTTCCTGATCTTAGTGGAAATGCTTTCAGTTTTCCACCATTGAGGACGATGTTGGCTGTGGGTTTGTCATACATGGCCTTTATTATGTTGAGGAAAGTTCCCTCTATGCCTACTCTCTAGAGGGTTTTTATCATAAATGGTGTTGAATTTTGTCAAAAGCTTTCTCTGCATCTATTGAGATGACCATATGGTTTTTCTCCTTCAATTTGTTAATATGGTGTATCACATTGATTGATTTGCGCATATTGAAGAATCCTTGCATTCCTGGAATAAATTCCACTTGATCATGTTGTATGATCCTTTTAACGTGCTGTTGGATTCTGTTTGCTTGTATTTTGTTGAGGATTTTTGCACCTATGCTCATCAGTGATATTAGCCTGTAGTTTTCTTTCTTTGTGACATCCTTGTCTGGTTTTGGTATCACAGTAATGGTGGCCTCGTAGAATGAGTTTGGGAGTGTTCCTCCCACTGCTATACTTTGGAAGAGTTTGAGAAGGATAGGTGTTAGCTCTTCTCTAAATTTTTGATAGAATTCGCCTATGAAGCCATCTGGTCCTGGGCTTTTGTTTGTTGGAAGATTTTTTCTTTTTTTTCTTTTTTTAACGTGGACCTCTCACTCTTGTGGCCTCTCCCATTTTGGAGCACAGGCTCTGGACGTGCAGGCTCAGCGGCCATGGCTTACAGGCCCAGCCGCTCCACAGCATGTGGAATCCTCCTGGACCGGGGCACGAACAGATGTACCCTGCATCGGCAGGCGGACTCTCAACCACGCGCCACCAGGGAAGACCCTGTTGGAAGATATTTAATCACAGTTTCAATTTCAGTGTTTGTGATTGGTCTGTTCATATTTTCTATTTCTTCCTGATTCACTCTTGGCAGGTTGTGCATTTCTAAGAATTTGTCCTTTTCTTCCAGGTTGTCCATTTCATTGGCATAGAGTTGCTTGTAGTAATACCTCATTATCTTTTGTATTTCTGCAGTGTCAGTTGTCACTTCTCCTTTTCCATTTCTAATTCTATTGATTTGAGTCATTTCCTTTTTTTTCTTGATGAGTCTGACTATTGGTTTATGAATTTTGTTTATCTTCTCAAAGTACCAGCTTTTAGTTGTATTGATCTTTGCTATCATTTCCTTCATTTCTTTTCCATTTATTTCTGATCTGATCTTTATGATTTCTTTCCTTCTGCTAACTTTGGGGTTATTTTGTTCTTCTTTCTCTAATTGATTTAGGTGCAAGTTTAAGTTGTTTATTCGAGATGTTTCCTGTTTCTTAAGGTAGGATTGTACTGCTATAAAATTCCTTGTTAGAACTGCTTTTTCTGCATCCCATAGGTTTTGGGTCGTCATGTCTCCATTGTCATTTGTTTCTAGGTATTTTTTTATTTCCTCTTTTATTTCTTCAGTGATCACTTCGTTATTAAGTAGTGTATTGTTTAGCCTCCATGTGTTTGTATATTTTACAGATCTTTTCCTGTAATTGATATCTAGTCTCATAGTGTTGTGGTCGGAAAAGATGCTTGATACAATTTCAATTTTCCTCAATTTACCAAGGCTTGTTTTGTGACCCAAGATATATCTATCCTGGAGAATGTTCCATGAGCACTTGAGAAAAATGTGTATTCTGTTTTTTTTGGATGGACTGTCCTATAAATATCAATTAAGACTATCTTGTTTAATGTATCATTTATAGGTTCTGTTTCCTTATTTATTTTCATTTTGGATGGTCTGTCCATTGGTGAAAGTGGGGTGTTAAAGTCCCCTAATATGAATGTGTTACTGTTGATTTCCCCTTTTATGGCTGTTAGTATTTGCCTTATGTATTGAGGTGCTCCTATGTTGGGTGCATAAATATTTACAATTTTTATATCTTCTTCTTGGATCAATCCCTTGATCATTATGTAGTGTCCTTCTTTGTCTCTTCTAATAGTCTTTATTTGAAAGTCTATTTTGTCTGATATGAGAATTGCTACTCCAGCTTTCATTTGGTTTCCATTTGCATGGAATATCTTTTTCCATCCCCTCAGGTTCAGCCTGTATGTGTCCCTAGGTCTGAAGTGGGTCTCTTGTAGACAGCCTATATATTAGTCTTGTTTTTGTATCCATTCAGCCAGTCTGCGTCTTTTGGTGGGAGGATTTAATCCATTTACATTTAAGGTAATTATTGATATGTATGTTCCTATTCCCATTTTCTTAATTGTTTTGGGTTTGTTATTGTATGTCTTTTCCTTCTCTTGTGTTTCTTGCCTAGAGAAGTTCCTTTAGCATTTGTTGTAAAGCTGGTTTGGTGGTGCTGAACTCTCACAGCTTTTGCTTGTCTGTAAAGATTTTAATTTCTCCATCAAATCTGAATGAGATCCTTGCTGGGTAGAGTAATCTTGGTTGTAGGTTTTTCTCCTTCATCACTTTAAATATGTCCTGCCACTCCCTTCTGGCTTGCAGAGTTTCTGATGAAAGATCAGCTGTTAACCTTATGGGGATTCCCTTGTGTGTTATTTGTTGTTTTTCCCTTGCTGCTTTTAATATGCTTTCTTTGTATTTAATTTTTGACAGTTTGATTAATATGTGTCTTGGCATGTTTCTCCTTGGATTTATCCTGTATGGGACTCTCTGTGCTTTCTGGACTTGATTAACTCTTTCCTTTCCCATATTAGGGAAGTTTTCAACTATAATCACTTCAAATATTTTCTCAGTCCCTTTATTTTTCTCTTCTTCTTCTGGAACCCCTATAATTCGAATGTTGGTGTGTTTAATGTTGTCCCAGAGATCTCTGAGTCTGTCCTCAGTTCTTTTCACTCTTCTTTCTTTATTCTGCTCTGCAGTAGTTGTTTCCACTATTTTATCTTCCAGGTCACTTATCAGTTCTTCTGCCTCAGTTATTCTGCTGTTGTTCCCTTCTAGAGTATTTTTAATTTCATTTATTGTGTTGTTCATCATTGCTTGTTTCCTGTTTAGTTCTTCTAGGTCCTTGTTAAATGTTTCTTGGATTTTCTCTATTCTATTTCCAAGATTTTGGATCATCTTTACTATCACTATTCTGAATCCTTTTCAGGTAGACTGCCTATTTCCTCTTAATGTATTAGGTCTGGTGGGTTTTTATCTTGCTCCTTCATCTGCTGTGCATTTTTCTGTCTTCTCATTTTGCTTATCTTACTGTGTTTGGGTTCTCCTTTTCGCAGGCTGCAGGTTCGTAGTTCCCATTGTTTTTGGTGTCTGTTCCCAGTGGCTAAATTTGGTTCAGTGGGTTGTGTAGGTTTCCTGGTGGAGGGAACTAGTGCCTGTGTTCTAGTGGATGAGGCTGGATCTTGTCTTTCTGGTGGGCAGGTCCACATCTGGTGGTGTGTTTTGGGGTGTCTGTGGACTTATTTTGATTTTAGGCAGCTACTCTACTAATGGGTGGGGTTGTGTTCCTCTCTTGCTAGTTTTTTGGCATAGGTTTCCAGCACTGTAGCTTGCTGGTCATTGAGTGAAGCTGCGTGTTGGTGTTGAGATGGAGATCTCTTTTCACCGTTTGATATTACGTGGAGCTGGGAGGTCTCTTGTGGACCAGTGTCCTGAAGTTGCCTCTCCCACCTCAGAGGCACAGCACTGACTCCTGGCTGCAGCACCAAGAGCCTTTCATCCACATGGCTCAGAATAAAAGGGAGAAGAAGTAGAGAGAAAGAAAGAAAGAAAGAAAGAAAGAAAGAAAGAAAGAAAGAAAGAAAGAAAGAAAGAAAGAAAGAAAGAAAGAGGATAAAATAAAGTAAGATAAAATAAAATACAGTTATTAAAATAGAAAATAATTATTAAGAAAAAAAATTTTTAAGTAAAAGAAAACAAACCAAAAAATGAATGGACAGAACCCTAGGACAAATGGTGAAAGCAAAGCTGTACAGACAAAATCTCACACAGAAGCATACACATACACACTCACAGAAAGAGGAAAGGGGAAAAAATAGTAAATCTTGCTCTCAAAGTCCTCCTCCTCAATTTGGGATGATTCGTTGTCTATTCAGGTATTCCACCGATTCAGGGTACATCAAGTTGATATTGGAGATTTAATCCGCTGCTCCTGAGGCTGCTGGGAGACATTTCCCTTTCTCTTCTTTGTTCGCACAGCTCCCGGGGCTCAGCTTTGGATTGGGCCCCGCCTCTGTGTGTAGGTCGCCTGAGGGCGTCTGTTCTTCGCTCAGAGAGGACGGGGTTAAAGGAGCCGCTGATTCGGGGGCTCTGGCTCAGTCAGGCTGGGGGGAGGGAGGGGTACGGATGCGGGTTGAGCCTGCGGCGGCAGAAGCCAGTGGGACGTTGCAACAGCCGGAGGCGCCCCATGCGTTCTCCCAGGGAAGTTGTCCCTGGCTCCAGGGACCCCGGCAGTGGCAGACTGCACAGGCTCCCTGGAAAGGGAGGTGTGGATAGTGACCTGTGCTGGCACACAGGCTTCTTGGTGGCGGCAGCAGCAGCCTTAACATCTCTTGTCCGTCTCTGTGGTCCACGCTGATAGCCGCGCCTCGCGCCCGTCTCTGGAGCTCCTTTAAGCAGCGCTCTTAATCCCCTCTCCTCGCGCACCAGGAATCAAAGGGGGAAGAAAAGGTCTCTTGCCTCTTCGGCAGGTCTAGACTTTTCCCCGGACTCCCTCCCGGCTAGCAGTGGTGCGCTAACCCCTTCCGGCTATGTTCACGCCACCAGTCCTCTCCCTGCGATCCGACCGAAGCCAGAGCCTCAGCTGCCAGCCCCCGCCACCCTGGCGGGTGAGCAGACAAGCCTCTCGGGCAGGTGAGTGTTGGTCGGCACCAATCCTCTATGCAGGAATCTCTCCGCTTTGCCCTCCGCACCCCTGTGGCTGTGCTCTCCTCCGCGGCCCCGAAGCTTCTCCCCTCCGCCACCCGAGTCTCCACCTGTGAAGGGGCTTCCTAGTGTGTGGAAACATTTCCTCCTTCACAGCTCCCTCCCACTGGTGCAGGTCCCATCCGTATTATTTTGTCTCTGTTTTTTCTTTTGCCCTACCCAAGTACGTGGGGAGTTTCTTGCCTTTTGGGAGGTCTGAGGTCTTCTGCCAGCATTCAGTAGGTGTTCCGTAGGAGCTGTTCCACATGTAGATGTATTTCTGATGTATGTGTGGGGAGGAAGGTGATCTCCGCGTCTTACTCTTCCGCCATCTTCCCCCTCTCTCCCGATCATATGGTTTTTATTCTTCAGTTTGTTAATATGGTGTATCACACTGATTGATTTGCGTATATTGAAAAATCCTTGCATCCCTGGGATAAATCCCACTTGATCCTGGTGTATGATCCTTTTAATGTGTTGCTGGATTCTGTTTGCTAGTATTTTGTTGAGGATTTTTACATCTATATTCATGAGTGATATTGACCTATAATTTTCTTTTTTTTGTAGTATCTTTCTCTGCTTTTGGTATCAGGGTGATTGTGGCCTCATAGAATGAGTTTAGGAGTGTTCCTTCCTCTGCAATTTTTTGGAAGAGTTTGAGAAGTGTTGGTGTTAGCTCTTCTCTAAATGTTTGGTAGAATTCACCTGTGAAGCCATCTGGTCCTGGACTTTTGTTTGTTCGAAGATTTTTAATCACAGTTTCAATTTCATTACTTGTGATTGCTCTGTTCATACTTTCTATTTCTTCCTGGTTCAGTCTTGGAAGGTTATACCTTTCTAAGAATTTCTCCATTTCTTCCAGGTTGTCCATTTTATTGACATAGAGTTGCTTGTAGTAGTCTCGTAGGATGTTTTGTATTTTTGCCGTGTCTGTTGTAACTTCTCCTTTTTCATTTCTAATTTTATTGATTTAAGTCCTCTCTCTCTTTTTCTTGATGAGTCTGGCTAATGGTTTATCAGTATTGTTTATCTTCTCAAAGAATCAGCTTTTATTTTATTGATCTTTACTATTGTTTTCATTGTTTCTATTTCATTTGTTTCTGCTCTGATCTTTATGATTTCTTTCCTTTTGCTAACTTTGGGTTTTGTTTGTTCTTCTTTCTCTAGTTCCTTTAGGTGTAAGGTTAGATTGTTTATTTAAGGTGTTTCTTGTTTCTTGAGGTAGGATTTTATAGCTATAAACTTCCCTCTTAGAACTGTTTTTGCTGCATCCCATAGGTTTTGGATTGTCATATTTTCATTGTCATTTCTCTCTAAGTATTTTTTTATTTCCTCTTTGATTTCTTCAGTCATCTCTTGGTTATTTAGTAACGTATTGTTTAACCTCCATGTGTTTGTGTTTTACGTTTTTTTCCCTGTAATCCACTTCTATTCTCATAGCGTTGTGGTCAGAAAAGATGCTGATATGATTTCAATTTTCTTAAATTTACTGAGGCTTGATTTGTGACCCAAGATGTGATCTATCCTGGAGAATGTTCCATGAGCACTTGAGAAAAAAGTATAATCTGCTGGTTTTGAATGGAATGTCCTATAAATATCAATTAAATATATCTGGTCTATTGTGTCATTTAAAACTTCTGTTTCCTCATTTATTTTTATTTTGGATGATCTGTCCATTGGTGTAAGTGAGGTGTTAAAGTCCCCCACTATTATTTTGTTACTGTTGATTTCCTCTTTTATAGCTGTTAGCAGTTGCCTTATGTATTGAGGTGCTCCTATGTTGGGTGCATATATATTTATAATTGTTATACCTTCTTCTTGGATTGATCCCTTGATCATTATGTAGTGTCCTTCCTTGTCTCTTGTAACATTCTTTATTTTAAAACCTATTTTATCTGCTATGAGTATTGATACTCCAGCTTTCTTTTGATTTCCATTTGCATGGAATATCTTTTTTCCATCCCCTCACTTTCAGTCTGTATGTGTCCCTAGGTCTGAAGTGGGTCTCTTGTAGACAGCATATATATAGGTCTTGTTTTTGTGTCCATTTAGCGAGCCTGTGTCTTTTGGTCAGAACATTTAATCCATTCACGTTTAAGGTAATTATTGATATGTATGTTCCTATTACCATTTTCTTAATTGTTATGGGTTTGTTGTAAGTCCTTTTCTCCTGTGTTTCCCACTTAGAGAAGTTCCTTTAGCATTTGTTGTAGAGCTGGTTTGGTGGTATTGAATTCTCTTAGCTTTTGCTTGTCTGTAAAGCTTTTGATTTCTCCATCAAATCTGAGTGGGATCCTTGCCAGTAGAGTAATCTTGGTTGTAGGTTCTTCCCTTTCATCACTTTAAATATGTCATGCCACTCTCTTCTGCCTTGTAGAGTTTCTGCTGAGAAATCATCTGTTAACCTTATGGGAGTTCCCTTGTGTGTTATTTGTCATTTTTCCCTTGCTGCTTTCAATATAATTTTTCTTTGTCTTTATTTTTTCCAATTTGATTACGATGTGTCATGGCGTGTTTCACCTTGGGTTTATCCTATATGGGACTCTCTGCACTTTCTGGATTTGGGTGGACATTTCCTTTCCCATGTTATGGAAGTTTTTGACTATAATCTCTTCAAATATTTTCTCTGGTCCTTTCTCTCTCTCTTCTCCTTCTGGGACCCCTATAATTTGAATGTTGGTGCATTTAGTGTTGTTCCAGAGGTCTCTTAGGCTGTCTTCATTTCTTTCCATTCTTTTTTCTTTATTATGTTCTGCAGCACTGAATTCCACCATTCTGTCTTCCAGGTCACTTATCCATTCTTCTGCCTCAGTTATTCTGCTACTGATTCCTTCTAGTGTAGTTTTCATTTCAGTTATTGTATTGTTCATCTCTGTTTGTTTGTTCTTTAATTCTTCTAGATATTTGTTAAGCATTTCTTGCATCTTCTTGATCTTTGCCTCCATTTTTTTCCCAAGGTCCTGGATCATCTTCACTATCATTATTCTGAAGTCTTTTTCTGGAAGGTTGCCTATCTGCACCTCATTTAGTTATTTTTCTGGGGGGTTTATCTTGTTCCTTCATCTGGTACATAGTCCTCTGCCTTTTCATCTTGTCTATCTTTCTGTGAACGTGGTTTTTATTCCACAGGCTGCAGGATTGTACCTTTTCTTGCTTCTGCTGTCTGTCCTCTGGTGGATGAAGCTATCTAAAAGGCTTGAGCAAGTTTTCTGATGGGAGAGACTGGTGGTGGATAGAGCTGACTGTTCCTCTGGTGTGCAGAGCTCAGTAAAACTTTAATCTGCTTGTCTGATGATGGGTGGGTCTGGGTTCCCTCCTTGTTGATCACTTGGTGTAAGGGGACCCAACACTGGAGCCTACCCAGGCTCTCTGGTGTGGCTAATGGTGGATTCTGGGAGGTCTCACTCCAAGGAGTACTTCTCAGAACTTCTGCTTCCAGTGTCCTTGGCCTTATGGTGAGACACAGCCATCCCCCGCCTCTGCAGGAGACCCTCCAACACTAACAGGTAGGTCTGGTTCAGTCTCCTATGGGGTCACTGCTCCTTTCCCTGGGTCCAATGCACACACTACTTTGTGTGTGCCCTTCATACTTGGAGTCTTTGTTTCCCCCAGTCCTGTCAAAGTCCTGCAATCAAATCCAACTAGCCTTCAAAGTCTGATTCTCTAGGAATTCCTCCTCTCATTGCTGGACCCCCAGGTTAGGAAGCCTGATGTGGGGCTCAGAACATTCACTCCAGTGGGTGGACTTGTGTGGTATAAGTGTTCTCCAGTTTGTGAGTCACCCACCCAGCAGTTAGGGAATTTGATTTTATTGTGATTGCGCCCCTCCTACCATCTCATTGTGACTTCTCCTTTGTCTTTGGATGTGGGGTATCTTTTTTGGTGAGTTTCAATGTTTTCCTGTTAATGATTGCTCAGCAGTTAGTTGTGATTCTGGTCCTCTTGCAAGGACCTCTTGCAAGAGGGAGTGAGAGCACATCCTTCTACTCCGCCATCTTGAACCAATCTCCCTGTTGCCCAGTGATTTGCTGAAGCATTTGATGTCTTAGCCAGCAGAGAATAGCAAAACCTATTTGCAACACCCTAGGATGAGGGGCTCTACTTTTGCTGGCTGGCCTCTTGCTGGTTCCAGTAGGCGGCAGTACAACACTGCAGGTGTCTGAGTAAGCTCCAGCTTGGACCTCGGTCTCCAGTGAAACTAAAAGATCTGGAGACCCAGGACACTATCCTGAGGTAGGAGGTAAGCTTAATATTTAAGAAGCAAGCAGAAGAAAAGGATCCCGAAGAGGAAAATGAGAAAGATCTATCTGATAGACAGGAGTCTAAGAGAAAGCAATGTCTCAAAAAACAATACAAAGAAACAAGGAAAAGAGTTTCAAAACTGTATCCAGATTAGCAAAAATTATGTCCAATGCATTTAGTAATTGTGTGGTCACTGGTAACGTTGATCTTGGTGAGCACTATTTTAGTGGAGGTAAATGCCAGATTCTCCTTTGCTCTTCTTCTTCCTTCTATCTATTGGATATTTCTTGAGCTATATCTGAGGATGTAGAAATAAAAGCTACACTCTTTTCTGCTCTTAAGCAGCTCGCAGTCTCATGGAGGAACCAGCTAGAGAAGCAAAGCATTAAAATGTAGTTCTGAAACTATGGGGTCACTTAGAATGACTGCATAATATAACTCTGTGTTATCAGAGGAGGCTGCTGGGAGAGAAGTTAATAGGTGTGGTTCCTTTGAAGAATGGGGGAAGTATGTTACATAATGAGGATGAACAAGGGTAATATCTGAGAAGCCAGAGAACTTAGCTAGTTCAAGAAACTGAGGATGTTTTAATGTGGTTGAAAGAAAAGGAAAGAAAACCAAGTCCATAGTGCTAAGGTTTTAGTGTCCAAGATTAGGAGTTTGGATTTTATCCTGAAGTCTTTCAAGGAGATGTAAAGAAAGGATTTGGGGCAGGGGAGTGTTATACTTCAATTCACATGTTAAAACTAAACTGATGAAGAGGAGAATGAGACTAGAAACAAGGAGATATTCCAAGGCTATTGGAAGAATCCAGCTAAGCAATAATGAAGGCCTTAGTTGAAGTGGGGCGGGGAGGGGGGTGGATAAATGGAAGAAGTCAGATTCAGCAAAACTTGATACCTGGTTTTATATGCTAGTTGAAGGAGAGGGAAAAGGAAGAGTCTGGTTGCTGACTTGGGTGATCAAACCCAAGATAAGAGAAGGGACAAGTTGGGACATGAGAGATGATAAGTTCAGTTTGGGACACGTTAAGATTAAGATGTCTATGACAGAGTTGAATATATGGATGTGGGACTAAAAAGAGTCACTTGAGCTACATACCAGATACATGTATAAGCAGCACACAAATTGTGGTTGAAGTCATACCATGTACTAGAAGGATCTTTCTTGGAAAGAAAATGTAAAGTGGAAAGGGGGCTGAGGAGGAGCATCCCCTGTGGCTTAGTCCATGCCAGCCACTATGTCAAAAATACCATTATCTATATGGCTTAAACAACACACATTTTTTTTCTCACAGTTCAGGAGGCTGGGAAATCCAAGATGAGGGAACCAACGGACTCAGTGTCTAGTTAGAGTCCGCTTACTGGTTCATAGACGGGCATCTTCACACTGTGTTCTTACATGGTAGAAAAGAGGAGAGAGCTCTCTGACGTCTCTTTTTTAAAAGTATTAATCTAGGGCAGGGCCAAGAGAGTGGAGTTGGAAGACCCTGAGCTTATGGGCATAACAAAATTATAACTATTTACAGAGCAACTATTGATGAGAAAAACTGGGAGACTAGAAGAAAAGATCTCCTACAACTAGAGATATAAAGAAGGAGACACAATGAGACAGGTAGAAGAGTGAAGATACAGTATAGTCAAGACCCATAACCCAAGGTGGGTGACTCACAAATGGGAGGACTATTATAATTGTAGAGTTTCTTCCCAAGGAACAAGGGGTTTGAGCCTTCCCTGGGGTCCTGCACCAGAAATATGAACCCCCAGAATGTTTGACTTTGAAAGCAAATGGGGCTTACTTTCAGGGGTGTGAGAGGGTTGTGGGAAGTAGACATTCCAGTCTTAAAAGGTAACACAAAATTCCCTGTACTCAGGGACCCAGGGAAGAGGCAGTAATTTGAAAGGAGCCTGGATCAGACCCACCTGCTGATATTGGGGAGCCTCATGGAGAAGCTGGAGGAAACTGTAGCTCACCCTGGGGACATAGACACTGGAGGCAGCCATTTTGAGGAACTCGTTCTACCATGTGGGAACTGGTGCTGGCAAGCACCATTTTGGAATTCTCCCTCTAGCTTATTAGTGCAGGGACCTGGCCCCACCCACCAGCCTTTCAGCACCAGTACTGGGATGCCTCAAGCCAAGCAGCAAGCTGGTCGA
This sequence comes from Grampus griseus, assembly GCF_964374135.1. Taxonomy (NCBI): domain Eukaryota; kingdom Metazoa; phylum Chordata; class Mammalia; order Artiodactyla; family Delphinidae; genus Grampus; species Grampus griseus. Next base: position 67,780,147 of record NC_139017.1, on the reverse strand, counting down.
GAACACAGTCCCAGCCACTAGCAGGGCTTCTGCCTTAAGGCCTCCTGAGCCCACAGCCATCCCAGGACCATACCCTGCCCATCAGGGCACATATACATATACCAGTGCACCACAACTCATATACCAGTGCACCAACACTAGCCCTGGGAACACAAGGACCCTGCAGTCAGAGGCCCTGGGACCTGGCTGTGCCCACCAATGAACTGGTACTAGCCCCAGGACCATCCTCATCCACCAGTGGGTAGGCACCAACCCTACGACCTGCTGGCCTTGGCCCTAGCAGGCCAACCCCAGCTTCAAGACACCTTGGACCCCTCACTCAGCTGCCCTAGGATCATCTCCACTCATCATAGGCCAACACTAGTCTTGGGACAATTTAGACCCCACAGCCAGTTGTGTCAGGAGCTGGCTCTGCTCACCAGTAGACTGAAAATAGATATGGAACCCTTGGTCTCACAACCACCCATGCCTGACCTGGCTCTGCCTACCAGTGGCCCAGCACTAGACACAAAACCACCTGAGGTCCTGCAGCTATCAGCCTCATGACTCAGCCCTGACAACCAGTGGCCAGCAGCTTCCACACAAGACAGAACATGGCAACCAACTGGACTGGGGGCCAGCCACATCTACCAGATTGCCCACAGTAGTCAGCCTGCCACAACAGAAGGACCCACACAGCCCAAATAGGGGACAACTCTAGAGCATAGAGCTCTGGTGACCAGAGGGGAATACGCTACTGTGAGACATAGGAGGTCTCCTCCAAAAGGTCACTTCTCCAAGCACAGGAAACATAACCAACCTACAGATACATAGAAATAAAAACAGCAAATTAAGCAAAATGATGTAACAGAGGAATATCTTCCAAATGAAGGAATAAGATAAAACCCCAGAAGAAGAACTAAGTGAAGTGGAGATAGGCAATCTACCCTATAGACAGTTCAAGTTAATGATCATAAATATGTTCAAAGAACTCAGAAGAAGACTGGATAAAAAGAATGAGAAGTTAGAAGTTTTTAACAGTTAGAAAATATGAAGAAGACCAGAGATGAAGAATACAATCATTGAAATGAAAAATACACTAGAAGTAGTCAACAGTAGATTAGATGATTCAGAGGAATGGATCAACAAACTGGAAGATAGAGTAAGGGAAATCAGTGTAAAGGAACAGAAAAAAAGAACAAAAAGAAATGAGGGCAGTTTAAGAGACCTCTGGGACAACGTCAAGCATACTAACATTCACATTATAGGGGTCTCAGAAGGAGAAGTGAGAGAGCAAGGGGCAGAGAACAAGTTTCATACAAGGGATCTCCCATAAGGCTATCAGCTGACTTTTCAGCAGAAACTCTGTAGGCCAAAATGGAGTGGCCCGATATATTTAAAGTGATGAAAGGGAAAAACCACAACCAAGAACACTCTACCCAGCAAGGCTTTCAATCAGATTTGATGGAGAAATCAAAAATGTTACAGACAAGCAAAAGCTAAAAGAGATCACACCACACCAGCTTTACAAGAAATGTTAAAGGGACTTCTCTAAGTGAAAAAGAAAGGCTGCAACTAGAAACACGAAAATTATGAAAGGAAAAATCTCATTAGTAAAGGCAAATATACAGTAAATCAGCCATGTATAAAGTTAGGAGGGAGGGCAAAAGACAAAGGTAATAAAATCGTGTATATCTGCAATAAGTAATTAAGGGATACACTAAACAAAATGATGTAAAATATGACATCAAGAACAGTTAGTGTGTTGGGGGGAGTGAAAATGCAGGTTTGTCAAATGCATTTGAATTTAAGAGATCAGCAACTTAAAATAACTATATGTGTGTGTGTGTGTATATACAGATAGATACAGGTAGATAGTTATGTACAATGGGGGGAATATAGTCAATAACTAATATCTTTGTATGATGACATCATAACTAGACTTATCGTGGTGATCATTTTGAAATGTATAGAAACACCAAATTGCTATGTTGTGGCACAGGAACTAACACAGTGTTGTAGGTCAATTACACTTTAAAAACAAACAAACAAATCATAGAAAAAGATTGGATTTGTGGTTACCAGAGGCTGGGGTTGGGGGGAGGGGAATTGGATGAAGGCAGTCAAAAGCTACAAACTACCAGTTATAAGATAAATAAGTACTAGGAATGTAATGTTCAACATGATAAATATAATGACCATTGCTGTATGTTAAATATGAAACTTGCTAAGAGAGTAAATCCTAAGAGTTTTCATCACTAGAAAAAAATGTTTTTCTATTTCTTTAATTTTGTTTCTTTATGAGACGATGGGTGTTCCCTAAACTTGTTGTAATAATCATTCATGATGTACAAAATTCAAATCATTATGGTGTACACCTTAAACTTACACAGTGCTGTATGTCAATTATATCTCAATGAAGCTAGAAGGAAAAAAAGACCACTAATCCCATTCATGAGGGCTCCACCCTCCTGAGTTAATCATCTCCCAAAGGCCCCACTTTCTAATGCTATCACACTGGAGATTAAGTTTCAACAGAAGACATAGGGTGTTGGAAGGGGAGGGGCACACAAACATCCAGTCTACAGCATCCTGGCAATACTAATATTTAAAGAATTGTAAAGGAAGAGACATACACAGAGGAGATTGACAACAACTCACTAGAAAAGTAGGAAGAAAATTAAAGTGTTTTAAAGGAGGTCAGTAGGAAATTAGAGAATTTGAAGAACTGGGATGTTAACAATGTCAAATACTGCAGAAATGAAATACAGGGATGTGTTCATTGCAGCAATTTATAGAATAAGAATAAGAAAATGCTTAAAAAACATGAAAAAATGCACATTCATTCTAGGAATCAGAGAAATATAAATTAAACAGATATTGATAGTATTTCCTATGAAATTGGAAAAAAATAACTGATAGATTCCAGTGATGACAAAATTAGAGGAAACAAGGCACATACACTGTTTATGGAAGTATAAATTGGTGCAGAGTTTTTGGAGAAAAAATTGGTGTTACCTGTCAAAATTTTAATTGTTTGATACCCTTGGTACTCTGTTCTATTTGTAACAATCTGTATACACACATACTAGCACAATTGCACAAGGATAAGTGAGACATAAAACAATGTTCATTACAACATAATTCACAATGAAAGAAGTTGGAAATAATTTACAAATACCAATCAATAAGAGGTTAGGTGAATAAATTATGGTATAAACATACTATAGAACAATATGGATCTGTAATACAGAATGAGACAAAACAGATGGTATTGATCTAAAAGAAATCTGTTATATATTGTTGAAGAAAAAAATTGTAGACAAATACACGAGAGACTCCTATTTTTTTAATTTTATTTTATAGAAATATAGTTAATTTACAATGTTGTGTTAATTTCTGCTGTACAGCAAGGTGATTCAGTTATATATATATACTTTTTAATATTTTTTCCATTACGGCTTATCACAGGATATTAAATATAGTTCCCTGTGCTATATAGTAGGACCTTGTTGTTTATCCATTCTAGATATAATAGTTTGCATCTGCTAATCCCAAACTCCACTCCTGTTTTATTTCTACCTCTCTGATTCTATTTCTTGTGTTCATCTTATTACTGGCAGTTCCCAGAATTGTGTCCTTCATCCTTTCTCTTCTCACATATGGTCCCTGAATGATTTACTCTTTTTCTGTGGCTTCATCTATCCCCTGTCATGTTATTTATGATGGAATTTTTCTAATATCAAGAAGATAAAGTTGATAGCAGTATAAGCAATTGGCATACCAGTCTAAACATGCATTGACTCTAGCTCATTCAGTTAAAACTTCACAAGGGTGGCATATTTCTTGTGCATCTGAGAATGTTCCTTCTTTTCCCTTGTACTAAATGATGACTTGAAGTGGCAATAGAGTTCTTGGGTCATCATCTGCACCTTCCTCAACTCTGTAGATGTTATTCAAGTCTTTTATTACATTTTTGCAGCAGAAAGTAGAATTTTCAGGTCTGGTGGTGCTGGTGGTTCTCCCCTATCCAGCTATCTGACTGGAAATCACCACCATTTACCTCCTGGATGTATAGTTCCCTCACAGGAGAGTGAGTCTCAAGGCAGGCCTCACTCTTCCCTCACTCTTGTGTGGTCTACACAGCTTTATCGCTCTAATAAACAAGCTCAGCCAAAGATGGTTTTCCTCCAAGTCTGAGAGGTAATCTCTAAACCCTTGGAATGTCAAGCCTGATAAGAGTGTCTTTGTTTGCCAGGGGAGCTTGCACCTGCCAGATAGTAACAATGTGATTTAGGTTAGGGAATTTAAGCCACATCAAAAATGTGATTCAACGTGGGGACTTTGGGTCATATATATCAACTCAACTTCCTGAAGGGCTGAAAATCGAGATCAGTAATATTGGAGCCTGAATGATGAACCAACACTGACTCTGGACACCAAGACTGGAGTAAGCATCCCTAACTGACAATACTTCATGTATATTGTCATTCATCACTGCCAGGAAGAGTTAACGTTGTTCATGACTCCATGGGAAGAGGACAATTGGAAGATCCATGTTTAAAACCCTCCTGGACTCTTACACAAGCATCCCTTCCTTTGGCTATTTTAATCTGTATCCTTTCCCTATAATAAATCATAACCATGAGTATAGAAGATTTTGGTGAATTTTTTTTTAACAAATGGAGAGAGAGACCCAGAGAGGTCAGCACAGCAAAGAGCTCACACAGTGGCCAAGTGGCAGAACCAGGATTCAAACCCAAGCCCTGCTGTGTGCACTAATCCCCTAGGCCAGCTATGTTCTTGTTCACAGGGGCCTGTGAGGGTGAGGCTCATTTTGCTGTTCTCCAGAACTGCCTGGAGAGCCTGGTATTTCCACCTGTTTACAAATCTCGAACCTTTCACATGTGAGGTGAATTCTAGTGAGTAATCAAAATAGAGTGTGGTTTTGGGAAGCCCCCTAAACTTGTAATTGGTGTCAGAAGTGAAGCAGTTTTTAGGGACTGCCCCCAACTTCAGTTGGCTAACCTTCACACAGAGACTTTCTAGAGGTTGAGAAAGTGTAGACTGAAGTACCAAGAACTTCTCCCCTTTTGGAGAAAACAGTGGTTTTCTACTTTTCTGTGAATGTTCTGGGAGGCATTAAATTCCATTCATTTGTCACACTATTCTCTAGTCACCCTCCACTGCTCCCATTATTTGAGTAGAACGATTTATAACACTGATTGTGCTGTTATATTCTCAGGAGGTAAATTTCTTGCATGTTCCAGTAAACATGCCATCTCCTTTTAAGATAAAATTGACAAACCTTTATCTAGACTAAGAAAAAAAGAGAGAAGACTCAAATAAATAAAAACAGAAATGAAGGAGGAGACATTACAACTCACACCACAGAAATACAAAACATCACAAGAGACTACTATAAACTACTATATGCCAACAAACTAGATAACCCAGAAGAAATGGTTCAATTCCCAGAAATGTGCAACCTGTCAAGCCTGAATAATGAAGAGATAGAAAATTTGAACAGAACAATGACAAGAAAGGAGATTGAATCAGTAATCAAAAACTTCTCAACAAAGAAAAAGCCAGGACCAGATGGCTTCACTGGTGAACTCTACCAGACATTTAAAAAAGAATTAACACCAGTCCTTCTCAAACTCTTCCAAAAAATTTGAAGAGGAGAGAACATCCCTAAACTCATTTTATTATGCTAGCATTACCCTGATACCAAAGCCAAATAAGGAACTACAGGAAAAGAAAACTACAGGCCAATATCCTTGATGAATATAGATGCAAAGATTCTCAACCAAATACTAGCACACTAAATTCAACAACATATTCAAAGGATTATACATCGTGATCAAGAAGAATTTATCCCTGGGATTTCAACACAGGTAAATAAATAAATGTGATAAGCCATATTAATAGAATGAAAGATAAATGTCATATGATCATCTTAATAGATGCAGAAAAAGCATTTTAAAAGATTCAGCATCTTTTATAATAAAAATTCAGCAAATGGGGTATAAAAAGAATGTACCTCAACATAGTAAAGGCCATATATGACAAAACCATAGTTAATGATATACTCAGTGGTGAAAGGTTGAAAGTTTTCCTTCTAACATTAAGAAAGTGGACACAAATGTGCCCACTCTCACCACTCTCATTCAACGTAGAGCTGAAAGTCCTAGCCAGAGCCATTAAACAAGAAGAAGAAATAAAGACATCCAATTAGAAAGCAAGAAGCAAACTTGTCTAAATAGTCGTAACGACTCCACCAAAAAACTGTTAGAACTAATAAAGGAATTTAGTAAAGTTGCAGGATACAAAATCAACATAAAAAATCAATTGTATTTTTTTAACTAGCCACAAGATTTTATTGTAGGGATCTATATATATCTTTCTGAGAAATGGTTTGAGCTATTCACTTGATGGTTATGAACACAACAGGATCTGTTTCATTGGTATATTTTTGGTTTGCTTGGCAAGGGAAAATCATAAGTCATTTTTATATATTAACAATGAACTAGCTGAAAAATAAAGAAAACAATCTTATTTGTAATAGCATCAAAAATAGTAAACTATTTAGGAATAAATTTAACCAAGGAGTTGAAAGATTTGTATACTGAAAATCACAAGGCTTTGATGAAAGAAATTGAAGACATAAATAAGTGAAAAAATATCCTGTGTTCATGAACTGGAAGATTTAATATTGTTAAAATATTCATACTACCTAAAACCATCTATAGATTCAGTACAAACTCTACCAAATTTCCAATGGCATTTTTCATAGAAATAGAAAAATTTATATGGAACCATGAAAGACCAAAAGTAGACATAGCAATCCTGAGAAAGGAGAACAAACCTGGAGGCATCACATGTTCTGATTTGAAACTTTATTTCAAAGCTATAATAATCAAAATAGTGTGGTACTGGCATAAAGACAGACACATAGACCAATGGAACAGAATTGAGAGTCCAGGAATAAACACAGGTATATACAGTCAACTAATATTTGACAAGGGAGCCAAGAATACTCAATGGGAAAAGTATAGTCTTCAATAAATGGTGCTGGGAAAACTGGTTATTTACATACAAAAGAGTGAAATTAGATCCCTATCTTATACCAGTCACAAAAACTATCAAAATGGATTAAAGATTTAAGTGTAAGACCCAAAACTGTGATACTCCTAGAAGAAAACATAGCTGAAAAACTCCTTGACACTGGTGTTGGTAATGGTTTTTTGAATATGACATCAATAGCACAAACAATAAAAACAAAAATAAAGAAGTGGGGCTACATCAAACTAAAAAGCTTCTGCACAGCAAAAGAAATAATTGAAAAGGTGACCTACTGAATTGGAGAAAGTATTTGCAAAACATCTGATAAAGGGTTAACATCCAAAATATATAAGAAACTCATGCAACCTGCACCCCAATGTTCATTGCAGCACTATTTACAGTAGCTCAGATATGGAAGCAACCTAAACGTTTATTGACAGGGGAAAGGATAAAGAAGATGTGGTACATATATACAATGGAATATTACTCAGCCCTAAAAAAGAATGAAATCATTCCATTTGCAGCAACATGGATGGACCAAAGATTGTCATACTGAGTAAAGTATGAAGTAAGAAAGTCACAGAAGAACAAATATCGTATGGTATCACTTATATGTAGAATCTTAAAAAAATGCTACAAACGAACGAATTTACAAAACAAATAGAGTCACAGAAGTAGAAAACAATCTTATGGTTACCGGGAGGGAAGGGGGGAGGGTTAAACAGGGAAATTGGGATTGACATATACACACCACTATATATAAAACAGATAACTAATAAGGACCTACTGTATAGCACAGGGAACTCTACTCAATACTATGTAATGACCTACATGGGTAAAGAATCTAATAAAGAGTAAATATCTGTATACATATAACTGATTCACTTTGCTTTACAGCAGAAAGTAACACAACATTGTAAATCAACTATACTTCAATTTAAAAATATATATGGAACTCATGCAACTCAATAGAAAAAAATATGATTTAAAAATGGGCAGAGCACATGAATAGACATTTTTCCCAAAGAAGACATAAATGACCAACATGTTCATGACTTATTAGTTCCATGAACTTGGATGTCAAAATCTCTTTCCAGATTTGGGAAATTCTCAGCCATTATTTCTTTTTGTTTTTTGTGGTTTTTTAGAACTTTCTTTTTTTTTTTTTTAACATCTTTATTGGAGTATAATTGCTTTACAATGGTGTGTTAGTTTCTGCTTTATAGCTATACATATACATATATCCCCATTACTCTTCCTTCTTGTGTTTCCCTCCCACCCTCCCTATCCCACCCCTCTAGGTGGACACAGAGCCCCAGGCTGATCTCCCTCTGCTATGCAGCTGCTTCCCACTAGCTATCTATTTTACGTTTGGTAGTGCATATATGTCCATGCCACTCTCTCACTTTGTCACAGCTTACCCTTCCCCCTCCCCGTGTCCTCAAGTCCATTCTCTACATCTGTGTCTTTATTCCTGTCCTGCCCCTGGGTTCTTCGGAAGCTTTTTTTTTTTTTTAGATTCCATATATACGTGTTAGCATACGGTATTTATTTTTCTCTTTCTGACTTACTTCACTCTGTATGACAGACTCTAGGTCCATCTACCTCACTACAAATAACTCAATTTCTTTTCTTTTTATGGCTGAGTAATATTCCATTGCATGTATGTGCCACATCTTCTTTATCCATTCATCTGTCAATGGACACTTAGGTTGCTTCCATGTCCTGGCTACTGTAAATAGAGCTGCAATGAACATTGTCGTACATGATTCTTTGAATTTTGGTTTTCTCAGGGTATATGCCCAGTAGTGGGATTGCTGGGTCATATGGTAGTTCTATTTGTAGTTTTTTAAGGAACCTCCATACTGTTCTCCATAGTGACTGTATCAATTCACATTCCCACCAACACTGCAAGAGTGTTCCCTTTTCTCCACACCCTCTCCAGCATTTATTGTTTCTGGATTTTTTGAAGATGGTCATTCTGATCTGTGTCAGGTGATACCTTATTGTAGTCTTGATCTGCATTTCTCTAATGATTAGTGATGTTGAACATTCTTTCATGTGTTTTTTGGCAATCTGTATATCTTCTTTGGAGAAATGTCTATTTAGGTCTTCTGCCCATTTTTTTGGATTGGGTTGTTTGTTTTTTTGACATTGAGCTGCATGAGCTGCTTGTAAATTTTGGAGATTAATCCTTTGTCACTTGCTTCATTTGCAAACATTTTCTCCCATTCTGAGGGTTGTCTTTTTGTCTTGTTTATGGTTTCCTTTGCCGTGCAAAAGTTTTTAGGTTTCATTAGGTCCCATTTGTTTATTTTTGTTTTTATTTCCATTTCTCTAGGAGGTGAGTCAAAAAGGATCTTGCTCAGCCATTATTTCTTTAAGTAAGCTTTCTGCTCCTTTTTCCTCCTCTTCTCCTTCTGGGTCTCCAAACATGTGTAGATTGTTTATTTTAATGTTAGCCCATAATTCACATAGGCTTTCTTTGCTCTTTTTCATTGTTTTTTCTTCTCCGAGAGAATGATTCAAAGGACCTGTCTTCTAGTTCACTAATTCTTCTCTTTGGTTGAGTCTATTGTTGAAGCTCTCTATGGACTCTTTCAGTTTAGTTACTGTATTCTGCAACATAGGATTTCTGTTTTGGGTTTTTCTGTGTTTTTTTTTTTTTTTTTATGGTTTCTATTTCTTTGTTGAACTTTTCATTTTGTTCATGCCCTGCTTTCCTAATTTTATTTAGTTGTCTCTCTGTGTTTTCTTAGAGTTCACTGAATTTAAGAAGATTATTCTGAATTCTTTGTCAAACACTTTGTAAATCTCCATTTCTTTAGCATCAGCCTTTGGAGCTTTATTAGTTTCCTTTGATGGTGTCATGTTTCCTTGATTATTCATGATCCTTGTGGCCTTGAATTGGTGTCTGCACATTTGAGGAAGTAGGCACCTCTTCCAGTCTTTAAAGACTAGCTTCAGCAGGCAAAGCCATTTACCAGTCAGCCCATCAGAGATCCAGAGATCCTGAGTGGGCTTACTTCTTGAGTCCTTGTACTGGCAAGTATGGTGCCTGGGTCAGCAGACTGGCAGGCCTGGTGCTTGGGTTCATTTGTGCCTGGGTCCATGGGTTGGGCCCAGAGCCTGTGTTCACTTGGGTGGGTCTGATGCATAAGTCTGTGTTGGGGAGCCTGGGATCTGTGTCCAAATGGGAAGACCTGTCTTCTAGGACCACAGGGGTCAACCAAGGCTACCAAGGCTAGTCAACCAAGGCTAGTCTCATAATTTGCCTGCAGATTCCTTTGGATTTTCTACATCAGCAGTAATGTGATCTAAACCAAGGCTACCAAGGTACCAGTGGGATGAACCTGACATCTGGGTCTAAAGGGACCAGTCAGGTGCTGGAATGGGCCAGGAACCTGGTTTTGTGGGAGCCAGCCTGGAGGCTGTGGACATGGGGATTGGCCTGGACCTAGGGTGATCCTGGAGCCTGAGGCTACAGCTGCTGGTCTGAAGGTTGGGTCTGAGGGAAGTCATCTGGCACTACTAGGAGGGCAGACTAGGAGCCTGGGTCTGTAAGAGATTATCTAAAGTCTAGGTCTGCAGGGGCCAGCCTGGCATTGGGGCAGGCTGGCAGCTTGGGGTGTGGTAGCATGGGCCTAGCTGGAGTCTGGGTTCATAGAAGCATAGATTCATGGGAGCTAGTTGGGAGCTGGGGCCACAATAGTCATGATCTAAGGGAGCTGGCTTGCTCTGGGGTGGTCCAGGAGGCTTGGTTCACTGGAGTCCACCAGGAGCCTGTTGTCACAGAAGCTGCCTGGAGCCACTGGAGTTGTTCAAATTGATGTTTCTAGGAGGGGACAGGTACTAAAAAATCCTACACTACCATCTTGCTCATTTTACTCCTGTCTCTTCTAAGACTGAATTTTTCTATACACTTGCTAATCACAATATCTGTGTGTTCTTTCTGTGAGTTTTTACTAACTGTAACTGCATTCATTTGCCCAATTTAGCTGTGGAGTCAATACTGACTACTTACATGAGATCAGATCTGGCTACAGCTTGTCAGGGGCACATGGTAGCAAGTTCTTCCAGTGTGCTTTCTAGTCTTAGTATCAATTTGATGTGATTTTCATCTTAATGTGCTAATACAGTGTACCTTCTTTACATCAAAATATAGTATTTTATATAAAAATCACCCTTAATTTCCACAAAATGGCTCCCAGAGTGATTTTTAAATCTGTTTATACTAACTTGCACAGCTGCTAAGTAACTGAAATATGTTGAGATTCTACCAATTCCCCCCCCCTTCTTTTTTTTGAAAAAGATTTACATTACAGTCAGCCTTCCATATCCATGTTTCTAGAACCCACAGATACAGAGGATGATTGTAAGGGACTTGAGCATCCAGGGTATCTTGGTGTGGAGTGAGCAGTCCTAGACTCAATCTCCCATGGATACCAAGGGACTACTGTATATGATTATAATGTCAGAACTTACAATTTGTGTCATGAGCTCTGTGGAAACAGAGACTAGGTGTAACAGACATCTCCATGTTTGTCAACTTACACACACCTTCCATCTCCCACCTACCTCCCCCATCCCTCTTACCTAAGCCTGGCACATGGCACACATATCTGTGCCAGCAGATAACAGCAAAGAGTCAGGGAATCAGAGATGAGGTATCAGTTAGGAGTGCTGTGACCTACCTGAATGAGTCAGGTGGCTTTTCTGCAGTGGGGAGGGAGCTGGAACATCAACGCAGAGGGCAGAGGGCAAGTGCAGATGCACAGCAGGCATATGGCTCACCAGCATTCCTCACATAAAGACTGGGACTAGGGGACTTCCCTGATGGTCCAGCAGTTAAGACTTTGCCTTCCAATGCAGGTGGTGTGGGTTTGATCCCTCGTCAGGGAGCTAAGATTCCATATGCCTCCCGGCCAAAAAACTAAAACATAAAGACAGAAGCAATATTGTAACAAATTCAATAAAGACTTAAAAAAAAAAAGACTGGGACTTCATCTGTTTACACTTACAGCCCAAGGTCTGGCTCTTTATAACTGATTAGAAGCTATTTTAAATGAATTATAATTAAAATAATAGCTAATATTTACTGAGGACTTACTAGGAGGTAATCTTGAACTATGTCAAGATTAGTAAACAAGTGTTAACCTGTGAGCCAAGTTAGAATAATATTTTGTATACAATATGGTTGTTTGCTGGAGTCCTGTTCACTCCTTTATTAGCTCTCATAATTTGCCTGCAGATTCTTTTGGATATTCTACATCAGCAGTAATGTGATCTAAAAACATGATAATTTGTGTCTCCTTTTCTAATCCACATACATTTTTATTTTTCTTGTCTCATTGCTTTGGCCAAGACACCAGTTAATTAATAGATAGTAGCAGTAACTGGAGAAATTCCTGCTTTATTCCTGACTTTGATAGTATTGCTTCTAAAGGCTCACTACCTAAATATTATGTTTGCTGTAGTTTTCTACAAATTTTTGCAATTATGAGTGAGTACTGAATTTTACCAAGTTTTTATTAAATCTTCTGAGATTTTACCAATTAACAAGAAGTCATTTTTAAAGATCCCACCATTATTTCCATGAGAGAAAGATAGATAGATAGATAGATAGATAGATAGATAGATAGATAGATAGATAGATTAGAAAGGTTATAAAAACACATGATCAGACTACTCATTCCAGAGAAGATGAAGTGGGCACATTTTTCTCTACTTTTCCAAAAATCCTGGACATTATATATAAAACACAAACACAAGAAGATTCTAAAAGGTGGAGAGAAGAAGTACTGGATAGGGACCTCAAGATCCAAAGAATGACATGGTGGTTAGTTCCCTGGGTTTCCTTTTTGTCATGTATATACCTTGGGCTGTGTGTTAAACAAGTCTGTAACCCAGAAATGCCAATCCCAAGAGAACTCTTCTCTCTCTTGGCAAAGGATGAGAAAAGAGATGGCCTAGCAAGATAGAAGCCTTTAGGCAATAATCACCTTATTCTGGCCAAATGCCATTGGAAAAATGTGGGACCCCACACCATCAGCAAGGCCAAGAGGAAGGCCTAGACCTCCATCTCTCTTGGCAGTAAGGAGGAATCCCTCCTCTTCCCAACTGAGGTGACGTCAGAAGAGGCTGATTGGGAAGACTGAACTTCCATTCCCACCCTGAAGTAATGAGGCACTACTTCCCTCTCTTGCTTGGGGTGTTATTGAGCAAGGACAAGGGAATATTTGTATTTTCACAACCACCCAGTGGTAATAACATCACCTACCCCACCACCACAGTGTCAAAAATCCCTCATCATACCAAAAACCAGGAAAATATCAACTTGAATGAAGAAAAGGCAATCAATAGGCACCAAAACCAAGATGAGAGATGTTGGAATTATCTGACAAGGATTTTAAAGCAGCCATCATAAAAATACTTCAACAAGTAATTATAAAACCCCGGAAATGAAAAAAAAGACAAAACCACTAGAAAGTCTCAGCAAAAGAACAGAATATATGAAGAAGAAACAAAGGGAAGTTTTAGAAGTGAATAATGCAGTAAATGAAATTTAAAAGTCACTTGATGGGCTTAATAGCAAAACGGAGATTATAAAGGAAAGAATCAGTGTACTTGAAGATAGAAAATGCCCAACCTGAACAACAGAAAGAAAACAGACTGAAAAAAATTAACAGAGACTCAGAGCTCTATGGGGGCAATAATAGAAGATCTAACATTCTTGTTATCAAAGTCTCAGAATGAGAGGAGAAAAAATAAGAATGCTGGGCTAAAGAAAGAAAAACTATTCAAAAAGTATTGAAATTTCTCCAAACTTGGCAAAAAGCACAAATCTACAGATTCAAGAAACTGAATGAACCCCAAAGAAACTCAAAGAAATACATACCAAGACACATTATAATAAACCAGCTGGAAACTAACAAAAAAGAAAAAAATATCTTCATAACAGAGAGAAACAACACATTAACTACAGGGGAAAACAATTTAAATGACTGCTGATTTCTCATCAGAAACCAATGCAGGCAAGAGGAGTAGCATAACATTTTTCAAGTGCTGAAATAGAAGAACTGTCAATCTAGAATTCTATACCCAGGGTCGGCAAGATCAAGTGCCTTACAAAAGGTGGTAAAAAGGGAGCCAAGAAGAAAGCAGTTGACCCATTTTCTAAGAAAGATTGGTATGATATGAAAGCACCAGCTATGTTCAATGTAAGAAATATTGGGAAAACACTAGTCACGAGAACTCAGGGAACCAAAATCTCATCTGATGGCCTCAAGGGTCATATTTTTGAAGTGAGCCTTGCTGATCTGCAGAATGATGAAGTTGCATTTAGAAAATTCATGCTAATTACTGAGGATGTTCAGGGCAAAAACTGCCCGACTAATTTCCATGGCATGGATCTTACCCATGATAAAATGTGCTCCATGGTCAAAAAATGTCAGACCATGATTGAAGCTCACACTGATGTCAAGACTACCTATGGTTATTTGCTTCGTCTATTCTGTACGGGTTTTACTAAAAAACGCAACAATCAGATTCGGAAGACCTCTTATGCCCAACACCAGCAGGTCCTCCAGATCCGCAAGAAGATGATGAAAATCATGACCCAAGAGGTGTAGACAAATGACTTGAAACAGGGTAAATAAATTCATTCCAGGCAGCATTGGGAAAGACAGAAAAGGTCTTCCAATCTATTTATCCACTCCATGATGCCTTTGTTAGAAAAGTAAAAATGCTGAAGAAGCCCAAGTTTGAATTGGGAAAACTCATGGAGCTACATAGTGAAGGTAGTAGTTCTGGAAAAGCTACTGGGGATGCAGCAGGTGCTAAAGTTGAGTGAACTGATGGATATGAGCCACCAGTCCAATAATCTGTTTAAAAATCAGACTTCCAATGGTGACAAATAAAAGATCTTATTTGTGAAAAAAATAGAATTCTATGCCCAGGAAATGAAGGTGAAATCAAGACATCCTCACTGTAAAGGAAAACTCAAAGTATTTGTCACCATCAGACCTACCCTAAAAGAATGGCTAAAGGAATATCTTGAAACAGAAAGAAAAAAGAAGGAAACTTGGAACATCAGGAATAAAGAAAGAGCAATGGAAAGAGTAAAAATATGGGTTAAATATCATGGACTATCCTTCTCCTCATTTCTTTCTTTTTATTGGCTGCACCAGGTGGCTTGCAGGGTTTTAGTTCCCCCACCAGGGATTTAACCCAGGCCCTGGAAGTGAAAGTACTGAGTCCTAATCACTGGACCGCCAGGGAATTCCCTATCCTTCTCCTCTTGAGTTTTCTAAATTATACTTGACAATTGAAGCAAAAATTATAACATTACCTGATATGGTTCTCAATATGTGGAGAGGATATGGTTAAGATAAGTTATCAAGGAGCGATGGTAAAGGAATCTTGTAAGGGTAATGTTTCTACATGCTAGTTGAACTGGTAAAAAGCCAACATCAGTAAACCATAAGTTACGTATGTTTAATGTAATGCCTTGAGCAGCCATTTAAAAATCTATTCAGAGAGATATACTCAAGATACACTATAGTAAATCAAAATGGAATTATTAAAAATATATTCAAATAACCTACAGAATGGCCAGGAAAGTAAAACGGAGGAATAAAAAACAGAAGAAACAAGAAGAAAATAAACAATAAAATGGCAGACTTAAGTCATAATATATCAATAATTACATTGTATAAATCAATGGAACAGAATAGGTAGCCCAGAATATACCCACACAAGTATAATCAACTGCTTTTTGACAGAGGTATAAAAGCAATTCAAAATAGACAACTAGTGAAAACATACTGTATAGCACAGGGAATTTTACTTAATGCACTGTGGTAACCTAAATGGGAAGGAAATCCGAAAAAGAGGGAATATATGTATATGTATAGCTAATTCATTTTGCTGTACAGTAGGAACTAATACAACATTGTAAAGCAACTATACTCCAATAAAAAATAATTTTAAAATAAAAAGCAATTCAATATAGAAAGGACAGTCTTTTCAACAAATGGTGCTGGAACAATTGGACAACCATATATTATGGATATAAGCCTCTTGTGGAATAAATGTATTACAAATATGTTCTCCCACTACGTGGCTTGCCTTTTTACTATTATAATGGTTACTTTTGATTAAAAGAACTTCTTAATTTTGCTGTACTATACTCTAAGCCTTCATTTTCTCATCTGTAAACTAGGCATTATGGTAGTATTTCACTCACAGGGTTGTTATGAGGAATAAATAAAAGAATACAGGTACTCCTGGTACTTAGCAAAGCTCAAAAGATATTATTATTATCCCCAGTGCCACCCTTTTTTCTCTGTATAACCTTCTATTTCCTTCCAGGTTCTCTATTATGAATCTCTGAAAGGTCACATGTGTAACAGAAAATGCTGGCCATATGGAGAAAATTGAGATGACTCATTCTCAATCTCATGACCCCACCTACTTAAAATCCCAGCCGGGGTGACTACACCGGGTGACTACAAGAGGGAAGTGGGTTCATTTTAGTGACTGACATCCAAAGAGCAATATGCTTTCTTCCACAGCATGCTTCACCTTCATCTTTCTCCTCTGCCAGCTCACAGGTGAGTCCAGCAAGATCTTCCTGTTTTCTGGACTGCCTACCCCATCCTGCTTGTAGCTCCAGGCTTCTGGCTCCACTCTGGGCCTCTGGCTCAACTTAGGAGGCTCTGCTCCCTCATCTAATATTGCTTTTTAAAAAAAAAAAAAAAAAAACATCTTTATTGGAGTATAATTGCTTTACAATGGTGTGTTAGTTTCTACTTTATTAACAAAGTGAATCAGTTATACATATACATATGCTCCCATATCTCTTCCCTCTTGCGTCTCCCTCGCTCCCACCCTCCCTATCCCACCCTTCTAGGTGGTCACAAAGCACTGAGATGATCTCCCTGTGCTATGCGGCTGCTTCCCACTAGCTATCTATTTTATATTTGGTAGTGTATATATGTCCATGCCACTCTCTCACTTTGTCACAGCTTACCCTTCCCCCTCCCCATATCCTCAAGTCCATTCTCTAGTAGGTCTGTGTCTTTATTCCTGTCTTATCCCTAGGTTCTTCATGACACTTTTTTTTCTTCTTAGATTCCATATATATGTGTTAGCATATGGTATTTGTTTTTCTCTTTCTGACTTACTTCACTCTGTATGACAGACTCTAGGTCCATCCACCTCACTACAAATAACTCTATTTTGTTTCTTTTTATGGCTGAGTAATATTCCATTGTATATATGTGCCACATCTTCTTTATCCATTCATCTGATGATGGACACTTAGGTTGCTTCCATGTCCTGGCTATTGTAAATAGAGCTGCAATGAACATTTTGGTACATGACTCTTTTTGAATTTTGGTTTTCTCAGGGTATATGCCCAGTAATGGGATTGCTGGGTCATATGGTAGTTCTATTTGTAGTTTTTTAAGGAACCTCCATACTCTTCTCCATAGTGGCTGAACCAATTCACATTCCCACCAGCAGTGCAAGAGTATTCCCTTTTCTCCACACCCTCTCCAGCATTTATTGTTTCTAGATTTTTTGATGATGGCCATTCTGACTGGTGTGAGATGATAATTCACTGTAATTTTGATTTGCATTTCTCTAATGATTAATGATGTTGAGCATTGTTTCATGTGTTTGTTGGCAATCTGTATATCTGCTTTGGAGAAATGTCTATTTAGGTCTTCTGCCCATTTTTGGATTGGGTTGTTTGTTTTTTTGTTATTGAGCTGCATGAGCTGCTTGTAAATTTTGGAGATTAATCCTTTGTCAGTTCCTTCATTTGCAAAGATTTTCTCCCATTCTGAGGGTTGTATTTTGATCTTGTTTATGGTTTCCTTTGCTGTGCAAAAGCTTTTACGTCCTGTGGTCTCTGACTCACAGAGGGTAGGAAGAGACTGGAGGGAGAGGAGAAGGAATGACTTTGGGAGTTGACTGCCCTTCTGACTGTCCCAGGGAACAAAGGGCTGAAAGAAGTGGTGTTGGGTATCAGGAAAACCTGTGTCCTTATCTGGATTCTGCCATGAAATAGATGAAGAATGTCATCTTCCTCGGACCTCAGCCTTCCTTCATTTTGAGGGTAATTTTAAGAACAAAATGAGATGGTACAGGTGTATATTTATTTACTTAGAAATATATATTTAAAATATTTTAATTCAAATACATTTATACATATACTTCTATGTTTTATATTTATGTAAATATAAATATGTATTATTTAGAAAAATATTTTAAATTATTATGCATTTAACAATCATACTGATGGCAGAGAACATTTGAATTTTCTCTCTTAACCCAAGTAACCCAATCAGTCTCTACTTAGAAAACCAACTCATAGGTAGGAACTTTATATTTAATGCCATGAAGGACTGAGGACTTTTCTATGCCTGTCACAGGTATTCTAGTCTTTCAAGATGTTACTATCTTCAGGGCTCTCAGGAAGGACCAGGAACCCCATAAGTTAGGAATATCTCTCTGGTCATCAAACTCATGGAGAACCACATGAGGTCTCCCTCTGAGGATTTGGTGTGGCTGGTTCATTTATGTGTGCCCCAGGCCTGCCAGAAGAGAACTGCCCAAGCCCACGTAGTAAGTCAGGGCTCACTATCCTCTCTTGCCCGCCACCTGGTGTCTTGAACTGTTCAGCATCAACAGACTCTCACCCTCTGTGAGTTCGTTAAAAGTTTGCATTTTTAGGAAGCACCTGGTCCTGGAACTGGAACTGACCCTTACTTTAAAAATCACTCCTTGAACGGAAATGGTGATCAGAAGGGGAACTTGGGGATGGTGAAATGGGGAAGGACATGGCAGGACTTTTCAAAACCCAGGTGCCCACCTGAAACATGATCTGGGGCAGCAGGGTGCAAGTTGCAAGTGTGCACCCTGCTCCAGGAGGCTGTGGCAGCCTGCGTGCTATAACTTCCATGATTGAAAGAATAATCTGAGATTGTCATAGAGCCTCCAGTGGGCAGGACGGTGAAAGCAGTGCTGGCCCTGGAGAAGAACTCCTGGGCTTGACTTAGTAGCTATATTATTGTGGATAAGTTTCTTAGCCTCTGAACCTCGGTCTTTACAAGTATGAAAACTTAACTTTCATACTTTACAAGTATGAAAACTTAACTTGCAAATTATTGTCATGTTTTAAATAAGATATCAAATGCAAAACAATATAATAATAATCACCATTTATTAAGCTCCTATTACATCCAAGGCATTTTTCATACAATCTCCTCACAAATCTACAAGATAGATATTATTATCCCCAAAACTTAGGCTCTGAGAGGTCAAGTGTCTTAGGCACGATTACACAGCTATTAGGAGGTAGAACAGAAACTGAGTTTCCAAACCTAGTGCTCATTTCATCACACCAAACTAATGGCCTAATATTGTACCCTCAGAAAAAGTGCTCAATGAATGTGTATTTGAGATGAATCTTCCCCAGAGATTCCTTCCCTCTCCAGGTACATGAGGCCAAGGTAGGCAGTGGAAATGCCCAAGAAGAGTAGGGAACTCCATTTCCAGGATGTGAATGCACCAAACAAAATTCACCCTGGCCAAATTCAGAGGGACCAAGGAATAACTCTTGCAGCCTCAGTATTCTCATCTGGAAAATGGACACAATTTTATGATGATTATAGGATACAGTAGGGTTGAGGAGACAGTTTATAAAAGGAAATCAGAAAAAGTGGGTGAGGAGGTATTGGGGAGGTGTTGAAAAAGACCAGAAGAGACAAACAAGAGGAACGTTTCAGAGATGAGTGAGGGGCAGAACAGTAGGGAACTTGAATATGAATGTTGCAGGTTAGAACTGGAGTGTTGGCAAAGGTGGCTGGTGAATTGGGAGGCTTGTCAGCCTCTGTTCCATGTACATCTTACATGGTACTGATTGTAAATGCCCTTTCCAAGTACATTAATTAAGGGGAATTTGGGTAAAGAACAGTAGTTTCCAAAGTCGTTTTTTTCTTTTTTAAGCAGTGGTTTCCTTTTATAAAAAGAAAACTTACACAGAAACAAACAACTCTGATGCACAGAATTGAAGCCTCCCTGATGGAGGGGGGTAGTTCCATAGCTTCCACCCCATCCCCTACCCCCTTGACCTCCATCTAAGCTCCCAAGAAATACACTGAGGCACTGCCACAGACCTCAAAGGTAGCAGGGGCACAGCTTGGGAAACCCTGCCTTAGGAGCCCTTGTTACTAATCCTGGCCTTCCACTCACTTGGCACACATCACTATAACCTTCAGAGCACCAGACTCTTCATCTATAAAATGGGATTGGACTAAGTAGTCCCTAAAATTCCTCCTAGCTTTGAGATGCTCTGATCCTTGGTTTCCATGGTGAGGGTGGCATGACACTGTGGTGCATTCTGATAGAGGCACCCAGTACTGGAAGGGGTGCTCGGGGACAGGGCTGGCAAGCAGGAGGTGGGCTTTACACACTCCGCTATGCCGAGATCTTCCTCCTAGGTCACCATTCCTTGATTCTGGCTGTACTGATGGTGCCCCTTCCTCCTAATTTGGCTCCTTCCCTCCACTCAACACATGAGCCTTGGGGGAACAGGTTAAGGGGAGGAGGTGACAGCAAAAAGGAAAGGCAGGTGGCAAAAGGGAGGAGCTGTTGTCTGTTCTTGTTATGAAGAGCATCTTAGGGCTGAATCTTCTGGTGCCAAAAATACCTGAGACTTGGCCAGGGCAGAAAGCAGAGGGTCTCCTGCCCCAGCTTCCTCAACCTCCAAAAGTAGGTTGGTGGGGATGCTTGCTGTAGGAATTATCTCCCTGCGTGGTGATTGGACTTACTCTTTTGCTGTGAATTAGCCAGTGACTGATGTATAGGCGTTAGTGTCCAGACCACCTTCTAAGAAGCTTACCTTACTGAGAAGCCATCCAAAGAAGTTTTGGGAAATCTCACTTTTAGCCATTCTTGCAGAAATGAGA
The DNA here is from genome assembly GCF_964374135.1 of Grampus griseus. NCBI lineage: Eukaryota > Metazoa > Chordata > Mammalia > Artiodactyla > Delphinidae > Grampus > Grampus griseus. The sequence continues at coordinate 67,759,124 of NC_139017.1, read as the reverse complement.
CCAAAAAGTGGGAAGGTTTCTCAAAGCCTGTCTCATAACACTCCTGCCTGTCGTTTCCTCTTGCCTCCCACCATGTCTCAGACTGCTCTGTACTTCTCAAAGTGTTTTCACATCTGTATTCACCCTTCATCCTTCCCTAAATCTTGGTGAATAAAGATTATTCTTTTTCTCCTATGAGAGGTAAGAACACTGAAATTCAAATTTACGTTTAGGATGTAAACTGGGGATAAGCTGAAATTCAAAATGGTAGTGGGAGGTAGCAGTGGAAAGAATGCAGGCCTCTAGAGGAGATGGGGGAACAAACTAGCTTCTCATGTCACTTCTGCCACTTTCCAGTTTGGGGCCTTAGGAAAGTCACTCAGCATCTTGGACCCCCAATGTCTTCATCTATAAAGTGCAGCTTAACCTTTATCACATAGAGTTGACTTGAGGATCAAGAACGGGAATACCCATTAAACCAAGTATTCATTGCTGGAGTTATTATTACAGTGGAACCAGAATGGAACCCAGGTCTCCTGACCCCCATTTAGGCCAGACCTCTAACTTTTTTACACTGTTGCATGTTGTCTGGGAGAAGAGACCATCTCCACATGTCCCTGGATGAGACTCCAGACCCCATCACCAGGTGATCTGGAACCTAAAGCCTGTAGATCAGTGATCCGCTAACTCACAGCAAAATGGTATGTCCAGTCACCACCCATGGGAATAGCTCCTCATGGGGAATTTCAAGTGGAAAATGAAGTGACATTCATGGTGGAATTTCAGGGGGTAGGTGTGAGAAAGAGTTGAAGACTTCCTCAGGGAAGGGCTTTGAACTAGGATTTATGGGTCTTAAATAAGACTTAGCTGGACAGAGAAAAGGATAAAGCACCAATAAAAGCGTGAGTTAGGAGGTAAACTGGGGATAAGCTGAGGAAGGAGCCCTGGCTGCTTGTCTGGTGGTAGTAAGTGGGTGGCAGTCCAAGGCTTCATATCTTCCCACAGCATCAACTATTGCTGGCCTAGGAACAAAAGCCCTGATACAATCTCAGATTGTATCTCAGATACAATCAGATACAATCAACCTGGGACATGTGATACCCCTGAACTAATTACTGTGCAGAGGAAAGCTACCACTTGAGTTGAGTTACCCAAACCATATGGCTGCTACAAAATGAGGAAGGACTGAAATGAATGCAGAGGAGGCAAGTTACAACAGTCACCACATTGATCCAGGTGGGAGGGTAGATGATTCTCATGGGGCCCAATCCTCCCTGGCCTTGTAGATAGGTGTTAGTAGCTACTCATTCTCTAGGGCCTTCTGATCACACAGGTCATGTTACATCCCCCACCCCCATCATGTGTTCCCTAAGTACTGTCATTTCCCCTTTCACAGCACATGTTGTTACTCATTTAATGACTCTCTCCCAATTCCATGAGTGCAAGGATCATGACTATCTTGCTCCCCAGTTATACCCTCAGCTCCTAAACAGTGCCAGGCACAAGTATGGAACTAAACAAATTTTAGTTAAAGGAAGGAATGACTGAATGAGCAGAGCATGACTTACCTAGACATGGTAAAACCCTATAGGGTCACACATCACAGGTGGAGAAGCCATCAGAGAAAGGGGAGCTTCAGTTCAGTCTTAGAAGCTGAGAAGAGAAGTGTCTTGTTTCTGGACCCCCTTTCACAGTCAACTGGGAAGAGGAAACAAAACTGGCTAGGACTTAACCAACCCAGGCCCTTAACGTCTGAGCTCACGTTTAGGGAATGGCATGGAACTACTTTCTTCTTTTACGACTCTTCTCCTCACCCTGAAGATACAATAAAGATAGACCAATATCTTCCACCTAGGTTCATGTTGGCAATTTGCACTGTATTGTCCTCCAATTTCATTCTAACAAGGAACAATGAATTTGGGGATATTTTCTTATATCTCCACACAATTAACATTTCTTAAAATGTACCCTAGGAAGATAGCACCATGTATATAAAGATGTAAAAAGAACAATTAATTATTCATGGCTTAAGTGCATGCACACATGCTAAAACACTAAAACCACATCCTTACAATTTTGTCACCTCCTTGACATATACATGTCCCCCAAACTTCACATGAAAATTAAAATACTCAAAGGTGCCCTAATCCAATAATTGAAACTACTTGGGTGCAAGTGATATCCAATCTTTATTTGACTGCAAAATATTCACCCCTTCCATCTCATGGTTGAAGTAAGAGAATGAATACATTAATTGATAAATCAAAAATTCAAATAAAACTGGTTTTGTCTATAACATTTAGTGGAAATATTTTGACACCCCATGAGATGATCAAAGAGAAAGTAATGAAAAACCATCCTCCCTTAGTATTAGAGTAGCAGGGAGGGTAGCTTTTTGGAAAATCAGCTTACTTAACAGGATGATTTGATAAAGGCTTGAGTGATCCAAAGTATATATGCATATATATAAATTATAGGGGAAAACTGTTTGAAAACAGGAATCATCTCCTAAAAGGCATTTACTCAGGAAGAGAAACAAGTACTTTTAGAGATAAATTTAGCAAAAAATTTGGTCAAGATCCAAGACCTGTTATCAAGGGGCTAGGTCAACATTTGGTAGCACCAGATTCCCTTACTCTGGGGGCACTGGTAGAGCAGCTTGTACTTGAAGGAAGGTCACCAAAGGACTTGAATGGTAAATCGGGATTCCATGAGACCCCAGGGCTTCAGAATTGACACCTGAGCCCTTGAGGGAACTGAAGAAGGGGACTAATGGAAAGAGCTGGAGCTGGTACAAATGCCAAGGGACCTTCAAACTGAGCCATAGTGGAAAGAGTCCAGACTCCAGGGCTGGAGTGACATTGGGTTAAATCCTCAAATTATCACCTGCTAGCTTTGTGCCCTTGGAAAACTTACTTACTTTTTTTGAATCTCAGGTTTGTTTTTGTTTTTTTAATCAAATCCAGTTAACAAACTTTTGCTGTAAAGGGCCAAATAGTAAAATTTTAAGCTTTGCAGGCAGTATGAGCTCTGTCACAACTATCCAACTCAGCCTCTGTAGTGGAAAAGCAACCACAGACAATGTGCAAAGGAAAGAACATGGCTGTGTTCCAATAAAACTTTATTTTCAAAAACAGGGGGCAGGCCAGGTTTGGCCCATGGGCTATTTATTAGGTTGCTGCTCAGTTGACCACTTCTGGAAGCTTTTTCAGCAGCCATTCCTAACTGTTTTTCACCTGGAGCCACAAAATCAGTGATGGTTGTTTGCAAGTCACGCTCTCTGAGGTGAATTAAGATTGCACTGAAACAGAAATTTGGGAGGCAGGGAGCAGTAAAGCCCTACTACAATTCCTGATAGTTCAGGTTAAACATCACAAGGTAGCCTGGGCATATTCCAGAGCTCCCAGTCACTCACCCTTTTCCTTTCCACTCAAGGAAGGATATTGGAATTCAAGTGAATGAGAACCTCATTTGGGGATGAGCTTTAATTCACTCCCATCCACCATAAAATAAAAAGATAAATCATCCTCAAACTTCTAAGCTATCACTATCTTTAAAGACTTACAGCTTGCCTCTCGATGCCCTGGTTTGTGCTTAAGAACCTCTGCCCCAGGTCAGATAGACTGTTACCTTCTTCATCTGCAACAAAATCAGCTCTCCCAGGAGCAATCTGAGAGTCCTAAATGGAGCTTGGACAGTAACCTCCCCACTTGTCACCCCACAGGAACTTGTCAAGGATGCAGCCAACCTCATGGTCTACCTCAGAGCTTGGTCTTTTCAGCCAGAGATCTCTGGGAATGGGGTGGGTTTGCCTGTAGTCACCCCTTTCAGACAGAGAGTTCTGACCTCAGTGCCTTTGTGTGAGTGAGGTTCCAAAGGGTTTCCCAGGACTGGTTGGGTTAGACTGAGAGGGTTTCTTGGGACCTTTCCAGGACCCAAAGGGAGTGAGTAATTGGTGGCAAGGTCAGGAACTCAGGTTTATTTTATGGTTCTCTGTTTTTACAGGGCCAGCAGCCTGTGGAGTACTGAAAAAGCTAGTTGGTGCCCTTGGTGGGTCTGTGAATTTCCCACTGAATCTCTCAGCAGATCCAATTGACAGCATTATCTGGGTCTTCAACACAACCACTCTTGTCACCATACAGCCAAAGTTGGCAGACAAAAAAGCCCTTATCATAGTGACCCAACATCGTAACAAGGAAAGGGTGAATTTCCCACATGAAGGCTACTCCCTGAAGCTCAGCAAACTGAAGAAGAATGACTCAGGTGTCTACCGTGTGGAGATACACAGCTCAACCCTCCAGGATCCCCTAACCCAGGAGTATGAGCTGCGTGTCTATGGTGAGCAGAACCAGTTCCAAAGGTGGATGACTGCCTTCTTAAAATGGTGAACTCCCTGATATTGGAGCTGTTCAGACAAAGGCTGGATAAACCCTTGGCAATAAAGTGGAAGAGGGAACTCATGCATGGATGAAGTAGATATAGCCAACCCTTGAAGTCCCCTCTTAGATATTCAGTAAGAAGGATTGTGGTGCAGCAGATAGGCTTTATGAGAAGTGACAATCACGCAGGTCAAATGTTGGCTTCTCTACTTACTAGTTACATGGCCTTAGACAAGTTACTTGATCTCTTTGAAACTTAGTTTCCATATCTGTAATGGGGAGTAAAGTGATACCTATCTTAGAAAGATTATCAGGTATAACTATCAATCACACCTCTTCCCGTGAAGATTCTAACCAAATGAGAAATAGACACAAGAATCAGAAAGGAAGATAAAAATATCAGTTTTATTTTTTCTGGTAAAGCTGGATAATAAAAATACTTTCCCCCAAGTCTAGACTTTGGTGCCTATTCAGGGAAAATGAACTTATGAAACAATTACTCAACCAGCTAAAAGAATAGCTGCCTTTCTCACTGAGCTGCAATATCAGGGACACCAGGAGATGGGCCTGCAGGTTTGCATGTAGGAGGTAGACCATGCACCTTGATCCAGGTGTGTCCTCCATATAGATATAGTTGAGAAGAATGGAAGACCTGCATTCTGCAGGCAAACTAGCAGGGGTGGGGGGAGGGGGAGGGTAAACCACATTTAAACAGCAATCATAACAGCCCAAACATGTAAATAGAGAAATGTAGATGAGGGATGTCAGACTCACCATCTCAGCAATGAAACAATTGCTCATCCTCTGAAAGAGTGAGCACAAGGTAGAGAGGGGAACCAGAAGTGTTGCTCCAATACCTTTGTTCTCTCCTAGAGAGTAAAGTGAGTCTCTTCAAGGAAGCCTGAGGACAGGGGAATAGGGAGCCTCCAAAAAAGATAAAACTAATGAACATCTAAAATGCTTTTAACACAGTGCTTACCATATGCCTGTGCTTAGTAAATGGCAGCTCATTCTTGTTGCATTGTAATTATTTCTATTACTACTGTTGTTGTTTTATGGCTGTGGGCAATCTGACCTAGATTGTTCTCTTCCCCAGATAAGAATGAGAATTCTGCTCTGAATTGCTGCTTCCTCTCCACTCTGTAGCACACCAGGGAGATTCAGGTCCAAGGTTTACAAGAATAATGCAGAAAAAATGAGGGCTATGGGCATAATTTCCACACTTTGTTGTCTATTTCTCTTTTACAGAGCACCTGTCAAAGCCCAAAGTCATCATAGGTCTGCAGAACAATAAGAATGGCACATGTATAACCAATCTGACATGTTCCATGGAACAGGGAGGAGAGGATGTAACTTACAGCTGGAAGTCCCTGGGACAGGTGACCAATGAGTCCCATAGTGGCTCCACCCTCCCCATATCCTGGAGGCAGGAGAAAAGTGATATGACCTTCATCTGCATGGCCAGAAACCCCATCAGCAGCAACTCCTCAAACCCCATCTTTGCCTGGAAGCTCTGTGAAGGTGACTGTCTCTCCTCTTTCTCCAGGAGCCCCTGGTCTTAGGACCTATATCTTCTTCAGCTCCTGACCCCCCTTGGGAACAAGCCCTTTGTGAAAACTGGAAGCCCTGGGGAAGTCATCAGACTGGGAGGAAGGTTGCAATTGCTCCAAAAGTTGGGTCATTTTCCCTAGCTGACTCTTCTCCCTGCCCTGTGCCTACACCCATTCTCTCTTTAAAGGTGCTGCTGGTGGCCTGGCTACCACTGTGATCCTCAAACTTCTGTTGTCACTCACCCTGTTCTGTTTCATTGCACCGGTGCTAATTATTTTGATCATACGAAGAGAAAGAAGAAAAGGTAGAGCATGAACTATTTTTGTCTTCACCCTCAATCATGCATTTTCTCCTTCACTCATTCAACAGTATGTTGGACTGTGTGCCAAGCTTGGTGTTAGGCACTAAGGATGCAGAAATGAAGAAGCCATCATCTCTGTCCTAAAGGACAGCACCAGCCATCTGTACTCCTTAATTCTGGAGTGGAGAGAATACCTGAGCCCTTAACTTCTCTCCTAAGACAAAGATTCTCCTAATTCCTTCTCCAGTACCTGCCCTTCTCCTTCCCCAGTGCCTGCCCTTCTCCTTCCCCTCAGAGGGACTTACTAGTGTATCCCTCCTGCTGACACAGGTCACACACTGTTGACTCTGCTCCCCTGACTGGGAGGCCATGGCCTTCAACTCTGAGGTCCACAAACCAGCACCGTCCGTTCAGCCCATCCCTGTCAGAGCCCCCAATCCATCCCAGTTCTCTCCATTGGATCAACTCCAGAGACTTCTCTCTACTCCCCACCTCAGTCTAGATACATTACTCCTGGAGAAGCCTTTCTCTGTCTTTCTCCAGGCTGTACCCCATGCTCTGTGTCCCTAAACCCTGCTGATTTGTCTTCTCGGGTTCCCACTGATACTGTCCACTCAGGGTATTGGGGAGGGACCTAAGCGTTGGTTGGGTACGAACTGCAAACTTTGAGATATTCTCTCCCTCCTGTAAACACTGTAAAAGCATTTCTGATCTCCTCTGCTTCCTCTTTTGGCTGCCTTTGTCCAGAAATTGGGAAGTGAAGTGATGAGGGTGACCAGTTCATCTTGGGGTTCCTGGGTTTAGCACTGAAAGTCTCATGTCCTGGAAAACCCTTCAGTTACAGGGAAATCAGGATGGTTGGTCACCCTAAGTGGGTCATCCAGATGGTGGGCCAATGTGGGTGGCCAGGGGAAAGAGGAGCCAGCTCTGATTCTCTCCCAACTTGGTTTCAGAGTCCATTGAAGAGAAGAAGGGACTGAACCTTCATCCAGAAACTCTTAACTACTCCCCCACTTTTGGAGAGGCCTCGGAGTATGACACAATCTCTTACTTAAATGTGAGTTCTTTCCCGTCTTTCCTGGGGACTGATTCTCCTCTCTGAGGCCCTCCTTGCTTTACTTGAGATTTTTCCATGGATTTGGGCAACATGGGAAATGAAAATGTATAACCCTTTAAACCCAATGTACCTGTGCCTCCCCCAAGTCTTCATGGATTCTCTCTTGTGCAGGAACTGGTGGCCCCTGGAGCATCTGGCTCTGACCTAGCCAGTAACGCTCACACTGTGATCTACGGAATCACTCCTTCCCCTCCACTGTTCAAAATGGCCACTCAACAGACCCAATTCCTTTTGCATAGGATGGCGGGTAGAAAAATGTGACTTTGATATGATGTTTGAGTTATGGTATCAGAAAACTGGCTTGAGAGATGCCATTTCCTCTGAGGCAACTCAAGGAAGCATCAGGAGGGGGCTCAGAGGGTCCATGGTGGCTCTGCGCCCTCACTCAAGGCTTCCCAAGTGTGGGTCACCAAGCTGCAGTGAACAAACACAAGGTTAATTCAAAGAACACTCTTTGAAAAGAAAATCCTAAGACTAAGGTTTAAAGAAATGCAAATAACAAGAGACAATTTTTAGACAATAACTAGGTAGACAGCTTCAAAAGGTCCACTGGCAAAAATCATTGCAGCTGAGGCTAGGTTTGCTCCTTAGGTTTCATAGTGCCCTTTCCACATTGGCCCACTTAATGAAGAAATAAAAGCACTTTGGAGCTTCAAAACTCTTAGTTTTACTCCAGCCTTCAGTGTCTCCTGATCAGAATGCATCTTCTTACACTTATCCACAACTTTTCCAAGAGTAGGTATTATGTTTCCTCTTCGAAGTTGTTGGTGTCCTGAGAGCTCCTTCCTTCCTCACAGGGGTGACCTCTTTGTGCTTCACTCAGCCCGGCTTCTGTCAAATTCGATCACTTTATCACCATCCTCCCTCTTCCCCTGCTCAAGACACATTCCCTGGAGACCACAAGACTGTCCTAGATGTTCAGGAATAAACTTCACTGACCCAGGATATTTTTCTCCAGCCTGGAAGGAGCTTTTGTTATTGCTGTCATTGTTTTGTTTTGTTTTGTCCCTTTAGTCATCATTTCTGATTTGCCCCATAAGTTCTTCTGACTGATGAAAAAGTTTATTTCCAACATTGACAATATGATTTCAAATTATCCTTTAATAACCTTAGGAGGCTCATAGCTCATACAGTTTAAACAAGATACAGTTTTAAAATAATGCAATTTCTTCTTTTTAAAATTTTATTTATTTTTGGCTGCATTGGGTCCTTGTTGCTGTGCACAGGCTTTCTCTAGTTGTGTTGAGCAGGGGCTACTCTTCGTTGCGGTTCAGTCTTCTCATTGCAGTGGCATCACTTGTTGCGGAGCACGGGTTCTAGGCACATGGGCTTCAGTAGTTGCAGCTTGCAGGATCTAGAGCACAGGCTCAGTAGTTGTGGTGCACGGGCTTAGTTGCTCCGTGGCATGTGGGATCTTTCCAGACCAGGGCTCGAACCCGCGTCCCCTGCATTGGCAGGTGGATTCTTAACCACTGTGCTACGAGGGAAGCCAGCAATTGCTTCTTGAAAAAAGTCATTAATAATTACAATAGCAGTCATTGACAAGAGCACTTCCCACTCCCCCATTCAGGCTCCAGAACCCTCTCTTCTCTCTCACCGTCTCCTCCCACCTCTGTTTTCCCTTCTCTGGATTCTGGATGTCTCTTTGGCCTTGTCTATGTGACCCAGGGGGTTGGCAATGATTTCTTTTGTTTGTTTTTTGTTTTTTAACAGAGCATTGTACCAGAGGAAAATGCAGTAAATACACTTTATTCCACTGTGCAAATACCCCCAAAGGTAAGAAGCTTTAGAGCTGAGTTTTATCTTAGCTGTCCCATCCTTCTTCCTGTTTCAAGTTTAGCTAGAATTTCTTGGGCCCCAGAGATCTCATTTTCCCTGGTACTAAAAGGCACACCAGGATACCCATTCCCTTTGCTTAAGGTTACACAAGTATGTGGGGAATAGAACAGAACTGTGTTTTAGGAGTGAAAATGGGGGCAATGTGGAACAAATAGAGTAGGAGAGAGGTTCCAGGCAGGATCAATAGGGAAAATCAGCAGGATCCTGACTGAGGGCCTGGGGAAAGTTCCATGGCTTAGGCTGTGCCTGGGAGAAAGGGATGGCTGGGGAGACAACTCCGGCTTGTTTCTGAGCCACTAGTAAACTGGAGGCAGGAGAGTGTTCCTCTTCTTTTCCATGGTCTAGCTATGTTACATGCGATTTGCAACTTCTCCCCAGTCAAGCTACTAACGTAGTAAGCTTTTAAAGCTTATTCCTTCACAGATCACACTTGGCAGAAGCCAGGAATGCCTTCCTGTCTCCTCTCCCAACCACATCAGAAAAATGAGGATGGGTAATGCACTTTGCCTAGTAATAGGAAAGGTTGGTTTGGATAGATCATTAGAAGGAAAGTTGAGTTCATTAAGCATTCAACAAGATAAATGTGGGTTAGGCTTGAGGAGTAGTTTTTCTAAGGTCAAAATGATTAAACAGTGGGAGAAAGCATAGCGAGAGGTTTAGGTTGGGTACCCTTGGCAATGAAGAGTGTCTGGGATGGTGGGGTCTCCTGAGGGGATCCATAGTTCTGCTCCTCTTCAGTGTTCTGCATCCTTATGTCTGCCCAGCAGGTGGAGAAATCCCACTCACTGCCCACGTTGCCAGACACACCAAGGAAATTTACCCATGAGAATGTCAACTAAGCAGCCATGTGCTCCAAAGAAAATGGTCAAAAGATTTCACTGACTTAATCAAAAACATCAAGGAAGAATGAAGGACACTGACTTCCTTCCAGAATAAAGTATCCCTTAGGCTCCTACAGACTTAAGAGTTCCCAATCTGGGAATTTCCTGGTGGTCCAGTGGTTAGGACTCTGTGCTGTCACTGCTGAGGTCCGGGGTTCAATCCCTGGTTGGGGAACTAAAATCCCACAAGCAATGTGGTGAGGCCAAAAAAAAAAAAGAGAGAGAGAGAGAGTTCTTCATCCTACCCACTGCTGAGAAATCTCTTCAAATCCAGAATCCCTCCTGGAAATGTGATTGGGAATTTATCAGCCAACTCAAAGCAAGGGCTTAGAAGCATCTCTGTTGAAATGTAAATGCGGTTTCACACATTTGAATGACAGCTCCCCTTCCAGGGTTTGGAGATGAGGAATATACCAAGGGTTAGGTTGCCAAGAGGGCAAGAACTTCGGATCAGCCAGCTGATGTTCCCCGCAGAAGCAGAAGACAGCAGTCAGAAATGGATTTATTTACTGACTCATCAACGACGTGCCTGGCACTGCGCTGAGCTAACTGTGATTTTCGTCAGATGTGCTCTCTGTTCTCCTGAAACTGACCCTTCATGAATTATTTCCGTGGGCAGTGGCATCAGGCCTGACCACGGATTCCCAACACCCAGGGGGTCAGGTGTGGATTCACAGGACTTGGGAGTCAAAGAACACAAGGACAGAGAAGCCAGGTAGAAGACCAGGTAGAAGCCAAGTGAAAACTCAGAAGTGTGATTGACCACTGCCCCAGCTTCATTTACACTTTTGTGCTGCAAGGGAGAAACCCAGGCCTTAGGCCTATGTAGGAGCCCATCTCAGTGGAAGAACTGCCCTGAAGACATACTTTGAATCTATTTATAGGAGACTTGCAAACATTTAAAGTTGTTTAATTCATTCAATGAATATTTATTAGGAACCTCTGTTAGGTCAGTCTAGCAAATAAGACAGACATGATCCCTGCCCCCATAGAGCTCACCTTTTTAATGAAATGAGAAATATGTGGAGGGAGAGTGTTGCTTTGGATGTCTTCCTGGACACGCATCTTGAATGGAAATGTTGGAAAGGGATCTGAGGTCTCAGGTCTAGGGTTGTGAAGTATTTCCTTTATTCAAGGGAAAACAACTTCTGCATTGGGGGAGTACAGTGCCTCACAAGCAGTGCAGCACTCTTCCTGAGGGATTTTGGACAAGAGTGAGTTTTATAGAGTTTTAGAAGAGGCAACTTAGAAACAGGGCGTGATCGGCTAAGAGGTGGGGATTTCCCTCTAAGTTCTAGTTTCTAGGGTAAGGCGAGCTAGGGAAAGCTGAGTTGGAGGATTGTGATGAGTGGATGTTAGGTTCCTGGACAGGTGTTTCCCATAAGTGCAGGCTGACTTAGGCTTAGATTCGTGATGTGGGCTGGACCACTGGGGCAGCTACCATTTTGTGGGTCCAAATATATGAACTATTAGAAATAAAGTGAAGAAATGTGTGTTAAAGTTTGTGAAAGGAGAAAATATCTGCTCTGTGTAGAAAGGCCCACGTGGGAGAAGAGCAAGTCCACTGGCTGACAGCCAAGCTGAGCTTCCAGCCGACAGCCAGCACCAGCTGCCAGCCACGAGAGTGAAGCCATTCTGGATATTCCATCATTCTTGACACCTCAACCAACACCACGTGAAGCAGAAGAACCAGCTAGGAAATCCAGAGAATAGTAAGAAATTTAAAAATTGTTGTTTTAAACCATGAGAGAGAGAGAGAGAGAGAGAGAGAGAGAGAGAGAGAAAGAGAGAGAGAGAGGAAATATCTAGAGAAAAAAAAACTTCCGATAGGGCTTCCCTGGTGGCGCAGTGGTTGAGAGTCCGCCTGCCAATGCAGGGGACATGGGTTCGTGCCCCGGTCCGGGAAGATCCCACATGCCTCGGAGTGGCTAGGCCCGTGAGCCATGGCCGCTGAGCCTGCGCGTCCAGAGCCTGTGCTCCGCAATGGGAGAGGCCACAGCAGTGAGAGGCCCGCGTACCGCAAAAAAAAAAAACTTTCAGATATAAAATGGCCAATGTAAGAGATAATAAGCTGTCAAGAAAAAAACTAAAAGGGAGGGGACCAACAGAACAGTCTGAGGCTGATTTGAGGGGAAACAAAGGTTGTGAGTAGGAGGCAGTCCCCCAGCTCTGAGGAGCCTGGAGGAGGGCCCAGCTGGCCTCCACGTGGAGCCGTGCAGATGTAGATGAGAAAAAATAATTTTCCTCTGCCCTTCTGGGTTCTTGACTGAGACCCCACAATAAAAAGATTAACAGAAGAAAAACAAACACGTTTAATAACAAGTATTCCTCCTATATACATGTGAGATACCCAGGAAAACTGAATAAACCTCCCTGAAATGGCCTCTTCCATCACCATCTCCAGACAAAAGAAGATGGAGGTGGGGGCAGTTATGGGAGGTTATCAGGCAAAGCACAGTACCACATGATTGTTACACAGTTTTAAATCACTGCCCTCTCCACTGATGAGTTTTTAGAGATTTAGTCACCCCCCTCCTCCTGGTACAGAGAAGGAGACGCCCTCGCAAATGGAGATTTCTCTTGTAAATGTAAATGTCTCTTACAAAAGGGTAACTTCTACTCATTTTCAGAGCTCTTCCTATGTCTGTTGTTTCTTAAAAGTAATCAGCATGAAATAATCCTTATGCCAAAGAGACATATTTTTGAGGTGACAAATTCTGCTCCCCTTCACAGATGTGTCCTTTCTGAGACACCACATCAAATAGAGTGTGATTCACATATAAATATTGTAAATGTCTGTATTTATTACTACAATTACCTTTTTAATAAAATAAACATGTCTTGAGGAAGATTTTCTTTTTTCTAATTCTCACAAGGATTGGTGTGGGGTGGAGTGGGGTGGAGTGTAGCTATAGCAGCACTTGGAGGAGAGGGTGATCTACATTGGAGCCAGAAGGGGAAGCTACCAACTGAGTATATGTGTGGCCGACACTGATGCCACCTCAGCTGTGACACTGTACCACATCTTCATGGCCTAGGGTGAAGCCAGTGTGGCATTCATCATGGCACAAAATTTAAGGGAGCACCAAAACACTCAGCCATCAAGGTAAATAATATTTTTGTGCAATATTTAGAAAAATCAAAATTAATGCAAAAAATCCATTACGGGTGAAGGAGTGTTTCCTTTCTTTCCCCTCTTAGTTCTTTTGGCTAGCAATTAAAATGACATAAGGCAGATTAACAGGAGAAAATCAAATTTATTACATGCACAGTAGGAATCCATGTAAGTATGAAGAATTTCAAAGACAGCAAGACAAGGTGAGATGTGTATGTATTCTGGACTAAGGAGAAGGAGGCAGGAGTCTGAAGTTTCAATGGGAAGTAAGGTAACTCACAGGAAGATAAAAAGAGTTAATGTTTGGTAAACAAATGTGTACTGGGCCATCAAAAGATAATGGGACACAGGACTTTGACCAAATGGGCTTTGCTAGGTTCTACCACTGTCTGCCACTCCTAATACTTTATATAGTTTTCTATGGTGAGAGCATCTTCCTGGACAGGCCTCCTATCTTAAAGTCTTTTAGTCAGTAAGGGGTAAGTTCAAGATTCTTCCTGAGACACCAAGATCTGCAGCAGAGAAAAGATTTATTCTTGAGACAGCCAAGTGGAGAGACAGGAGAACAAATCTCAAATCCACCTCCTCAAACGTGAGGGGTTCATGTTATTTATGGGGTAAGAAAGCAGGGTGGTCTGAAGCATGGGGAATGTGGGAAAAGGTGAAAGGAAATAAGAAAAAAAAGGTGAGATAATCATCATTCTGCACACTGCAACTAAACTGCAGGCTTCTTCGTAGGATCCATATTCGGAAAACGGCTGCATACATGTCCTCAGGGTGGAGTTTTAGACCCTCTGATGTTAAAAGGTCACCGAGAGGACACTCATGCACGCCCACTTGGAGGGCCAGAGGTCTTAACTGGCTCAAGCTCCAACTGAACATAGCTAACTCCAAATTCCTGAAAAACAATTAAGGCAAACATCTTATCATTTAGGCTACATGACTCTTGGAGAACATGAAAGTTTTTGTTAAAACTATTAAAGCAAGCTTGATCAGTGAAGGCAGGTTACAAGTTTAATGGATCTAACTGATGACTAACCTTGGTAATTTTCAACTCAAAATAATCTGCATGCCAGAGTGGCACATCTTGGGGTGGTCTGCTCTCTGCCCCATCACTGTGATGGACAAAATATCAAAATTTTAAATAAAGAAATGCCATGCCAAGTCAGATTGGAGACTGAAGGAAGAGGAAAAATTAGTAATACTGATTCTGTCTTTAGTCAAAATGTTGATACTTTGTTCTCTGAGCTGCGTTGTTCTCTCTCCTTCAGCCCAAAGCCAGGTGGGTCTTTAGGCAAGCGTGTGAGTCCCCCATTATTCTAAGCGGAAAAAAATACTAATTTACAGCATTCCCTAAACTGAGATGACAACCTCTCTGGGTGTTTGCCTGACTCCACTGGAGAAAATGTGTCATTGAGATTCCACTAGCATTTTGCACCTGCCTAAACCTCCCAACAACAAGTGAGTCTTCTAAGACTCCCCTCTCTCCCCACACATCCCCAGCCTACAATCCCTTGCTAGGGACCAGTTACTTTTGTGTAAATTTTGTCCCATGGGTCCTCATATGACTCCTGTGGGACCAGCTTGTCTGGGGTATGTATGGCCAGTTTACAGATGTTGAAACTGAAACCAAGACAAACTAGGAAACTTGCCTGAAGTTTCACACTTCAGTATGCAGCCAAAGCTAGAACAAAAGCAGCGCCCTCTCCACCAGCCATTGTCTACTGCAGAGGAGGATGGGGCTCAAAGCTTGAGAGGGGTTGGAGCGCAAAGCTCCAACTGTAGGTGGAGGAAAGGACATAGCTTTTGAGACCGTCAGGACTGGGGTTGAGAGCCCTTACTAGCAGAGTAACCCTCACCAAAACTTGGGTTTCATGAGCTTCTAGTTTCTTATCTCTAAAACCCTTATAGGGCTTGCAATGTGAGGATTATATGAAACAAGTGCTTGGCCTGTAGTTGGAGATTCACATATGGTACATGATGCTTAGGGAAGAAGACAGTACATAAAAAATGGTTAACTTCCCAAAAGTCAACTCAGAATAAGGTAAAAGAAGCATTAAAGTGGAGACTCAGCCCTTAAAAGAGAAGTATCTATTGTAGGGGAGAAAAAATTTCCCTTTTTCACCATCTAGGTTCATTGGCTGGTATAATAATTAGATTGATGGAAGACAGAGTAACAGGAGAAAAACAAATTCAATTTTATACGTACAAGGGACCCATAAGAATATGAGACTCAAAGGCAGTCAGACAACTAAAACCTATATATCATCCTGAGCTAATGAAAGAAATGGGGGTCTGGGACTTCAGAGGGGTAGAAGACAACTCACAGGTAGATGAGAAGAGCAGATGTTTGGTTAACAGATGTTTGCCCTGCCATGCAGATAAGTGACTCATGAAAAAGTTGTCTCTGGTCGTAGCTCTCTTTCTGGCACAGACCTCATTTCTAAATTCTTTTAGTCAGTTTAAGGGATGGTAAAAAGCTTTTTCTGAGTTGGTTCCGTCTTGATTGCCTTCAGCTCAAAATAATCCACCTGCCAAAGTGGCACATTTTGGGGTGGAATATTCTCTTGTTAATCTTTGATTAAGGGGAAGGTCTCAGTCATAGAACCTAGAAAGGTAGAGGGCGGAAGATTGTTTTTCCTCCCCTACAACATCACAAGTGAAAAAAGTAGAATGTAAATTTTAATATGCTGTATAATTAAAACTGCTTTTTAAAAACGCCTATGCAAAAAATTGTCGTGAAAAAATTAATCAATAGTTGATCTAAGGAAGAAATGGAAAATTTTCTTTGAGCCAACCTGAGGATTATTACCTGGGAGACAGTCTTTCAGAAAGTTCTGAGGACTGTTCAGCCCCTTAGAGGCCAAAGCACAGTTATATATGGTTTTCAGACATATGGCTATAGTCAAATGATGGATTATTGACAGTTTACACAATCCAGCTCTATGCGTACAAAGCAAGTAGTGAGTCATGAGTCACGACCCCTTACAAGATTAAGAAGGAAGGTTATCTCCTAAGGAGTTATGACCCTTTATGAGATTAAAAAGGAATGTTACCTCCTAAGGAGGTCTGGTTATTGCAGATGCACAATACACAGTAACGGGGAGGAAGGAGGCCAAAATGGCAAAGAAAAATTTTATGTTTAAATTTTTCTTCTGTCTTGCCATAAAATATGAATTTATTTCATCAGAAGAGAAAAACATCAAAGTATTAACACTGGTTTTTTTGGGGGTGGGTGATAGGTGGCATGGTTTTCTTCTACTTGTCTTCATTTGTCAAATGTTCTTTAATGAGAAAGCACATATTACATAATGGAGTGGAAGAATTTTGTTTCATTTATTTATTTATTTATTTTTGGCTGTGTTGGGTCTTTGTTGCTGCGCACGGGTTTTCTCTAGTTGCGGCGAGCCGGTGCTACTCTTCATTGCGGTGTGCGGGCTTCTCTTTGCAGTGGCTTCTCTTGTTGCGGAGCACGGGCTCTAGGGTGTGCGGGCTTCAGTAGTTGTGGCACACGGGCTCAGTAGTTGTGACTCGCGGGCTCTAGAGAGCAGGCTCAATAGTTGTGGCGCACAGGCTCAGTTGTTCCACGGCTTGTGGAATCTTCCAGGACCAGGGCTCGGACCTGTGTCCCCTGCATTGGCAGGCAGATTCTTAACAACTGCACCACCAGGAAAGTCCAAGAGTGGAAGAAATTTTTAAAAACATTCCATGAAGAAAAACAAAGGTGTTGCCCACTATGAGGGGCAAGGGAAAGTCTGAGACCCACATGCTGGGGGTGAGGTGGAGGAGGATGGAAAGTGCCTCCTCTGACTGAGGATGGGTGGAGAGAGGTGCGGAAGCCCCTCCACGATGATCAGAGGAAAATGTTACAGAGAGGCCGGCTTGAGGTTAGAGGAGCTTCAAAAGGGGTGAAGATTAAGAGGGGGAGAATTGTAACTGTCAGCTTTCAAATGCATCCGTTCCCCCCACCCCCTCTCTCCTCTGAGCCAGTTTAGATGGTAAAACAATTAGAATTACTCTCCCCCTTCCTCTTTTTTTTCCCACCAGTGATGAAGTTGGGCCCAGGGATACGAATAGATCTGGAGTCTGGACACTCAAGATCTTTCCCAAGGCCAGATGCAGAAGGAGACCTCACCTCAGTAGCTCACCCAGCAGGCAAAGGAAACCACCAGCTGGTTAGGTGAGAAGTCACACTTCATGTCAAGGTCCAACACTTGCAGCCCCCAGTGCTGTGTGGTTTGGGGCCTGTGAGCTGTAAATACCAGGTTCTCAAATATAGAAATACAGAAAAGCAGTCTGCCATTTTAGGCAGGTATTCATTTGTTCATGCATGCCTTCATTATTTACTCATTCAGCAGGGCTTAATGAGCACCACTCAGTGCCAGGCACTGTGCTGAACACAGAATATAGCAGTGAGCTCAAAACAAAGTTCTCTGCCATCATGGTACTTAACATTCTAATGAAAGAGGCTGTGATATGGTGATATAATAAAAAATATATGTTGGTCTTATACTTTCTTTGCACACAGTGCCAAAAACCCTTGAAATCTTCAAAGCGAAGTGATTTTTTGTGTAGTGAGATGACTGGTGGCAAGAGGTTCCTGACTAGCCTCAGGCTGTTGGCTGGTTGTCAGGGAAACGAAACATGTGATTAGAGGTTTGGAATTTCAGACCCATCTTCCCCGGACTCCTCTACTCTCCCACCTCCAATCTCCAGGGATGGGAGAGGGGCTGGAGATAGAGTTCTGTCACCAGTGTTCAATGATTTAATCAATCATGCCTACATAATGAAGCCTCCAAAAAAAATCCCCAGCCAAGGGGGTAGAGAGCTTCCAGGTTGGTGAACACATGGAGGTTCTGGGAGAGTGGTGAGCCTGGAGAGGACCTGGAAGCTTCACACTCCTTCCCACATAACTTTGCTCTGTCCATCTCTTCAATTACTTTGTTCCCGAAATGTATCTTTTATAATAAACAAGTGATGAAATAAAAATTCACATTTTAAGGCAAGACAAGAAAAAATTAAACATAAAACTTTTTCTCTGCCCTTTGGCCTCCTCCCACCCCCACCCCTAGTGTGTATTGTGCAGCGGCATTATGTGTTATATGTTAACCAGACCTCACCAATGGCAGAAATATCTACTCAACCATAAAGATCAATTTTTCTCCTTCTGGCACCAGCCATGTCACTCTTTAGAAGATAACATTATCTGGCCCCTACCCTAAAATACCTTCAGAGTCAACCATAATTTTCACCAGGCAAACTTGTGGCTTTTTGTCTTTATAAGTCCCTGACTCTTTCTCTTCCCTGGAACACTCTTACACTCTCTTGGGGTTAACCAAATCTATGTCTCCTGAATTGCAATTCTTAAGACCCTAAATAAACTCTTTTTTTTTTCTTTTCTTTTTTTGGCTGTGCTGTGTGGCATGCCCCACAGTGGAAATGTAGTCTTAACGACTGGACCACCAGGGAAGTCCCTTAAACTCTTTTCTTATTTGCAGGCTCCTGCATTATTTTTTGGTTGATACTAGGCAGAACAAAAACCAAGGGGTAAACTGGCTTAGAGCACCAGGGAACAAAAATAAAGGATTCTTAATTAAAAAATGAGAAAGGAAAGGAAAAGTCCATGTTCCCAAAGGTGGTTAATCACTAATCTGAATTACTTTTGCCACCCTGAAAACTGGGATGAGAGAAAGAGAGAGAGAGAGAGAGAGAGAGAGAGAACAGCTCTGAGTATTATATATCTCCTCTTGATCCTATAACCATGAGCAAGGAGCTTAGCTTCTCTGAATCTCAGTTTCCTCATCTAGAAAATATAGATAATAGTTTCTACCTCATAGGTGTGTAGTGAGATTAAAGGTTAAATGTAATCATACGTGAAAATGGTTTAGCAGAGCATTTATTACATAATAATCATTCAACAAAAGTTACCTAGTATTAAGTAGGTCACTGCCTGATCATGCACATTCCATTTGGAACTGAACCTCTATCTTTAAGTATAAAGAATAATTGAAGACCTGGGAATAGCTGTTAATCAAATAATTAAAATATTGAAGCATGTCATAAGAGGTGGCAGACCAGTGCTCACAGATCAAGTGATGTACCTAACACTCTCCAGCAAACCCCTTGCTGTTTTCTGCATTACTTGTTTTCTGGTCAAGTGCCTACTGGTCAAGCAGTGTTTTGAGGCCCTGTTCATCCCACACCCTCCATTCCTCACACCTTCCATATCACTGTGGCAGCCACAGGACTCTGGAAGTCCCCACCAGAACGTCAGCTTCATAAGGGTGGGGAATTCTTGTCTGAAGACTTCTCTGTTCTGTCCCGAGAGCCTAGATCAAAGCCAAACTTCTCCTATTTAAACTTTACACACAGAATTATGGAGCTGGAAGAGACTCTAAGGATCACTCAATGCGAACTCTTCATTTCACAGATGACAAACAAAAACAGAGAGAAAATGAGGAACCCTGGTCTGAAGTTCTGGGTGCAAGACCTCTGCATGCAGCACCCTCTGAGCAAGTGAAACTAGACTAAGCACAAAGGAAAAGAAAAAAGCTGTTCTTCAAGTGACAATTCCACTTATCAAAGTAGAACTCAGTGTGGATGAATCTAAATTTTTCACACATACAGCAATTGGTGAACCTGAGAGTACAGATTCGTATAATTCCTCAAGGAGAGAAGATAATTTCAACACAGAAGGTAGTGGTGCAGAAGGAAGGTATTAGGTCATGATTAGCCATCTACATTGTAAATATAGAAGATGCACAGATATATATCCTGTTGAGCAACAGATACCAAAGGACAGATACAGGAAGCTACTGTTGTTTTGGAAATTTACCAAAAACTCACTTTCAGAGAAGTGGTATGTCCTCAAAAGTTCAAACAGAAGAGAATGCCAAAGTGATGTGCCAAGTTAACAGTTCACATGTACCTGTTGTCAGCTGGTTGTATCATTATAAAGAAGTCACTGCTACTCCCAACATATCCCAGGATGAAATGATATGAAGCTGGAATTCCATCATGGTACTCTTTTCCTTGGTCCTGAAGCTTTGAACAACTTTTCTAACTGCTCTGTGCCTAATTCAGATTCTTCATCTGTAAACAATAAGTTACTATATGCATTTAAAAAAAAAAGGACATTGGTTCAAGATGGCAGAGTAGAAGGACGTGCACTCACTTCCTCTTGTGAGAGCACTGTAATCACAACTAACTGCTGAACAATCATCAACAGGAAGACACTGGCACTCACCAAAAAAGATACACCACATCCAAAGACAAAGGAGAAACCACAGTGAGGTGGTAGGAGGGGCGCAATCACAATAAAATCAAATCCCATAATGCCTGGGTGGGTGACTCACAAACTGGAGATCACTTATACCACAGAATTCCACCCACTGGAGTGAAGGTTCTGAGCCCCACATCAGGCTTCCCCTGGGGGTCTGGAAATGGGAGGAAGAATTCCTAGAGAATCAGACTTTAAAGGATAGTGGGACATGATTGCAGGACTTTGACAGGACAGGAGGAAACAGAGACTCCACTGTTGGAGGGCACACACAAAGTACTGTCTGCATCGGGACTCAGGGAGAGCAGCAGTGACTCCATAGGAGACTGAACCAGACCTACCTGCTAGTGTTGGAGGGTGTCTTGCAGAGGTTGGGGGTGGCTGTGGCTCACCATGGGGACAAGGACACTGGCCACAGAACTTCTGGGAAGTACTCCTTGGCATGAGACCTCCCAGAGTCCGCCATTAGCCCCACCAAAGAGCCAAGGTAGGCTCCATTGTTGGGTCACCTCAGGCCAAACAACCAACAGGGAGGTAACCTAGCCCCACCCATCAGCACAAAAGTGGATTAAAGTTTTACTGAGCTCTGCCCACCAGAGCAACAGCCAGCTCTACCCATCACCAGTCCCTCCCATCAGGAAGCTTTCTCAAACCACTTAGATAGCCTCATTGACCAGAGGACAGACAGCAGAATCAAGAAGAACTACAATTCTGCAGCCTGTGGAAGGAAAACCACATTCACAGAAAGACAGACAAAATGAAAAGGCAGAGGACTTTGTACCAGATGAAGGAACAAGATAAAACCCCAGAAAAACAACTAAACGAAGTGGAGATAGGCAAACTTCCAGAAAAAGAATTCAGAATAATGATAGTGAAGATGATCCAGGACATTGGAAAAAGACTGGAGGCAAAGATCAAAAAGATGCAAGAAATATTTAACAAACACCTAGAAGAATTAAAGAACAAACAGCTAGAAGAATTAAAGAACAAACAAACGGGGCATCCCTGGTGGTGCAATGGTTGAGAGTCCGCCTGCCAATGCAGGGGACAGAGGTTCGTGCCCCCGTCCAGGAAGATCTCACATGCCGCGGAGCGGCTGGGCCCATGAGCCATGGCCACTAAGCCTGCATGTCCAGAGCCTGTGCTCCGCAACAGGAGAGGCCACAACAGTGAGAGGCCTGCATACCGCAAAAAAAAATAAAATAAAAAAATAAAA
Source organism: Grampus griseus (assembly GCF_964374135.1). NCBI lineage: Eukaryota > Metazoa > Chordata > Mammalia > Artiodactyla > Delphinidae > Grampus > Grampus griseus. Next base: position 67,737,467 of record NC_139017.1, on the reverse strand, counting down.
AAGAACAAACAAACAGAGATGAACAATACAATAACTGAAATGAAAAATACACTAGAAAGAATCAATAGCAAAATAACTGAGGCAGAAGAACAGATAAGTGACCTGGAAGACAGAAAGGTAGAATTCACTGCCATGGAAAAGAATAAAGAAAAAAGAATGAAAAGAGATGAAGACAGCCTAAGAGACCTCTGGGACAACATTAAACACAACAACATTCACATTATAGGGGTCCCAGAAGGAGAAGAGAGAGAGAAAGGACCCAAGAAAATATTTGAAGAGATTATAGTCGAAAACTTTCCTAACATGGGAAAGGAAATAGCCACCCAAGACCAGGAAGCACAGAGAGTCCCAGGCAGGAAAATCCCATGGAGAAACACCCCTAGACACATAGTAATCAAATTGACAAAAATTAAAGACAAAGAAAAATTATTGAAAGCAACAAGGGAAAAACGACAAATAACATACAAGGGAACTCCCATAAGGGTAACAGCTGATTTCTCAGCAGAAATTCTACAAGCCAGAAGGGAGTGGCACAATATATTTAAAGTGATGAAAGGGAAGAACCTACAGCCAAGATTACTCTACCTGGCAAGGATCTCATTCAGATTCAATGGAGAAATCAAAAGCTTTACAGACAAGCAAAAGCTAAGAGAATTCAGCACCACCAAACCAGCAGTACAACAAATGCTAAAGGAACTTCTCTAAGTGGGAAACACAAGAGAAGAAAAGGACCTAAACAAGAAACCCATAACAATTAAGAAAATGGTAATACATACAAATCGATAATTACCTTAAACGTGAATGGATTAAATGCTCCAACCAAAAGATACAGGCTGGCTGAATGGATACAGAAACAAGACCCATATATACGCTGTCTACAAGAAACCCAATTCAGACCTAGGGACACATACACACTGAAAGTGAAGGGATGGAAAAAGATATTCCATGAAAATCGTTATCAAAAGAAAGCTGGAGTAGCAGTACTAATATTAGATAAAATAGACTTTAAAATAAAGAATGTTACAAGAGACAAGGAAGGACACTACATAATGATCAAGGGATCAATCCAAGAAAAAGCTATAACATTATAAATATATATGCACCCAACATAGGAGCACCTCAATACATAAGGTAACTGCTAACAGCTATAAAAAAGGAAATCGACAGTAACACAGTAATAATAATAGTGGGGGCTTCAACACCTCAATTACACCAATGGACAGATCATCCAGACAGAAAATTAATAAGGAAATACAAGCTTTAAATGACACAATAGACCAGATAGATTTAATTGATATTTATAGGACATTCCATACAAAAGCATCAGATTACAATTTCTTCTCAAGTGCACACAGAACATTCTCCAGGATAGATCACATCTTGGGTCACAAATCAAGCCTCAGTAAATTTAAGAAAATTGAAATTATATCAAGCATCTTTTCTGACCACAAGGTTATGAGATTAGAAATCAATTACAGGGAAAAAACCTGTGAAAAACACAAAACACATGGAGGCTAAACAATACACTACTAAATAACCAAGAGATTATTGAAGAAATCAAAGAGGAAATCAAAAAATACCTAGAGAAAAATGACAATGAAAACAGGACAATACAAAACCTATGGGATGCAGCAAAAGCAGTTCTAAGAGGGAAGTTTATAGCAATACAAGCCTACCTCACGAAATAAGAAAAATCTCAAATAAACAATCTAACTCTACACCTAAAGGAACAAGAGAAAGAAGAACAAACAAAACACAAAGTTAGTAGAAGGAGAGAAATCATAAAGATCAGAACAGAAATAAATGAAATAGAAACAAAGAAAACAATAGCAAAGATTTGTAAGACTAAAAGATGGTTCTTTGAGAAGATAAAGAAAATTGTTAAACCTTTAGTCATACTCATCAGAAAAAGAGGGAGAGGAATCAAATCAATAAATTTAGAAATGAAAAAGGAGAAGTTACAATGGACACCACAGAAATACAAAGCATCATAAGAGACTACTACAAGCAACTCTATGCCAATAAAATGGAAACCTGGAAGAAATGGACAAATTCTTAGAAAGGTATAACCTCCCGAGACTGAACCAGGAAGAAATAGAAAATATGAACAGACCAATCACCAGTAATGAAATTGAAACTGTGATTAAAAACCTTCCAACAAATAAAAGTCCAGGACCAGAAGGCTTCACAGGTGAATTCTATCAAACATTTAGAGAAGAGCTAACACCCACCCTTCTCAAACTCTTACAAAAAAATGCAGAGAAAGGAACACTCCCAAACTCCTTCTATGAGGCCACCACCACCCTGATACCAAAACCAGACAAAGATACTACAAAAAAAGAAAATTACAGACCATTATCACTGACGAATATAGATGCAAAAATCCTCAACAAAATACTAACAAACAGAATCCAACAACACATTAAAAGGGTCATACACCATGATCAAATGGGATTTATCCCAGAGATGCAAGGATGCTTCAATATATGCAAATCAATCAATGTGACACACCATATTAACAAACAAGAACAAAAACCATATGATCATCTCAATAGATGCAGAAAAAGCTTTTGACAGGGCTTCCCTGGTGGCGCAGTGGTTGAGAGTCCACCTGCTGATGCAGGGGACGTGGGTTCGTGCCCCAGTCCAGGAAGATCCCACATGCCGCGGAGCGGCTGGGCCCGTGAGCCGTGGCCGCTGAGCCTGCACATCCGGAGCCTGTGCTCTGCAACGGGAGAGACCACAGCAGTGAGAGGCCTGCGCACCGCAAAAAAAAAAAAAAAAAAGCTTTTGACAAAATTCAACACAAATTTATGTTAAAAACTCTCCAGAAAGTGGGCATAGAGGGAACCTATCTCAACATAATAAAGGCCATATATGACAAACTCACAGCAAACATCATTCTCAATGGTGAAAAACTGAAAGCATTTCCACTAAGACCAGGAACAAGACAAGGATGTCCACTCTCACTATTATTATTCAACATAGTTTTGGAAGTCCTAGCCATGGCAATCAGAGAAGAAAAAGAAATAAAAGGAATACAAATTGGAAAAGAAGAAGTAAAACTATCACTGTTTGCAGATGACATGATACTATACATAGAGAACACTTAAGATGCCACCAGAAAATTACTAGAGATAATCAATGAATTTGGTAAAGTAGCAGGATACAAAATTAATGAACAGAAATCTCTTGCATTCCTATACACTAACAATGAAAGATCAGAAAGAGAAATTAAGGAAACAATCCCATTCACCATTGCAACAAAAACAGTAAAATACCTAGGAATAAACCTACCTAAGGAGGTAAAAGACCTGTACTCAGAAAACTATAATATACTGGTGAAAGAAATTAGATGACACAAACAGGTGCAGAGATATACCATGTTCTTGGATTGGAAGAATCAATATTGTGAAAATGACTCTACTACCCAAAGCAATCTACAGATTCAATGCAATCCCTATCAAATTACCAATGGCATTTTTCACAGAACTAGAACAAAAAAATCTTTAAATTTTTATGGAAACACAAAAGAACCCGAATAGGCAAAACAATCTTAAGAAAGTAAAATGGAGCTGGAGGAATCAGGCTCCTTGACTTGAGACTGTACTACAAAGCTACAGTAATCAAGGCAGTATGGTACTGGTACAAAAACAGAAATATAGATCAATGGAAGAGGATAGAAAGCCCAGAAGTAAACCCACACAGCTATGGTCAACTAATCTATGACAAAGGAGGCAAGGATATACAATGGAGAAAAGACAGTCTCTTCAATAAGTGGTGCTGGGACAACTGGACAGCTACATGTAAAAGAATGAAATTAGAGCACTCCCAAACATCATACACAAAAATAAACTCAAAATGGATTAAAGACCTAAATGTAAGACTGGACACTATAAAACTCTTATAGGAAAACATAGGAAGAACACTCTTCGACATAAATCACAGCAAGATCTTTTTTGATACACCTCCTAAAGTAATGGAAATAAAAACTAAAATAAACAAATGGGATCTAATGAAACAAAAGCTTTTGCAAAGCAAAGGAAACTACAAACAAGACGTAAAGGCAGCCCTCAGAAGGGGAGAAAATATTTACAAATGAATCAATGGACAAAGGATTAATCTCTAAAATATATAAACAGCTCATGCAGCTCAATATTAAAAAAACAAACAACCCAATCCAAAATTGGGCACAAGACCTAAATAGACATTTCTCCAAAGAAGATATACAGATGGCCAAGAAGCACATGAAAAGTTGCTCAACGTCACTAATCATTAGAGAAATGCAAATCAAAACTACAATGAGGTATCACCTCACACCAGTTAGAATGGGTATCATTAGAAAATCTACAAACAATAAATGCTGGAGAGGGTGTGGAGAAAAGGGAACTCTCTTGCACTGTTGGTGGGAATGTAAACTGATACAGCCACTATGGAGAACTGTATGGAGGTTCCTTAAAAAACTAAAAATAGAATTACCATATGACCCAGCAATCCCACTACTGGGCATATACCCAGAGAAAACCATAATTCAAAAAGACACATGCACCCCAATCGTCATTGCAGCACTATTTATGATAGCCAGGTCATGGAAGCAACCTAAATGTGCATTGACAGATGAATGGATAAGGAAGATATGGTACATATATACAATGGAATATTACTCAACCATATAAAGGAACAAAATTGGATCATTTGTAGAGACATGGATAGATCTAGAGGCTGTCATACAGAGTGAAGTAAGTCAGAAAGAGAAAAACAAATATCGTATATTAACACATATATGTGGAACTTAGCTAAATGGTACAGATGAACCGATTTGCTGGACAGAAATTAAGACACAGATGCAGAGAACAAACGTATGGACATCAAGGTGGGAAAGTGGTGGTGGTGGTGGGGAGTGGTCATAGAATGAATTGGGAGATTGGGATTGACATATATATATATACTAATATGTATAAAATAGATAACTAATAAGAGCCTGCTGTATAAAAAATAAATAAAATTAAATTTAAACATTAAAAAAAAAAAACAGAGAGGAAACAGTGAAAGTAAGGTCACAATGCACAGTAGTGACTTTAGGGTTTTCCATCAAGTCATTTAGAAAGCCCTGGGTCAGCTCGCTCCTGCCCCCTCCTGGTGCCAGCTGGCAAATTCAGCCAATTTACTAGTCAGTTGGGTTTTTTTATTGTTTTGTTTGTTTGTTTGTTTGTTACAAATTTATTTATTTATTTTTGGCTGCATTGGGTCTTCGTTGCTCTGCACAGCCTTTCTCTAGTTGCAGTGATTGGGAGCTACTTTTCATTGCAGTGCACAGGCTTCTCATTATGGTGGCTTCTCTTGTTGTGGAGCACAGGCTATATAGGTGCACGGGCTCAGTAGTTGTGGCACACGGGCTCAGTAGCTATGGCTCACAGGCTCTAGAGCACAGGCTCAGTAGTTGTGCACACGGGCTTAGTTGCTCCGCAGCATGTGGGATCTTCCCAGACCAGGGCTTCCCAGACCCGTGTCCCCCTGCATTGGCAGGTGGATTCTTAACCACTGCACCACCAGGGAAACCCCTTCTCTCTGAAAGTTTTGAGAATATTTTTTCTATTCCTTTTCTTTTTCTATGCACGATCTTGTGGCTGGAAGTGGGTGTTTTTTCATTTATATTTCTGGGAATCAGATGGGCCCTTTGTGAAAGAGAAAACCACAGGCCCCAAATGGTGTCACTTGTGCTAAAGCCCATGACCACAAACCTAGATTTAATATCTGACCTAATTGTAGTTATGACCTTCCCCAGGGACATAATCTTAATTAGCCAGTCTGGAATTTTCTGGTCAGTATCAGTGAGGTATTCTGTCACGTGTGTTCTCTCCATCCCCCTGTCAAAGGAAGAAGAGGTAGTCTGCATGATAGACCCTCAACTTCTTCTCAAAAGAAAGTGACCCAGCCTGAAAACATTCTTTCTTTTCTTTTACTGACAAATTCTTTGCCCAACACTCCTATAAAAACCCTCCATTTTGTACAGCTCCTTAGAGCACCCTTCTGTTTACTAGATGGTATGCCGATCTATTCATGAATCATTGAATAAAGACAATTAGATCTTCAAATTTACTCAGTTGGATTTTGGTTTTTTTAACACAATTGAAAAACATATGTTCTTTAGCTCTAAGGGGAAAAAATTGTATTATTTCTTTCTTAAATTTCTTCTATCTGTTTTCTTGACTCTCTCTTTCTGGAACTTGTATTATTCAGATGTTGGGGTTGCTGGGCTGATTCTTTAACTGTCTTATCTTTTCTCTTTTATTTTTATCTCTTTGTCTTTTGCTCTGCTTTCTGAGTTCCTCAACATAATTTTCCAAAAATTCCATTGTTTTTTATTTATTTCTGTTATCATATATTTTTATTTTCTAGAGCGTTTCCTTATTTTCTGATTTTTTCAGTTTTTCTTATTTGGCATTCTATTCCTTTTTTTTTTTTTTTAGGTTTTATTTTATTTTTTTCTTCCAGTTTTGAGATATAATTGACATAAGCACTGTATAAGTTTAAGGTATACACCATAATGATTTGACTTACACACATCATGAGATGATTACCACAATAATTTAGGGAACATCCATCATCTCATATAGATATAAAATTCTATTTTATAGAATTTTATTTTATAGAAAAATATAAATTTTTCTATTTCTAAAGAATTAGAAAAAAACTGTTTTCCTAGGGATGAAAACTCTTAGGATTTACTGTCTTAACAACTTTTACATACAACATACAGCAGTGTTAATTATATTTATCATGCTATATATTACATCCCTAGTACTTATTTATCTTATAACTGGAAGTTTTTACTTTTTGACCACCAATTCATCCAATTCTCCCTCCCCCCACCTCACTGTCTCGGGTAACCACAAATATGCTCTCTTTTTATATAAGTTTGTTTGTTTGTTTTTGAGGTATAATTGACCTACAACACTATGTTAGTTCCTATTACACAACATAGTGATTTGGTAGTTCTTTACATTTCAAAATAATCACCAGGATAGGTCTAGTTACAATATGTCACCATTCAAAGATACATAGTTATTAACTATATTCTCCACACTGTACATAAGTATTTATCTATCTGTGATTGTTTTAAGTTGTTGATCTCTTAAGTTCAAATACATTTTAACAACCCTGAATTTTTATCCCCTCCTCATGTTTACTGTTTTTGACATCATATTTTACATCTTTTTGTTTTGTGTATCCCTTAACTATTTATTGCAGATAGAGATGATTCTACTACTTTTGTCTTTTACCTTTCCTACTCACTTTATACATGGCTGATCTGCTACCTTTACTGTATATTTGCCTTTACCAATGAGATTTATCCTTTCATAACTTTCATGTTTCTAGTTGTGGCCTTTCTTTTTCACTTAGTGAAGTCCCTTTAACATTTCTTATAAAGCTGGTGTGGTGTGAACTCTTTTAGCTTTTGCTTGTCTGTAACACTTTTGATTTCTCCATTAAAACTGATTGAAAGGGGCTTCCCTGGTGACGCTGTGGTTGAGAGCTCGCCTGCCGATGCAGTGGACACGGGTTCGTGCCCCAGTCCGGGAGGATCCCACATGCCACCGAGCGGCTGGGCCCGTGCACCATGGCCGCTGGGCCTGCACGTCTGGAGCCTGTGCTCCACAGCGGGAGAGGCCACAATGGTGAGAGGCCCGTGTACGGCAAAAAAAACTGATTGAAAGTCTTGCTGGGTAGAGTATTCTTGGTTGTAGATTTTTCCCTTTGATGAAAGGGGCACTCCCTTTTGGCCTACAGTGTTTCTGCTGAAAAACCAGGTGATATATGGGAGTTTCCATGAATGTAATTGTTGCTTTTCCTTGCTGCTTTTTTTTTTTTTTTACATCTTTATTGGAGTATAACTGCCCTACAATGGTGTGCTAGTTTCTGCTTTATAACAAAGTGAATCAGTTATACATATACATATGTTCCCATATCTCTTTCTTCTTGCGTCTCCCTCCCTCCCACCCTCCCTACCCCACCCCTCCAGGTGGTCACAAAGCACCGAGCCAATCTCCCTGTGCTACGCGGCTGCTTCCCCCTAGCCACCCACTCCACATTTGTCAGTGTGTATATGTCCATGCCACTCTCTCGCTTTGTCACAGCTTACCCTTCCCCCTCCCCATATCCTCAGGTCTATTCTCTAGTAGGTCTCTGTCTTTATTCCTGTCTTACCCCTAGGTTCTTCATGACATTTTTTTTTCTTAAATTCCATATATATGTGTTAGCATAGTGTATTTGTCTTTCTCTTTCTGACTTACTTCACTCTGTATGACAGAATCTAGGTCCATCCACCTCATTACAAATAGCTCAATTTCGAGGCTTCCCTGGTGGTGCAGTGGTTGAGAGTCCGCCTGCTGATGCAGGGGACGCGGGTCCCTGCCCTGGTCCGGTAGGATCCCACATGCCGCGGAGCAGCTGGGCCCGTGAGCCATGGCCGCTGAGCCTGCACATCCGGAGCCTGTGCTCCGCAACGGGAGAGGCCGCAAGAGTGAGAGGCCCGCGTACCGCAAAAAAATAAAAACAAACAAATAGCTCAATTTCGTTTCCTTTTATGGCTGAGTAATATTCCATTGTATATATGTGCCACATCTTCTTTATCCATTCATCCAATGATGGACACTTAGGTTGTTTCCGTCTCCTGGCTATTGTAAATAGAGCTGCAATGAACATTTTGGTACATGACTCTTTTTGAATTATGGTTTTCTCAGGGTATATGTCCAGTAGTGGGATTGCTGGGTCATATGGTAGCTCTATTTGTAGTTTTGTAAGGAACCTCCATACTGTTCTCCATAGTGGCTGTACCAATTCACATTCCCACCAGCAGTGCAAGAGTGTTCCCTTTTCTCCACACCCTCTCCAGCATTTATTGTTTCTAGAGTTTTTGATGATGGTCATTCTGACTGGTGTGAGATGATATCTCATTGTAGTTTTGATTTGCATTTCTCTAATGATTAATGATGTTGAGCATTCTTTCATGTGTTTGTTGGCAATCTGTATATCTTCTTTGGAGAAATGTCTATTTAGGTCTTCTGCCCATTTTTGGATTGGGTTGTTAGTTTTTTTGTTATTGAGCTGCATGAGCTGCTTGTAAATTTTGGAGATTAACCCTTTGTCAGTTGCTTCATTTACAAATATTTTCTCCCATTCTGAGTGTTGTATTTTGGTCTTGTTTATGGTTTCCTTTGCTGTGCAAAAGATGCTACAAATAGATGGAGAGATATACCATGTTCTCAGATTGGAAGAATCAACGTTGTGAAAATGACTCTACTACCCAAAGCAATCTACAGATTCAATACAATCCCTATCAAACTACCACTGACATTTTTCACAGAACTAGAACAAAAAATTTCACAGTTTGTATGGAAACACAAAAGACCCCGAATATCCAAAGGATCTTGAGAACAAAAAACAGCTGGAGGAATCAGGCTCCCTGACTTCAGACTATACTACAAAGCTACAGTAATCAAGACAGTATGGTACTGGCACAAAAAGAGAAATATAGATCAATGGAACAGGTTAGAAAGCCCAGAGATAAACTCATGCACATATGGTCACCTTATCTTTGATAAAGGAGGCAGGAATGTACAGTGGAGAAAGGACAGCCTCTTCAATAAGTGGTGCTGGGAAAACTGGACAGGTACATGTAAAAGTATGAGATTGGATCACTCCCTAACACCACACACAAAAATAAGCTCAAAATGGATTAAAGACCTAAATGTAAGGCCAGAAACTATCAAACTCTTAGAGGAAAACGTAGGCAGAACACTCTATGACATAAATCACAGCAAGATCCTTTTTGACCCACCTCCCAGAGAAATGGAAATAAAAACAAAAATAAACAAATGGGACCTTGCTGCTTTTAATATTCTCTCTTTATCTTTAATTTTTGACATTTTCATTACAGTGCTTCTTGGTGTATTCCTCTTTGGGTTGATTCTGTTTGGGACTTCCTGGACCTGTGTGTCTGTTTCGTTTCTCATGTTAGGGAGGTTTTCAGCTATTATGACTTCAAAAATGTTCTCTGCCCCTTGCTTTCTCACTTCTCCTTCTGAGACCCCTATAATGTGAATGTTAGTATGCTCGATATTGTCCCAGAGATCTCTTAAACTGCCCTCATTTCTTTTTATTCTTTATTCTTTTTTTTCTGTCCCTCCATACTGATTTCCCTTACTCTGTCTTCCAGATCTCTGATCTGTTCCTCTGTATCATCTAACCTACTGTTGATTCCATCTAGTGTACTTTTCATTTCAGTTATTGTATTCTCCATCTCTGTTTGGTTTTTCTTCATATTTTCTAACTCTTTGTTAAAACTTCTAACTGCTCACTCTGTTCATCTATTCTTCTCCTGAGTTCTATGATGATATCTTTTTTTTTTTTTAATGTTTATTTGGCTATATCGGGTCTTAGTTGTGGCACATGGGATCTTTCACTGTGGTGCATCAGCTCTCCATTGCAACACGCAGGCTTCTCTCTAGTTGTGGTGCACAGGCTCCAGAGCACACGGGCTCAGTAGTTGCAATGTGTGGATGCTCTAGTTGTGGTGCGTGGGCTCCAGAGAGTGCAGGCTCAGCAGTTGTGGTGCACAGGCTTAGTTGCCCTGTAGCCTGTGGGAACTTATTTCCCCAACCAGGAATAGAACTCATGTCCCCTGCATTGGAAGGTGGATTCTTAACCACTGCACCACCAGGGAAGTCCCTATGATAATATTTTTGATCATTACCTTGAACTCTTTATTGGGTAGATTGCCTATCTCCACTTCACTTAGTTTTTCTGGGCTTTTATCTTGTTCCTTCATTTTGAACACATTTCTCTGTCCCCTCATTTTGCCTAATTTGTTGTTTTTATTTCTATGTATCCAATAGATTGGCTATATTTCTTGACCTTGGACAAGTGGCCTTCTGTAGGAGACATCATATGTGTCCCAGCAACACACTCCCGTCTGATCACTGGAGCTATATGCTTTAGGGATGTTCCCTATCTGGGCTGTGTGGGTCCTTCTATTGCTGTGGGCTGACTATGGTGGATGATCTGGTAGGCGTGACTGGCCCCCAGTTGATTGCCAGGTCCTGTCTTATGCAGAGGCTGCCAGCCACTGGTGGGTAGGTTTTATCATGAGGCTGCTCGCTGCAGGACCCCAGGAGGCCCAGGGGCTAGTCTTGGCCCACTTAGGTAGAACTGGGCTCTGGAGTGTGTAGTTATAGAACCAGAGGTCCAAGATCTAATGTTGGCCTGCTGGTGAGTGGAGCTGGATGCTGGGGCAGCTGGCTAAGTGGTCCAAGGTCTCTTGGAGCTGGTATCAGCCTACTGGTGGGTGAAACCCGGTCCTGGGCCTAGTGCAGACTCACTGTGGGGAGAGCTGGGTCCCAGGTCTCTGCCAGCAGGGCCCTAGGGATTCCCAGAGTTGGTGTTTCAGGCCACTGGTGGGCAGGACTGGGGCCCAAGGGGTCCTAGAGCTGATGCCTGCCCACTGGTGGGTGAGGCTGGTCCCAGGAAGAATGCCAGCCCACTGGTGTGAGGGGCTGGCTGGGTCTTAGGCCCTCTGGTGGAAGTGGCTATGAGCTCAGGGGGTCTTTAGGACCAGGCCTGCTGGTAGGTGGGGCTGTGTCCCTGCCCAGCTAGCTTCTTGACCTGGGGCATCCCAGTACTGTTGCCAACAGGCTGGTGGGCTGGGCCAGGTCCCTGCACTAATAAGCTAGAGGGAGGATTCCAAAATGGCACTTGCCAGCACCAGTGCCCAGGTAGTAGAACAAGTTCCCCAAAATGGCTGCCACCTGTGTCTACGTCCCCAGGGTGAGTTCCAGTGGCCTCCTGCTTCTCCGGAGGCTCTCCAAGGTCAGCAGGTAGGTCTGATCCACCCTGGGTCCCAGAGTATGTAAGATCCTGTGTGTTCACTTTAAGAGTGGAGTCTCTAAAAGGAACCCTCCTACATCATTGGTGGGAATGTAAATTGGTGCAACCACTATGGAAAACAATATGGAAGTTCCTCAAAACACTAAAATTAGAGTTCCCATATGATCCAGTAATCCCACTCCTGGGCATATATCCAGAAAAGATAAAATTCTAATTTGAAAAGATACATGCACCCCAATGTTCATAGCAGCACTATTTACAGTAGCCAAGACATGGAAACAACCTCATCAATAGTCTCTCTGTAAACAGTTATAATTTTGCTGTGCCTGTGGGAGGAGATGAGCTCAGGGTCTTCCTACTCCTCCATTTTCCATTCTATTCCTTTTATGTGTGTGGAGGTATAGTTGTTTTACAATGTTGTGTTAGTTTCTGCTGTACAGCATGGTGAATCAGCTATATGTATATATATATATCACCTTTTTTTGGATTTTCTTCCCATTTAGGTCACCACAGAGCACTGAGTAGAGATCCCTGTGCCATACAGCAGGTTCTCATTAGTTATCTATTTTATACATAGTAGTGTAAATATGTCAGTCCCAATCTCCCAATTCATCCCAACCCCCTTTCCCGCCTTGGTGTCCATACGTTTGTTCTCAACATCTGTGTCTCTATTTCTGCCTTGCAAACAAGTTCATCTGTATGATTTTTCTAGAATCCATATATATGCATGAATATACAAAATTTGTTTTTCGCTTTCTGACTTACTTCGCTCTGTATGACAGTCTCTAGGTCCATCCACGTCCCTACAAATGACCCAGTTTTGTTCCTTTTTATGGCTGAGTAATATTCTATTGCACATATATACCATATCTTCTTTATCCATTGGTCAGTTGATGGGCATTTAGGTTGCTTCCATGATCTGGCTGTTGTAAATAGTGCTGCAGTGAACATTGTGGTTCATGTGTCTTTTTGAATTATGGTTTTCTCAGGGTATATGCCCAGTACTGGGATTGCTGAGTCATATGGTAATTCTATTTTTAGTTTATTAAGGAACCTCCATACTGTTCTCCATAGTGGCTGTATGAATTTACATTCCTACCAACAGTGCAAGAGGGTATCCTTTTCTCCACACCCTCTCCAGCATTTGTTGTTTGTAGATTTTTTTGATGATGGCCATTCTGACTGGTATGAGGTGATGATACCTCATTGTAGTTTTGATTTGCATTTCTCTAATAATTAGTGATCTTTTCCAGTGCCTGTGGCCAACTGTATGTTTTCTTTGGAGAAATGTCCTTTTACGTCTTCAGCCCATTTCTTGATTGGGTTGTTTGTTTTTTTGGTATTGAGCTGCATGAGCTGTTTGTATATTTTGGAGATTAATGCCTTGTCAGTTGCTTTGTTTGCAGATATTTTCTCCCATTCTGAGGGTTGTCTTTTCTTCTTGTTTATAGTTTCCTTTGCTGTGCAAAAGCTTTTAAGTTTCATTAAGTTCCATTTATTTATTTTTGTTTTTATTCTCATTATTCTAGGAGGTGGGTCAAAAAAGATCTTGCTGTGATTTATGTCAAAGAGTGTTCTGCCTATGTTTTCCTCCAAGAGTTTGATAGTGTCCAGTTTTACATTTAGGTATTTATTGCATTTTGAGTTATTTTTGTGTATGGTGTTAGGGATTGTTCTAATTTCATTCTTTTATCTGTAGCTGTCCAGTTTTCCCAGCACCACTTATTGAAGAGACTGTCTTTTCTCCATTGTATATCCTTGCCTCCTTTGTCATAGATTAGTTGACCATAGCTGTGTGGGTTTACTTCTGGGCTTTCTATCCTCTTCCATTGATCTATATTTCTGTTTTTGTGCCAGTACCATACTGTCTTGATTACTGTAGCTTTGTAGTACAGTCTCAAGTCAAGGAGCCTGATTCCTCCAGCTCCATTTTTCTTTCTGAAGATTGTTTTGCCTATTCGGGTTCTTTTGTGTTTCCATAAAAATTTAAAGATTTTTTTGTTCTAGTTCTGTGAAAAATGCCATTGGTAATTTGATAGGGATTGCATTGAATCTGTAGATTGCTTTGGGTAGTATAGTCATTTTTACAATATTGATCCTTCCAATCCAAGAACATGGTATATCTCTGCATCTGTTTGTGTCATCTAATTTATTTCATCAGTATCTTATTGTTTTCTGAGTACAGGTCTTTTACCTCCTTAGGTAAGTTTATTCCTAGGTATTTTACTCTTTTTGTTGCAATGGTGAATGGGATTGTTTCCTTAATTTCTCTTTCTGATCTTTCATTGTTAGTGTATAGGAATGCAAGAGATTTCTGTTCATTAATTTTGTATCCTGCAACTTTATAAAATTCATTGATTAGTAATTTTCTGGTGGTGTCTTTAGGATTTTCTATGTATAGTATCATGTCATCTGCAAAGTATGACAGTTTTACTTCTTTTCCAATTTTGATTCATTTTATTTCTTTTTCTTCTCTGATTGCTATGGCTAGGACTGCCAAAACTATGTTGAATACTAGTGGCCAGAGTGGACATCCTTGTCTTGTTCCTGATATTAGAAGAAATGCTTTCAGTTTTTCACCATTGAGAATGATGTTTGCTGTGGGTTTGTCATATATGGCCTTTATTATGTTGAGGTAGGTTCCCTCTATGCCCAGTTTCTGGAGAGGTTTTATCATAAATTGTTGCTGAATTTTGTTGAAAGGTTTTTCTGCATCTATTGAGATGGTCATATGATTTTTATTCTTCAATTTGTTAATATGGTGTATCACATTGATTGATTTGCATATACTGAAGAATCCTTGCACTCCTGGAATAAATCCCACTTGATCATCGTGTGTGATCCTTTTAATGTGTTGTTGGATTCAGAGGCTAGTATTTTGTTGAGGATATTTGCATCTATGTTCATCAGTGATATTGGCCTGTAATTTTCTTTTTTTGTGACACCTTTGTCTGGTTTTGGTATCAGGGTGATGATGGACTCGTAGAATGTGTTTGGGAGTGCTCCCCTCTCTGCAATTTTTTGGAAGAGTTTGAGAAGGAAGGGTGTTATCTCTTCTCTAAATGTTTGATAGAATTCACCTGTGAAGCCATCTTGTCCTGGACTTTTATTTGTTGGAAGATTTTTAATCACAGTTTCAATTTCATTACTCATGATTGGTCTGTTCATATTTTCTATTTCCTCCTGGTTCAGTCTTGGAAGGTTGTACCTTTCTAAGAATTTGTCCATTTCTTCCAGGTTGTCCATTTTACTGGCATATAACTATATGTAGTAGTCTCTTATGATTCTTTGTATCTGTCAGTGGTAACTGACAGTGGTAACTTCAGTGCACTGTCAGTGGTAACTTCTCCTTTTTCATTTCTAATTTTATCAATTTGAGTCCTCTCCCTTTTTTCTTGATGAATCTGGCTAAAAGTTTATCAATTTTGTTTATCTTCTCAAAGAATCAGCTTTTAGTTTTACTATCTTTGCTAGCATTTCCTTCATTTCTTTTTCATTTATTTCTGCTCTGATCTTTATGATTTATTTCATTCTGCTAACTTTGGGGTTTGTTTGCTCTTCTTTATCTAATTGCTTTAGGTGTAAGGTTAGGTTGTTTATTTGAGATTTTTCTTGTTTCTTGAGGTAGGATTGTACTGCTATAAACTTCCCTCTTAGAACTGATTTTGCTGCATCTCATATGTTTTGGGTCATTGTGTTTTCATTGTCATTTGTTTCTAGGTATTTTTTGATTTCCTCTGATTTCTTCCGTGATCTCTTGGTTATTTAGTAGCATATTATTTAGCGTCCATGTGTTTGTATTTTTCACATTTTTTCCAGTAATTGATATCTAGTCTCACAGTGTTGTAGTCAGAAAAGATACTTGATACAATTTCAATTTTCATAAATTAACCAAGGCTTGATTTATGACCCAAGATATGATCTATCCTGGTGAATGTTTCATGAGCACTTGAGAAGAAAATGTATTCTGTTGCTTTTGGATGGAATATCCTCTAAATATCAATTAAATCTATCTGGTCTATTGTGTCAATTAAAGCTTGTGTTTCCTTATTTATTTTCTGTCTGGATGATCTGTCCATTGGTGTTAGTGGGGGCGTTAAAGTCCCCCACTATTATTGTGTTACTGTTGATTTCCCCTTTTATGGCTGTTAGCATTTGCCTTATGTTTTGAGGTGCTCCTATGTTGGGTGCATATATATTTATAACTGTTTTATCTTCTTCTTGGATTGATCCCTTGATCATTATGTAGTGTCCTTCCTTGTCTCTTATAACAGTCTTTATTTTAAAGTCTATTTTGTCTGATATAAGTATTGCTTCTTCAGCTTTTTTTTTTTTTTTTTTTGCATGGAATATCATTTTCCATCCCCTCACTTTCAGTCTGTATGTGTCCCTAGGTCTGAAGTGGACCTCTTGTAGACAGGATATATATGGGTCTTGTTTTTTTTGTCCATTCAGCCAGTCTGTGTCTTTTGGTTGGAGCATTTAGTCCATTTACATTTAAGGTAATTATCAATATGTATGTTCCTATTACCATTTTCTAAATTGTTTTGGGTTTGTTTTTGTAGGTCTTTTTCTTCTCTTGTGTTTCCAACTTAGGGAAGTTCCTTTAGCATTTGTTGTAGAGCTGGTTTTGTGGTGCTGAATTCTCTTAGTTTTTGCTTTCTGTAAAGCTTTTGTTTTCTCTGTTAAATCTGAATGAGAGCCTTGTTGGGTAGAGTAATCTTGGTTGTAGGTTTTTCTCTTTCATCAATTTAAATATATCCTGCCACTCCCCTCTGGCCTGCAGAGTTTCTGCTGAAAAATCTGTTGATAACTTTATGGGGATTCCCTTGTATGTTATTTGTTGCTGCTTTTAATATTTTTTCTTTTTATTTAATTTTTGTTAGTGTGATTAATATGTGTCTCAGCCTGTTTCTCCTTGAGTTTATCCTGTATGTGACTCTCTGCGCTTCCTGGACTTGATTGATTATTTCCTTTTCCATGCTAGGGAAGTTTTCAACTATAATCTCTTCAAATATTTTCTCAGACCCTCTCTCTCTCTCTTCTTCTTCTGGGACCCCTATAATTCGAATATCGGTGTGTTTAATGCTCTCCCAGAGGTCTCTGAGACTGTCCCCAATTCTTTTCATTCTTTTATCTTTATTCTGCTCCATGGCAATTATTTCTACCATTCTACCTCCCAGCTCACTTATCCATTCTTCTGCCTCAGTTATTCTGCTATTGATTCCTTCTAGAGTATTTTTAATTTCAGTTATTGTGTTGTTCATCACTGTTTGTTTGTTCTTTAGTTCTTCTAGGTCCTTGTTAAACATTTTTTGTATTTTCTCCACTCTATTTCTGATATTTTGGATCATCTTTACTATCATTATTCTGAATGCTTTTTCAGGTAGATTATCTATTTGCTCTTCACTTATTTGATCTTGTGGGGTTTTACCTTGTTCCTTTGTCTGCAACATATTTCTCTGTCTTCTCATTTTGTTTAACTTGTTGTGTTTGGGGTCTCCTTTCTGCAGGCTGCTGGGTCGTAGTTCCTCTTTCTTCTGGTGTCTGCCTCCAGTGGGTGAGGCTGGTCCGGTGGCTTGTGTAGGCTTCCAGGTGGGGGGACTGGTGTCTCTGTTCTGGTGAGTGGAGCTGGATCTTGTCCCTCTGATGGACAGGGCCGCATCAGGTTGTGTGTTTTGGGGTGTCTGTGAGCTTAGTATGGCTTTAGGCATCCTGACTGCTAATGGGTGGGATTGTGTTCCTGTCTTGCTAGTTGTTTGGTGTGAGGCGTCCAGCACTGGAGCTTGCTGCCCCTTGGGTGGAGCCGGGTTTTAGTGCTGAGATGGAGACCTCTGGGAGAGCTCTCACTGATTAATATTCCCTGGGACCAGGGGTTCTCTGGCAGTCCAGCGTCCTGGACTTGGCTCTCCCACCTCAGAGGTTCAGGCCCAAAGCCTGGCCAGAGAACTAAGATTCCACAAGCCACGTGGCTTGGAAGAAAAAAAAGGAAGAAAGAAAGAAAACGAACAGACAAACAAAACCCCAAGTCAAATGGTAAAAGCAAAACCAAACAGACAAAAACACACAAAGAAACACACAGACACACAAAAACAGAAAATAAAGGTAAAGAGAGAGAACTGAAAAGCAGAGAGCAACCAAACAGTAAATGAACATGAAAACGAAAACAAACAATAAAAATGAAACTAACAAAGACAAAAAACAAATCAAAAGCAGAAAGTAAAGTAAAAAAAAGGCAAAAAAGTATAAAACAAACACACAAAAATGATCAAAAAAATAAAAACAAAATAAAAGAAATAAGAAAATAAAAGGAAAAAACACAAAAGTAAAGTAAAAATGGAAAATATAGTTTAAAAAAGATAAAATCAAAGCCAAACAAAGAAAAAACAAAAACAAGGAAAAAACACAATATAACAAAAAAGTAAAGTAAAAATAGAAAAAAATTTAGAATATATTAAAAATAAAAGCATAAAAAATAAAAGAAAAATATGTAAAAAAATAAAGGAATAAGAAAAAGGGCAATGACAGAAAAAACCCAAAAACAACAAAAATAATTGTAAAAATGATAACATTTTCCTGAGGCTTCAGCTGTCAGTGTCCTTGCCCCCTCAGTGAGCCACAGTGAATCCCTGCCTCCACCTGAAGTCCTCCAAAATCTCTAGGTAGTTCTCTGGACCAGCTGTAGGCACTTTGGGGCCAGCTCAGACTCTGAACTGTCCCAACTCCTGTGTGTCCTTGCCTCCAAAGTCCACAGTTACCTACAAAGTCCACAGCCTTAATTGTGGGAACACTTGTCTATTCAGATATTCTGTAGATGCAAGGTTTACCAAGCAGATTGCAGGGATTTAATCGGCTGCTCCTGAGACTGCACAGAGAGATTTCCCTTCCTCTTTGGTTGCACTGCCCCTGGGGCTTTGCTTTGGTTTTGGCCCCACCTCTGCTTGTGGGCCACCCTCAGGCATCTGTTCCCCGCCCAGGCAAGAAGGGTCTAAAGCAGAGGCTGATTAGGGCTCACTTGCTCACTCAGGCCAGGGAGAGGGAGGGATACGGCAGTCACAACTGGGATGTGTGAGGACTGCCTGGGGCGGCAGAGACCAGCAGGAAGTTGCAACAGCCTGAGGCGTGCTGTAAGCTCTCCTGGGGAATTTGGCCCCAGATCGCAGGGCCCTCGGCAGTGGCGGGCTGCGCAGGCTCCTGGAAAGGTGTGGGCAGTGACCTGCTCTTGCTCACAGGACCTTTGGTGGTAGGGGCAGCAGCAGACCTGCCTCTGGGGTCCAAGATAGCAGCCGCAGCTCACTCCTGCCTCTGGAGCTTGTGTAGGTTGTGCCCTGCCACCTGTGAGTGCACAGAGATAGAAGCTCCTATGGCAGGCCTGCTCCTCTCCTTGCGCACCCCCAAACAGTGGTCTCTTGCCTCTCTGGCAGGCCCAGGTTTCCTCCCAGACTCCCTCAGCTGTGGTGCATTAAGCCCCCTCAGGCTGTCTTCACACAGCCAACCTCAGACCTCCGAAGCCCGAGCCTCAGCATTCAGCCACCACCCACCCCAGCGGGCGAGCAGACAAGCGTCTCAGGCTGGAGAGTGCTGGTCAGCACTGACCCTCTGTGCAGGAGTCTCTCTGCTTTGCCCTCCACATACCTGTTGCTGTGCTCTCTTCTGAGGCTCTGAAGCTCCCCACCAATCCCCACCAGTGAGGGCACTTCCTAGTGAGTGGAGACTCTTCCTCCTTCACAGCTCCCTCCCAAAGGTGCAGGTCATATCCCTATTCCTTTGTCTCTTTTTGTTTTCTTTTTTCCTTTGCCCTACCTGGTTACATGGAGATTTTCTTGCCTTTTTGGAAGTCTGAGGCCTTCTGCCAGCTTTCAATGGAGGTTCTGTGGGAGTCGTTCCACATATAGATGTATTTTTGATATATCTGTGGGGAGAAGGTGATTGCCACGTCTTACTCCTTTGCCATCTTGAGAAGCTCCCCACTCCTTTTTAAAAATGTAATGTTTTCTCATGTGTTTCTAAAAATATTAAATACAGGTTTAGAGGCTTTTATTTCATTTTCTCTTGCTCCCTGCATTATCTCTCTTCCAGGTTCCTTTTTTTTTTTTTCTAATTGATTCTGTTTGTTTGGAGGCTGTCTTTCTCAACTGAGGTTTTCCTCAAATATCTTGTGATTCCAGCACCCCATTTACATTTCAGAATAAATCACTAACTACTTGGCTAGAAGATTTGTGTGTAATGGGTGGAGTTTGTCAATCCTCATTGTAAGTGAAATAGGAACCAAGGTAATCAGCTGAGAGTGAAAAAAGAGAAGGAGATGTTCAAGTCCTCTCTCACACCTAAATTATGATTTTGGCTCCATTGTTTATATATGGTTCAAACTCTAGATAAACCTATTTAGCACTTCAGAGCAGCTTCCTGTCAGAACCTCGTAGGAGAGACTTTCTTCTTATTTTAACTTCTTTCTTTTGCTAGCTGTTGAGCACTCAAGGAAATTTTAAGCTAAAGATCCCATTTTCTTCTTCCTTTATCGAAAGCAGAAAGAAAAACACACACACACAATGGTATAGGTCCCAGATTTTTACGAAACTTTCTGATAGTCTTCAAATCTTAAAAAGAATGTTCTCAACTCTAATCCAACTAGTTATTCATGCATTAAAAAAAATATTGAAATATCTACCACAAGCCAAGAACTCTATTACCCTTTGGGTTTACAGTTGTAAACAAAATAGATACAGTTCTTGTCCTCATGGGCTGAATGTCTTGTGGGGGAGAGAGACAATAAACAAGTAAACTAATGTGGTGCTCCAAGGACAATGATGCTTCAAGGATAAAGGACGACGTTGCCTGAAAAGGTGTCAGCGTTACACCCCCTACTGGACTCTTAATTGCCCTCCCCACCATGTTGTAATGGTTACAAAATTCCTGAGCCCACCTGGGCAATGCTCACCTGGGAAACAGGACCTGTCCCAACTAAGGAAAGGCATATGTCCTGTCCCACTCCCACTCTATAGAAGGAAGGTATATGTGCCTTGACCAATCAGTAAATGAAATTTTCACCTTGGACCATTCTTTTGTTTTCTGGCTATAAAAACTGAGCAGTAGCACACGTTCTGGCTTGAGTGTCCCAGACTACTAGGAAGTCAACACGCTGTTCTGGCAGCGACCCTGCCCTCCAATAAATTCTATCTTCTTTACATTCTGCCTTGTGTCTAGAAATTATTTTCCAACCCTCGTTCAGACCACGACAACTAACAAATAAATATATATTTACAAATTGTGATAATTTGACAAAACTGAACTGGGTACAATGACTATGAATAAGTAAGACCTGCTTCAATAAGGTGGTCAAAGGCTGCTCCAAGGAGATGAAATTTAAGTTGAATCTGGGTCCTCTGAGCCCATTTACTTAAATTTTAACAAAAAATAATGTATATGCACAAAATTTAATAGTTTTGTTAATTACATATTATCATTATATATTAACTATGCTTCAAACCATTCAATTTTTCTTATGTGAATAAGCCCTCTTTTCTTTCTGAACACTTTAAAACAGTTAAGACATAAACAAATTATTTTAAACTGAAGATATGTAGCAGTTTCTTGCTTGTTTTGAACTCGGTTTGCAAAAGAAATCAGTTTTCCACTTAATCAGAATCGATGTCTCTCTCTCACTCACACCAGGAGATGCTGGTATCAGGTCACACTCCTCTCTCTCTGTGTAGACTTCCTTATCTCTGTGTCTCACAGGGTGACCCTCTTCTCACATTCTTCCTCTTGGCTTCTCCACAGGTCAAGGTGAAATCTATTTAATCTGCAAAGCTCCCAGGATCAAAAAGAGAAGAAACTCTTTCCTCAAGGAGCAGAGTAGGAAGGAACCTGAATAAACAATGATCACAGGTTGGGAATTGGGTAAAAGGAAGAGAAGAAAAGAAATGGGAAGACAGGGAAACAGGGAAAGGAGTATTCCAGG
This sequence comes from Grampus griseus, assembly GCF_964374135.1. NCBI lineage: Eukaryota > Metazoa > Chordata > Mammalia > Artiodactyla > Delphinidae > Grampus > Grampus griseus. The sequence continues at coordinate 67,715,620 of NC_139017.1, read as the reverse complement.
AAGAAAAGTCAGAGGTGTGAGTGGGCTGGAGATCCCTTGAGGAAGCTGGATCTGGGGATGGAGCTGAAATGTTCTCCAGGCCCCATAGAGAAGGAGGGAGAATGTTAATGTCTGAAGCCAATTATCCTGTTTCCTTGTGTCCCATTACACCCAGCCTAGGCTGCCCCTTAAAATCTTGTCAGATTCACACTTCAGACACCTATTATTACATGCTGTGTATTGGAGATGCAGAGAAGGGTAAGCATGGGCTTTGTCATGGTTCCGTGGAGAACACAGACACATGCACAAAGGCCATTATACAGCACGCTCAGTGCTCTCCTAAAGTCATTTACTAGGGTTAGCCGCAGATCATGATGATTGTAACGGTGAGTTCCCCAAGGGGTGGGAATATATCCAGACCTCTTCTTCACTGTACCTTCAATGACTAGAACAACACTGGGTGCCTTAAAAATGCTCTGTAAATGCATGTTGCTTAATGAAGAAAGAGGTGCAAAAATATTTATACCTTAGATAGTGGGCAGACATCATAGGGTTTTAAGCGAAAAGAAACATAAGCATGGCTTTCATTTAGAATTAACCCCCTAGCAGCACAGTCAGGAGGATGATTGGGAGGGGAGGGGAGTTAGGAGACCAGGTGAGGAATACGTGAAGTGAGGAAGGTGTGAGCAATGGCTGGTAGCGTGAGGAAGACAAGGGCTCTAAATAACCAGCTTTCTGCCTTTGGCAACAGGAAGAAAACAAGGGATGTGGGGAGAGGCATGGGCATGGGGCAACATCAGTCCTGGGAAGGACTGTGACCCGAGAGAAGAGGTCCAGGAGAGAGCAGCCCATGTGGCTGAGGAGAGCAGGTCGAGGGTAACAGAATTGAGGAGTAGCCCCTGAGCTTACCTATCAGGATGCTACTGGGGCAAACCAGCCACAAGGGGTTGAGGAGTGAATGGCTGGTGAGGAACCAGAGACAGGGAGCAGAGACAACTGTTTCAGAGGTCAGTGGAGAAGAGGAGAGGAACAGGTATGTTTGGACCGAGGCAGTTTCCTGTCATGGCCTGTGGAACCCAGGAGAGGCCACCCTTGCCCACCGGAGGAGCACAGCCCTGTTACCCTCTCGGAGCAGCTCTAGGCAGGAGTAGGGGCTGAGGCTTCTCTGAGGACACAAGCAAGGAGGTCTGGGACCCCTCCTCGGTGGGCTCTGCAGGACTGAGTGAGGATGGGGGAAGCACCTTCCCTCAGGGAGTGCCGGGAATGAGCCAATACCCAGCTGAGTCTGCTGCAAGTCCAGGCATGGGGGTCTGGGGCCGACAGAAGGTGGGCAGAGTGGGATGGTAGTGCCAGAACCCTCATCTCCTGCCACCCCAGAGATGCTCCCTCCTGCAAACTAATCCTGCCCTATTTTTCTTTAACCACTCCTAGAACCCTGAGGAAGGCAGGCAGGGATGCTGTGAATCTGGACCGAGTCTGCAGTGAAAGGTTCTCAGAAGGAAGCGGTTACCTGAGCAGAGGGGCCTGACAGGGATGGAGCTGGAGCTCTGGCTGATGGGGTTCTTGGCAGTACAGCGATACCTGTCACTGACCCCAGATCTCCAGGACACGCTGAGAGTGGTCCGCCTGTGAGATGCAACTGCCCCCTGGCCTTGGGGGTCCCAGCTCTACTTAACATCCTCTCCAGCCTGGTCCATCCAGCAAGCCAGGGTGATGAAGCAGGTCCCATCCTTCATGATCTGAGAGCTGGCCGTGATATTGGGCTCTTGCAGACTCTCTGTTCCAAGAAGAGATAGTTCAAGCTGTGAGAAGGCTCTGGCTTGGCCAAGCAGAGGAGAAGAAAGGTCAGAGTTCAAACGTAGGCCCTCTACCCCCCACCCCCACCACAGCCGCGCAGGGTGAAATCCTTGGTGTTGTTGATCGGGGGACTCTGCAGAGTTATCCAGGCTTTATAGGAGCCAGAGTCCTGCAGCCTCAGGGAGCTGATCTGAAGAGGGTAGTTGTGGCGGAGGACACTCACTCTCCTGCTCTTGGGCCCCTGCATCCCAGCAACAAGGATTGGTTTGCCTGCCCGTCCTGGTTGCAAAATAGCCACAAGCCCTGGAGAGCTCCAGGTAACCTTTTCAACCTCCTGCCCCACCGGGACTTCCAGAGGCAGAGGGGCCGACTTCCCAAGGGTGCTGATCACTATCTCCCCTACTGATTCCCCTCCCAGGATTCCTGGTCCTGCAGATGGAGAGAGAAAACCACAGCTTCAGCGTCAGAGTCTCCCTGGCCACTTGGGGCAGCCATAGGTCCCATCCAGCCCCTCCTGCCCAGACCACTCCAGCCTCCCCATCAGGTCCAGCGGGTCTCCTTCCTCTCCCCTGACCACACAGAGCAACCCTGGCCCCCCCACTCTCTCAAGGGTGTTCACCCCTCTCCTCGGGGCCTGAAGGGGACAAGACTCCTTCCTCCAGCTTCCGTCCACTCTAGAGCTGCCAAGCAGGGTGTGTGCTTGGGTTTCAGGTACCTGTGCGTGAGGGCGGCACCAAGACAGGGAGGGAGCTGTTGTTACCAACTGGGTTCTTGACCACAGAGGTAAGGTTCAGAGCACTGTTCCCAGGTCTCAAGGAGACACTGAGGACAGACCCTCCGTGGGACACAACAGTCCAGGGCCCCAGGGGTGTCCAGCTGTAGGTCACAGTGCCTCCTCTGCTTTCTGCCATGCATGTTAGGATGACGAGGCAGTGTCCATTCCCACTCATCCTAGAGCTCATTGTGACACGGGGCCGGGCCAGCTGCTCTTTGTGTGCAACAAAGAACCAACGGAAGACTGGAAAACTGCTCTGGACCTTCCCTTCACAGGGCAGAAGCAGGAGGCGTGGCTGCCAAGACCCTGCGCCACCCTGAATATACAGAAGGAACAACAGAGGCAGAAGCTGGCCACATCTATTCTCAAGCTTTGGGCTTTATAAGGCATGTCACTTAATATCTCCTCAGATTCCCAGAACAATCTTATGAAGTAGGTAGGGAAGGTGTTATATCTACTCTATTAAGTTACTTGCCCAGAGTCTCATCGATCCTAAATCCAATGGATCTGACCTCAAAGCTGAATTCCCACCCTGCCCTGAGTAGATGAAGGCTGTCTGTACGGGCAAACAAGGAACCGTGTTGTAATTACATCTTCCTCCAGTAGGGCACTCTGCAGTATACACTGAGCTTCCAGATGCTGAACCAGGCTCCCAGAGGAGGTGGCCCTATGCCTTTGAGGTTTCTCCTACGTCCTTGCATTCCCTTCCACCTCCACTCCATTCCTTCTCATCCCGGGACCAGGCACCCAGATGCTCTCCTTAATGTATCCAGAGTCTCGTTATTTGCCCACCTGCCTCCCCAGGCCAGAATCAGGACGGTTTGAGGGCAGCAGCAAGAGCAGTTGCAGACAACAGACAATCAGGACAGGCAACAAAGTCACAAGGCTTGGGAGAAGACTGCTCTGCTATTGGGCCTCTGCCCTGGGGTCCACCTGACAGTAGCCCCAGGGGCAACTCAACTGTGCAAAATAGGACAACACAGCCCGGAATGTCCCCCAGGAGAAGGCAAGCTGGACATGTCCACTGCTGGGTAACTTTCTGCTGCCTCACTCCAGTGTGTCTTCCATAGACCAGGCCCTGGGATCCAAACCCTTCCCCTGCGACCCCTCCTGCAGGCCCTTGTCTCTTCAGTGTCCTCTCAAGCTCAGGAAGATAAATACAGGGACATATGAGAAATCCAGGGTGTGGCATTGGGGTACCTGAGTTCTATTCCCAGCTCTCTGCATCTTTCTAGCTCTCTGTCACGGGTATGTCATTTTTTTCTCTCTGAGACTCAGTCTCCTTAGCCTAGAAATCAAAACCCCTTTCCTGCCTGTTAGCAAGGCTGTCACGAACCGCCACTGACTTGGGAAATACCCTGTGAAGGATGAAAGCCTGGCCCCTTATCATCACTCTTGCCCCAGGAGCCCTCTCTGATTGGTTAGCACAGCTTTATATCCTGCCCAGAACGCGCACTGAGCTCATCTTGCCAGAATGACCATCAGCATAGTGCGAGGGCTCTCCCACCACCCCTGGGGTGAACAGTCCTACCCCAGGTCCCAGCAGCCCCTCACCCAGTGTTCCCTCGCCCTGTCTGAGGAATGGGCCACAGACATTGCAGGCCAGTTTATGGCAGAAATGCTTTCTCCCCAACCATGTGAACCTGACCTTGGCAATTCCATCATCCCCGACTTAAAAAAAAAAAAATGCCTTCACCTAATAGGAATATTTCCTGTCACATAGACCAGGAAGATGTCTGAGAAGGATATCCACTTTCTCTCCATCACTTAGCTTCCTGTGTTCATCCTCACTCCTCATTGGTACCTTTCCTGCGACCCACTGTAGAGGAACAGCTCTGCCATGGCATCATGGTGACCTTGCCTGGTGAACTTGCCATCCATGGCCTCCTTGTTCCTCAAGCAAAGACTAGAATCACGGCTAATCCGAGTCTTGCAAAAGGCCTTGTGATCCTCCCAGAACACGACAGGAGGGTGGCCTGTGAAGAATTACCTTGAAGCCATCTCCCACAGGACTCCCACCGGTCCCTCCTGGGAGGCTGTCATGAGCAGTTTGTCATGGGGTTCAGGGCTTCCTGCTCCACCCTCGCAGAACAGAGCTGCTGACTACAAAACCTTTTCTCTGCAGTCTAGAATTTGTTTCTCAGCAACCCCCGTTATGTTCATCCGGTTCCTTTTTTCTCAGTGTCATCATTTCTGGGGCGTGGGATGAGGACCTTTGGCCCCTCTCCCTCTCACTACCTATATAAGTAATAAGCTGTTTGAATCTAAAAGTACTTGACTGTGTCTTCACTGGCCGATCTTGCTGCTGCGTATGCCTGACACCCCCCGCCCCCGACTCCTTGTCCCCTTTGTAGTTTCCCCTGCTAAAACAGTCGTTTAAATTTCCTTAAATGAATATGATAATAGTGTTCTCGTACATCTGTACAGAGCTTTACAAAGTTCTTTCCCATGAATTTCATTCTCACAGAAGGTAGTGTTCCTATTTTAGCAAGAAGAAAGCTCAAGGCCACACAAGTAGGTTGTGGCAGAAGCCAGTTCTCAGGGCCTGAAATACCATTCTCTGCCCAGACCCAGCGGTTCTGCTGCAACTGGTCTGGGACACGTCCTGGGCCCCGAGATTTTTCAGGGTATTCTCCCAGGTAACTCTATTTTCCATGTTTTTCCCCAGTGAGCACGTGTTAGCCTTTTAATTAGAAAGAAAATTATAAATGTAACCAAAGTGGGAAAGGCTATAAAAATGACTGAAAGACAGTCACCACACACACCCACCTGTTGCCGTTCCCCAGACACTCACCATAGACGTGCAGGCTGTACTCCCAGGCGTGGGTGATGCGGGAACTCCACAGATTAACGTGGGCTCGGTAGGACCCTGAACCCTCCCAGCTCAGGTGGCTGATCTGCAGGGAGCAGCCTGGGCCCACCACACTCAAACGACCCCAGTACTGCGTTTCTGCCTGGTAAAAGGTGTCTGGCCCTCCAGCTTCTACCAAGGTTACCGTGGCTATTACCCCGGACACCAAACGACACATCCAGTAGATGCTCTCCACCTGCTGTCCATCCTGCAGCTGCAGGGGCAAAATGACAGACCCCCCTAGGGTCCCAGTTACCACCGTGGGGGCTGAGTCCTCTCTGGAAGCCCCTGGTCCTGCAAACACAGAACAGAGGTTTCAGAGGCAGCCTATTACATTGGAGGCTCACAACAGGCCTGAGAGAGAGTCAGGGCCATGATTATTATTCCTATTTTATAGGTGAGAAAACAGAGATCCACAGAATTTAGATGCCTTGCTCAAGACTACATAGCTAGTTATAGGGATAGAACTAGAACACAACTTGGTCACTCCTCCACACCAAAGTGGTCTCCTTCAGCATTTACATTCATTAACATATAAGGAAATAATCAATGAAGGCTGTCCTAAGGGTTGCAGGTACTAAGTGTCATGGAGAGTAAGCAAAATTCTTGGGAGGGGCCTGTGGGGGCGGTGATCTCTGCTGTTTCTGTGAGTCACTCTCTTGCCCATTCAGGGAATAGGACCAGAACTCACTTAGCCCAGCTGCATCCACAGCAGGAACTGCTTTCCAGCATCCCCCATAATTGCTTATTTGGCCACTTGTGAAACAAAAGCCAGCTCCTCTGAGGCCCAGCCAGGAATCTGGGAACATATCTTTCCAGAGCAGGGGGTATGGTGCTGTGCCAGCCAAGCCAGGTTAAGCACGGTCAGTGGGACAGTCATTTGGACACCAGCCTATACTGCCCTTGAGAGAAGAGTGTAACACCAGGGCACTAGTCAGACTGCCCAAGTTCAAGCCATTGCTCTCCCAGGTGCTAGCTGTGTGATCTTTGGCAGGTCACTTAACCTCTCTGAGTCCTGGTTTTCTCACCTGTGAAACAGGGAGTACCATCTTCCAGGATTTTGTGAGTGTTAAATGAGATAATGCAAGGAAATGCCTCACTATGGTATTATTAAAGATACTTAACGTCACTGAAATAAGTTGGTGACTGCATCTTGTTTGCATCCTTACCAAAACTAGTCAGTGCTCTTGCAGGGAAATGTAAAAAAAAACACTCCTAAGTAGTGCGACCCACCTCTATTTTTGCAACACCGACACAATCCCAGGAGGCAGAAAGTCTGAAACTGACTCAGGTCTGCTGCATAGCTGTTTAAAGAGAAAAGGCTGCCTGGCCCGGGGAGGGATGCAGGTCCTGATTCAAACTGGAATCTAGATGCACTGGCCGCATCACTGATTCCTAGGCCTGGTGGTGAGGTTTTTCTGCTGAAAGTTGAACTGAGAAGTCCTGTGATAGTAGCTGTGGTGACGAGGAGTAGGGGTGTGGTTGCTGTCTTGTGGGAGTGGGGATTCCACACTGTGGGGACGTACAACATCCTGTGTGCCCACCACAGAATCCACTTGACGGCCTGGCGTTCATTTCTTCCATGGAGCTCTTCTGGCTCCACTTGGAGGATGGTACAAATCGGCTGGAAGCATGCCAAGGCAGTGCTAGCACCAGATGGATCTTTCTCATCCCAAGTTGGCCCAGGACCTAAAGTCTGGCCCGGAGGAATTCCACCTTGACCAAGCAGCTATGGTCACCCTTGCACCCTTGAGCGCAGTAACTCGTTAAGCCTAGTTCAAGTGCTACTTCCTTTCTGGAGCCTTAGCTGAGCTCCATACTTCCAGTCTGGCCATGCTTTCCTCCTAGTTTCCTTCAGCCTGTGCTTTTGTTGGCTTGTTTTGTTTAAAGCTTTTACTTCATTCTGCCTCATACAACTAGCTGGGTTGTTTGTGTTTCCCCATAGTTCATGAGCTCCCCAAGGACAGGAGAAGGTAGAAGGGAATTAGTGTCTGAGCAATAAAGTAAAGTAAGGCTGATGGTTTAGCCAAGTGGTTAGGTGCAGTGGGATGTGTGTAGAGCTTCCCTTTCTGAATCCTGTTTCTGGATTCAATGAGGGAAAGAGACACAAAGGGATCAGATCAGTACATGAAACGCCAGTGCCAGACACTGCTGAGGACGTTAAGCACATTATTTTATCTAACTTTCCCAGCAAACTAGTAAGGTCCGTATTTTTATTCCCACTTCACAGATGAAGACCATGAGACTCAAAGAGCTTAAGAAAATTACTTGCCCAGAGTCACCAGCTAGGAAGCAATAGAGGTCACATGAAACCCAAGTTCGCCTGACCCCGAAGCTTATGCTCTGTTGACTACACTGCGCTGCCAGCAGCAGAATTGCACCACACCTAATTCCTCCCTGTGTGCCACTGACCCCGTTCCCCACCACACACACACAGCACAGGACCAGCACACAAGAGGCCTCAATAAATGTTTCTGGAATTGAACCGAAGAAATATGAACATTTTTTAAGGCAGGACCTGTCTCACCCATTCTTTTGCCACATGCCCTAGGGATGCCCCTGTGAACAGTGACCTCCAAGGGCCGGGCCTGGATGCCACAGAGGAAGGGAAGCTCACAGATGTGCTTGTTGCTTCATGGAGGGTTATGAAAGTGGAGGCAAGGGGAAGCTTCCAGGAATCCGGCGTCTGAGTTTCAATTCTGTGACTTTGGTTGGGGACACTGTGGTTCTCTGAGTTTCCTTGCTGCTGCTGCATTCCCACAGCTGGGCCGTGCTGACTTCCATTCTCACAGATCACCAGCTGTGTGCCGGAAGATGTCATCTAATCTCTCAGTCCACCGTCTGTAAAATATGCTTAATACTACCTGCCTTATCTATATCACAAGATTGTTGTGGGGATCAGATTATTTAATTTCTTTCTTTCTTTAATAAATTTATTTATTTAATTTTTTATATTTGGCTGAGTTGGGTCTTCGTTGCTGTGCGCGGGCTTTCTCTAGTTGCGGTGAGCGGGGGCTGCTCTTCGTTGCGGTGCTCGGGCTTCTCACTGTGGTGACTCCTTTTGCTGTGGAGCACGGGCTCTAGGTGCGTGGGCTTCAGTAGTCGTGGCGCATGGGCCTAGTTGCTCCGCGGCATGTGGGATCTTCCGGGACCGGGGCTCGAACCTGTGTCCCCTGCATTGGCAGGTGGATTCTTAACCGCTGTGCCACCAGGGAAGCCGGGGATCAGAATATTTTAAATTTGAGTAAAAGTTCTTTATAAACTGCCAAGTTTTAAACACATTTAAAGGATTCTACAGCAGGCTTAGGGGACACCCTAAAGGCTGGGGTGGTGGCCACCCTGAAAGCATGTGACCCTGATAACCAGTGCAAGCTGGTTTCCTCCTAAATGAGGATGAAAACAAAAGACGGAAACTCTGGAAGCTAAGAGCAGAACCTGGCCCCTCCCCATGGGTTTCTTAAGAGCTCTGTTCCTCTGGCCTCCAGTTCTCCAGCCTGTTTCCTGCCACCACCCAGGTCCTTGGGGCCATGGGAGTGAGCAGTAAGAACCCAGAGGGACAGGAACAGCCACAAGGTGCCAGGTTTGAGATCCCCTACTGGAGTCATTTATGCGACAGGAAAGCCCAATTCACAATAAAGGTGACTCTCAGAGGCTTGGGGGAGAGAGCATAAGAGGATCATGCTTGAAATGGCAAGATGCAGATGAGGTCCTGAAACTGGCTGTGGCGGATCTCCTATCTCATGCCTCCACCATCGGTCTGTCTGGGGACTTCCAGGGTCCTTGTGACTCACTAGCAGAAGAAGTGTGAAAGTGACAGGACACAATCTGGGTTTGCATGGTCTGAGATGATAGCACACACACCCCTCATACGCACACACACCTCACACACACACACACACACACACAGAGTCTGGCTCCCAGTGAGGCAGCATCTTCAGTGAAAATGACCCATTGCTGGAGAAACCCAACATGCAGGCAGATAGAGGTGCCTGGGAGGCAGTGGCAAGGACAGACTTACCAGTGAGAAGACCTAGGAGGAGCAAGGACCACCATAGAGAAAGGCCCACAATATGCAGCAGACTGGCCTGCCTCACAGCAGCTGACGGACCGTGTGCATGTAAATATCAGCCCACAAACATTTCCCATTTTTAGACTTCACTGCTTTAACCACATGTAGTTTTTGAGTCACATGCTATGAAAATAAGGGGATATGAAAGAAAGAAGTGTGAGAGGCAGCAGAGTGAGCTATTTAAAAGCCAAAGCTGACGCTGTCGCAGCCTTGCTTTAAATCCTTCTAAGGTCCCCCATCCCCTACAAGGTAAAGTCCAGGGTCACAGTCCTGACAGATGAAATCCTTCAGGATCTGCTGGCTTCCCTACGTGAGCTCGGCCTCATGTTGTCACTGAGCCTCACGCTTGGACTCCCACCTCACATACCTTATGATTTCTCACTCTTGTAAATTGACTCCTGCAATTTGGCTTACTGGACTGCCCTAGTCCCTGCCACCTGGCTCACCTGCCTCCCTCTAATATCCTCCTGTTCCCCGACTAAAGTCATCACCACCTTGAGAAAGGCTTCGCCTGAAACGCCACACTAGAACAGTTGCCCTCTTCTGGGCCTCTCAGTTTCCCCCTACTAGCCTCTATGGTAACACCCATCCTGCTCTACCATAAACAACTGCTTACTTGCATACACTTCCTAGTAGTCTCTCAGCCCTTTGAAGGTAAGGTCTACTTTTTTCACCTTTCAGTTCCCAGTGACTAGCTCAGTATCAGCATACAGTAAGGGCTTAGTTCCTACATGCTTGGTAAGTCCATGAGCAGACACGGAGTCAACAGGCAGAGAAGAACGAGCCCAGAATGGCCCAGAGACAAAAATGGGAAAGGCACAGGCTTGGCTGTAGCTTCTTAGGCACAGAAACAAGGCTGGAAGAATCCAGGGGACAAGACTTTTGGGACCGCCTCTGCCTCCAAACACGAAGGACGACCAGATATCATTTTACTATCTTGCCCTGTTAGTGGTACGGTTGAGGGAGTTGTGTGAAAAGTCCTGGTGTTCCCCTCTACACCAAGGAGTCCTGATGGCTTTGCTAGGCTATGCAGGCTCCTCTGACATCTCCATGAGAATGTGATTGTGACTAGTGTCACCTGTCACTAGTCACAATCTAGTCAGAAGTAAGGCTCCCTTATTCCTTGGACTTTGATAAGTATCTCCCTGGCCTTCCGTGTGTGGAGGCTAGGTGCCCCGACAAGACTTGAAGAGAATCTATGTTGCTTTTAAGAACATCACCAACGGTCTCCCGTCAATCACATCCTCTAGATCCTTTGGTCCTTACCTTATATGACCGCTTGGTGGAATTTGACATTGGAACACTCCTTACTTGAAACCCTCTCTTGAGGGTGCTGCGGGTTGCTCTTCTCACTGGGTTCTCCTCACTCAATTATTCAACACACATAGGATGAGCTCCTGCTGGGAGCTGCAAAGGCACTGTGTTGAGACTGGGGATTCAAAGATGAAAAGAAGTTTCTGCAAGCATGTTGCTCACAGGCCAGTGGGAAAGTCACATCAATAGAAAAATAAAGTTATGTGAATGATTTAGCGTCAGGAGGGATTGGGTGCAGTGGGGTGTGTGTGAAGCTTTTTGATCTGAATCCTGCCTCTGCTGCTTTCTAGCCCTGTGACCTTAGCAAACTACCTTCCAGTAAATAAGACTCCCCCACTATCATTTATTTCCCTGAAGGTGGTTTTAGTGCTTAAAAAAATCATTCGTAGGTTATACTGCTTTTAAGAATTCATATTCAGGGACTTCCCTGGTGGTCCAGCGGTTAAGAGTTCGCTCTCCCAGTGCAGGGGGCCTGGGTTCGATTCCTGATCAGGGAACTAGATCCCCCATGCTGCAACTAAAGATCCCACACGTGGCAACGAAGATGCTGTGTGCCACAACTAAGACGCTGTGTGCCACAACTAAGACCTGGCCCAGCCAAATAAACAAATACTTTGAAAAAAAAAAGAATTCATATTCAATTTACTAAAAAAAATCCAAACAGACAAATTAAAAACCTGTCAGCCTTAAGGCCAGTTCAGCTTACGAACATATTGTTCCATTTACAAGTCAGGAAACTTTTAGTAACCCTTTTTAGTGGCTACTGATAATATTTGACTCATTTTACAAATGTATAAATTGATTCCCTTAAGGACTTCAAACCTCACTATTGAATGTCATATATTTAATTTCCTTCTAAAGTATTTTAATCAACAAATAAGCCTCCCCAAATACTTAAAGAGAGCTTATAAATCTAATAATTAAAGTTTTAAATATGGTGATTCTTAAGTGGTTTTAAAATATTCAATACTTCATATAACTTAAGATTTCCAACTAAAATCAAAGTGTAAATCAATTACTCAATTAACACAGTTCAAATCAGAACCACAAAGTTAACTATAGCTTTAATAAGCTGAATTTCTTAAACAATACATATGCTTAAACAAAAAGTATTAACTGATATCTTGAACATGTCTATTCTGAATTCCTTATCTTTCCAGGATTGAAAGATTCATAACTACAAAGGAAACAATCATCTCAATCCCAGCTATTCCCTGGGCCACTTTCTCAACCAAGGACAGTTGGTTAATGATCAGATATCACTGAGACTTTAGCTGATGGTCCCTTTATTTACTTTGTTGATGCCCTCTAAAAGGCTGGTCTCATGCCCTTGTCCCCTAGATTCAATTTGCACACTGTGATATTACCTAATTTTTCCCCTTCCTGCAACTACAGAACTTGATTTTTCCTTTGCATTTCTTTTTGCTCTTAAGATATTTAACTCTCTTTCCATTTAGGTGTAAAGAGCTTTGAACTTGCCAAACTTCTATACTCTTTTCATATTCTTCCAATCTTTAGGAATAGTACATATTAGAACCCCACATAACATTAAAAGTAAAGTCAAAAAAATGCAGTTATGTAACATGCAGGGTCATCTTAATTGCAAAGTTATTGAAGGGCTGGTTTGGGGCTCATGGTGAATCTATGCAACTAAATTTGGGACTATGGCTGCAGGATCCAAATTGCAGCCCAGGCTGGAGTCTGATACTACCTGAAGGCAATGCCCATTAAATAGGAGCCTATGACTGGCTGGATTTCCAGGACAGTAGCAGGGGTTCCAGACTTTCCAGTCATTTGCACCCTTTGCTGGCCTGGTACAAGGACACTGAGAAACTGGAGATGCTGGGACCAACCTGCCTCCACTCTGCTTCCCAACACTAGGTGTCTTTGCATCCATGGCCCAATGAGAATATTAGCGCTCGCTGTGTGAAGACAGGGGCTGGGTGAGTATAAGACCCCATTTGCCAACTGCATTATATCAAAACTCGCATTATTTTAGATTTTTATTGTACTTAATTACTATCCTTAAATGATACTTCATTTGGATTCTATCACAAGATTGCGTCTACCTATGTTCACAACTTCAAAGATGGTGCTTCCAATGACATTTCCCTCACTAAGCCTCAGTTTCCTCATCTCTAAAATGGGGATAATAGCAGTACCAACCAAATAGTGTTGATTTGAGGATTAAAAGAGAAAACGTATGTAAAACTCCAAGCACAAAGCCTTACCCACAGCAATTACTCAACAGATGTTAGTGATTATTTTTATTATTAACAATATCTTTGAACTCTCTCCCACCTTTGTTCTCTCTTCCCATCCAGGCTGTCCCTGCTCTCATGCTCTTACCTGGGCTCCCTAGTGACCTGTCTTCTCATATCTCAGTCTCATTCCTTCCATCCACCTTCCACTCTGCTGCTGGAGTAATCTTTCTTCGAGTCCTTGAGTCAGGCCATGCCTCTGCTTAAAAACACTTGCTGGACCATCACTGCCTGTAGTCTTATGTCTTAGTCCATTTGGGCCACTATAACAAAAATACCATAGGCTGTGTTCCTTATAAACAAGAAATTCAGTTCTGGAGGCTGGGAAGTCGAGGATCAAGGCACCAGCAGGTTTGGCGTCTGGTGAGAGCCTGCTTCCTGGTTCATAGACAGCCATCTTCTCAAGGTGTCTTCACATGGCACAAGGGGTGAGGGAGCTCTCTGGGGTCTCTTGTATAAGGACACTAATCCCATTCTTGAGGGCTCCACCCTCAAGACCTCATCATCTCCCAAATATTCCACTACCTAAAACCATCGCATTTGGGATTAGACTTCAACATGTGAATGTTGGGGAGACACAAACATTTAGTCCATAGCTCCTAGGTTGTAAGACTCTCTATCTGAGCTGCGGCAACCGTTCCTGGCCCCATGTCCTGCAGTTCTCTCTAGGAAACCACATTCTAACCACAGGGCCAGTACTCGAGTGAGGTGAGAGAGGTGTCTAAAGCACAAATTTAAGGAGGGCTTCCCTCTCAGGATTGTACAGCATCAGCTCATGACCAGCCTCTGAAGAAGCTCTCCATGGGCAGAGGCCTGTTATCTTAATTGTCCCCCTCTCTCCCTCCTTCCTCCCAGACTTCTTGGGTTCAAATTCTCAGTAACTACAAAACTCAGAGCAAGCTACTTACTCTCCTTATACCTCAGTTTTCTCATCTATAGAGTGGAGATGATAAAAAAAATACCTATCTCATAAAGCTGTTGTGAGGACTAATGAGTTAATTTGTGTCAAGTTTTAGAAGAGGGCCTAGGACCCGAGAAGCACTCACTGAATGTTAGCTCAAACCACACACTACACCATCCTGAAGTTTTCTAAGTCCTCTAATGTTATAGTCTAAGTAAACATATAAATCTCAAGATACAACAAGCTACAGCTTAACCAGCTATTACACTATCAATTAAAAGAAGTCAGCTTCCCAAGGCAAATAAAGGGAATTATGCTACCCCCCGCAACTTAATTCTCAACTCAGCCAGTTCTACAACCGTTACCTGCAACATCCATCCTCAGCACAATTTCCCTGGTGTTTTTTCAGGATTAATTCAAAGTCTTTCAGTTGCATTGACAGGAAGCCAACACAAACTGGCTTAAGCAAAATAGGGAATTTATTAGACCATTGTATTAGTTATCCATTGCTGTGTAACAAACTGCAAAACTTAGCAGCTTAAAACAATAAACATTTATTATCTCACAGCTTCTGTGGATCAAGAATCCAGGCACAGCCTAGCTGGGTGCCTCTGGCTCAGGGTCCCTCATTAAGCTACAGTCAAGGTGTCAGCCAGGGCTGCAGTCACCTCAAGGCCCTCCTAGGGGAGGATCCACTTCCAGTTTCATTCCTGTGGCTCTTGGCAGGCCTCAGGTTCTCATCAACCATTGGCCAGAGCCGATAGTTCCATGCTGGACGCTGGCTGGAGGCCTTCCTTATCTTGGAGGCCTGCAGTTCACAGCATAATACCTGGCTCCTCGCATGAGCTCAAGGAGGGATGGGGGTGGAGAAAGAGAGCCCAAGATGGAAGCCACATCCCATCCCTTCTGTCACATTCTGCTCACTAGAAGCAAGTCACAAAATCTATCCCACACTCAAGAAGAGGTGATTACACTAGGGCATGAATACCAGGAGGTAGAGATCTTTAAGCGGCATCTTCAGAGCCAAGTTTAGAACCTAAGTCTCCTGAGGCTGAAGCAAGTGATACCCGCTATTGGTTTGCAAATCCCATGAAGGTTATTAATAGACTCGGGACCTGTACCCCAGCCTGAGCATGTGGGAGTAGTCCGTGGTGCTGGGTATAAACAACCCTCCCTGGGACACACACACACACACACACACAAACACACACACACACACACACACACTCACATGCAATTGCGGAAGCTGTGGTAAGTGTTTCGTCCTTCAGCGTGTTATCTGAAAACAGATCATCATGGCGAGCCCAGGGAGACAAACAGATGGCTGGGCTCTACAAACTCTCTCCAATAAGCCACCAGAGAGTCAGCCACACATATTCTCTCCCTTTCTATGGATCCCTCTCCTCTTCCTGCTCATGGGTAAGTTCACACTATGGCCACCGCCGCTTGCTACTGGTGTTCCTCTGAGGCTGGTCACGTTTCTGCTGGGGATTCTAACTGATAAAAGCAGGAAACTCTTCTCCTTTTGGTAATTATTCTGCAAGTTGCACCTTACTCTGAGCTCTGTATGTGTGTGTGTGAGTATGCATAGTTACACACCATGAATAGGTGACATTCTAGCCCCGGTCACAAATAACTCTGGGCTCAGACTCTATTCCTCTCACCCTCACATCTTCCTGCTAAGAAATACTGGGTGATGAGTTTGTTCCCTATACACTGTGGGTAAAACACACAGAGAGATACAGGGAACTTGTCCTGAGGGTAAGCCACCTGTCAATTTCCTAGAGAGGGATAGAACTGCTCGAGCTTCTTTCTACATCCTGCCTTGTTTATCACATGTATGGAGGCTTCATTAGGGATCTGGAGATGGTCTGGTTGCCCTCGGCTAGGTGGCTTCTATGTGAATATCCTTTCTCCCCACCATCCTACCTCCCCCTCAAGGCCCAAGTCCTGCTAGTTTCTGAGAAACATTTCTCAAGAGCACTTTCTATTTCATCTTTGCTCACCCCTCTCCAGTGGGCAGAGCTAACCCAGTACCCCAGGGTGTATCTCAACCACCTGGGACTGTGACAGTTACTATCTGTCTGGAATCCTTCTTCCTCACCAGGGATTCAGGGAGGATAATGCAGGTAGCACTAAGGACCTGACAGCAGTGAGGATAGAGGTGGGGATGGGCAGTGAGGAAAACTCTAGAAAACTCTTAGATGCATGTATGGGGGTAGAGGGAGCCTAGACCTCAAGGCTGAATTTTAGTTTGACCTCCCTTCACTTTTTTTGGCTGTGTTGGGTCTTCGTTGCTGTGTGCGGGCTTCTCATTGCTGTGGCTTCTCTTGCTGCAGAGCATGGGCTCTAGGGCGCATGGGTTTCAGTAGTTGTGGCGCAAGGGCTTAGTGGCTCTGTGGCATGTGGGATCTTCCCAGACCAGGGATTGAACCCGTGTCCCCTGCATTGGCAGGTGGATTCTTAACCACTGCACCACCAGGGAAGCCCCCTCTCTTCACTTTCTTTTTTTTTTTTTTTTTTGCGGTACGCCGGCCTCTCACTGCTGTGGCCTCTCCCGTCGCGGAGCACAGGCTCCAGACGCGCAGGCTCAGCGGCCATGGCTCACGGGCCCAGCTGCTCCACGGCATGTGGGATCTTCCCGGACCGGGGCACGAACCCGTGTCCCCTGCATCGGCAGGCCGACTCTCAACCACTGTGCCACCAGGGAAGCCCCTTCACTTTCTATTTCATCTTTTCTCACCATAAAAACACAGGTGGCAGCAGGCTGTTTATATCCACACCCAGCTCTTGAGGTGCTTCTTGGTTATGTTGGATAAACCTGGAATTAGCCACATCCAACGACCTCCAAGCCTCAGGTGGTCAATGCAGGAAATTTCAAACAGTTCAGGGCAAAGAGACATCTCCCTCTGTCTGGTTCCACCAATTAGGGTTACCTCAAACCTCACTGTTTTGGTCTAGAAGGGAGTTTCCTTGAGGCTTTTGTGTTTCCAAGGAGTTGTTTCAGGAACCTAGGAGGCAGTAGGGTGAAAAGTTTTGGCCCCTCGCCCCCAGCTTCAGTACCAGGAATATTTGAAATTAAGTCCTTTCTCCATCATTTCTTAGGTGTGTGAGCCTCTATTTCTTAAGTGTATAATACAAATAATAAGATGTATTATGCAAGACTGTTTTATCAATAGAGATGGTATGTGTACAGTGCTTGGCACATAGTTGGTGGAAGCTATGTTTGTTATTATTAATCACTGTTAAGTACATTATTCTCAGACACTATTCAAGGATGGGCAAGTCAAATTCAGTTATCACAATCTTTGAAGCCCCCTTTAATTATTTGTCAAATGATGTAGTTAAAAAATAAGATGGCTGGGCTTCCCTGGTGGCGCAGTGGTTGAGAGTCCGCCTGCCGATGCAGGGGACACGGGTTCGAGCCCCGGTCCGGGAAGATCCCACGTGCGGTGGAGCGACTGGGCCCGTGAGCCATGGCCGCTGAGCCTGCGCGTCCGGAGCCTGTGCTCCGCAACGGGAGAGGCCACAACAGTGAGAGGCCCACATACCGCAAAAATAAAAAATAAAAAAAATAAGATGGCTGATACCTGGGGCTCCTGTCACTCTGCAGGGAGCTGTGTAACACTCTGCTACAATATGATCAGGACCACATCCTGCTCCTCCCACTGACAGTATGAGAGGCTTTGTTTATCGTTGATGTGAGGAGCGATGATGTCAAAACATGTTCATATGAGCCCAGCCAAGACCCAGCATCTCTGGGCTTCCAGGATGGGGTGGTCAGTGCTCTTGGCCTCTATACCCTGGGGCATCACATACATAGAATCTGGGCTCTGCAACTGACCAAACCTGTGATCTCAGGCAAGTGGCTTAAACTCTCTAAATTTCAGTTCCTTATCAGAAAAACAGGACTACTTATCAGATAATTTTGAGGATTAAGTGAAGTGATTTCTACAAAGTGCCTAATACACACATAGCAATCATAAGCAGTGTCTTCTGGATGAGAAGAGCTCTCTTTTAGGCAACCTCAAACCAACATCACTTCAGCTAAGCTTCTGTCTTCTGAATCTGCCCCCAGAGTCCACCTGAACTGACCCTTTCGTGTCCAGGGTTCCTAGTCCTGTGTCCTCCCTAGCTACCACGCCACAAGGTCCAAGCGCTCTGCTGATGGGGGTCTGGGCAGAGACCCCCTTGGCCTGCACCAATCTCTTCTCTGTGTATACGGAACCCGTAACCTTTAGGCTTTCAGAACACACTTCAACCTTTTCCCATCCATCCAGGCTGTACTTTGGACACTCCTCTCTCTCTAACATTTTCTACATATTTTTCCACCCAGAATTCCTGGTGGAGTCTGGGTCCTGAACCCATCTGAGTTGGTCTAGGGTTTACAGAGCACTCTCTAGAGCCTCAGAAGTCCTGGAATCTGGGAATCCAGGTTGGGGTCACCCAGAGGATACTCACAGGACCTCTACAAGGAAATAAGCTGCCGTGGCCAAATGTCAGGCCTCTGGAGCCCTTAGTAACAATGGTTATCAGAGATCCGGGTCTTTCCTGAGATGAGGAAATCAGGTGTTGAATCAATGCTACCTACCTATTCCCAACCCCAAACCTTGTTCCCAAGCACAGACCAGATTTCCCTGGCCAAGCCAAAGTCAGGCTGAGATCCATGGGCAAAGAGGGAAAGGTAAGGTGATAATAGAGGCGAGAGATGCTCCTTTAATTCCCAATAGTTTATTATGAAAATTCTCAAACGTACAGAAAACTCGAAAGAATTTTGCAGTGAACACGCAGATACCTCCCAGCTCAGTTCTATCACTGGTGTTTTACTTTACTTCCTTTATCACACACCTATTCATCTATCCACCCTTTTAGCCATCCATCAATCCATCTTGTTTTTTTAAAGATGCTCCATATTTTTACTTCATTAGTTCTTTATGATTTACAGCAACCTGATTTTATTTCATCTCTACCACATTCCTGGAGGAAGATGGTACAGGTGTGAACATTTCTGTCTTACAGATGTGTAGACTGATTCTCAGAGAAATTTAGAAATTCGTTGAAAGCCACAATGCTAATTTCCCTGTAGGAATAGAAACCTATAAAGTCTGTTTTACTGATTATTGTAGCTACATTCCTGGGAGAGAATGTTTGGGAAGTGAATGAATGGATGAATGAGGTCCATTTGCTAAGCAATGGACCTAGAGGGAGGACAGCCAAAATATCATTTCATTTCTCAACATCTGGCATTTATTACCAATATGTGTTTATTGAATGAATGAATGCACACATGCATGAATAAATGAACAAACAAATGAACGCTGGCTTGAGGACTCCAGCTCCTCCTCCAAGTCCCTCTTTTTTCTCTGCAGGGCTAGGAGCCTCTGAAAAGGACTCAAAACCAACAGTGGTGAACGGGATTCTAGGGGGTTCGGTGATTCTGTCCCTGAACATTTCAGTAGACGCAGAAATTGAGCACATCACCTGGAGTGGTCCCCAACAAGCTTTGGCTTTAGCAGATGCAAGCGGAAAGATTATCTTAATAGACAAAAGCTACCAGGGGCGAATAAACGTCACCCAGGACAACTCCTTGTCTATCAACAAGCTGACTCTGAAAGATGCAGGATCCTACAAAGCCCAGATAAACCAAAAGAATTCTAAAGTCACCACAAGTGAGAAATTCACCCTGTCTATCTATGGTGAGTTCCAGAGAGTGTCTGTGGGTTTTGACCTTTTATTTTTAAAAGCAGGGTTTTTCCCTCTCCAGGAATTAATCTCTCTAGGACAAAGAGAACTATCACATTGGTCCTTTTCCCCCAATTCCATAAATACAGATGTCAAGAGCGAAGAACAGCCAAAATGTGTTTAAGAGCTATTTGGATTCTGTTTTCTGCCATGTGGATTCTCTCTCTGTGTTAATATCCTTTATCCATCCATCTGTATTAGCTTGCTAGAGCTACCATAACAAAAGATCAGATTGGGTGGTTTAAACAACAAAAATTTATTTTCTCACAATTCTAGAGGGTAGAAGTCCAAGGTCAGGGTGTCAGCAAGTTTGATTTCTTCTGAGACTCATACCTTGGCTTGCAGATGGCCACCTTCTTGATGTGTCCTCACATGGTCGTCCCTCTATCTGTGTTGTCTGTGTCTTAGTTTCCTCTTTTTACAAGGACACCAGTCATACTGGATTAAGGCCCACATTATAACCCCATTTTAACTTAATTATCTCTTTAAAATCTCTATCTCCAGATACAGTCACATTCTGAGGTAATAGGGATTATGAATTCAACATATGAATTTTGATTCAGCCCATAACACTCTGCCCTCTGGTCCCCCAGAACTCATGTCTTTCTCACGAAATACATTCACCTCATCTCGACAGCTCCCAAAGTCTTAACCCATTCCGACATCAAGTCCAAAGTCTTATCTAGATATCATCTAAATCATGTATAAGTGAGACTTGAGGTATAAGTCATCCTAGGCAAAATTCCTCTCCAGTTGTGAACCTTTGAAACCAGACAAGTTACCTGCTTTCATGATGGGACAGGCACAACATAGACATTTGCATTCCAAAAGGGAGAAATCTGAAAGAAGAAATGGGTCACAGGTCCCAAACAAGTCTAAAACCTATTAGGGCAAATTCTATTTGATTTTTTTTTAATTTTTATTGGGGTAGTTATCTATTTTATATATAGTAGTGTGTATATGTCAATCCAATTTATCCCCCCCTTACCACCTGGTAACCATAAGTTTATTTTCTACATCTGTGACTCTATTTCTATTTTGTAGATAAGTTCATTTGTACCCTTTTTTTAGATTCCACATATGAGTGATGTCATATGATATTTGTCTTTCTCTGTCTGACTTACTTCACTCAGTATGACAATCTCTAGGTCCATCCATGTTGCTATAAATGGCATTATTTCATTCTTTTTTATGGCAGAGTAATATTCCATTGTATATATATGTACCACATCTTTTTTTTTTGATGATGTATTTTCTTTTTTTTTTAATAAATTTTATTTATTTATATATTTATTTTTGGCTGCATTGGGTTTTTTGTTGCTGCATGTCAGCTTTCTCTAGTTGCAGCGAGCAGGGGCCACTCTTCATTGTGGCGCGCGGGCTTCTCATTGCGGTGGCTTCTCTTGTTGTGGAGCATGGGCTCTAGGCGCGCGGGCTGAGTAGTTGTGGTGCACGGGCTTAGTTGCTCCACGGCATGTGGGATCTTCCCGGACCAGGGCTCAAACCCGTATCCCCTGCATTGGCAGGTGGATTCTTAACAATTGCGCCACTAGGGAAGTCTCCACATCTTCTTAGATCTGAGAATAATCCCCTTTGGCTCTATGATTTATCCTCCTGGTCCACTGGGGTGGCAACCACACCTCCTTGGCCCTGGGCCCTGGCCAGCAGCCCTGCCCCCTGGAACCAAGGAGGAAACCACGCCACCAACGGCCCCTGGGCCTATGACCTTTAGGCCTGTGGTGCCAGTGGCAGACCTGTCGACCCCTGAACTGCCCTTGGGGTCATTCTTCCCTTTTCTTGAAGGATAAAGCATGGTCTCAGCTGGACATCTCTATTGGCTTATCCTGTAAAATCCCCGAAATCTGACAGCCTTCCTTCATTTTGTCCCATCTGTGTCCCTTCAGTCCAAGGTGGCAGAATTTCTACTGAAATGGTTGACTGGATCCTTGAATTACACCATTGTCTATCCATACTCTCAGTGTTTTCCCCAGACACAAATTCTCATTTTTTGCTCTATAGATAGGCTGAGAATTTTCCAAATCTTTAAATTCTGCTTTCTTCTTGCTTAACAATTCCTTCCTCGATTTATCTTTCTTCTCTCACATTTTACTACAAGCAAAAGGAGAAAACAGGCAGTGCCCTCAACGCTTTGCTTGGAGATCTCCTTAACTAAATACCCAGTTCATCACTTAAATGTTCTGCTTTCTACAATACACTAGAACATAATTTGTCTAAGTTCTTTGCCACTTTATAAGTATCACCTTTCCTCCAATAACAGGCTCTTCATTTTCAACTATTACCTTACCAGCCACATGTTTAATGTTTATATTTCTATCAATGTTATATTGACAATAATATGTCTATCTCTGAGATAATAGAAATTTTCTTTACAGATCTCTTCTTTTCTTTCTGAGCTCTTACCAGAATCACATTTAACATCCATATTTCTATGAACTGTCTCTTGAAGACAATCTAGGCTTTTTCTAACGTGCACCTTAAAACTCTTCCAGCCTCTATCAGTTAACCAGTTCCAAAGCCACTTCAATATTTTTGGGTATTCATTATAGCAGCACCCCAGTTCTGGTGCCAAAATCTGTGTTGGTTTGCTAGGGTTGCGATAACAAAATAGCACAGACTGAGTAACTTAAACCACAGAGATTTATTTTCTCACAAATCTGGGGCTGGTCATGAGGCCTTCTTCTGAGGCCTCTTTCCCTGGCTTGCATACGGCCACCTTCTTTCCCTATGTCCTCATATGGTTGTCTCTCTGTCTGTGTTGTCTCTGTCCTAATCTCCTCGTCTTATAAGGACACCAGACATGTTGGATTAGGGACCATCCTAATGACCCTATTTTAAAATAATTACCTCCGTTTCCAAATACAGTCTTATATCCAAATACAATCACACTCTGAGGTACTTGGGGTTAGAATTTCAGCATACGAACTTTGTGGGGACAGAATTTAGCCTATAACACCGTGTTTCTATTGGATTGTTTGACCTTTCTGATTGATTTTTTAGGGTGCTCTGGATATATTAAAGAAATGGAATTCTATGCAGTTAACAGAAATAGAATGAATCAACTTAATATGTACTAACATACAACAATTTCCCAGATATATCATTAAAATTTTTAAAAGCTTAAGGACAATATGTACAGCGTGCTATTATATATATGTGTCTACAACTAGAATATCTCTGGAAAGATCAACAAGAATCTCATAACAGTAATTGCCTCCAGGAACAATAATTCCTGGGGAGAGGAACTAGGTGGCTGGGGCAAGAAAGCTTGTTTCTTTGTGTGTGCATATGTACCTTTTTGTATCTTTGCAATTTCAATTTTATGTATGTATTGCCTATTCAAA
Source organism: Grampus griseus (assembly GCF_964374135.1). Taxonomy (NCBI): domain Eukaryota; kingdom Metazoa; phylum Chordata; class Mammalia; order Artiodactyla; family Delphinidae; genus Grampus; species Grampus griseus. The sequence continues at coordinate 67,692,569 of NC_139017.1, read as the reverse complement.
AAAGAAAATGAACTTACACACACACACACACACACAGGCTGTGAACAGAGGAGATGGAACAAAAGGAAAGGAGAGGACCAGGAAGAAAGTCTGGAAGCACAGTGGGTCCCAAATCTAGACCAAAAGACAAGGGCAACTCAAATTATAGAGGCAGAGCTTCCAAATCTCCCGTGTTTGAGGCTGGCTCATTCATCCATTTATTTACCAAACATTCATGAGTGTCTTTCATGGACCAGGCAGATGTTAGATGTTCAGACACAGACACTGGCTCTGTCCTCAAGGAATTCACTAACTGGTGGGGGAGAGAGAGAATAATCAGACTATTGTCGTGTTGAGTCTCGGTGATAACAGCTGTAGAGGATACTACAGAAGCACTGAGGAAAGGCAATCAACCTAGCTTGCATGGGATACAAAGAGGAAGAAAAAAGACTTGCCACTGGAACAGATAATGCTGGCCTCTTCCTTTGGCCCCCAGCTCTTCTACCAACACCATATTTTTCCCTTAGCCCTTTCCTGCTGGGGAAGCAGTCTGAATAGTCTTCCTATTGCCCTTGTTCCTGCAGAACAGCTGCAGGAGCCCCGAGTCACCATGAAGTCTGTGAACATGTCTGAGAACGCCTCCTGTAACATCACCCTTGTATGCTCCGTGAAGGGGGCAGGGGAAGATGTTCAGTACTACTGGACTTCGAGGGATCCCCATGCTTCTGAATCCTGGGGGGGGCCTAGTCTTACCATCTCTTGGTTGCCCTGTGACCCAAACCTGCCATACATCTGCAGAGCCAAGAACCCCGTCAGCCAGAGCAGCTCCCGCCCTGTCCATGCCTGGCAGTTCTGTACAGGTAACTGGCTCCACTGAGGCCCTCCAGGGGATTCCAGAAACAGTCTAAGCAGCTACAGAGTCTAAATCCCAGGATTCTGGCAGGACACAGATGAGGTAGGGAGGTAAGAGAACAGGCCTGAAAATCCCTTTTTCTCTACCCTCAGGAGCCTGAGAGAGACTGGTAGGGGACTTGGGAACTCCCAGGGCACTCTGAAACTCCAAGGGTCTATAACACAAGAGAGGGAAAGAGAGTATGGATGCAGAAATCCAGATTGCTCTTTGCTTGGGTAGGGGTGTCTCCTAGGGTGTCCTTAGAAGGGCAGAGAGGGCAGGATAGGACTGGGTATGCAATAGGCAGAGCCAGGTGCATACCTGTGCATGACAAGTGGTCATGGGAAAGCAGCAGGGATGCCTCATCAGAGAAAGGGGGAAGGAGGCCTGGGCAGGAGGGTGTATCAGGCTATAGTCCCCTTCAGGCAGGCTGAGGGTCAAGGGATCGAGACCAGTGGCTGAAACTGCAATGTCTCACCTCTGGCTACAGATCTAGGAGCTTCCAGAGGAAGACCAATGGGGGAGACAGTGGCAGGGATCCTGGGGGAATCCATCACCCTGTCCCTGGCGCTCCCGGACAGTCAGCACATAGACAACGTTGTCTGGATGTTTAACACCTCTATTATCAGCAAAGAGCGGGGAGAAGAAGCAACAGCCAATCAACTCATTAAGTTCAAGGACCCAAATCAGAGCACGGTGTGGGTCTCCAGCCAGGACTACTCCCTAAAGATTGGCCAGTTGAAGATGGAGGACGCCGGCCCCTACCACGCCTATGTGTGCTCAAACGCCAGAGTTGCCAGCACAAAACATATCAACCTGAGCATCTACCGTAAGTTTCTGAGTAGAGCGCCCATCATTCGATTCATTCCCTGAAAGCTTTCTCCTCTTTGCTGCCTAGCCCACCTCCCTCCTCCTACAAAATGCCTCAGACCCACAGGACAGCTACTGAGTTCACACCAGTACGTTCACAGGAAGACAATACAATCAGCAGCTGAGCAAATTCCCCTAGCCCAGGCCCCCTTCTTCTAGGCTTCCAGTTAAGCCTCAATCAACCAACTTCTGGTACTTGCCCTGTCCTCCTGCATTGATTATTGGGTGGGACAAGGAACTCTCCAACCTGTATTTTTATAGAACATTATCATTTTGCATAAAGGCAGAGCTGGCTGGGTAAAATCATAGAAGACTGAGGAGAAAGCCTTTATTGTCCTGTGACCTCCAAGAGCTTGGAAGGCTACTTGGCTTCCTTGAGTGTGAGGGAAAGAACTCAGAGTCTTCCTCCTCAGCCCTGTGCTTCACAGGAGCTTAGCTGGACGGTTTGTATAATTTAAATTTGCCAGCTCCTTCACCTCTACCATTCAGACATGGTCAACCTATACCCTGCCTGGGCATGTTGGTGTCTCAGTACATGAGAAAAGAGTCACTGTCCATGGTCCTGTTAAAATATGTAAGTCAGCTAGTTCACTTCTATTGCCTACTGTGACTCAGGTATCAAAGAACCAGGAAGACGATCCAGCAAAAAGAATAAGAAATTGGGAACAAAGAGTGCCAGTCTTACGCTGCTTTTAAAATTGTTAACATTTATTAAGTGCTTACTCTGTGACAGTGCTGTGCTCACCTCTCCATATTCCTTATCTCACATAAGGAAACAAATTAGATGATGGGACCTCAAAATGTAAGCCTTGAAGGGCCTCAGTGCACTTGGAAGTGTTGTGCTTATTTGTGTTGATTGGTTTGCTTGTTCTTCACAGTATACTGTATAGAATGATGGGGTATCTTTTTTCACTTTTCATTAACCCCTCTATTTCCAAGGACCAAAGATGAGTAAAGTGATGAGTCTGAGATTTTAGATCTATCCAAGAAAAGTCCAGGTGCACTCCTGGAGGCACTTTCCCAGCCCTAAGGCAGTGTCAACCCACAACTTCATGAATATATTTTGAATGGTAACTGCCCAGGGTGCAGGCCTGACTCCACATCTGGTTTGCCTTTCTCCTCACATAGGGAGGCTGAGGAAGCCAAAAGTCACCAGGAGCCTCGGGCTCACAGAGGACGGCGTCTGCAGGATCAGCCTGACATGCTCAGTGGAGGACAGTGGACACAATGTGACATACAGATGGAGCCCCCTACAGAAAGGAGCTGTTGTGTCCCAAGGGGGAGCTCACCTCAGTGTCTCCTGGAGAAGTGGAGAAAAACACCCCAGCTTCACATGCAGAGCCAGCAATCCTGTCAGCAACAGCTCCCAGCAGTTTCTTTCTAGGGACCTCTGTCCAGGTTGCTCTCCTGTTCAGCCAGACCTCAGAGCCTTAAGTCCGTGGACCCAAGAGTTTTCATTCTGAGTGGTTCTTTATAAAGTGCAGTGAGAGAGTGTGAGTGAATCTTTAGAGCAGCACATTCCAATAGAAATATAATGAAATTATAATAGGTAATTTAAATTTTTAATAGTCATATTAGAAAAAGCAAAAAGAAACAGGTAAAATTAATTTTAATCATATATTTTATTTAACTCAATATATCCAAACTATCATCAATTCAACATGTAGTCAATACAAAGAATTATTCACGACATAATTTGCATTTCAGTTTGTACTAAGTCATTGAAATCCAGTATGTACTTTACACTTACAGCGCATCTTAATTCAGATGCTAAATTCTCATGGGCAGTAGTTGATCTGTATTCAGATTTCATAAAATTTGCAGTTGAAAAAATATATTTATATCTGAGTTGTTCCAAATATACTTATCAGTTTTTCAATAAGGAATAGAGTAGCTGATTTTTAATTTAAATTTTAATTAATTAAAATTAAATAGACAATTTAATTCCTCAGTCATACTAACCAAGGTCACACAGCAGAAGCGGGATTGAGGCTCTGAGTTCTGTGCTCTGCTCTTCCCTAGAGAGAAGTATAAAAAAAGGAAGGTCTACCCAGGATGTGAAAATGCTGGGTCAGGCTGTGTCTGGCAAGTGGTTTTAGAGCCCCGATCAATAGTAATCTGGATTCACTTTCTAGAACTGTCCTTATGCCATTTATAGAGAGGGGCAGTGTAGTGTGATGGATAAGGGTGTTTTAGGATCTGACAGCCTGCATTCAAATCCCAGCTCAGGTACTTAAAACTCTGTGACACTGGGCAAGCAATAAACCTCTCTACCCAGGGACAGTGTCTGCCTTACTGCTATAATTTCTTGCCTGGAATATGACTGCTCAATAAATAGCTGTAGAATGAATGAATGAATGAAAAGGAATATTTCCCGCAATAGTATGGGATTTTAAGAGGCAGGTAGGATGGCCTTTATGTTTTGTCCTTTGCTTGCCCCAACTCCCTTGTTATTTATATTGATATCACTCAGTTCCTCTTCACAGGACCTGAGAGAAGGACAGCACTTTGGTCTGGGATCTCCCTGATGGTTCTTTTCACCTTTCTGTGCTTTGGGATCTCTGGCTGGTGCTTTTGGAAGAAAAAAGGACGATGTGAGTTTCTGAGATCAATGATATCTGCCAGTACGAGGCCATTTCCCTAGGACCTCTGGAGACTTCTTTGTCCTCTCATAATTCCCTCCTACCCCTTCTCTCCCAAGACCTCATTTCTTCTCAGAATGATAGGGGAGGAGTGTCAGCTGGGACTCTTTAGTTGCAAATAATTGAAACCCAACTCAAACTAGCTTAGACAAGAAAGGGTGGGGAGAGGTGCAAGGGGACTGGTTTATTATTTGGAGACTCACATAATCAGTCTATGGGCAAGGAAGAGAAGAGCTGGCCTAGAGACAAATGTCACCAGAGACTCAAAAGCCACCAGAGCTCTCCATCTCTCATCCCTATTTTCCCCTATAAGCCAGCTTAACTCTCTTAATACAGCCAGCTGAAGGGAAGGGGTGGGGGTGGAATGTACCAAAACACAGCAACTGGTAGCTCCAGACTCACACATACTAGTAGTTCTGACACCAGGAAGGGGAAAAAGATGTTTCCCCTCCAACTCGAATTTGAAGAACCTCAGAAATCTCTCTGATTGGCTCAGCTTTAGGTCATGTGACTATTGCTTGGACTAATCACTGTGGGCAATGGAATGAGTGTTTGTGATTGGTAGCTCCTTCTAGAATGTCAGTATTGAAGCGGGAATGGAGTAGTTCCCAGAAAGAACAGATTGGTTAGAATATATAGGGTCCCTGGAAGAATTACTGTGAGCCAGCAAACCAACCTGACGAGTGGCTACCACAGAGGGGTTAGAGCTCTCCCTTCCAGAGAGATGGCAGGAAACTCCAGAGAATTCTCCTCAGCTGAAGATGACCCTAGACTCTGGCCAACATTTCCCATGGTCTTGTGCTCACATCAGGGTTCACTCTCCTCCCTAAAACCTTTTCCCTAGGTCCTCAGAAATCTCTCTCTCTCCTTTGACTCTCACAGAATCAGACTCTCTCCCCTCACAGCCCTAACGATAATCCTTCTCTAACTTGATTTCTCAGGTTCAGCCCCAGCCTTCAGTTCCAGTCAAGTTGAGGCTCCAGCTGACACACCAGGTAATATATCACCAGTGACACAGGCTATGGGGTTCCCAGGCCAGATGGAAGCTCCAGAGTGTGGCTACTCAATGTGTGACCAGCAACGTGGGTACACCCAAGGGCTTGTTAGAAACGCAACTCTCGGGCACCACCCCAGAATACTGAACACGAATCTGCATTTTAACAAGATCTGTAGGTGAATCGTATGCCTGTTAAAGTCTGAGAAGCGGCATGCTAAAGGAAGGTGGTTTGGAGAACAAAAGCCACAACCAGACTGAACTCCTGAAAGATGGTAACCAGAGCTAGGAGAACTAGTCCTTCCTCCGGGGTCTCTAGGATTCCTCAGGTATTGACTGCCATCACTGGAATGTGTCCCGTGATGAGGATGAATTTACTGTCTCCACTCCAAGAATGGAGAAACAAAGACCAGATGAAACAGTATATCTGTGACTGAAGCAAAATTAAAAGTTAGTTGAAATTAAAACTCATAAGACTGTTTAGATACCTATTACCCATAAGTATTACTGAGGCAGTGGTTTTCCAATTTTCGAAAAAGCTAAGGAATGCTTTCTTCAAACAAAATATTATGCAACACCGCCAAATCACAATGCACGTAAAAGTGGAGCTGTTCTGATGAGTGTTGGGGTGGAGAGCTGAGATGCCTGTTCCTTATTCTCCCAGTCCCAAATCTCAGTGTCCTAAATTACCACCTTGAACTCTGAAGCTCTGGAGTTCTAAGGAATCTCCAAACTCTGGCCACTCAGTCAAACCCTGCTTTAAAAACCCCTATGTCACCTCTCATGGAGGGGATGCCCCAAGGAGATGGAATAGGAGGAGGGAATGTGTGGGGGAGCCAGGGGCTCAGAAATCCAACATTGCAGCCTTTTCTGATGGGAAAGTGTAACCAAGAAAAAGGGGGCATGAAATGGAAATGAGGTTAGACTTTGGAGTTTCCCACCAGCTTCCTCCTTAGAGCTGGCAGAACAGACCCTGGTCTCCCCTAGCCTGAACCCTCCTTCCTTGGCACCCTGGGCACAGGAGGAGGAATAAAAAAGTTTTGGGGATACCACTGTCATCCCTGTCCCTCCTCCCTCCCCCAGCACCTCTCCTCAGTGCCCAAGGTCTGCTTCTTTTATTTCTCCACTATCTCTCCAGAGTTTCCTCTTTGGAGACTCTGCCACTGCCTGAGTTCATGCTGTCATCAATTTTTTGTTTTATGAAACAGGTTCTTTTTTCAATTGAAAAGTCACATATTCACATGGTATAAATTAAAAATAATCTCCTTCTAAATCCCAATCTCCAGCTCTCCCTGAAGAGACCTCCATTGTTAAGATATATGTATGTCTAAATCCTTTCAGAGCACTTTAACGCGTTTACAAGCCATATATTCTTCCTTTGATTACACATATGGGAGCCATCTATAACATTTTTCTGAACCTGCTTTTTTAACTTAACAGTAGATCCTAGCAATATTAGCATACGTAGATTAAGACTGACTCCCATTTATTCCATTCTGCAGATGTACCTTAATTTATTTAACAAGTCCTTATTAACAGACATTCCCATTCCTTGTAACTTCTTCCCTGAAATATTGTTAATAGTTTCCTAACTGGCCATTCCCGCTCCAGAACTCTTCCTTTCTATCCCTTCTGCTCCCCCTTTGAAAAGCTTAATTCTGACTGCTCTAAAACCATCAATGGCTCCTCATGGCTTTGTCTGTTACTCAAAAGGCAAGATAATCTAGTGGTCATGTGTATGAGTCCTGAGGTCAGATAATCCTGTGTTTTTATCCTAGCTCTCCTCCTTTTTAGTGATCTTGGGCAATTCAGTCTCTAAGCCTTAGTTTCCTTACTTTGCAAAATGAAGGCACCAACCTCTCAGTTGCTGTGAGGACTGCGTGGGGCAGCACCCACAGTATGCACTCAATAGGTGATGACTATGATTATTGCTCAGTATTGGGCCAGGACACCTTTTGTCTACTTTTTTCCTACACAAAGGGCATAGGGGGCAGTATTGAGTAGCAGTTAAGAACACCAGGGACCAGATTACCTGCATTCAGATCCTGGCCCTCCCACTTACTTGGGCAAATATTTAACATTTATGTGCTCCAGTTTCCTCATCTGTGAAACATAAATAAGAATAGTTATCGTCTAGGCTTCATGGGGTTTTATGCAGGTTAAATGAATTTATTCATGAAAAACATTTAGAACAGTGACTGACACATAGTGGGCACTTAATAAATGTGAGCCATTATTATTCTACACTTAGATCGAATGGGTTGCTTGATACGTCCCGAAGGCAGTAGACATCCACCCAGGTGTTCGTAGCAGGTACCCATTCTGATTGTCCTATGCCCAAACCATTGTGGTTGTTAAATATTTTAAGTATCATCCTTTCCCAAAAGAGAGGGTGCCTCAGGTTTCATGCCTGCCTTTAATCATGCTGTTCTTTCCACCAAGAATACACTGTCATTCAACAAATTCCTGCCCCAATGTCAAGGCCTACCTTAATTCTGCCACTTCACAAGTTCTTCTCTGCTTCCTAACCAGAGACCATCTCCTCTCACTTCTGCACTTTCCTCATACTTTTCCTATGACACAGTTGGCCTTACATTAGTTGATTTATGCATAGATCTGACCCCCAGGTAGACAGTGTACTCCTTCAAGACCGGGTCTAACTCACCTTTGTGTTTCCCCAGAGTACCTGTCATGGCAGTTAGGATGGTTTATTCAACGGGGCCAGTCCTGCTCACTGAGAGCTCCTAAGTCCATCACATATCACACTCGATGAATGCTTATCAAATGAATGAATAAGTGAATGCTTGAAAGGAAGAAGGAAGGGGTAATGGAATGGAGTCCTGTGAGGGAAGACAGGAAAACACCTTCTCCTCCAGTTCTCTAGGCCTCATCTGGGGTTAGGAGTCAGAGCAGCTTGGATCCTTGCACAAAGCAAGAGAGAGAAGGGGGCTGGTACATACTTTACCAACCCTGCAGAATGTGTTCCAGAGCCCACTGCTGACCACACAGTATGCTCCATGCTCTCCCAAGGGTATGAGAAGGTGGACACTTTCCCTAAGACCGCCAGGCACGTCTCCGACAGCAGCTCTGACAGCAATGGGACAACTGAGGAGGATGAGGAGAGGACAGAGATGCACCAGCCCGTCAATGGAAGAGACCAGGTGTGTGATTTGGTCACTCAGGAGGACGCTGGACATGACTCGGACTCTGAGGGGCAAGCAGAGTATTATCTCGTCACTCCAGATGACACGACACCAGCGCTTGCGATTGAAAGGGAAACTGTGTATACACAGGTGTTCCTTGACTTTCAGGTGAGCTCTTTTGATCAGTACACCTTCCCTCCCCCTCCCCATTCTAGGACCATCCAGTAACCTGAAAGACTAATCTCTCCAAACTGGGGGACAGGACCAGCAGTGCAAGGGCAGAGAATTGTGATTCTATCCATGTTTACCAACCTTGGGGTCCCTTGATATAAAGGAACTTCGCTCCCATTCTTGAGCCGTAAATAAGGGAGGTGCTGGGAAACCAGAGGCACTGTTTCCACTGCACTAAGGCAGTTCCCACCCTCTATGTGTAATCAGAACCTGGTGGGGTGCGAGTTGAGGGCGAATCTCTGGAAAGCTCTCTCTCGTCTGTGATTATGGATATCCTGGTGCTGGTCTGTTACAGGGACAGACCCCAGTTCCTCAGAAGAAAGAGAAGTCAGCCACAATCTACTGCTCTATACAGAAACCTCAGAAGGTGAGAACAATTTTCTCTGTATCCTAAGGCCCATAAAGTGAGGAAATATTGCCCAGACCATTTTAACTGAAAGCAGAGGAGCTCAAGTTCCATCACTGTGTGCCCCCCTGACACACTCCATGGTGCATAGAGATGCTGAAACAAATATTCCTGATTTACATCTGTGTGGCCAAAAGCTGAACATTTCTAATTAATTTAATGATATCTTATATTGATTAATCTTAACACTACCAGAATAACAGTCTGTAAACCCGAACACTGTATGGTCCATGTATGTTTCTAAATCAATCTCTAATTCATCAAAATGGCAACTTCCCAAAACAATTGGAAATTAGCCAACAGTCTAATGCCAAGATTTTTTGGAATATGTGCTATTAACTACAGCACATTGGTTTCATTAGAGTGTTAAAACATCCCTTAAGCTTAGAATTTCCCATTAATAATAAGTTTATATAAAGTTTTACAGTTTACAAAACATTAGGAAACATATTCTCATCTGATCCTTAAAACAACTCTACAAGTGTGCTGTCATCCAAACTTTATAGCCAGAGAAGCTGAGATTCAGGAAATTAAATTTGCCTCAGTTCACACAGATAGTGGTTGGAATTTCAATATTAAAAACCACAAGGAGTTTTTAAATAACCCTGAAACGTCTTCAACAATTAACCTTGATCTGAATCTGGCTGTCCACTCCACTTTCACTTTCCTGGAAATACTGGGTCCATTCATACTTGCTTTCAAGTCTCCCCCAGAAGACTTGTGCGAACAAGATTTTTTTTTTAACTCTCAAAGTTTTTCAATTATGCTACTTCTCTGTGATTGATGAATCAATCAGTAGATATGTATTGAATACCTTTTGTTTGCCCAGAACTGGGCTGAGGGCTACGGGGATTCAAATATGTTTAAGGCGCCACTTTTGACTTTGAAGACTTGTTATCTATCTTTGATGTAGGAGAGTTGGATTGGTTTAGTCACCTGAAAGATGAGAGAAAATATGATGAGAGAAAACTGCACTGTGTGCAGTTCCCAAGGGTTTTTCGGACATTGGAAATGGTAGACAGCTATGCATGGAGGTAGCCAGGAAAGGCTTCATGAAAAAAATAATTTGGATGAGGTCTTAAAAGATGGATAGAATTTGCTCAGTAAACGCTTGTGCAAATACACAGTTTGGTTCAACCATCTCTGCCTCATGTCCTGATTTCTAGAGCATGGCCTAATGCCTAGCCAGCTAGGAACTTTATCTTTGTCCTCAAGGCCAAATCTGTACTGTTCACTACGTTCACTGAAGCTGCTTGGGCCTGGCCCTTTGCGTTTGGGTCAATACTGGTCAATCTTAAAGTCATGGACAGCAGTCCCTGCTCTGAGTTTCAGAATGGTCATGTGACACCCCCCCCCCACCTTGTCTGGTCAGTCCTGCATGACTCCCACACCACTCCAGGAACTCAAGACCCCTAAAACCACCTTCACCCACAATATAAGTGGAAATCAGTGCATTTCCTCAGCCAAACTCTAGAAAGAATTTATTCCTTGCCCTCAGAATTTTCAGGACCAGGAATTCTGGTTCTGGGTCTCCTAAGGTCATTATTTCCCACTTGATCAGGAAATTCTCAAACCTACTTTAGTTATTTTCTGACACTTGTCTCTGCATGATATCTCAAAGAAGGTTTGTGCTATTTCCAAGCTATTGATGATACTTAACCTCCTTTCTGCATCAGCTCAAGTCTCATCTTCTCTTTAGAGCTTTTCCTGAACACTGTCAGACAAGGGAGCCTCAGAACCCTTGGAATATGAAGGTCTAATGGTTTGGACTATTACTTTGGAACTTAGCCTCTATCACCTGAATTATCTTTATATAAATGTCTGCATTGTTTCTCTCGCTAGGGTAGAGACTGGGATCATTAGACTGTAGCTTCCTGGGAGCAAGGCCTTTTATTGTCATTTTGGAACACCCTCAATTTGCTGCACTAAACTGTCTCATATCTCCCTTCCAAAGAGCCTAGCGCATGGCCCTCACCATTAGGAGATTCTCCGTAAATGCTTGTCATCAGCTTGGATAATTGCTTTATTAACCATATTATTGTGTGTCTTTTGGCTCACAGGTGGTACCAGCACCGCAACAGAATGATCTTGAGTCTCCTGAAATATCTACCTATGAAAATGTTCCCTGAAATGCAGCTGCCTCCCTGCATGAGGTTGGAGTGCTGGACTTAACAGGGCCTGGGGCTCCCGCAGGCAGAAGCACTTCAGAATTTCCTTCAGGGTTCCAGCGATGTCTGGATTTGTGGCTCCCCCTTCCTCTCACCCCCATGACTTCCCAAACCCACTAGCAGATCAGACAACTTCTGGGCTCCATTTGTCTCCTTGCATGCTCATACTGTTTCTGCCTCTCAGCTCAGATGCACACCTCAGAACTCTGCCAAGGCTTGTCATGTTGTTGAAGGGGACCTGGACCTTCACATGTTCCTCTAAAGAGCTGCTAAGATAAATCCAACAGATATTCTCACTTACAGACACAAAGATCTAGGTGAAATCATGACCACAGTAGTATTTTTTTAAATAAAAGCCTACAGATAACCTAAGTGTCCATCTAGTAGGAATCTGGTTCAGCACGTGAAAGTATACCCACGCGACGGCAAAACCTGCCACTTCTGTAAAGAAAGGAAAGGAAAGATTAACATGTGCTAATATAGAATGAGCTCTAAGATACATTGTTAATGGAAAGAACAAAGTCTTGGACAGTGTGTATCATATGCTACTGGTTGGATAAAAAAAATAACTGTATGTTTATATAGGTAAAGAAAAGTTCTGAAAGGAAATACAAAGATCTTATCAGTGGCTGCCTCTGTGGAGGGAACTAGACTGGCTTGGGGATTTTTTTAATGCATACATTTTGTACTGCCAGATATTTTTTAAACCATTTGTGTGTACTGCTCTTTTGATATATTTTTTAAGTGCTTAGAATGCCTCTTCTGAATAAGCCTCCCGTATTTACCCAAGAGAATTTCCCTCCTTATTGTCAGGTCTGGATGCATAACAGGCATAATATCTCTCTTCTCCCCCAAACTGTGGCCTCAGCCCTGTCCCCCTGCCTGTAAGTTACACGGCCCTTGATTTACGTTCATGATACCCTCGTGTCCACTTGCGTTACATGTGCTTTGCAGCCCGTTTATGTTTTTGAATACTGTGCTTCTGCTGTCACGCGCCCCTGCACATGGTCCATGGGGTCAGTATGACTTCTGCGGCCTGAAGTGAGTACTCCCAGGGAGCCAGGCAGTGCTTCCTACACAGCAGGAGCTTAATTACTGCTTTGCTCATTGGCTGGTCATTGCATGGATAATCATCTTTGTAAGGCTTTATCACAGAAGCTCAACAAAGACATGTAAGATGATAATGATATACGTGATTACACTCCAGAATAGAGCATCCCAAAAGGTCTTGGGCCCATAGGATCTATTCTGCTCCTTAAACAAATCTGGCCGGTTCAAGAGCTATGCAACTCAGGACATATGAAAGGCCAGCAGCAGGCAACAGTCCACATCTCTGGTATTCATCTGACCTGCTGTGACCCCTATCATTTCCCACTCCCTCTTCTCACCAAACTCCTTGACAGAGCAGCTCAGCTCCGAATAGGTGCCTCGGCTCCTCCCCCCGCCCTTCCTTTTGCATATATTTTCCAAGTTTTACCCTTGACACTTTCTCTAGGATGTGGTCTGTCCACACTTGCCTCCAGGAAGAAGCTAGCCTGGCCGACCACACACCTGCAGAGGAGAGGGATCAGGTGGGGCATGAACAAGTAGCTTATCCCCCAAGACTAAGTGGCCCTGGGATCTGGGGACCCTAGAATCTGTGATTCCAGTGTGAACACAGGCGGGGAGACACTGACAGCTTACCAGGAAGCCAGACTCCCCTCCAGCAGGAGTTGAACAGGCGTGTTTATTGATGGCCCACGTGTGCCCTTTGGCTGCTATAGAGAAGAAAAGTACAGAATAGGGAGGAGACCCAGACATTTCATTCAGGAAAGAAATTTAGACTGCCTCTAAATAACAACACAGTTCTATATTAAATTCATACCTTATATACAGAGTGGGGCAATTGAAGAACAGGCTCCATGCAGTGTCACCTGTTGGGGGTCCCTGAGTAGGCCCTCTTCCAGTTTACTCTTTCCTGGGCTTGGCCAGAGTCTCAGCCTGCTCTCCACAGCCTTGTGGAAGGGTCTGGCCTGAAGACTCAGGTGGGCCCAGCAAGGTGCCTGGTTCCCAGTTGCTCAGCTGTCTGAGCCCTCCCTCCAGCATGTGCCGTGGGGAACATCAGGACTCAGAACTTAAATACGATATAGTTTGTAACTGTGAAGAGACCGGAATAGATGTCTAATAATGTGTTTTTGTAAGTCAAACCTCGTTCTGTAGACAGAGCTGGTCCCACTGCCAGGTTATCAGGATGGCATGGGGTCTGCGTGATTTTTCCACTCAGAGATGGGCTTGCTTTGCACAATCTACCCTCGCTCCTGCCTACACCCTTTTGTGACCAAAGCCCAGGCATGGCCCCCTTGGAGAACCTGCCAGCTGGCTCACAGCTAGTTATTCCACCCTCACAGAGGGGGCTGTTTCTTTTCCTCTGTATCCCCGTTATCTTTCCTTCCTCTTTGGAAGATGGGCCTGGGCAAGGGAAGGGTCTAAAAACGTGGTCATCCCTGATTAGGGAGGAAGGAAGACAAGTCATAGATTAGAAAACCAGCGGAAGGGAATCTTAATGCTAATAATAACACCACCATACATTTACATCGCACTTGAAAGATTACCAGTACTTGGATTGCTGAGTCTGTTTTTGGAAACTACCCAATATCTCTACTCATTCTTGTCCAGTCTGTGAGTTGAGATAGTATTTAACAGCGTTGCTCCTATAATGGCTGTTAGCAATCATTTTTTCAAAACAAAATATAGACCATGCACAAACTCTCATATCCTCTCCAGACTAGGAACTGCTCTGCAGAGAGTCATGTGGTGTCATCCATTGCAACAGAAGCTGGACTGTAAGGAAGATGAGAACAGCTGCGGCAACTAGGAATATACACAGAAGTTCTCCAGCTCCCTGCGGCTCAGTCGAGCCGGGTTCTCAGCTTTGGGTGCTCTCTTTCCCACCTGCAGAAGAAAAGGAGAACTTCAGACCCTCCCACCAAGAGATCCTTATAACAACCCTGTGGGCCATGAATTACTATCCCGATTCATAATTCGTAAGAAAAGGAAGCTCACATGGGTACGGCAAAAAATTCAGGGTCAACTACTAGTAAGAAGTAAAGGAGGGGCTTGTATCCAGTTCTTCTGGCTCCATTTCTAGTGCTTTTTAACCACACCACCCCTCTTTGTGACCCACCTAGATTGCCTTGGCCCACATGGTGTCCTTTACAGCCCTGGCCTGTCCAGCTGGCTTTACTGTAGGGCCGCAGCTCAAGTGCCAGAAATTCCAGCAGGCCCCCCTCTACCTTCTCCCTTGTGACCAGGGGCAACATCTTTATCAGGCCACAGGTGGAAGCTCAGGTGTTAAATGAGGCTGATGGGTGGGGTGCTCTCCATGCTTTAAATTCTCTGGGTATAAATGGGAAGTATAATTATACTACCTCATAGTATTCTGTGAGGATTAAATAAGATAGTTCACATGAAGACACTGGCAGGCATATATATATATATATATATATATATATATATATATATATATATATATATATATATATATATATTTATATGCAATAAACCTCCAATAAACATTGAGTCCCTACTTTCCATTCCCTAAATGGCCTGATGGGAATCATTTCGGCCACCGGGCTCGTTGGTCTCTTTCGTGCAGTGTCCATCCCAGCAGCAGCTGAAGATCACCTATATCCTGGAATGATTCTCAATTACTTACTAATGGGAAAATCATTTAAATTCATTTATCCTCCCTTCTCTGCTCCCCATTCCCCAACACACACATACTCGTAGAAAGGAGAGATGTCTGGTGTGTGGCACACAGCTGGGAAACTAGCCTGGGGATAGCCCTAATTTAAAACTCTATCTCCCCAACAGGGGTCAAACTCCAAAATATGATATGATCTTGGGTTAGACCATCACTCTCTTTGAGCTTCAGTTTCTTCATCTCTAAAATGAAGATTTGGATTAGAAGATCCCTAAAGTCCCTACAACCCTGAGACTCTGTGGATGACTTCTCACACGTGTATAGTTCAAGGCTATGCTATGAGCACTAAACCCATTCAGAGGAGCTCCTTACCTCTTCATAGATAGTTTTATTGACGGAAGTGTTGCGGTTCGTCTTCTTGGATCCAGACTGGAAATTCAGAGGGTAAAGAGTGCTTAACTTCAAGTTAAGAAATGTACCACTCCTAACTGATGTGAGAGGTCCCAAAGGAGACTCAGGGCCCAGAAAGTCCCTGAAGTGTCCCCAGCCAGAAGTGAATAGAATTTCCTACCCCGGGAGTAAACAATGGTGTTTATGGTTTCCAAAGAAGGCACAGTACATACTTGCCTATGATATGACATTTCTGAACCAAAAGAGTTTAGTATCCCACACCCACAGACCCCTAAAATCCACACATACACACATTCCCAGCACACACACACACCCCCTTCAGACAAACCTAATACAAATACTGCCTCAAACTGTGTATCGTTTCAACACACAGCATACATACACACCTTAGTGTAAACAATTCTGGCACATACATAAGTACCAATCCTAGCACATACCCTGAACATGGTGAAACACTGGAGACAGTGCAGGAACTCAGAAGCACTTTCAGTAGTCTACACAGCCCTCACAACCTAATACAAAAGCATGAGATCATGGTGCCCGTGACCATCTATATGTCCATAAACTCTAGTGTATACTTTAAATATAAATACCTCTCATGGTAGAATCCAAGTTGATTTAATGACTTATTAGAAGGAGGGTGAGTGAAAAGTCTAAAAATCTTCCCAAACCTCTCCCCCATTTGACACAAACACAGGATCCTGACACACATGAACTCAACACTTCCACAGTTTGGCAGATCCCAAACTTCCCATACTACCATGGTAAGGTTTTGGCTTCATACTGTGACTCCAGCCTTGGAATTAACATTCTTCCCACCCACCCCCCACCCCCCAAGGTGGAAATATGACCATGGGCACTAGGATGTCCCACTTTGTGGTCCCAGGCACATGTAACAGCTGCGAGCTCAGCTTGGAGAAGGATTCAAGGAGACCGTGATGGGTTGCCTCGTTCTGGAGACCACCACCAGCAGGTGACTGGCCAGAACCTTTGTCTGATTCTCTGAAAGTCAACACTGTTTCTCTCTAGGTCCAGTCTACTCCTCCAGTTCCAGGTTATATGCCCCTGCCTTGGAAATGACTCCATTATCTCCCACCATAGCCTCAGTTGGTCTAATGAGGACTCTGTGGTCCTTCTGCACAAAGCACCTCCTTTCTGTCTTTGACGGTCCTCTGCCTCCCACAGAAACTCCTATAGAATCCACTCTTCTCCTAATCTCAGAGCTGTTCTTTTTCTCCAGACAGAACCAGAAAGGCATTTCTAGTTGACCCATTAACATTTAAACACAGTCATTTAACACAAGCTACTCAGATACACACAGTGGAAGACAACTCACTCAAAAGTACACACACACACACCCTCTGCAAACACATGCCTGCATATGCACAGGCAAAATACGTATCTGCATAAAGAGCACCCTGCGGAGGAGACTTACCTTCCAGGAAGACTGTACTAATGAATACAATGTATGTGCGTTATCTTGTGATGTGGAAGCAGAAGACTACAGAAAAAAGAAATAAAACCATTTCAGAAGCAGAGATCCAACACAACCCTGGGGAGGCAAGCATCTATCTCTTCCATTCCTCCCCTTCAACCTTGCCCAGACAGCAGGTTTAAGTGTTAGTGAAAAGAATCCTGGACTAGTTGGGAGGTCAGACAACCTGAAAGGTAGTCCTGCTCTGTTATTAAAGCTAGCTGTGGGCTTCCCTGGTGGCGCAGTGGTTGAGAGTCTGCCTGCCAATGCAGGGGACATGGGTTCGTTCCCCGGTCCGGGAAGATCCCACATGCTGCGGAGCGGCTGTGCCCGTGAGCCATGGCCGCTGAGCCTGTGTGTCCGGAACCTGTGCTCCACAATGGGAGAGGCCACAAGAGTGAGAGGCCCGCGTATGGCAAAACAAACAAACAAACAAAAAAGACAGCTGCTACTTTTTGAGTGCTTATTCTGTATATGCATTCTCCCCTAACCCTTATAACACTCCTACAAAATAGGAATAATCATAATTTGCCCCATTCTACAGATGAGACTCCAAAAGGGTAAATAGCCCGACTCTCCAAGGTTCTTTCCTCAACACCTCAGTGCCTCCCTTTGACATCATGCCTTCCCTCTCTGGACCTGAGCCAGGTGTCCTCCAAGGCAGGTAACCATCCTCTTTTTAAGATGCTCCAGAGGAGAAATCTCATTCTCACCATCATCTCAGTCTAAGAGGATTTCTTCCTTGCATTTATTTAAATTCCTCTTGTTGGAATTCAATGTGACTAAAGCCAGAAAACTGCCAGATATCAATGGCCCTTACACCTCTCTTTGAATTTGGCCCATTATCAGTGAATCACGTTATCTTAAGGGGAGTAGAAGTAGGCAACACCCAGCTTGGGAATTCCAGAGTGGCTCTGAGGGGTCGGGCACCTTCCTTCCTCCTTTCCTCCCTCTCTTCCATTTCTCTCCTCTCTTCCTCTCCCCTCCATTGCCTTCCCTTCTCCTCTTCCCTCTTTTCTTGATCTCCCTCTGAAGCTTATCACCATTCCCCAAGAGTTTTCTTTGCCCTGCAGCCTAGCCACCAAGCTGAAGAGGTTGCTGCTTCAAGTCTTAATTCTTTAAAAAATAAATAGGTAAAATAATGTCATTTGTATCAGAAATTATCATTACTGACCACCAGGGGGCAGTGTTTCCTTTGCGAGAGATGCCTCCGCATCTGGGTTATCAGTACAGTCATTTTAGCAGTCAATATTACAGTACAGGCCCCTTCTCCAGTTTACGGGTGAATTTCCACAATCCCAGAATGTTAGAGATGAAGTAGGTAGAGGTGGAGTGAAGACTCGGAAACACTTTGGCTCAACTTTGCCGCAACACAGCTATGTGGCCTTGAGCACGTTAGTTAACCTCTGAGTTTGTTTCCTCACCCACGAAATGGGGGTTTTTTAAATTTATTTATTTTTGGCTTTGTTGGGTCTTTGTTGCTGCGCACGGCCTTTCTCTAGTTGTGGCGAGCGGGAGCTACTCTTCGTTGTGGTGCACGGACTTCTCATTGCAGTGGCTTCTCTTGTTGTGGAGCATGGGTTCTAGGCACACTGGCTTCAGTAGTTGTGGCATGCAGGCTCAGTAGTTGTGGCTCATGGGCTCTAGAGCGCAGGCTCAGTGGTTGTGGCGCACGGGCTTAGTTGCTCCGCGGCATGTGGGATCTTCCTGGACCAGGGCTCGAATCCGTGTCCCCTGCATTGGCAGGCGGACTCGTAACCACTACGCCACCAGGGAAGTCCCCGAAATGGGGTTTTTATTAGACCTACTTCATGAGGTTGTTTTGTGACATTCAATAAGAAAATAGACATGTTAAGTGCTTAATAAATGCTATTGTTAAGTCATAATTAGATAAAAGAGAACAACACAGATGCATTCTCTCCTGAAAACAGGTATAATCAAGGGCAGGAATAACAAGTGCAAGGCCCCCAAGTATTGGAAGCAACAGGGAGGGAAAACAGAAGTTGAGTCCCCTGACAAGTTTCCTCCTCCCACTGACTTTATCTGGACCACACTTGCTACCAGGCATGGAAGAGAAAAGAATGTCTGCATCAGACTTTCCAGCTCTATTCCGCTGTCGAGACATTCCAGAATCACACTCATCTTTACAAACAACTTAATGCAGCTGAGGCCAAGCTGTCTTCCGGACTCCAGGAGCACCAAGGTCTTACTCTGCCATTCAAGGTTGTGAGTGCCTAGGGGGCATTAGGAAACCCCATGGACAGGTACAGAATGGATTTGAGAAACCAGAGTGGTACCTGGGACTGGATCATGGAGTAGATGCTTCTCCCTTCTCCAGGGGAATTCTGCTCCTGCACAAGAGATAGTAAAAGGACATATGGTAACGTGAGCAGACAGCTGTGTCCTTTTGAATTTGGATCGAGTGGGGGAGAAACAGCATAAGAAGAGGCGCTCCCGGGAACCTGGGAGGGAAGTGTTCTTTGAGCATCTCAGGATAGGGAGAGACAGTAGGAGCGACTCACCGTGCAGCAGTTAGTGTCAGAAGTGAGGAACCTCCCAAGTGTGAAAGAATTGCATCGAGTGACCCTGCCCAAAGGGTCTCCTGTCACTTGCTTTACTTGAGTAACTTAGAAACTTGCCTTTGCTGACTTTCTGACTAAATTTGCAACATAACTACTGATAATGGGCAGAGCTTTGGGTAGGGCTCTAATCTGAGTCGTACCTATAAGGACACAAATTCAGGCACTCTAAATGTTCTAAAGCCCCCTCTCTAGATCCAGCTTTGGTGGCCAGCTTGCCTTTGGCCTCAAGCCAGCCTCTGAGCAGTGCTGGTGGTGCTGGGTGGAGCCCTGGAGCGAGGCCAAAGGCAGGGAGCACATGCCCTTTCGGCTTCCCTCTTCAGTCCTGTCCCACGGGAGACTGGAGTTGGAGGCATTTCATGCTGCTCGACCCCGAACACAGACTGCCAGGCGGGGCTCTAGGGGAGAGCCCATGGAGACTATTAGAGTCCATTAGACAAGGAAGAAGCTGAACTCCCCAGAAGCAGGAAGACGCTAAGAGGAGCAGAGAAACATGAACCGTCCGTGGAGGCTGGAGTCGCTGGCATCTGGCAAGAAACAGGAGTTTGTGCTTTTCTCTTCTGCCCAGACCTGAGTGAAGTGTCTCCAGAAAGGTCAGAGCTGGGGCCCAAAGCGAGAGCACGTGAAGCTTGAGATTTAGGCCTTCAAGCAGAACCTTGGGGAGAGTAGGGACAGGCCATAGAGAGATGCGGCCACGGAGGGAGGAAGCCCTGAGTCAGATGCAGAGTAACAGACCTGAATCCCCAAGAGGTCTCTTTTACTCTGAGTAGTTATTTTCCTTTGTCTTCTCCTCCGTTTTACTTAATCTGAAGTCACCTTCATTTTGTTGGGGAAGAAAGGTTATTCTTACTGAGCAATTGGGCATCCGTGGCTGTAGGAAGATGCACTTGCTCTCAGGAATTTGTACCAGCATCCAGTAATGATGGGAGAAACAAAGTCTCCTTTTGTTTTTCATGTCCCAAAATATTCCATGGGTGGGGCAAGGAAACAGGCCAGGGAAGCCACACTGATTCCTAATTCCCACTGAGCCCAGACCTTTGGGAAGCTGCTTCTCTGTTCTATGAGGTCTCACAGGGCCTCACACCTGTGACAAGCAAGAGTCCCACTGCTGTGAATTCCTGCCTCGCCCCGCAGGTGAAGCACCAGGAATAGGGGTGGGAAGAGGGCCCTTCCTCCCCACGCCCATCACCCTTCCCACCTGGCATCTCAGCTGGGCACTGCCTTTCCCCGAGGCCTGTCACACATCCTGCCCTGCTCAGGGGCAGAACAGCAGGAGGGCCCCTGCAGCCCCCCTGCAGTTTCCTCCTCTTCGACACCCCTGGATGACAGGCAGAGTTGGCCACTACCTGCAGAGACTGACTGGCCAGAGAGGTTCGCAGAGGAACTAACCTTTGTGCTAACCTGGTTACTCTCTCTAGCACCTCAGCCAGACCCGGGCCTCTTCCTCCCAAAGCATTGCGAGCACAGACCACTGAGGCATCTGTGAAACCGCTGTGCTTTGGCTGCTCAGGCTGGCCTCCTTCTCAGCCTGGGCAACGATCAAGGGACCCGCAAAAGTAAATTCGGACTTGCAGGGACACGAGAATTTGTGGTCAGACGCAAAATACAAGAAGGTTGGACTCTTCATGGGGCTGAGCCTGGCTGGTAAGACAGGATAGAAATGAGGACACCAGGGGGCCATCCCTTCCCAACAGGTGCGATGCTGCACCTAGATGCCCCTTCTGCCTCCTTCATTTTTTCTGCACCCAGGCCCCCTCGTTTTCCTCTTTTCCTCCACGGCCAGAGCTAGGAGGCTGTCGGAGAAAAGACAGATGGGGAGGACTGAGGACAATTGTCTGGTCCTCTTGGACCCCCTGCTCTGGATGGTCATTCTCCCAAGAGCATCTCCCAGACTAGTTGAGAGGAACCGCAGCCCCTAGGGTGCCGTACTTGATTTCTCCTGGTTTGCACGTTGTTGACATCTTCGTAGATCGTCAGAAATTCCTCTGGTCTGGTCTCTGTGAGAGGAAAGCAAAGAAGCAAAGAAAAGAGCTGCAGAGACCTCCAGAGGGCGTCCTGTCCAGGCTTCTGCTTCTGGAAATCCTCCCTCCATCCCAGATGACCAAGACCTTGAGAAAAGTTCTAGAAAGGAGGCAGATTAGTGCTCTTCCTAGGATACCGGAAATGCACAGTGGCAGCAACCTGCCCTGACATACCTATTCCGTCAGGCCAGGCAGAGTGCAGGTAAATCTGCACATTGGGGATCAGACTGTAAACATCCAGCAGCCACCCCAGAAGGCGTGGCCTGGGAGAGAGGGCCCAGCAGCCACTGCTTCCCCTCCCCCAAGCACACACACACATACCTCAATGCCCCCAAGGAAAAGCAGGTACTGTGCTCCCAGGCACATGCCACTGGGGATGACAAATCAGGCAACACACCTCCTAGGAACCCCCCACTTACGTGACTGCTTCCTCTTCCACCTCCGCACATAGAAGCAGGTGAGGGCACCCAGGAACAATGCCGTTAGGAGAATCATGATGCTCACCAAAGTGGACAGAAAGATGAAATCTGAGGGATATGGAAGGCACCAGGCCTGAGTGCTAAGCCCTCTCTGTTCTCCCTTCCCACCTGTCTGCTGCAGGGACTGCCTCAAAACCCACACTCCTCTCTCAAATGGCTGGTCTCCTCCCACCCTGTGAATTCACCATCAAAGTCATCTCTCTTCTCAATTGGGTGACCTCCCCTGAGTGATGCTAAGAGTCTGGGTATTAGTATCTCAGAGGCCAGGCTCGATTCTAAATCTATAACCTCTGTGCCCTGGGGCAACTTCCTTAATTAAACTCTCTGAGCCTCTGTTTTGTCACTTACAGAAAGGAGATAATGTTATCTACACATGGGGGTTAATTACGCAGTCTAATATATGTAAAACATCTGGCACAGCAAATGTTAATCCATTCACTCTTTTGTTTTGAACTCAACAAACATTTGTTGCACACCTACTATGTGCCAGGCAAGTCTTCCATTTCACCTTCTGCTATTCTTGCTTTCACTGCTCTTCATTCAAACGTTAACATTTGTGTCACACGTGTAGCCTCTTATATAACCCAGCCAACATGGGGAGAAGGGAAATGAATTAAAGTTCCAGATGCCAGCTGACTAGGCTCTTTACAAACATTATCTCATTTAACCTTAACAACAATCCTGTGAGGTACTTATTATTATCATCCCCATTTTACCCAAAAGAAAAATTGAGGCTCAGAGAGGTAATGCATCAGCCTCTGTTCACAGAGCTAGTGAATGATGAAGCCATGGCTGGCATGAACCAAACTCCAGTGTCCTTGTCACTCCACATTACTTCAGCTTGCTTGTTTCTTTTTTGCCCATGAATGCTTAGTGTGTTGCCCCATTTGATTATAAGTTCCTTAAGTATGGGAACTGTGGGTTGTTTTTTCCCATCATGCCCATGCTGATGGCACAGTCATTCTTTGTTTACCTAATCAATAGTGGTGTACACTTAACTCGGGGTAACTCTTAGGATGTGCATAAGCAAAACAACCCAAGAACTCTTCTAGCTACCCCCAAGATCATCCTGATGACCCTATGACTCAGAGTACTGTATACAGCATAGTTACCTCTTGGGGAGCTATATGGTTTGGGGGAGTTATCACTCAGGAGGAGAAAGTAGATCTCCATCAGTCTCTCAGAGAAAGGAAGTGATGATCAGAATCATGGCAGGGCTGCGACTCACCAAACAAGTAAGCATTCCCTACATGAAGGAGAAATGCACATCTCCCAGAAGGAGATTCTTTATTGGGATAAAATTCTTCCCAGACAAAGACAGCCCTGACTTTATGGAAACTGTGTGCCTAGAGGCCAGGACCTCCCTGGGGAAGGACTGCAAAGCCCTGGGGGAGGCAGCCAAGGGATCTCAGAGCCAAGCCTCCTTTGCACATGAGCCTGGCTGTGGGGTCCCACACCTTCAGCCCCTGTTACAACGCAAAGAGCTCCACTTACTCGAGTAGGCATTCAGACAGCCCTGTGTGAGTTGGAGGGTGTGGTTTGCCCAGCTGACAGGGTTGCTGACATTGCAGGTGTATGTGTGCAAACCACTGACATCAATCTGCTCCTCCAGTTTGGTGAGGTTCCTGGGTGTCTGAATCAGCTCAGTTCCTTTATACCAAGCATAGCTCACATCACCGCCTCTGGAGACTGAGCAGGACAGAGTCACTTGGCACATCCCCCTGTCCAGGACCTTCCACCTCTCCACCAGCTGGGGCTTCTCAACACGATCTGGAAGCAGAGATGTTGATCAGAAAGGTGCTGGAAATACAAGCCCTGCAGGAGTCAGAGGTGCAATATGAGCTGTCCTGAGGACTCACCAAATACAGAAACCTGGAACTGATGTCTCCAAACCTTCCCAGTGTCTTCAGTGACCTCCAGGAGGTAGAGGCCACTGTCCTGCTGCTGAGCTGCCATGATGAGAAGAGTTAAGTTTTCTCTTATAAAGCTCAGTCTATTGTTGAAATGATTTGAAGTCCAATTCAAACTCTTCCCTACATCGCTCTGGCTGGAAACATTCTTCCAAGAGTATATGAAATAACAGCTTGAATTTGAGTATGGCTTCATCTTCCATATAACAGAGTATGTCCTTGTCTGTATGCTGGGGGACCGTAACCAGACAGACTCTCCCGAGATTCCAACCACATGATCAGCAGAACCTAGGGATTATAGGAAAGAGAACCCAGGCTGGAGGTGGAAAGAAAATTTCAAGCCTGAGCATTGTGGGTTGTTGGATGTGACCTCCCTTAAACCAAGAGGATGGAAATGCATATGAGGAGCCCAAAGTCTAAGAGAACCTGAAAGTGTATCTCCCTTATCTGCCTCCCCTCCCTCCATGCTCTGTGCCTGAAGGGCCCACACACCAGTAATAATAGCTAAAATCTCCTGAGTTCTTATTATGGGACAGATAGATTTTAAACACTTTACATATTTTTACTATTTCACTTTACAATGACCCTAAAAGAGTCTTATCCCCATTTTACAGGTTAGGAAACTGAGTTAGAAAGAACTTAAAAGTAATTGGCCCAAGTTACACGTGAGAAAGATGAGCTTAAAATCCAGTCAATTTGGCTTTAGAGGACGAATTCTTAACCACGATGTTATAAATATCATATATGATGCCACTCCTTCCCTGCAGTGCTGAGGCAACCAACAGTGGCCATCAGTGACTGCTGGAAAGTCTTAATGGCCAGACCTAGTAAGACTAACCCTCCAAGCTGAACTAATGGCTCCCTCCTCCATCCTCCGTCCTCATAGAACTAGATTCATAATCCTTTCTTGTAGCACTTTGCACATAAGATTGTGGTCTTTATTCATGAGTGTTTGCCAATTTTTTAGTTACTAGAAAGTATCCACAGGATTGCTCCATAGAAAACAAATAGAGAAAAATAAAACTACATTACCAAGGCATATCCTAGCACATCCCTCTCTAAGGACCATTATGGGGGCTAATGACCGTGAGAATGTGACATAGAGCTGCTTGTCGTTGCCTACCCTAGAGTACTCCAGTGCAATCAGTGAAAACAAGTGGAAATCCCTGTAGCCATTTTTGGCAAGGAAGCTATGTGGCATGGCCCAGTGGATGCTAGAAATGTAAAGGTCTGTCTGGGCAGGTTGAAAAGGGTCAGGGAGAATTTGGAGGAGAGAATAGAAGAAGGAGATAGTTATACAAACAGATCTGTTAAAATGGAGGACATTGAGAAGAGAGCGATGGAGAGAGATCTTTAGATGTCCATGTGCATTATAAATACACTCACTCCTAACCATACCTTCATGTCAGCATTTTCTCAGGAGACTAAGTAAATAACTGAAGGACTCGTAATTACTATCTGGTTAATATAATATGTTCCTCTGATTTGACACTGCTAAGAGTAAAACACATGAGGTTCCTACTCATAGTCCCATGCTTTGGACTGGCTCTGCTTATTACCAAGCCAAAAGCAGAGACTGTGATATACATCTCTGTGACTTTGTCTCTTGAGGTCCTAGCACTGCCTAAAGATGTTGAGAACAAAGGTGAACAGAAAAATAATTACTAAACCTACAAAAAGGACATGAACTGTCATCACCAATTATTGAGTCCTTACTGAGTCCCCACTGTAATGAGGACCCTTAAAAGGCAGGGCCTCTTCATGTGTAAGATATGGTTCCTGACTCCAGAGAATTTGTGATCTGGAAATAGAACATGCTTTCATGCCACAGCATACATTTAAGGTTGAGATACATAATCATCTAAAGAATTCTAATTCGGATCAGGGAAGACCAGATTAAGACATGCTAACCAATGCTCCCACTGAGAATAACTAGAAAAAATGGGCAAAGTAAAAAAGTATGTTGTTAATGGCATCAGAGAGCTAATAAAGCAGCATAAAGTTATAGGGCCAAGATCTGGAAGAAGGAAACTCAGAGAGGTGAAACCAGAATTTTTGACTGCTGCTCCTTGGAGGCATCTTCTGAGTCCATAAAAAGCATCTGAAATGCTGAGAAGCTAAGCAGAGCTTACAATAAGCTCAAGGAACTAAGAGAACATGGAGTTCAGGAACCTCTTGAGAGGAAGTGGGTATACCTAAAATCCAGCAGATTTGGGGTTTGTACCATAAAGATCTACACACTAAGAGTAAGGGTGAACAAGAAATAGGCCAAGGACTTCCCTGGTGGCACAGTGGTTAAGAATCTGCCTGCCAATGCAGGGGACACAGGTTCAAGCCTCGTCCTGGAAGATCCCACATGCTGCAGAGCAACTAAGTCTGTGCACCACAGCTACTGAGCCTGCGCTCTAGAGCCCACGTGCCACAACTACTGAGTCTATGTGCCACAACTACTAAAGCCTGCTCACCCTAGAGCCCATGCTCCACAACAAGAGAAGCCATCGCAATGAGAAGCCCGCACACCGCAACAAAGAGTAGCCCCTGCTCACCGCAACTAGAGAAAGCCCACGCACAGCAACAAAGACCCAACACAGCCAAAAATTAATTAATTAATTAATTTAAAAATAAAAAAAGAATCTGCCTGCCAATGCAGGGGACACCGGTTCGATCCCTGGTCCATGAAGATCCCACATGTCATGGAGCAACTAAGCCTATGTGCCATAACTACTGAGCCTGCACTCTAGAGCCCGCAAGCCACAACTAGTGAGCCTGTGTGCCACAACTACTGAAGCCTGCACACCTAGAGCCCATGCTCTACAATGAGAGAAGCCACCGCAATGAGAAGCCCATGCACCCCAATGAAGAGTAGCCCCCAGCTCTCCTTAATTAGAGAAAGCCCATGTACTACAACAAAGACCCAACGCAGCCAAAAAGTTAATAAAAAAGAAAAGAAAAGAAATAGGCCAGCTCTCACAGAGATTGAAGCCCAGTTTTGAATAATTTCAACCCTGAATTGGATTAACATTATCTAATATCTCTAGTATTTCTAATCTGACTAGAGGCAAATACAAATTATTCCTGGAGGAAAATAACAAAAACCAGCGCATTAAACTATTTCTAAAATTTTTCATACAACAGTGTCCAAAATGAAATAAAAAAATAAACAGGCATAAGAAGAGGAAACATGTCCAAAAACCAAAAGAAAAAATAGAAATAAATCCAAGGGACATCTAGATAATAGTGTTATCAGCCATAAACTTTAAAGTAATTTTGTTTAACATGTTCAAGGAAATAAAATATGTTTGAGAATTACAGCAGAGAACTAGTGTGATAGAAAGCAAAATGGCTATGCTCCCTGAAGTGTGACTTTGCAGCTCCTTCCATCATCAAGAGATAGAGTTCACTTTCCCATCTCTTGTAACTGGGCTGGCTTTCTGAACAGAATGCAGTAAAAATGATGTTGTGCCAGTTCTAAGCCTAGATCTGAAGAGGCCTTGCACATGCCTCTTGGAATGTGCCTCTACATGTTCTCTTGGCATGTTGTCTAGCTGACATATAAACAAGACTCAGATAGCCTCCTGGAGGATGAGAGATCACATGCAGCAAGCTGAGGCCTTCTTAGATCAGCCGTCCCCAGTCAATCTGGCAGCTGACCCTATATGAAAAAATGGTGCAAGCTGAAATGAAAATAATGACCCAGCTAAGCCCCGCCCAAATTGCCAACTAGCAGAATCATTGACTAAATAAGTGGTTGTTGTTTTAAACTACTAAGTTTGGAGGTGCTTCATTATGCAGCAATAGTTACCTGAAAAAATGAATTTTTTGAGAACCAAATGAAAATTGTAGGAATAAAATATAAAATAACTGAAAAATGAACTCAACTGAGACCTTTTCTGACCACAACAATATGAAACTAGAAATCAACCACAGAAAGAAAAACGGGAAAAGAACAAACATATGGAGACTAAACAACATGCTCTTAAAAAACCACTGGATCAAAAGTGAAATCAAAGAAGAAATCAGAAAATACCTGTAGACAAACAAAAATGAAAGCACAACCTTACAAAATCTATGAGATGCAACAGAAGCAGTTCTAAGAGAGAAGTTCATAGCAATACAGGCCTGTATCAAAAAACAAGAAAAATCTTAAACAAACAACCTAAACTACCACCTAAAAGAATTATAGAAGAACAAACAAAACCCGAAGTCAATATAAGGAAGAAAATAATGAAAATCAGAGAGGAAATAAATAAAATCGAGATTAAAAAAAAAAACAATAGAAAAGATCAATAAGTCCAAGAGCTAATTTTTTGGAAAGGTAAACAAAATCAACAAACCTCTAGCCAAGGTCACCAAGAAGAAAAGAGAGAGGACCCAAATAAACAAAATAAGAAAAGAAAGAGGGAAATTTTAACCATAGATACCACAAAAATACAAAAAGATTATGAGAATACTAATAGTTATATGCAAACAAACTGGACAACCTGGAAGAAATGAACAAGTTTGTAGAAACATACAGCCTGCCAAAACTGAGTCAAGAAGAAACAGATCATTTAAATAGACTGATCACTAGAAGTGAAATAGAATCTGTAATTTAAAAATGAAACAAAACAAAACTCTCTGCAAACAAAAATCCAGGACTGAACAGCTTCACTGAGGAATTCTACCAAACATACGAAGAAGAACTTATACCTATCCTTCTCAAACTATTCAAAACAAATTTAAGAGGAGGGAATACTCCCAAATTCATGGCTTCTATGAAGCCATCATCATCCTGACACTGAAACCAGACAAAGACACCACAAAAAAAGAAAATTACAGGCGAATATCTTTAATGAACATAGATGCAAAAATCCTTAACAAAATATTAACAAACTGAGACCAACATTACATAAAAGGGATCATACACCATGGTCAAGCTGATTTCATTCCAGGGTCACAAGGATGGTTCAACATACATAAATCAATCAATGTGATACAACACCACATTCATAAAAGAAAGACAAACCACATGATTATCTCAACAGACACAGGAAAAGCATTTGACAAAATTCAACATCCATTCATGATTTTTAAAAAAGCTCTTACTAAAGTGGGTATAGAGGGAACATATCTCAACATAATTAAAGCCATTTATGACAAACCCACAACAAATATAATACTCAATGGTGAAAAGCTGAAATCCTTCCTGTTAAAATCTGGAACAGGGCAAGGATGCCCACTCTCACCACTTCTATTCAACATAGCATTGGAAATCCTAGACACAGCAATCAGGCAAGAAAAAGAAATAAAAGTTATCCAAATTGGAAGGGACAAGGTAAAATTGTCATTATATGCAGATGACATAATACTATATAGAGAAAGCCCTAAAGACTCCATACAAAAACAACTAGAACTGATAGATGAATTCAGCAAGGTAGCAGGATACAGGATTAATATACAGAAATCAGTTACATTTCTTTACATTAATAATGAAATATCAGAAAGGGAATGTAACAAAACCATACCTTTTAAAATCACACCAAAAGAAAAATAAAATACTTAGGATTAAACCTGACCAAAGAGGTGAAAGACTTATATGCTGAGAACTATAATACATTAATAAAGGAAATTAAAGATGATTCAAAGAAATGGAAAGATATCCCATACTCTTGGATTGGAGGAATTAATCTTGTTAAAATGGCAATACTACTCAAAACAACCTACAGATTTAATGCAATCTGTATCAAAATACCTATGATATTTTTCACAGGACTAGAACAAATAATCCTAAATTTTGTATGGAATCATAAAAGACCCAGAATTGCCAAAGCAATACAAAGGAAAAAGAACAAAGCAGGAAGCATAACCCTCCCACACTTCAGATAATACTACAAAGCTACAATAGTCAAAATAGTGTGATATTGGCACAAAAACAGACATACGGATCAATTGAACAGAACAGAGCCGAGAAATAAACCCACACAACTACAGTCAATTAATCATCAACAAAGGAAGCAAGAATATAAAATGGGAAAAAGACAGTCTCTTCAGCAAGTGGTGCTGGGAAAGTTGGACAACTACATGTAAATCAATGAAGTTAGAGCACACCCTCACACCATGCACATTGAAGTAGTCTCTGCCCAGATGGGGAGTAGTGGGTTGGAGAAGGAAAGTCAGGCTCCGCCCTTTACTTGAGCCTCCTCTGCCACATGGATTGACTCTTCCTTTAACAAATGATTTCTCTGTAACAGGCAATGATGTTTGACAGCATTTTGACCACAGTAGAACTTCTTTCAAAATTGGAGTCAATCCTTTCAAGCCCTGCTGCTGCTTCATCAACTAAGTTTATGTAATATTCTGAATCCTTTGTTGTCATTTTAACAATTGATTAAGTTCACCATCTTATATGGGTGCAGTTTGTGGCACCCCAAAACAATTTCAATAGTGACATCAAAGATCACTGATCACAGATCATCATAACAAATATAATAATAATGAAAAAGTTTGAAATATTGAGAGAATTACCAAAATGTGACAAAGAGACACAAAGTGAGCAAATGCTGTTGGAAAAATGGAGCTAATAGACTTGTGTGACACAGGGTTGCCACAACCCTTCAATTTGTCAAAACTCAGTATCTGCAAAGTGCAATAAAGTGAGGCTCAATAAAACGAGGTATGCCTGTCTATAAAGAATTCCTAAAAATCAGTAAGAAATAAACTGACAACCCAAAAAAAAAAAAAAAAAAAGACAGAAGACTAGGACAGGCACTTGGCAAATAAATGATACCCAGTTAACCAACAAGCAGCAAAAAGGTCCCCAACATTGTTGGATATCAGAAAACAATGAGACTCAACTATATCCCCACCAAAATGGCTAACATTTAAAAGACTGAAAATTCCAAGTATTGGCAGGGATGAGGCACAACTGAGACTCTGATTCATTGCTAATGGGAGTGTAAGTTGGTACAGCCACTTTGGAAAACTGACAATATCTTTTAAAACTAAAGTTACATATGCCCTATAACCCAGGAGAATTTGTACATACTCAAGAAAATATATACAAGAACGTTTATATTGGCTTTATTCATAATAATTCAAAATGGGAAACAACCCAAATATCAGTCATCATTAGATGAATAAATAAATCATGTTATATTCATATAATGGACTGTTACCTAGCAATGAAAAAGAATAAACTGGGACTTCCCTGATGGCGCAGTGGTTAAGAATCCGCCTGCCAATGCAGGGGACATGGGTTTGATCCGTGGTCTGGGAAGATCCCACATGACGCAGAGTAACTAAGCCCCTGTGCCACAACTATGGAGTCTGCGCTCTAGAGCCCACATGCCACAACTACTGAAGCCCACACACCTAGAGTCGGTGCTCCGCAACAAGAGAAGCCACCACAATGAGAAGCCCATGCACCGCAATGAAGAGCAGCCCCCGCTCGCCCAACTAGAGAAAGCCCGCACGCAGCAACGAAGATCCAACGCAGCCAAAAATAAATTAATTTTTTTAAAAAAAAGAAGAATAGACTACTTCTACAAGCAAAAATGTGGATGGATCTTATCGACTTGGTTATTAATAAAGGAGCCAGACACCAAAAGGTATACAGTGAATGATTCTACTTATACAAAATTCAAAATCCAAAAAAAACAAATCTATGGTAAAAGGTTAGAATATTGGTTAACTCTGAGGAAATTATCAAGTAGGAGGGGACACAAAGAACACTATTGGGGTGCTAGAAATGTTTTACATCTTGAGATGGGTGGTGGTTACATGTACATACATATATAAAAGTTCATCAAGCTATTCACTTAAACTTTTTGTACATTACTGTAAGTTATATCTTGATAAAAATACAAAATGTAAAAAAGGAGTAATTACCACCTCTCAGAGAGCTGTTCTGATCATTAAACTAAGTAAAATGTACTTTGATAAGAGCAAAGTAAGATGTTGCCACTGTGGAAACATTACCACAGCAAGAGTGGAAAAACAGGAGATTTCTGCACTCATCTTTTGGCGAAATATTAGAAAATTCTTCCTGATACTTACTCAAATGACAACCAGAAATCAGTGGGTCAGAAATTCTCACAGGTAAAATAGACTAGAAAATAGGTTGGGCAAATTTACAGATTGACAAAGATGTTCTAAACCCAGGTTCCAGGTACATCTATAAGAATCAGTGAGCCCCTTTGAGGCAATGGGAAGACTATTCACTCCTATATTCAACAATTATTTATTGAATACTCTCTGTGTGTCAGGTATTGCTCTAGGGAGGATATCTTAATCTCAACACTTGACATTTGGAGCCTGTTAATTCCCTGTTGCAGAGGAAGCGGGAGCCGTCCTGTGCATTGTAAAGATGTGTAACATCATCCCTGGCCTCTACCCGCTAGATGCCTGCACGCCTGCCCCATTCATGACAAACAAAAAAGTTTTTAGACATTTCCAAATGTCCCCTGGGGGGCAAAATTGTCCCCACTTGAGAACCACTGCTCAAGGGCATTGGACTAGAGGGGTGAGCAAGAGATACAAGGTCCCTGCTCCCATGAAGCTTACACTCCAGTTGGGGTACGCACCATAAATAAGTGAAAAATGAGACAAGATCCTTTCAGAGAAGCATAAGTGCCATGAAGGTAGTTTTAAAAGGTGATTTAACAGAGTGACTGGTAGATTCATGGCCAGAGAAGACCTCTCTGAGGAGGTGACATCTGAGCTAAGAAATGATCGATATGAAGGATCCAGCCAGGCGAAGAGCTACAGAAAAAACATTCTGGCTAGAGGGAACTGCAACTTCACAGCTCCTCTGGGGACAGGGAATCAAGCAGAAGGTGCAGCCCTTAGGCAGAATATTAGAGATAGAAGAACTAAGCAAGATGGTCTTAGTGGTTGGCAGCATTTGCAAAGAAATACATGCATATGGTAAGTCTTAATTTCCTAGAAACAGGACATCACCTTCACAGACTATAGAAATGGGAGATGATAAAACAACCAAATTACATTCAAGAGATTAACCCAGGCAAGTAGAGTTGGGGAGAGTTGCAAATAGAATGGTACACAGAAAGATAGAAATGCCCCCCAAACGTAACAAGCAAGTGCTAAAGGAAGATATGGAACTCCCAAGACTGGGTAACTGGCAATAGCAGTGTCAGTCATATGAAGGGTCAAGGGTAAGGCTCAGTAGAGAGGGAGTCACACCAATGGATACATATTTCATTGACCAGGCACGGGGCTAAGTAATGGGCATCTAAAACTCCACCCCACCTCAGGCAGCAAAAGGGCTGAGACTACAGATGGATCTGGAGTATCCCACAGGAGCCAACTCCAAGAGCGACACGAAATGCCAAGTTTAAGGGCTCCAGGATGGGTGACAGAAATGCTTGTCACAAAACCAAAATCTATAGTGCTGGGCTGGATTTTAAATAAGGAATGAAAGCCAAATCATAAGAAGAGAACAGGACCAAAACAGAAGCATATAAGTGTAATATGGGAGCAGTGAACAGCCCAGGTTACTGGTGCATGCACAGGTGCATCTTACTGGCCCAAAGGCAGGGAAGAAGTTCAGCCAATACACCAAACAAAGCTTTCCAGGTTGCTCAGAGTTGGCATCTGTCATGATTGCTGTTGCTCATATCATATCTGTAAGTAGATATTTGTAATATCACTCCTATTTTGAGAAGGGGACTATTAAGGGCACTGGGCAAAGACGTAAAGGAAAAGTCACAATCTCTGTTTTACTGTGCTTACAGTCTAGAGGAAGATAAACCTAAAACAGCCAACTAAGACTTGATGTGAAATGTGCTATGGGGGTATGCCCAAGGTGTGACACAAGCATAAGGAAAGCATGCTCTACTCTTCCCTGGAGCATTAGGAGTGACTTCCCAGAGGAGGTGAGCTAGGTGCTGCCTGGGGCACCCAGGCCTGCCAGGAGGATTGAGAAAGGAGTATGGAAGAGGGCATCACAGACAGAACAGCAGCATTGTTACAGACACCCATACTTCTGGCTTATGGGTCTGCTAAGGATGGTAATAAAGCTCTCTCCAGCAGGTCTGGAGAGTGGAGTGATAGAAAATGAGTTTAATTTTTAGGGGGTTGTGATGGTTTTATTTTATTTTTAACTTTTATAAAATTGAGAGGTAGCACAAATATTAAAGGGTGCCTAAAATATAAATGCATAGTACAATGAATAATTATAAAGTAAACTCCTGAATAACCACCATCAGATCAAAACATAGAGCCTTCATTCTGGTTCTCCTTCATCATGACAAAACTGAATATAGGACTTCCCTGGTGGCACAGTGGTTAAGAATCCGCCTGCCAATGCAGAGGACACAGGTTCGAGCCCTGGCCCGGAAGATCCCACATGCCGCAGAGCAACTAAGCCCGTGCGCCACGACTACTAAGCCTGCGTGCCTCAACTACTGAAGCCCATGCGCCTAGAGCCCATGCTCCGCAACAAGAGAAGCCACCACAATGAGAAGCCCACGCACCGCAATGAAGAGTAGCCACCACTCACCGCAACTAGAGAAAGACGGCGAGCAGCAATGAAGACCCAACACAGCCATTTAATTAATTAATTAATTAATTAATTAATTAATTAAAAACTGAATATAGAGTATACAAGGAATGATTAAGTTATGAACTAAACTATTAAATTATTAAGGAATCAAATGTGTGATCTACACTCCTGATGCTATACTGCCATTGTAGTCATTTTTTAAATATACTATTCTATTATATTTTCATGTAAATTGTATTAGTTTATGCACTTAAGAAGGGTTTGTCTCCAACTAAAAAGGAGCTAGGAAAGAAGCTACCGCAGGAAGAACACCACCTGTTATTTTGGTTTGCTGGTTTGGTTTTTGTGAGATAATGGAAATATATACATTATTCTCTCCCCCCAGTTCCTGGCACAGAGTTCCTGAAATCCTTATAATTTCTCAGTGATAAAAGCATCTCTTGCTTTAGTATTTAGTCTTTGACCCCATCCCTGACATGGAGCTCCTAAAACCTTTGTAAATTCCTAAGTAACAAGAGGGCCAGGAGCATCTTTTATTCTATTAAGATGACTCTGGATGGACTCCTGGGTGGGAGGGGCTGACCACAAAAAAGGCCAAGCCATGATTAAAAGCTTGGAATTTTCAGCCCCATTCCCCACCCTTCGGAGGAGGGATAGAGGCTGGAAATGGAGTTAATAGTTAATAACTGATCACACCTACATGAGAAAGCCCCTATAAAATCCCAATAGCACGAGTTTAGGGGAGCTACCAGTTTGGTGAACCCCAACTCCAAGGGAACAGAAGCTCTCTTCCAGACCTTGCCCTATTTATCTCTTCATCTGGCTGTTCATCTGTATCCCTTATCATATCCATTAATAAACTGGTAAATGTAAGTAAGTGTTTCCCACTCTTCTGTGAGCTACTCCAACAAATTAATTGAATCAGAAGAGGGGATCACTGGAACCTCTGATCTACAACCTGGGCTTGAGACTGGTGTCTGAAATGGCAGAGGGAGGTAATCTTGTGGGAACGAGCCCTTAATCTGTGAAATCTAACACTGTCTCCGGGCAGATGGTGTCAGAATTGAGTCAAATTGTAAGACACCCAGCTGGGGCCACAGAGAGTTGCTTGGTGTGGGGAAAGAACCACACACACATTTGGAGACCAGAGGTATCAGAAGCGAAGTGTTCTGTATGAGTAGTAAAAGAGACACATGGGAAAGAAAGACACAGTAGGGAAAAACTGGATGGTATTCCAACATAGATTTTTACATGGGAGGATAATGAACTAAGAGTGGAAAGCCAACAGAAAAGGAGCAATTGAAGAAAGATCAGAGATATCGTGAACTGGGCAGGTCCTGGATGACCTACCAGATGAAGCCGTGATGTCCAGAGCACACGGGGAAGGACAGACTAAGGAAAGGAGGAGAGCTCCCTAATGCAGAGCAGAGGTGAATGTGGTCATTTACGGGCACAGATGAGGTCAGTTGATGTTGAGGGATTGTTGGTGAGGTCGGCAGAATCCCTAATTGGGGCCTCCATTTACTTGGAGAAGGAGAGTGTAGGCTGATAAAAGCTATGATGATGGAACGGGATCCTGAAGAGATGGTGAAGGTTTGGAATCAGCCCTTTGGAGAAAGGGGAAAGCTGTGGATCAGAAACAAGAATTCCCAGGACAGTGGGGACCCAGCTGAAATTGAAGGCTCTCAATCTGCAGTCGCTCTTTGTTGTTGAATTTTCTTCTGCAGCCCTCAACAGCCCAGTGTGGGGAAAAGGAAGATATTCAGGGTGAGACAGGGCTAGACAGGGATGGCGGTGGGGTGAGGCTGGAGTGGGAGGATACAGCAGAAAGATGAGTGGGCAAGGTACTATGTAGTGGGTATTGTGACTGAGGCAGAAAGACCTCTGTCCCTGTCCCAGAGGGGCACATATGCCAAATGGAGAGACAAGAAATGGCAGTATGAAAAGATAGCTTCAACACAAATTCTCACATGCTTAGTGAGAGGTGGAGGAGGCCCTGACACGCGGCGGATTGCTCAGAGCGGAGAGGCCACAGCAGATTCCGGTGGTCAGAGCAGGCCCCAGGGCTGCTGCTACCTCTGTTGTTACCACTCAACAGCTTTGGGGCCTCTCTTCCGGTGGTTAGGAAAGAATGGGGTGAAACAACTCTGCAGAGGGAGGGCAGAGGTCAAGTGATTAACTCCACCACCTCCTCAGGAAGAAGAGGGAGGCCAGCACAGAGGACGGTCAAGGAGACGATCTGACCCAGCAGTGAGTCCCGCTCAGCCCCAGAGCTGGGTGCAGAAGCTGCAGCCTCCAGAGTCCCACAGTGTCCACTGTCAGCTCAGCTTCCTCTGACCTTGACCTGCTGGTCGGAGGAAGGGCGAGATGGGAAGAAGGTTGAGGCCTGAGAGCCTGGGAGAGGGGACAGGGGAGAGAAAAGAAAACTTTCAGAAAAGTGTAACTTCCCCTAGCCAACAAAGGATGTTGAGGTTTTCTCAGCTCAGGGTTATGCCACCAGGCTTGGAGTGAAGGCAACAGAAGGGGTTCCTGATGGGGTCTGGGTGGATAAAGCTCAGTGAGATCCCAAAAGTGCTGGGGCAGGGCCGGCCCTAGTCAAGGCAAAATTATAAAGTAAATAAAATCCCCTCCAGGTCCACAACCCAATTCATCACCTCTCTTCTTCTTCACCTAGCCCCACCCTGGGGGGCTTCCTCCTGGCTATACTGACTCCATCTCTCAGACGATGCAACCCCTTACCTCTGTCAACTTACCTAGGCTACGTCCCACTCTTTGTATCAGTTAACTGAATCATCCCATTTGTAATACTGTCTTTCTCCAAGATGACAAGAGCATCTGCTTCTCACGTCTCCTCGTTCAAACCTGTTTTCCCTACTTCTGTTTAGGCTGTTCCCTCTGCTTAGCTTGTCCTTCTACCTTACCCCTATCTCCTGAACTCTTATTTGTCCTTCAAGGCCACTTCCCCAGTGTCCCTACCTAGGAGGACTCTCCATCTTCTTTGCACCCTTTGTGCTCTAAATATATCTTGCCTGTCGGAGACACTTAGCATTTAGCATTTGCTGTCTTCCCTTAGAGTTGATATTGTACAGGTCTCTTTTCCTCTAACTATCTGAAAGATTCTTAAGGATGGAACCAATGTGTGTTTCATCTTTGTTTCCTCCACAAAATCTTGCATGGTTCTTGGAACATAGTAAGGGTTTAATGAAGTGTTCAGTTGATTAATTAATTAAATTCAGCTCCCAGAAATGACTCTCATGTAGGAATTTCGTGCAGTATACCAGGGAAGCCAGAACAGACATGGTTCTCTTGGCTTTGACTTTCACCTTTCAGGCTCCACACCCCTGCACTTTCATTTCCCATTTGCAGGTCCTCAGAACAAGCTGGTGGCCCTGAAACTTGGAACTCTCACGCACTGCTTGGTTCAACCACTTTGGAAAACAGTTTAGCAGCAACTACTAGAGGTATATCTACATACCCAGTGCTTCTACCCCAACAGACATGCATGCACTAAAAGGCTCATAGAGGACTTCCCTGGTGGTCCAGTGGTTTAAATTCTGAGCTTCCACTGCAGGGGGCGCGAGCTCCATCCCTGGTTAGGAACCAAGATCCCGCATGCTGAGGAGCTCGGCCTAAAGACTCTTAGCAGCGTGATTATAATAGGGAAAAAAAAACCTTGAAACAACCCAAAGGTTCATCAGTGGTAGAATAGATTAATAAACTATTATACAGTCATACAATGAAATACAGCCACGAAAACGACCAGCTGCAAGTGATAGCACAGATAAATCTCATCAGATGTTGAGCAAAAGAAGCCAATACAAGAGTATATACTTTATGATTCCATTTATATATAGGCAAAGCTAACCAATGATGTTAGAAGTCAGAAGAGTGGTTGTATTTGTGGAAGAGGGTGGAGGTAAGGAAAGGAGGGAACATGTGGTAAACACACAGGTGTTTTCACTTAACAATAACTCATTGAGTTGTACGTTTATAATTTTGCACACTTTTCTTTTTTTTTTTTTTTAATAATTAGCCATGCCTGTACCAAAGCATTTATTTTTTTCAACCAATGTTTTTTTTTTTTTTTGTAGATATTGGGGGTAGGAGTTTATTAATTAATTTATTTATTTTTGTTGTGTTGCGTCTTTGTTTCTGTGCGAGGGCTTTCTCTAGTTGCGGCAAGGCGGCGGGGGGCGGGGGGCACTCTCCATCGCGGTGCGCGGGCCTCTCACTGTCACAGCCTCTCTTGTTGCGGAGCACAGGCTCCAGACGTGCAGGCTCAGTAGTTGTGGCTCACGGGCCTA
Organism: Grampus griseus; assembly: GCF_964374135.1. NCBI lineage: Eukaryota > Metazoa > Chordata > Mammalia > Artiodactyla > Delphinidae > Grampus > Grampus griseus. The sequence goes on along the minus strand of NC_139017.1, from coordinate 67,653,883 downwards.
GTTGCTCCGTGGCATGTGGGATCCTCCCACACCAGGGCTCGAACCCGCGTCCCCTGCATTAGCAGGCAGATTCTCAACCACTGCGCCACCAGGGAAGCCCCATTTTGGGCACTTTTCTGCACACGTATCATGAAGACAATGGCCCAGCTATCTCTGGAGGGATTTCTATAGAAATGGTTCCCTCCAGTGGTGCTGCAGCCCTGAGTTCTCTGAGTCCTGATCTCTCTCCTGTGGACAGATACTTCACTATTCACACTTTGTCTGAGGGGGAGTACAATAAGGAAAAAATGGACAAAAATAAATCCAGCCTTTTTAGAACTTGTCTGGATCCCAGCCAGAGCAGTTGCGATCAGTGACTCCTTCCTGAGAAGTGAAAGTTTCAACACAACCTGTGGGAACAGCCTGCGGCCTTCAGAGCTAATCTGTGAGATGCTGCCCCTGCCCCTTTTTTTTGGTCCAGCACGTCTCACCCCAGACCTTGTGGCCCCTGGGCATTTATAGCCTCTGGTGTGTCCTTTGTAGTTTCTTCAGAATGTATAGCCAAAATCTGAATTTAGGGCCCAAAATGAACTTTAGGGCCCAAGACCACTCTTATGGGCAGTGATTTGAAGGTCCCTTGTCCCCAAACCATCTGACACAAAAATTATCCCTATCTTCCTCTAAGATGCCTGAAAACAATTCATTTATTCACTCAACTAACATGTTTTGAGCACTTACTGTGTTGGGCACTTCGTTGGGCACTAATCACAGCTGTAATTATGTACTGATGGATAAAAATGGTGTAGGCTCCATAAACAAAGGGGCCGTGTACTTAATCACTACTGAATCCTAAATATCTTGTCCAGCACCTGGTGCAGAGCTACTCAAAACATATCCAGGGAAGGAATGGGAATAGAGAGGGAGGTGCTATTGTGAAAACAGACTGCTTTACATTACGATGTAATCATGTGATTAAATGTCTTGAATACATGTTTCTTTAAGTTAAAAATGTTGAAGTCTCCCTAAGATCCTGGTTATGATAATGAGAAACCCTCAGAAAAGGGTCACACATGAAAACTTTATCATCTTATCTGAAGATTCTCTAACTCACTTTCTATTCAATTAATTAAAGTCAACAAAAGATTACTGAATAGTCTATCCTCTTTACTCTGACTACAAAACTAAGTGAAATATATGCCCTGCCTCCAAAGAGTCGACTAACATGAGCATTCATTTTGGAGGACTTGTTATAACTCAGCGTTTCTCTAAACACTTTATATACTATATCTCATCTAATCCTCACACATCTCCCAGGAAGCAGGCACCGCTGTTAACTTCATGTTATGAATGAAAAATTGAGAAACAAGAAGTTAGTTAACTTCCTCAAGGCCACAGAGGTAGTTAGTATTTACATGCTTTAAAATCTAAAACAGTTTTCCCAATGAAGCTTTCTGGTAGGCAGATAAACTCACTTTATTCCATGGATTATTTAAAGTACTCATTCATTCAATAAATACATAGTGAGGGTCTACTTGTGCCAGATACTGTTCTAGATGCTGAAGATACAGCAGTGAACAAAACAAACAAAAGCCCTGGCCTCAAGGATCTTACATTCTAATGAGGTAAAGAAGAGCCTAGGAGATAGAAAATAAGACAAATAAGTAAACATATAGTACGTAAAATGGAGACGAGCATTACAGAGAAAAATAAACGAAGAGGGAGAAAGAAGTTACAGGATGAAGGGGTTGACATTTTTAGTGGGAAAGATATCACTGCAGAAGTTGTATTTGAGCAGAATGAGGAAGGAAGCCTCATGGCAAATGAGGGAAACGCAGCATTCTAAGTGGAGAAAACAGTGCAAAGCCCCCAAGTGGAACATGCGTAAGGACCAGCAGGCCAGCGTGGCTGAAATGCAGTGAGCAGACCAGAGAGGAAGGGGCAGTGGTAAGGGAGGCCAGATCACGTGGGCCATTGTAAAATATATGGCTTTTACTCTACGTGAAGTGAGAAGCCTTTGGAAGACTTTTGCAATGCTCAAGAGTGCTATGAGCCTCTTACACATATGTGATGCATATTACATTCTTCAGTAAACCAAGTCTTAGAAAAAATGTTTCACTGTCATTGTACCACCTGATGGGATGCACTGAAAAAGACATGCCATCACTTTCATGGTATTCCTGCCAAAAGTGCATGACCTAAGTCTTATGACAAAACATTAGACAGACTCAGATTGTGGAACCCTCTAGAAAACAACTGACTTGTATTCGACAAATGTCAAATTCATAAAAGACAAAGAAAGGAATAATTGTAGATTGAAGATGACGAAAAAGATATAACAACTGAATGCAATACATGATCCTGATTGGATTCTGGTTGGGGAAAAAAGATGTCGTATAGCACATTTGGGGGACAGCTGGTAATATTTAAATATGGACTGTATGTTTGATTGTATCTATGTTAAATTTACTAAATTTGATAACTGTGCTGATATGTGATATGACATGGGAACATCCTTGTCCTTAGAAGATGTGTGCTAAAATAGTTGAGAGTAAAGGGACATGATGTCTGCAACTTACTCTTGAATATTCCACAAAAGTAATTATTATTATACAGCTATACACACATACCTATATTTGGAGAGAAAGAGAAATAAGGCAAATGTGATAAAATGTTAACAACTGGTGAATCTAGGTGAAGGAAATACAAAAATTCTTTGGGCTATTCCCTGAAACTTAAAAATCATTTTCAATTAAGAAGTTTAAAAATTGAACTAAATAAACAAAGCAGTTTCAGTCAGCTTACATGAGGTCAGACCCACAGACACAGGGCATAGCAAGAAGAGAGAGAAGTTCCCTAAGACCAAAGTCCATCCCTCCCTCTGCTCAAAGAATCACTCGCCAGGCTCCCCACTACCTCCCACCAATGGGTCTTGTCATAGCCACACCCAAAGAGAGCACCACAGCCCTGGGAATGGGGATGGAGGGAGCATCGTCTTCCTGCCACTTGGGCTCATGATCTGAGTCAGCCTCAACGTTCTGTCCCTCCCACCCCCAGAGCCAGGCATCAAAGCATGTGGGTCCTACCTCAGCTTTCAAGGCTACTTAGCCCAGGTTCCAACCTAGCTCTCTTACCTAGGATCCTGCGTCTTTGGGTCCCTCCAGCCCACATGCATGAGCCCCAGTCTCCAGACTGCTCTCTCTGCTCCCTGTTCCTTATTACACCCTGCCCTACTCCGCCTGTACTCATTACAAAAGCCAGAGCCTGGAATGTGTCTTCTTGAAGGATACCAAAGTGCTCAGGGGCTCAGTGATTGAACTGAGTACCCAGGGATGGCTTCTAACAGGCCTTGCACAAATACTTCCTTGTGCCTCTGTTTCTTCCCTTTGCACAAAAGTGTGCCCTCCTCTCACCGCACCCCCCACTCATGATGTCCCTCAAAGAGTCACTGATCTAAAATGCAGGCTCCGAGTCTCAGAGCATCCTAGACTTAGGGTTGGAAAAAGAAGGGGAACCTGCTTCCCACACACACAAACATTAGTTGGCCCAGGGCCCAGCTGACAGTTATCAGTTTGCTATGGAGCTTCCTTATACTGTCTCCTTCTCTTCCCTTCCCCTCACCCTGCCCCCAGACAACATTTCCCTAATAATTCTCAGGCTCCCATGGCCTCTGGGCTGCTGGGAGAGCTGAGGGATGAGGGACCAGGCCATGCTGGTAAGGCCTCTGTTCTGGCCTTGGCCTCATCCTTCCCCTCTCCCCTCTCCCTTGCCAGGGCTCAGCTCTCCTGCCTCAGAGAATAATCTGTCAGTCTCTGAGCTCCAGTACCCCTACTTCCTTGGAGAAACCCAAGCTCATGGCCACTTCTCCTCTCTGCTGGTAATCGCACCAAATTAGAGGATATTTCCTTTGTCCTTCTTACAGCCAGCAGGGAGGATACTTTCTCCCCACTAGACAGAAAGGAAAACTGAAGCCAGTGGAAAAGACTTACCTTGCCTGAGGTGGCCTGGATTGCTTGGCCAGAGGTGCTTCTCAAGGACCTCCCAACCCACTGCCAGCCTTTGCTCTCTGACCCAGCCTGTCCAGAGCTGCGGGGAACTGTTCAGAGTCACAGTTCCAGGTCACCAATGTAAGCAGCACAACCCAGAGGCTCTGGACACTGATCTCCCTGAAGACCACGGCCCCTAGTCCATGCCAGCCCCACCCCTGCCAGGCTAAGCCTCCTTACCTTGGCCCTGATGCCCCTTGATGAGCAGAAAGAGTGTGAGGGTAATTGCTTGCCCCAACATCCCCACAAGACAGAGGGATCAGGCCGGGTCCTCTCCCACCAGATGCTCTGCCCTGCACAGGCTCAGCAGCCACCCATCAGCAGGAGGCTGACGGAGAGCAGAACGGCCTCGCTCCAGCCACAGTTTCCTCAACTTGAGGCTGTTCTCATTAGCTGAACACTAACAAGGCCGTTGAGGAAGCCCCAGTCCCTGGACCTGGTCTGATAGTTCCCGCAAGCTAAACTTGCAAAGTCTGCCTCAAGTGGGCGGGTGTTCAGAGTTCACAGTGACTCACAAAACCAGCTTCAATATCTTGTCCCAAGCTCTGCCCCAGCCCAGCTGCTTTGTTTAAAGGACAGATGCCCAAGAAATTTTCCAATTCTATGCATCCTACTGGCAATGTGGAGGAACCTACATGGGGGCCAAACAGCCATCATCAGAGCCTGTCCCATCCCAACAGACATTGCGAAGGTGGAGGGGAGAGGGTTTGGGAAGGATGTGGACTGAGAAGTGGAACCCTAGATAAGTGGGTGAAATGTTGAAGAAGACAAGTAAGGGGCACTAGAAAAATCTAACAGGCCTGGGGAATCTCTGCAAGTTGATACCAAAGTTTAAGCATATGCAAATTAATTTTTTTTTCTTAAGAATGTGCTTTTGCCCTAGTTTCCTATCTGTACTTCTAAATTCCCTCCCTTCTTCTTTTTCTACTTTCCCGTAATAGTTCTTTATTCCTTCTCTCAGCTTCTCTCACCCAGACAGGATGTAGACCCATGTTTGCTTCCCCCAAGCACGCACTTTGATTCCACCCTCCAGAAAGGCCAGGTAGCATCTGATCCTCTTCATCCCGCCAGGGAGAGGTGGAGGCATCCCATCTTTCTCAGAATGCAATTGCTTTGAGACCACACCCCAGAGTTCTATGCCTTTCTCTTTCTTCTGCTTTCCCCTTAGCAGAAAATACTTTCAGTTCACTTCAGGTCAGTCTTTCTTCTCCTTTTCAATCTTTTGATCCATTTCCAGTCACCCTGTCTGAAGCTGGGCTAAGGGGAGGCAGACTGAAAGCCTTGCCTGCCAAAAAAGGCAGCAGTGATATTCCGGATGGAGCACTGGATTTGGAGTCAAAGATGTAGACTTGAGTTCCATTTCAGCAACACACAGCCTGTGTGATCCTGACCAAATTATTTTCTGAGCCTGTGGGCTCAACAATACTTGGCTCCCATCCCTTACAAGGTAGTTTCAGAATCAAATTAAAAACTGTACCTGAGAGGATGAGTGTAAAAAACTCTGGACAACGGTAAGGTTTTGTTTGTTTTCTTAAACAGAGACCGACACAGATTTTTCCAGCTAATCTAATGGTTATCAGCTCTTCTCTCATTTTTCTCCTCCCAAGGGGCAGTCCTCAGTCCTGGGAAATTTCCTCAGAGTTGATCTGGCCATGCCCTTGACCTTAGGAACTGGTGCTCAAGGCATGATAAAATAAGGAAGAGTAAATTTCCTCCCATTAAAGATGGAGGACAAGGGCCATCTGTTCAAAGCAACTAATGGACAACATTAATTAGGAATCTGGTTCACCACTCCTGACCCCAGCACCAGCTCCATCCTCTTCCCACCAGTCACGTGGATGACCTACCATCCCCTGGAAACTGAACTGGAAGCAGATGTACCACTTTGTGTCTTGTGGCCCTTACCATACTCTACCCCATGATAACTGCTACTTGTTCTACACACTGCCCTGCCTGACCTTGAGCTCTTCTACATGAAGTCTTTTCTCTCCTTAGTTTAGTGTTTCCAGAGCCTGGCCCAGTGCCTGGCTCTTAATAGTTGGTTATAGACTGTTGAGTGCTGAAGGAATGAATGAGTTCCCTAGAGAAAGCATTTCCCTTCCCTCTGAGATACACTAGTAAACTAAGTCACCATGGTCCCTGCCTTCATGGAATTTATATCTTGCCCTGCAGGATCCTTGTACAAAGAGCCATTCTGTGTAATCCAGCCACTTTAGTATGAAGACCCAAGATGCTACAAAGTCCACATAAATTCAGAAACTCCTGTATTCCCATTTCCCATGCATATTCCCCAGGTCTTTGTAAGTCTTGGACATTTAACGGTCAGTGACCATCCAAGAATTAATGTTTCATCAACCCTCACCCACTCATCCTTCTTTTTCTCAAATCACACTTTCACCATGTTTCAAGGAGTCAAGTTCATTCTAGTATATCCCAGTTACAACACTGATGAGTCCCCAAATCCACTCACTTCTTTTTTTTTTTTTGGATGACCACAACAAAAGCAACAATGATTGCATTTACGAAACACACTCATACTATGTCATAATATTGACATTCAGTCCAGGAATCCTCCACTGTAACAGCTCCTTTACTTTGCAGTGAAAATTGATTTGTATATTTTTTGTCTCTGAGTCCTTGTGGGATTTTCTTTTTTTATTCAAACAGAAAGTCACAAAAATTATAATCATCCTCATCAGTTCACTCAGTCCCATGTAATTAATTTGTTTTTTCATCTTTTGTTAGCACTTTTATGAATTCATCAGTTTTCCATTAGAGTTCTGAAAATGCTTATTCATTCAGTTCAGGAGTATAGTCAGTTACCAGAAACCTGTACTTGTCAGTCTTTTCCATGGATTCCGTGAAGATGAAACCCTTTTATAGGAACATTTTTGCAAAAGCCTCAGAGTACACCCAGAACTGTCTGTAAATGACAAAAGACTTAAAAATGACCATGGTTAAGGATTTGATGAAAGTTCATAATAATGCAATTGACAAGGAAATTTAGTTATTTCTGAGATATACATTTTAAAGTAATAGCTAGAATTATGACTTATAACATTATACCAGAACATATAATATTTTTAGAAATTTCACGTAATGTCTGAAACAATCCACCCACTTCTGAGACTAATTTTAAATTTGGGGTCCCTAAGACCACCTTCAACTTTGATAATTTACTAGAAGGCAATTTAATAGTAATCATTAACATGTTAAATACATATGCCCTTTCACCTAGCAATTCCCCTCTTTGAATTTACCCACAGAAATACTCTCACTAATACTTTCACAAATGCCCAAAGATAAGCAAGATTCTTCCTTATAGCATTGTTAAGTAAAAAATCCTAAATAACCTAAAGTTAATCAGTGGGGAACAGTTTAAAAATTATGGTGTATTCATTCTATACTACAGTATATTAAGAAGACTTTTAAGAGTAAAATAAATGTCTACATACTCACATGAAAAGAAGCTTAAGACATTCACAAAACCATCTGCATAATATAGTTCTCTTTAGGTGGACAAACTAATGTGTGTGTATTTATGTTCTCTGAATGGTTGTAAATGCAAAGAAACATGCCTGGGGAAAAATATTCATGTTGGGGACTTCCCTGGTGGCACAGTGGTTGGGAATCTGCCTGCCAATGCAGGGGACATGGGTTCGAGCCCTGGTCCGGGAAGATCCCACATGCCACAGAGCAACTAAACCCATGAGCCACAACTACTGAGCCCGGGTGCCACAACTACTGAAGCCCACACACCTAGAGAGCCCGTACTCCACAACAAGAGAAGGCACCGCAATGAGAAGCCCGCGCACAGCAACAAAGAGTAACCCCCGTTCTCTACAACTAAAGAAAGCCCGCGTGCAGCAACAAAGACCCAGCACAATCACAAAAAAAAAAAAAAATATATATATATATATATATATATATATATATATATATATTCATGATGGCAACCTTTAGATAAAGAAACAGAATTTTGGGTAGAGGTGAGTGAGTGACTTTTACTTTTTATTCCACATATACTTCCTGTCCAGAACTTTTTACAATAACTATATTACATGTGCGATGATTTAAAATACCAGTTCTGCAAGTTCCCAGGTTTTCAACTACATAACATAAGATCAATGTATTAGTGAGGCTTTCCAGAGAAACAGAACCCATAGGAGATATATAGACATAGATAGAGAGATAGAGATGGAAATGGAGATGGAGATAAAGAGATTTATTATAGAGAACTGGCTCATGAAATTATGGAGGCTGGCAAATCCCAAATCTGCAGAGCCAATGTCTCAGTTTGAAGGTCATCAGGCGGGAGAATTTTCTCTTACTTGAGGGAGAGTAAACCTTTTTTTTTTTTGGTCACTCAATATGTTCTGCAGTACTACACGACCTGTGGCTGGTTGAATCCACGGATGCAGAACCGCCTGTATGAGGGGCCAACTATAAAGTTATACTCAAATTTTAGACTTTGGTAGGGGCGGGATCAGCACCCCTAACCCCCGCATTGTTCATTTTTCAAGGGTCAACTGTATAGTATAAATCAGAATCTGATTTAGCATCCAATTTTATACTTAAATTGTTACATTTGAGTGTTTTGCAAAATGGAAAAGAAAACATAATGACTCTAGGTGCCCTGCCACCTAGTTTGTGAATTGCACCTACTTTGTGAATTATAAATTTAGAAGATCAAAATTGAGGTCTGAATGATAAGGTAATTTGTGCAAGCCAATGTTCCCTTTAATTTTTTGAGTTGTGGTACACTGGCACCTCTGAAAACAAGCACATGTGATCAAAGTTTCATACTGCAGTTAGGAACTTAAAACCAAATTATCTTGTTTTTTTAATGATATGAACATTCGCAATAAACCATAAATGAAATTTTCTTGACATGGCAAACTCTATTCTGGAGGATTTTCTTTTCTCCACATTGTTGTTTGTCTGTCATGTATAATCCATATCAGTGCTGACAGGTTTTCTGATTCCATGTGTGGTTACATCTACTACACAGGTTACACATGTCCACATACCCACATATTAGACCACAAAAAATCTTTCATTGTTAGTGTATAGGAATGCAAGAGATTTCTGTGCATTAATTTTGTATCCTGCAACCTTACCAAATTCACTGACTAGTTCTAGTAGTTTTCTGGTTTCATTTGTTTCTAGAATCCTAGCATCTTTAGGATTTTCTATGTATAGTATTATGTCATCGGCAAACGGTGACAGTTTTACTTCTTCTTTTCCAATTTGTATTCCTTTTTTTCTTTTTATACTCTGATTGCTGTGGCTAGGACTTCCAATACTATGCTGAATAATAGTGGTGAGAGTGGACATCCTTGTCTTGTTGTGATCTTAGAGGAAATGCTTTCAGTTTTTCACCATTGAGAATGATGTTTGCTGTGGGTTTGTCATATATGGCTGTTATTATGTTGAGGTCGGTTCCCTCTATGCCCACTTTCTGGTGAGTTTTTATCATAAATGGTTGTTGAATTTTGTCAAAAGCTTTTTCTGTATCTATTGAGATGCTCATAGGGTTATTATTCTTCAATTTGTTAATATGGTGTATCACATTGATTGATTTGCATATACTGAAAAATCCTTGCATCCCTGGGATAAATCCCACTTGATCATAGCATATGATCCTTTTAATGCGTTGTTGGATTCTGTTTGCTAGTATTCTGTTGAGGATTTTTGCATCTATGTTCATCAGGAATATTGGTCTATAATTTTCTTTTTTTGTGATATCTGTGTCTGGTTTTGCTATCAGGGTGATGGTAGCCTTGTAGAATGAGTTTGGGAGTGTTCCTCCCTCCACAGTTCTTTGGAAGAGTTTGAGAAGGATAGGTGTTAACTCTTCTCTAAATGTTTAATAGAATTCACCTGTGAAACCATCTGGACCTGGACATTTGTTTGTTGGAAGGTTTTTAATTACAGTTTCAACTTCATTACTTGTTCTTGGTCTGTTTATATTTTCTAATTCTTCCTGGTTCAATCTTGGAAAGTTGTACTTTTCCAAGAATTTGTCCATTTCTTCAAGGTTGTCCAATTTATTGGCATAAAGTTGCTTATAGTAGTCTCTTATGATCTTTTGTATTTCTGCAGGGTCAATTGTAATCTCTCCTTTTTCATTTCTAATTTTATTGAGTTTAGTCCTCTCCCTTTTTTTCTTGATGAGTCTGGCTAAAGGTTTATTGATTTTGTTTATCTTCTCAAAGAACGAACTTTTAGTTTTATTGATCTTTGCTATTGTTTTCTTTGTTTCTATTTCATTTATCTCTGCTCTGATCTTTATGATTTCTTTCCTTCTACTAACTTTGGGTTTTCTTTGTTCTTCATTTTCTAGTTGCTTCAGGTGTAAAGTTAGATTGTTTTTTGGAGATTTTTCTTGTTTCTTGAGGTGAGCGTGAATTGCTATGAACTTCCCTCTTAGAACTGCTTTTGCTGTGTCCCATAGGTTTTGGATCATCGTGTTTTCATTGTCGTTTGTTTCTAGGTATTTTTTTATTTCTTCTTTGATTTCTTCAGTGATCTCTTAGTCATTTAGCAGTGCACTGTTTAGCCTCCATGTATTTGTGTTTTTTACTGTTTTTTTCCTCTAATTGGTTTCTAATTTCATAGCTTTTTGGTCAGAAAAGATGCTTGATATGATTTCAGTTTTCTTAAATTTTCCAAGGCTTGATTTGTGACCCAAGATGTGATCTATTCTGGAGAACATTCCGTGAGCACTTGAGAAGAAAGTGTATTCTTCTGCTTTTGGGTGGAATGTCCTAAAAATACCAATTAAGTCTATCTGGTCTATTGTGTCATTTAAAGCCTGTGTTTCCTTATTTATTTTCTCTCTGGATGATCTGTCTATTTGTGTAATTGGGGTGTTAAAGTCCCCCACTATTATTGTGTTACTGTTGATTTCTCCTTTTATGGCTGTTAGCACTTGCCTTATGTATTGAGGTGCTCCTATGTTGGGTGCATAAATATTTATAATTGTTATGTTTTCTTCTTGAATTGATCTCTTGATCATTATGTAGTGTCCTTCCTTATCTCTTGTAACAGTCTTTATTTTAAAGTCTATTTTATCTGATATGAGTATTGCTGCTCCAGCTTTCTTGTGATTTCCATTTGCATGGAATATCTTTTTCTATCCTCTCACTTTCTGTCTGTATGTGTCCCTAAGTCAGAAGTGGGTCTCTTGTAGACAGTATATATAAGAGTCTTGTTTTTGTATCCATTCAGCCAGTCTGTGTCTTTTGGTTGGAGCATTTAATCGTTTTACATTCAAGGTGATAATCGATATGTATGTTCCTATTACCATTTTCTCAGTTGATTTGGGTTTGTTTTTGTGGGTCTTCTTCTTCTCTTGTGTTTCCCACTTAGGGAAGTTCCTTCAGCATTTGTTGTAAACGTGGTTTGTTGGTGCTGAATTCTTGTAGCTTTCACTTGTCTGCAAATCTTTTGACTTCTCCATCAAATCTGAATGAGATATTTTCTGGGTAGAGTAATCTTAGTTGTAGGTTTTTCCCTTTCATCACTTTAAATATGTCCTGCCCCTCCTTTCTGGCTCACAGAGTTTCTGCTGAAAGATCAGTTGTTATCTTATGGGGATTGCCTTAAATGTTATTTGTTGCTTTCCCTTGCTGCTTTTAATATTTTTTCCTTTGTATTTAATATTTGAAAGTTTGATTAATATGTGTCTCTGTGTGTTTCTCTTTGGGTTTATACTGTATGGGACTCTCTGTTTTCTGGACTTGATTGACTATTTCCTTTCCCATGTTAGGGAAGTTTTCAACTCTAATCTCTTCCAATATTTTCTCAGACGCTTTCTCTTTCTGTTCTTCTCCTGGACCCCTATAATACGAATGTTGGTGCACTTAATGTTGTCCCAGAGGTCTTTGAGACCTCAATTCTTTCATTCTTTTATCTTTATTCTGCTCCACAGCAGTTATTTCCATCATTTTATCTTCCAGGTCACTTATCCTTTCTTCTGCCTCAGTTTTTCTGCTATTGATTCCTTCTAGAGTATTTTTAATTTCAGTTATTGTGCTGTTCATCACTGTTTGTTTGCTCTTTAGTTCTTCTAGATCCTTGTTAAACGTTTCTTGTATTTTCTCTGTTCTGTTTCTGAGATTTTGGATCATCTTTACTATCATTACTCTGAATTCTTTTTCAGGTAGGCTGCCTATTTCATCTTCACTTATTTGGTCTTGTAGGTTTTTACCTTGCTCCTTCATTGTAACATATTTTTTGCTCTTCCTTTTTTTTTTTTTAATGGGTGGGGCTGTATTTCTGTCTTACTGGTCGTTTGGCCTACCAGCCCACTGGCAGGCAGAGCCAGATCCTGGAATTTCTGGCTGCAGGGCTCTGGGGGTTCTAGGGTTACTGCCTATGCCCTGGTGTGGGGGGCAGGGTCCTGGACCCTCTGGTGGACAGGCCATGTCATAAGGAAGGTGTCAGTTCCGGGAGTCTTAAGGCAGCCTGCCTACTGGTGGGTGAGACTGTGTCCCCGCCAATCAGTTGCACGGCCTGAGGCATCACAGTATTGGTGGGTGGGGCAGGTTCCAGTGCTAATAAGCTAGATAGAGGATTACAAAATGGTGCTTGCCAGCACCAGTGCCCAGGTAGTAGGACAAGTTCCCAAAAATGGCTGCTACCAATGTCTATGTCACCAGGGTGAGCTCCAGTTACCTCCTACCTCTCCATGAGGCTTCCCAAGATAGGCAGGTGGCTATGAGCTATAAGCTCCTTTCAGATTACTGTTTCTGCCCTGGGTCCTGGAGTGTGTGAGATCCTGTGTGCCCCCTTTAAGAGAGGAGTCTCTGTTTCCCACGGCCCTCTGGCTCTCCCAAAAGTAAGCCCTGCCGACCTTCAAAGTCAAACGTTCTGGGAGCTCATCGTCCCAGTGCAGGGCCCCCAGTCTGGAGAGCCTGATGTGGGGCTCAGAGCACTCACTCCTCAGGAAGAGCTTCTGCAATTGTAATTATGTTCCCATTTATGGGTCATCCACACAAGGGTATGAGTCATGATATATCAAGACTCCACTCCTCCTACCTAACTCCTTGAGATTCCTTCTCTATATCTTTAGTTGTAGAAGATCTTTTCTGTTAGATTCCAATCTTTCTCATCAATAGTTACTCTGTTTTAATTTTGTTGTGCCTATGAAAGGAAGTAGAGCTCAGGCCACAATCTTGGCCCAAGTAAGTCTACACAACAGAATGATAAACACAAATTCAGACAACGGCAATGTAGAGGAGCACATGGGTAGGTATAGGTTATTAATAACATTCCAGTTTTGGAGTTGGGTAGTGGTTTATAAGTGTCTAAGTCATTATGAAAAAAAAGGAAAGGGGGAGGGAGGGGTGGAGGAAAGGAAGGAGAGAGAGGGAAGGAGATACAGAAAGAGGACCGAATTGTCTCCCATGCATCTCTGCTGTTTCTTACAGCCATAAGTAAATGACCACTAATGTCACTTCATCAGGAAAACTTTCAGGTAATCATTAGTGTTGTTCACTCTGATTCAATTCACTTCTTTTTAGAGGCACATGGAAGACTGCACCTCTTATCTGTGAAGTTAAAAAGGGCCATGGACTTGTTCTAGCCAAGGAATGTAAGCAGAAAAGGTTATTTTCAGGCTGAAGCCTTTACCAGGCAGGGCACAAGTCAACATTGCCCTTTTCCCAGCCTCAGGAAATAACTCAAATATGTAGCCCTGGCTTGGTGGCATGCTTATAGCTGATGAAGAAACTAATCTTGGAGGTTAAAGGATGGAGTTCTGTGTTCTGTTGTAGGGAAAATGTTACATGTGTTGCCTGTGGTATCTCAGGAGGTATGTGATGTACCTACTGCACTGGAGCTTTAAGGGAAGACCTCTGGGAAACAATGTGAGCACTGCATGTCAGCTGCCTTGGTTCTATATTACAAAGGACAGGACCTCAGGGAGAAAAGGTGGTCTGTTTTGCAAGCAGGAGCAAAAGGAATAACTGATTCTGGGTCTTCAAGAGGTAAACAGTATGGAAAAATTTCCTTGATAAATCATCTTCAATCAGGACACACACAGACACACAGACACATATGCAGGCACTATATATATATATATATATATATACACACACACACACACAAAAATACCACTCCCAAAATCTTTGTCTCCATCCACCTCAGTCAAGAGCATGTATTTGCTATGTGGTATCTCATGTGCAATATAGTAACTAGTGACACAGACCCAACCTAGCAGCTGAGGGAGCTGAGCAATATTGTTTCTACATGATATATAAAACTTCTAAAATTTGCTTAGTAAAATTTGGGGGAGTAAAACAATACATTTTTAATTACGTTTGGATTTAGTAATCTTCCAGATGTTCATTCTTTGATCATCAACATACGGGTTTATTCTCTGCTGAATACTGTTTCTAACAAAGGACTATTGAGAATATGAGGACAAATGTGTATTCAGTGACCTACCAGAAAAGTGTGTAACTGCTGGGTAAGACCTCAAGCAGCCTGAAAACCTGGGCCTGGTGGGGAGTTTGTGATTGCAGTACAGGTTTGGCATATGCTGACATTCTGAAATACAGAGCTCTTAAGTTCCAAAATCCCAGTATTTGGGGTATAATAAAATATTTTAGTGTTTTTCAAAAATATGAAATCTGAATGTATATCTTAATATATATCTTGAGGAACACTTTGCATTAAAATTTCAAATTGAATAAAACTACATTCCTCTTAAAAAATGTCACCATATCCATTCCTTGCTTAAAAACCCATCCTGGTTTTACCCCAGTAAGTACACTAACATTTCAATCTTACAGGATATCACAGTGTACAGGAGTACTGAAAGCTTGTTTTGTAGTCACAACACCCTGGTGGCAGACACCGGTTTTAGGCCTGGTTATAGTCTATTCCTGCAATTTTTTGTTGTTGTTTATTTAAAACTTTGTAACGCTAGACATCTGAGAACTCATTTCTTGCTTTAATTCATCTGAACCCTTTGAGTAATTCATTTCCTTGATGTTCTCAAAATAGAAAATATTAGCTTAGCAAACATGGGAAATCACCATCTCTCTTAATAATTGCTAAAAGAGGCAAATAACTATTTGAATGCAATGTTATCAGTTACATAATAAAAGCTTGTCTCAGAATTATGAAAATACATAGGAAGAAGTGGTTGATTCTGTCACTGAGAAAGGGAGGTAAATATATTTTCTCAGAGAACTCATTGATCTGGGGTATGAATGATGTCAAAAGTTTTGATCCTGAGAGGAGTTTTTACTAAATCAGAGATTCACAAGTTGCCCTCTAAAGATGGTGGCAGGTCACGACAGTTTCCAGGGGTTGGCATACATCATAAAAAATATAAGAACAAAAATGTGGATTTTCCACTCAATTAGATGTATTCAAGGTAAAGAACTATATTTACTCTGTGATTATGTCCTTTCTATTTTGTTGTTATTAAAATGTCTTTCATGTAAAATGATATTAATAATAGATGTTAATTGACTTTTTAAAACTATATCTTACTTTTCTAGCAATTCATTTATCTTTCTTCAAACTTTCTATGTAGACTTATAGTTTCTGGTTGCCTGTACATACTTTTGAGCATATTGTGGAAATAAGTATGATGGTTTTATAATTTGTTTTGATCCAGTGAATGGGGTGTAAATCTATGTTGAGACTAATCTTCTCATATCTATATATATGTGTTTTTTTTTTCTCTTTCCTTCTCTGTTGAGCAACAAGGCAGCCTTTTCTACAGCTCCCTGACATTGGGAGAAGGGATAGCGATTAGTTCTGATTGCTCTTACCGCAGATATTTAGTCAATGTGGAGGGAGTCTCTTATAACTTTTCCCCACCTTGAAAATCCTGGATTTTTTTTTTTTTCTTACTGTGAAGTCATTTAGAAAACACACTTTGTCTTGTATCAGTGGCCTCTTGCATCTAGGTAAACCAGATTCTGCCCCTGGCATCAGTTGTTTGAGATGAAGCGGAGACCTTGATATCTTGCAGGAAGGGACATTACGTTTGGTTTTTTTTATGCGCTGCCTGAATTGTCATAGAACTCATACTGTATTTGCTTCACTTATTGTTCCTTAGAAACAAGAGCTTTGCAGGCTTCGTGTGGGTTCTGTTGGAGATGCATGTAGGGCTCCAAGTAAATCCTTCAAGTAAAGTGCTGAAGTCCACCCATTTCTGGACCAAAGATTATTTTATATCTTTCTCACAGAAGCTGCTCTTGAGGTTTTGTTTTGTTTTGTTTTTAAATATCTGGGAGACTATTGTCTTCAAAGCTTCCTGAAGTGTCAAAGCCTGAAATTTTTCCTTTTTTATTGATGTTTTTGACTTTTGTTTTTGTTTTTGCGGTACGCGGGCTTCTCACTGTTGTGGCCTC
The DNA here is from genome assembly GCF_964374135.1 of Grampus griseus. NCBI lineage: Eukaryota > Metazoa > Chordata > Mammalia > Artiodactyla > Delphinidae > Grampus > Grampus griseus. Next base: position 67,637,481 of record NC_139017.1, on the reverse strand, counting down.
TCCCGTTGCGGAGCACAGGCTCCGGACACGCAGGCTCAGTGGCCATGGCTCACGGGCCCAGCCACTCCGTGGCATATGGGATCTTCCCGGACCGGGGCACGAACCTGTGTCCCCTGCATCGGCAGGCGGACTCTCAACCACTGCGCCACCAGGGAAGCCCTGTTTTTGACTTTTATATTTAGTAAAATGTGCTCTACAAATATGTGCTCTAAATATTTAAAATATTATATATTTATAGTAAATAATAATAATGTTAAATGTTTGCTTTTTAATCTTTAATTAGCAAATTTTTAAATTTTGTAACATTATATTTTTCCCATTGAAGTAAATGAACTTTATGACAAGTTCCAAGTCTGTGATTCTCTGCTTAGCCTGAGAAAACCAAAATCCTTGTCTCCATTGGGCAAAGGATGTGGGCAGAAGCAACACGGGTTTTCCACCTAAAGGACACAGCAGCAATCCCCAGAGGGTCTGCAAGACAATCACAGGATCCCAATTTAGCAGGAAAATCTGCATTCCAAACAGCTGGTGGAAGAAGGGAGAGAGTAAGAGAACGCTCCTCCACCCCTTGGAAGGAAAATTCATGGGCTGTTCTTGGTTGATCATTAAGTCTCCCATCCCTTTCCCTTTGGGGTTTCACGCCTAGAAAAGAGAAAGGGAAATAAAAGTGATCACTAGGACACTTTCTGCACCTTGGTTATATTTTTTCAATGACAATGACCAGAATCTCTTTTCTGTTGTTTTCTTCATTGCCAGGAGAGGGGTCAGTGTCCACGAGTTACTTTCTTAGGAGCGATAATTCCTTCAAGTTAGTGGTTCAATGGAGTGGAGGTAACAGAGCTGTGCTAAGATGTTCTTGGCAGCAGGGTCTACCCTGCCTCAGAGTGGATGTCTCTGAGCTGCAGAGAACCTTCAGCACACTGCAGGCTCCAAAACTGGGGAGATGATTTCTGGGCCTTTGCTGGAGTCTCTTTTTCTTACCCATTTTAAATGGTCTTCCTGCCAGCCCAAAGGAGAACCCAGTTTTGTGAAATTCCCTTACTTCCAGACTGGATTTCCATGGATAGGACATTCTAAGGACATGAAGATGTGGAGAGAAAATAAGTGGAGAAAGCAAGTGGGCACCAAACCACCCATCGGGAAAGTGCAAAGAAGTGGGGAAAATAACAGTAAATCAATCACAGGGGTGCTGGGACGATTTGAAATCAAAATGGAAAAGAAAATTAAGCAACTCCTACCTCTCAATAAAGAAAAAAGTCAATTACAGCTCAACTGCAGATTTTTATGTGAAACATAAAACAACAGTGCTTTTAGAATATTACACAGTTAAAGATACCTGTGAATATACCCCACAAGTATCTTCATGACCTGGGAATAAGGAAAAATTTATTAAATAAGACACAAAAGGAACAGGAACAGTAAATTGCAATTCATTACAATTAAGAACCTCTGTTTATCAAAAACCCATAAAGTGAAAAGGCAAGGCCCAGAATGGGAAAAGAATTTGTAACACACATAATGAATAAAAGGCTGTATCTAGAGCATATAAAGAATTCCTAAAAATCCCACATGGCATTATCATTGTTATATGCACTTGAGTGGGTTATCAAAGGAAACAGTTTCAGAAGACTTGGCTACTTTAACTGTGGAGATCATGACAGGTTGGCTCCGTGTAACATCTGTCAGTTTGCTTTGTTGGCACCTTCACCCTACTTATTCCAGGACTGAACCATTTTCCTCCCCAAAATATCTTGGTGGGCTTCCCTGGTGGCGCAGGGGTTGAGAGTCCGCCTGCCGACACAGGGGACACGGGTTCGTGCCCCGGTCCGGGAAGATCCCACGTGCCGTGGAGCAGCTGGGCCCGTGAGCCATGGCCGCTGAGCCTGCGCGTCCGGAGCCTGTGCTCCGCAACAGGAGAGGCCACAACAGTGAGAGGCCCGCATACCACAAAAAAAAAAAAAAATCTTGGTGTTTATAGTTTCATCATCTAGATCTCACACATTACTAGTTAAATTTATCCCCAAATTTTTTATTGTTATTGTATTGATAAATGGGATCTTTTCTTCCATTATGTCTTCTAACTTGTTATTTAAATAAAGGGGAGAGTTATTGGTTTCTGTACATACAGTTTTGTCTCATGGTCCCACTGTGATGGGTTGTGGTTTGTTCTTAGTGCTAAAGGAGCAGAAATAATGTACAAAGAAGGGAGTACTCCTCCCCTAAAATGCCAAGAGAGTGGAACCAGAAGCCCAACTCTGTTGCAAGCCTAACATATAAAGGAAGACAAAGGCATCCTACAATTAAAAAGCAGCTGAGGCCAGGACAGGATTGCAGAAAGGGAAAGGATAGAATTGCCTATGATAAGGCTTAATGTGCTGCTGAGTGAATTGTTCAGCCATATGGAGACCAAAATATATAAGGGACCTCTTATGGGTTGAATTGTGTCCCCCCAAAAGATGTTGATGTACCAATCCCCAGTACCTCAGCATAGAACCTTAATTTGAAATAGAGTCTTTGGAGAAAATCACATTAAGATATGTCATTAGGGTAAGCCCTAATCCAATATGACTGGTGTCCTTATGAAAAAGTAATATTTGGACACAGAGACAGACACATCACGTGAAGTTGAAGGCAGAATTCTGGTGATACAACTACAAGTCAAGGAACGTCAAAGATTGGCGGCAAACAACCAAAAGCTAGGGGAGAGGCATGGGACAGATTCTCCCTCACACCCTTCAGGAGGAACCAGCCCTTCTGACACCTTGATCTCAGACTTTCAGCCTCCGGAACTATGAAACAATAAATATCTGTTGTTTAAGCCACCCAGTTTATGGTGTTTTGCTACAGTAGCTCTAACAATCTGATATAGGACCCTAACTAGGGAGAAGAAATTCTAGGACAGTGGTTCTCAAAGTGTGGTTCCCGGACCAGCAGCATCAGAATCACCTAGGAGCTTGATAGAAATGCAAATTCCTGGGTCTTCCTCACTTGTTATTTTCTGTTTATTATTTTTTTTTATAAAGGCCATCCTAAGGGTGAAAAGTGGTATCTCATAGTTTTGATTAGCATTTCCCTAGTGATTAGTGGTGTGGGACATCTTTTCATGTGCTTGTTGGCTGGTTCTATATCTTCTTTAGAAAAATGTCTACTCAAGTCCTATGCCCATATTTTTTTTTTTTTTTTTTTTTTTTTTTTTTTTTTTTTGCGGTACACGGGGCGGGCCTCTCACTGTTGTGGCCTCTCCCGTTGCGGAGCACAGGCTCCGGACGCACAGGCTCAGCGGCCATGGCACACGGACCCAGTTGCTCCGCGGCATGTGGGATCTTCCCGGACCAGGGCACGAACCCGTGTCCCCTGCATCAGCAGGCGGATTCTCAACCACTGCGCCACCAGGGAAGCCCTGGAAATACTTTTTAAACACAACATAAAAGTACTAATCATACATGAGGATACAGATAAATTGCACTTCAATACAGGAAATTATGTCCAGTGGTCAAAAGGTACAAACTTTCAGTTATAAAATTAGTCCTGTGGATATAAAGTACAGACTGGTGACTATAGTTAACAATACTGTATTGTACATTGAAAAGTTACTAAGAGAGTAGATATTAAAAGTTCTCATCGGGCTTCCCTGGTGGTGCAGTGGTTGAGAGTCCGCCTGCCGATGCAGGGGACGCAGGTTCGTGCTCCTGTCCGGGAGGATCCCACATGCCGCGGAGCAGCTGGGCCCGTGAGCCATGGCTGCTGAACCTGCGCGTTCGGAGCCTGTGCTCCGCAACGGGAGAGACCACAACAGTGAGCGACCCGCGTACCGCAAAAAAAAAAAAAAAAAAAAAAAAAAGTTCTCATCACAAGAAAAAAGAATTTGTAACTATGTGTGGTGGTGGGTGCTGACGAGACTTCTTATGGTGATCATTTCACAATATATAAAAATATAGAATCATTATGTTATACACCTGAAACTTATATAATGTTATATGTCGATTATATCTCAATTAAAAAATAATAGTAACAATTTAAAAATTATGTCTACAAAATACCAGCAAAAAAGTAAAAATGCAAGCCATGGAGAAACACATCAACATACTCCATAGGGTGGGTGTGCACACACACACATACACACACACAAACACACCAGGCCGTATATCGTCTCAAAAATCACATGCTTGGGACTTCCCTGGTGGCGCAGTGGTTAAGAATCCGCCTGCCAATGCAGGGGTCACAGGTTTGAGCCCTGGCCTGGGAAGATCCCACATGCCGTGAAGCAACTAAGCCCGTGCGCCACAACAACTGAGCGTGCTCTCTAGAGCCCGCGAGCCACAGCTGCTGAGCCCACGTGCCACAACTACTGAAGCCCGCGCACCTAGAGCCTGTGCTCCAAAACAAAGAGAAGCCACCGAAATGAGAAGCCCACACACCACCACAAAGAGTAGCCCCTGCTCGCCGCAACTAGAGAAAGCCCCTGCCTGCAGCAACGATGACCCAACGCAGCCAATAAATAAATAAATAAACTCACGTGCTCAGTGTTGCAGCCAGTGACTCTCATTCCAGCACACAGGGCATTGGGCTGCTCTCTCATTATTAAACACCCTGAACTGGACAAATCCTGCAACAAATTCCCCTGGAAAAGAAGAGGCAGAGAAGGGTCAAGTATTCAAAGGAAGAACTGGAAACAGCTTCCCTTTCACCAGCACAGGGATTCCCTACACCAACAAATGGATATGTGTGGGAGCCTCTAGGATACATTTCTGACTTCCCAGGGTGTTTCTGGTTTTGGAGCCTGAAATGGACCCTGTACTCACAGACACGGTCTCTCTAGGCTGGTTCCGTCCGCAGATGGCCTGTATTTCCTCTACACTGAGAATGGCGTCATCTACCAGACCTTCTGTGACATGACCTCTGGGGATGGCGGCTGGACCCTAGTGGCCAGTGTGCACGAGAGCCACATTCCTGGGAAATGCATGGTAGGTGATCGCTGGTCGAGTCAGCAGGGCAGCACGGCAGACTGCCCAGAGGGGGACGGCAACTGGGCCAACACGTTTGGGTCTGTAGAGGCGTCCACCAGTGATACAAGGTTGGTGGCACTGACCACCCAGCTGGGAAAGGGTGGAGAGTTGAGTGTGGCTGGAGCAGAGCGTGTGGAAGGGAGGGTGGGAGATGGGGATGAGGAGGTAGGGCTGGAGAAGAAGAAGGAAAAAAGTCCATGTCTTGAATCACGACTTTCTCCCACCGGGTCTTTTTGGGCGGTGGGGCCTTATCGTCTGCTGGCGATGGCAGGTGTCTGAGCGTTGCTGCCACCTGCCCCCCTGGAGCCCAGAGCTCTCAGCTCAACTGAGAACTGCATGTGTGGGTCTTTGGTTAGTGGGACCTCCTGGGCTGTTCAGGATCAGTGTGTGTGTTGCTCTGCAGAACCCTGGTTACTATGACATCCAGGCCCGGGACCTGGGCATGTGGCATGTGCCCAACAAGCGCCCCCTGCAGCACTGGAGGAACAGCTCCCTGCTGAGGTACCGCACCAACACGAGCTTCTTCCCGAATCTGGGACACAATCTGTTTGGACTCTACCGGGTGTATGGGGCTGCAGGCTGTTCACACTTCTTTTGGTGAACAGAGAGCCAAGTGTCTGGGGTGAAAAGTAAGTCTCCTCTGGGTTCTGTGTCACTAGCAGGTGCTTGTGCTTGGTTGTTTCTTCCACCTGTGGGTCAGGTGAACTCATGTGCTACCTCTCTCAGGAAGCTGAGCTGAGCACAGGATGAGGCCTATGGAGGATGAGAGAGGGGGTAGAGAGGGAGAAGGACAAGGGGCTTGAAGCTAGTTAGGAACCTAGCTATGGGGTGGGGGGAGAGGGAGGAGTCACTATTATTTAGACTGATTTCTGCATATTGACACCTGAAGGCTCTAAATCCCCAAATTCCCAATGTGGCAGCTTCTCTACTGTCCTCACACAACCTGTATCTTGGGTCCCTGCAGAAATACCCAGTGAAGTACGGATCAGGGAGCTGTCAGACTGACAATGGCCCAGCTATTCCTCTGGTCTATGACTTTGGTGATGCTGAGAAAACCGCATCTTACTACTCACCAGTTGGTCAGCGTGAGTATCTGCTTCTAAAGCCCAGTCATCAATCCTTCCCTGCACTCTTGGGGAAAGTGTAAATAACAACAATTAACAATTGTTAGCATTTGTTGAACACGTACAATGTGCCAAACTCTTTTCTAGGAACTTGACATGTGTCATTTAATCATCATTAGAACACTATGAAGTTAAAATTACTATCCTCTCCAATTTGTAGGATATAAACCCAGGCTTCTTAACCAATACCCCGTATGGCTCTTAAAATAGTAAAAACTAGGCTAATGTTCACAGGTGAGAACAACTTGCAAAGTGGCGAGAAATTCTCTATGGGTCATCTATGAACAGGGACACTGACAGCCTTTGTTCCATGCTACATATTCAAAGACTTTGTAGCACTAACATCCTTAGAAGACAGAGATATTAACTCTCAATGGATTGTGCTTCCTTTTGGCCTGGAGAGGCCAGAAATCAGCACCCAACCACATCTCAAGTCTGCATCAGGATGTAGCCTCTGGAACTAAGAGTAAAGGGCAGGCATGGTCTCAGCCCTTTATATAAGATTCAGATTCTCTAAGCGCAGAGTTCCTCCTCATACTCAGCCCCAAAGAGAATAAACTATACTCTCTGAAAAGGTTTGTAGTTGCTTGACGAGCCCAATTTACGAGCTGCTTGGCAAACAGACTAAATCTGCAACTGTTTTCCTGGCCCTCTTCACGTCACCCTGTGGGGATGGGACTCAGGGAAGCAGCACAAGAAAATGCTGGTACTCTGGCTACTGCTATGAATGTGAATAATACATTTCTTTGTCTCACTGTCAGGAGTTTCATATTTTCTGCCAGCGTCTATGAAACTGTGGCAGGCTAACTGTTCAGCTTACAAGAAGGGGAAAATCTTAGACTCATCACTGCTCTGGCCACCACCTTAAGAGTCATCAGGAGCACTACATTCTCTCTGTGTTCAGAAGATCATGTCTGCTGTGCCTGGGTGGGACCGAAAAGCCTCAAAGTTCTCACTGGAAATCTCCTTGGCTGTAGCTGGAGTCAGAGCAGTCAAGAGTGGTGGGGACACTCCTCTTGCTGTCCATGACTGGGGTCCATTTAGCTTAAAAGTGACTCAGATGAGAGGACGCTGGGTTGGTTTATAACTCACCACTTGCTTCACCACAACTTTCTCTTTCTCTTTTCTCTTTTCTTTCTTTCAACTTTCCTTGATGCTTCTAGGCAGGAAAGAGGAAAGAAGCGCAGGTTTTGCTCTCCCAAAATGTCTCAGGAGAACGGGTCGCTGCTAGAGGATGTGAAGATAATTCTCATTAATAGTCTGGTACAGCTGACAGCAGCCTTCCTGGTCATCAGATCCCAGCCCCTGCCCACTTCACCAGTTCAGCACTGCGCTATGAGGCCCCAGAGGTCAGGATCCTCTCTGCTATGACTAGCTGACCCACAGTCTAGTACAGGCTTAACACTTGCATTCTTCTGCTCAATTAATTAAAAGTGAAAACTATCATTACACCTACTGTGAGGATGGGGACTAAAGAAGGATATTCCCTGGACACAGCTCTGACCACCCAGCTCCCTCTGGGAATCCCTGGGCCAAGGCCATAGCAGTAGGAGTAGCTAGAAGGGAGCACAGTCTTTATCACGGCTCCCTGAGCCTCCTAAGCCACACAGAGGCACAGAGTGCAGCCCCAAGACATGCCTTAGCTTCAGACCAGAGAGGCCAGCAGTCAGCACCCAGGCCGCATCTCAAGTCGGCTGCAAAGTGTGGCTTCTCTGCATCTACATAACTCCCCTCTGGCCCAGGACCTCAGCCCAGCTCTACTCCTTCTGCTCCACTGCACACCTCAGGTGAGCTGAAGAAACTGCGGCTCCTGAGTGACTGACCTGCACTCGGCCCTCTGCTGGCCAAAGAGAGGAACAGCAGGAGACGGAATCTGGCCCCCCCCCACCCCCGGCCCCAAAGGGGAAAGGAGAGGCACAAGGTCATTGGCTTGTCCATCTTTTCCTTCCATCCTTGCTTTTTGAACTTTCTGAGTAAGGAAACCTCAAATGGAAAGTGATGGGCTTATGAACATTCTGGAACCTCCTGGAATAGCCCCCACCTCTATCCAATGCTACAAATCCTTAAGGGGCCATGGGCGCCTTTCTCTGAAACTTCCCATCTCTGAGACCAAGACCAGACCTGAGCTGGCATCATGGCTCCCCACACACTCAGATCTTGTCTCAGACTCAGAAAAACCTTCCTCACAGCACGGAGAGCTCCCTCCTTCATTCCTCACAGATGCCAGGAGCTGAGAGTTCCCAGCCAAGTGGAGACTCAGAGCTACTGCCTCTGCAGAGAGTTCTGAGGTGGGTGAAGTGCTGAACCTTTATAGGGAGAGCAAACCACGAGGGCCCTGCCGAGCCCTGCTCACTTCAGGCTGCAGGTCCCTCCCTCGGGAGTCCTTCCCTTGAAGGTCCCCGGGCCTTGAACCCTGGCACTGAGAAGGAATGTGTGACTGGCTGGAGGGGCAGGGAGCAGTGCCCTTGGTCACACTGGTGACACTCACCGTCTGAGGAGGGGGAACCCTGCTGGGTCAGAGCACATATAGTGTTACATTCTGTAACAGACTTTCAGGATGGATGGGACCTTACAGTTCTTCCCTGCAACCTGTCCTGCTCCCACCTCAGTCAGATGCTCCAGTGCCTCACACATCTCTGTCAAGACGGCATCCTTCAAGTCTCTCCTGAAACTTCTCCGTGAAGCCTTCCCTGACACACCCACCCACAGGCAAAGCTAATGGATTTTTCCCCTGTCCTACTACTGGGCTTTGTCCCAACCCAGATTGTGACATGTTTCACACTGTCATGTCATCTTTTATTTACTTTTTGTTTAGAAATAATTGAAAATTTACAGAACATTGCAAAAATAAAAATAACACAAAAACTCATATATAGCTTTTACCTAGAGTCACCTATTGTTAGTATTTTACCCCATTTGCTTTATCATGTATGCCCTCTCTTCATGCATACACAAACACACTTTTTTCTGAACAAGTTGAGGTAAGTTACATACATGAAGACCCTTTCCCCTAGATAAGTGTGTATTTGCCTAATAGCGATATCCTCATATATAACCACATGCAATTATCAACTTAATACTGATAACAAATGTTCTATTTTTGCTCCTTAATCTTCAGTTGGCAATTTTTTTAATTTTGTAACTTTATATTGTTTCCCATGGAAGTAAATGAACTTCATGATAAATTCTAAGTCTATGATTCTGTGCTGAGCCTAGGCTGGCCCTGAGAAAACCGAAGTCCTTGTCTCCACTGAGCAAAATATGTGGGCAGTGGCATCACTGGGCTTTCCTCCTAAAGGACTCAACAGCAATCCCCAGGGAGTTTACAAAACAAGCACAGGATCCCAACTTAGCAGGGAAGTCCTCATTCCAAGAAGCTCATCAAGGGAGGGAGACAGTAAGGAAAAGTTCCTCCACCCCTTGGAAGGAGAACTCAGGGGCTGTTCTGGTCTGATGATTAAGTCTCCCACCCCTTTCCCTTTGGGGCTGCAAGCCTATTGTAGAACTATCTCTCCTTTCAATCATGTCCATCTTTGCTTTATATATTTTAATGGTCTATTATTAGTTGCATAAATGTTTATAATTGCTATGTCTTCTTGCTGTATTGAAACTTTATTAATATATAATGTCCTTTGTCTCTTGCAACTTTTTTAAATTTAAAGTCTATTTTGTCTGATATTAGCGTACCGACCCTGCCCTCTTTTTGTTAATATTTGCATGGAATATCTTTTTCCCTCCTTTCACTTTTATTTACTTTCAACACATTTGCATCTTCAGATCTAAAGTGAGTTTCCTGGAGACAGTATAAACTTGGATCATGATTTTTTAATCCATTCTGCCAATCTCTATCTTTTGATTGGAGAATTTATTCCATTTACATTTCAAGTAATCACTGATAAGGAGGGACTTACTTCTGTCATTTTGCTTTGTTTTCCATATGCCTTATAGATTTTCATTTCTCTTCTCCTGCATTACTGTCTTCTTTTGAGTTTAGTTTATAAAATTTTTTGTAGTGAAACGTTTAAATTCTTTTCTCATTTCCTTTTGTGTATATCCTATGGCTATTTTATTTGTGCTTGACATGGAGATTACATGTAACATACTGAAGCTATAACATCATATTTGAATGTATACCAGCTTAACTTCAATATCATATAAAAACTCTCTTCCTTTATAGCTCTCCACCCCTCAGTTGTTGTTGTCACAAAATTACATCTAACATTGTGGTCCAAAAACATAAACTAATAATGTTTTTAATGCATTAGTCTGTTAAACTATGTAAAAACAAGTGTACTTTTAGTGTTTGAATTATTTGCTTACATGGATGTCTCTCCCTGCCGTTCCCCTGACTTTGCCCTCTTTCCCACTGCACTCTACAACTCAATGAACATGTCTTTGTTTTCTTTACATCTGTTTCAGAGTTTACCACAATGCATGGCACAGTGATTCTTCAGCAGCAGAAAGGCCCAAAAATGTCTTTTTAATGAGTGAGTGAAATTGAATTGAAGTAGACTTTTCAAAACTCTCAAGAATAAAATATAATAATAGCTAGTATGTATCAAGCAGTTAGCATAAGCCGGGCACTCTTATAAGGGGTGTAATGTTATTCCATTTAATTTTTAAAAAACAATATGTGAGGACTTTACCATTATTATCTGTATTTTATTATTATGTGTATGATCTGTATTCAGTTAAAGAAACTGAGACTCAGATATATGGATAACTTTCCAAGGACCAGGTGAGTTTAGGGAGCCAAGATTTAGACTAAAGACATCTATAAACATTTTTGAAGTTATCTATATTGTCTGTCTGATAACTTTGTGTCAATTTTTATTTCTACCAGTAGAGATTTAAAGGGTCCATTTCTTTCTTTTTCTTTTATTGAGGTGTAATTGACATACAATATTATATTACTTTTAGGGGTACAACATATTGATTCAGCATTTATGTACATTGCAAAATGGTCACCACAATAAGTCTAATTACCATCTGTTACCTTACAAAGTTAATACAATATTATTGACTATATAACCCATGCGATACATTACAACCCCATGACTTGCTTTTTTTTTTTGCGGTACACGGGCCTCTCAATGTTGTGGCCTCTCCCGTTGCGGAGCACAGGCTCCGGACGCGCAGGCTCAGTGGTCATGGCTCACGGGCACAGCCGCTCTGCAGCATGTGGGATCTTCCCGGACCGGGGCACAAACCCATGTCCCCTGCATCGGCAGGTGGACTCTCAACCACTGCGCCACCAGGGAAGCCCTTGCTTTTTTTATAACTGGAAATTTGTACTCAATCTTCTTCACCTACTTTGCTCCCCCAAGCCCCCTCCCCTCTGGCAACCACTAATCTGTCCTAAAAGAGTCCGTTTCTGGGCTTCCCTGGTGGCGCAGTGGTTGAGAGTCCGCCTGCCAATGCAGGGGACGCAGGTTCGTGTCCCAGTCCAGGAAGATCCCACATGCCGCGGAGCGGCTGGGCCCGTGAGCCATGGCCACTGAGCCTGCGCGTCCGGAGCCTGCGCTCCGCAACGGGAGAGGCCACAGCAGTGAGAGGCCCGCGTAATGCAAAAAAAAAAAAAAAAAAAAGAGTCCGTTTCTTGAACCCCTAGTCAAGGATTATATTTGGCTACAAATAATAGAAAAACTTATAGCAGCTTAAATAGTTCAGGGGGTTATTTATCACAAAACAAAATTTTCAGGGGTAGACAATGGAGGACTGATATGAGACACAACAGTCTCAAGAGGGTACTTGACTTCTTTGATGTTCCTGCTTCACCATCCTTTGTATATATATATTTTTCAGCCTCATGAACACAGAATGGTTACTGTCTCTCCAATCATCATATCTGTATTCCAGGGAGAAAGAAGAAAAAATAATGCACAAAGAGCAATTAGACTTCTGTTCACTAGCATTTGTTACATGGCAATTTCTAGATAGTAAGGAGGCTGAGAATTTGAATATTTTGCTACTGACATTAAAAAAACAAGGAGAAAAAATGGGATTGGAGTCATGAGCTGAGTCCACCATTAGAAGCTATGATTTATCATGTTTTTATCAATTTTTAATTTTTTTTAAAAGCAAACTTCTCATCTACATTTCTTTGATTATTAATGAAGTTGAACAATGGTAACTTTGGAATTCTGATCTTAGTTGTACTAAACCTAGAAAATAATTTAGAAACAATGGTCATTTTTAAATGCTTATTCTATCATGAAACTTTGTCTCTCCATTTATTTTATTTACAACTCCTTTTCTTTAATGGCTCATTGTCTATAAATCTGATTCTCAAACCATTGTTCTCTCTCAAGGGTGATATTTCAGGCAGTGTCATTGGAGAGATCCCTTTGACGTCTCTATATAGTCATGAAGAGAACTCTCTCAGGTAGCTGAGACCACATCTGTTTTTACTCACTATTCTATCCTCAGTGCCTACCAGGTAGTAGGTGTTCAAAAAATTATTAAATCCATGCTTTAATAAATGAATGTGTGAGAGGGCAGACAGCAGAAGCAAAAAGAACTACAATCCTGCAGCCTGTGGAACAAAACAGAAAGAGAGACAAGATGAAAAGGCAGAGGGTCATGTACCAGATGAAGGAACAAAATAAAACCCCAGAAAAATAACTAAATGAAGTGGAGGTAGGCAACCTTCCAGAAAAAGAATTCAGAATAATGATAGTAAAGATGATCGAGGACCTTGGAAAAAGAATGGAGGCAAAGATCAAGAAGATGCAAGAAATGTTTAACAAAGACCTAGAAGAATTAAAGAACAACAAACAGAGATGAACAATACAATAACTGAAATGAAAACTACTCTAGAAGGAATCAATAGCAGAATAACTGAGGCAGAAGAACGTATAAGTGACCTGGAAGACAGATGGTGGAATTCACTGCTGCAGAACAGAATAAAGAAAAAAGAATGAAAAGAAATGAAGACAGTCTAAGAGACCTCTGGGACAACATTAAACACAAAAACATTCACATTATAGGGGTCGCAGAAGGAGAAGAGAGAGAGAAAGGACCCGAGAAAATATTTGAAGAGATTAGAGTCAAAAACTTCCCTAACATGGGAAAGGAAATAGCCACCCAAGTCCAGGAAGCGCAGCGAGTCCCATACAGGATAAACCCAAGGAGAAACACACCAAGACACATAGTAATCAACTGGGCAAAAATTAAAGACAAAGAAAAATTATTAAAAGCAGCAAGGGAAAAATGACAAATAATATACAAGGGAACTCCCAGAAGGTTAAGAGCTGATTTCTCAGCAGAAACTCTACAAGCCAGAAGGGAGTGGCATGATAAACTTAAAGAGATGAAAGGGAAGAACCTCCAACCAAGATTACTCTACCCAGAAAGGATCTCATTCAGATTCGATGGAGAAATCAAAAGCTTTACAGACAAGCAAAAGCTAAGAGAATTCAGCACCACCCAACCAGCTCTACAACAAATGCTAAAGGAACTTCTCTGAGTGGGAAACACAAGAGAAGAAAAGGACCTACAGAAACAAGCCCAAAACAATTAAGAAAATGGTCATAGGAACATACATAACGATAATTACCTTAAACATGAATGGATTAAATGCTCCAACCAAAAGACACAGGCTTGCTGAATGGATACAAAAACAAGACCCATATTTATGCTGTCTACAAGAGACCCACTTCAGAACTAGGGACACATTCAGACTGAAAGTGAGGGGATGGAAAAAGATATTCCATACAAATGGAAATCAAAAGAAAGCTGGAGTATCAATACTCATAGCAGATAAAATAGACTTTAAAATAAAGAATGTTATAAGAGACAAGGAAGGACACTACATAATGATCAAGGGATCAATCCAAGAAGAAGATGTAACAATTATAAATACATATACACCCAACATAGGAGCACCTCAATACATAAGGCAATTGCTAACAGCTATAAAAGAGGAAATCGACAGTAACACAGTAATAGTGGAGGACTTTAACACCTCAATTACACCAATGGACAGACCATCTAAAATGAAAATAAATAAGGAAACAGAAGCTTTAAATGACACAATAGACCATATAGATTTAATTGATATTTATAGGCCATTCCATACAAAAAGAGCAGGTTACAATTTCTTCTCAGGTGCACACAGAACATTCTCCAGGATAGATCACATCTTGGGTCACAAATCAAACCTCAGTAAATTTAAGACAATTGAAATCATATCAAGTATCTTTTCTGACCACAATGCTATGAGATTAGAAATGAATTACAGGGAAAAAAAAAAACGTGAAAAACACAAACACATGGAGACTAAACAATACATTACTAAATAACCAAGAGAACACTGAAGAAATCAAAGAGGAAATCAAAAAATACCTAGAGAAAAATGACAATGAAAACACGATGATCCAAAACCTATGGGATGCAGCAAAAGCAGTTCTAAGAGGGAAGTTTATAGATATACAAGCCTACCTCAAGAAAAAAGAAACATCTCAAATAAACAATCTAACCTTACACCTAAAGGAACTAGAGAAAGAAGAACAAACAAAACCCAAAGTTAGCAGAAGGAAAGAAATCATAAAGATCAGAGCACAAATAAATGAAATAGAAACACAGAAAATAATAGCAAAGGTCAATAAACTAAAAGCTAGTTCTTTGAGAAGATAAACAAAATTGATAAACCATTAGCCAGACTCATCAAGATAAAGAGGTAGAGGACTCAAATTAATAAAATTAGAAATGAAAAAGGAGAAGTTACAACAGACACCGCAGAAATACAAAGCATCCTAAGAGACTACTACAAGCAACTATATGCCAATAAAATGGACAACCTGGAAGAAATGGACAAATTCTTAGAAAGGGTATAACCTTCCCAGACAGAACCAGGAAGAAATAGAAAATATGAACAGACCAATCACAAGTAATGAAATTTAAACTGTGATTAAAAGTCTTCCAACAGGGGCTTCCCTGGTGGCGCAGTGGTTGAGAGTCTGCCTGCCAATGCAGGGGACATCGACGGTTTTGAGCCCTGGTCTGGGAGGATCCCACATGCTGCGGAGCAATTGGGTCCGTGAGCCACAACTACTGAGCCTGCGCGTCTGGAACCTGTGCTCCGCAACGGGAGAGGCCACAACAGTGAGAGGCCTGAGTACCGCAAAAAAAAAATAATGAAAACACAAATGATTGAAGACTACACCAAAGTTTTATTGCCCAACTTATTTCTAACTTAGTTGATTTATTCCAGAAGGCCCTTCCTGACTACTATATAAATCTCTATCCCACAAATGCTCTTTGGTTTTTGTTTTAATTTAATTAATTAATTTATTTTTGCCTGTGTTGGGTCTTTGTTGCTGCACGAGCTTCCTCTAGTTACAGTGAGCGGGGGCTACTCTTCATTGCGGTGCTCGGGCTTCTCATTGCAGTGGCTTCTCTTGTTGCGGAGCACGGGCTTTAGGCGTGCGGGCTTCAGTAGTTGTGGTTCACGGGCTCTAGAGCACAGGCTCAGTAGTGGTAGTGCACGGGCTTAGTTGCTCCAAAGCATGTGGGATCTTCCCGGACCAGGGCTCGAACCCGTGTCCCCTGCATTGGCAGGCAGATTCTTAACCACTGCGCCACCCAGGAAGTCCCTATATTTATTTTCATACTGTTAGAGGTATATCTTCAGGGTAAATTCCTAGATTGAATTTGAATAGGATTGAAACCGAGTTCCCCTAAAACTGAATTCTCCTGCTCAGTTTATGATTAACCTCTCAATCCAAAACTTTATTCACTTTCTTGTCCCATCCCTGTTCCCCTCAGGATTGAGAAGTATCAAAGAAAAGGAGGAGATTGAAAAATGAGCAGGACCCTGCAGGGAATTCCCAGGTACAAAAAGTCCTCCTTGTCCCCTGTTTCTTGTTTGTAGAAAAAGGATTTTGTCCCTTAGGCTTTCTCTGAGTTCCAAAGAGCAGACTCAAACAGTTACTTATTAGGGAAGTGAGGGGATGCAGAAAAAAGGAAAAGCAGTCAAGCAAGAAAAGTAATGATTGCTTAACAATATTTCAGCCACAGAACAGTGTTCTATTTCCTCCTCAAGGGAGTAGATAACAATCTGATGCATATCTTTGAGTTGTTCTGTAGAAACTAGGACACTCCCCCTCCCCCCGCGCCCCCAGGTATAGGATGGTGACTACATGTTGACGACAAGCACATAGACCCCAGACTGGTTGGAACCAGAAGGTTGGTGATTAAGATTCCTGAAACATCAGGAATTCCCTGGCAGGCCAGGAGTTAGGACTCTGCGCTTCCACTGCAGGGGACACAGTTTCGATTCCCTGGTCAGGGAACTAGGATCCTGCAAGCCACATAGAGTGGGAAAAAAAAAAAAGATTCCTGAAACATCACCCTGTTACCTCACCACCAACCAGTCAGAAGAAATTCCATGAGCTGCAATCCTCACCCCGAATGTTACCTTTAAAAACCCTTTCCTGAAAGACATCGGGAGTTCGGGTCTTTTGACCACAGGCTGCCCATTCTCCTTGCTTGGTGCCCTGCAATAAATGCTGTACTTTGCTCCACCACAACCTGATATCAGTAGATTGACTTTGCTGCATGGCAGGTGAGTGGACCTGAGTTTGGTTTGGTAACATGATGGCCAGGTCAAATTTTAAATGTATATGTACTTTTGTTACGATATTGACAAATCGCCCTACCTTTTGGTTTGTGTGGGTGTGTGTCTGTGTGTTTTTAAATATTTATTTATTTATTTGGCTGCGTCAGCTCAGTAGTTGCAGTGCGTGGGTGCCCTGAGGCATGTGGGATCTTAGTTCCCCGATTAGGGATCGAACTGTGTCCCCTGCATTGGAAGGTGGATTCTTAACCACTGGACCACCAGGGAAGTCCCGCCTCCCTTTTGTATTCACACCAACAACATACGAGTGTCTGTTTCCCCCACAGCCTTGATGACCAAGTGTATTATCAAATGAAGGGGAGAAGAAAATGCCACCCCAAAATATGTCTTTTTGGTATTGAGGAGGAAGAAATTTTCCTCTACCCAACTAGGTTTTTCTGGCTGGTCTAAGAAATAAATTGACATGAGACAGATTAACAGGAGCAAATCAAACCAATTTAATTAATAACATGTATACAGGGCAGAGACACAGGAAAACTGAGTAACTCACCAAAGTGGCCAAAGCCCTCACCTTAAATACCATCCTCAGCTAAAGTCAAAAGAGAACGTTTAGGATAGGGGCTGTCGGTTATGGGAAGCCACCGGGAACAGCACAGTAAACAAGGGTGATTGTGATGCAGATTTAAGTCATTGCCTTCTCCATTGCTAAGAGTTTCCAGAGATTTGATCCTCTTCCTGTTCCAAGTACAGAGAAGATACACCCTTACAAATGGAGATTTCCCTCACAAATGTAAATGTTTCTTACAAAAGGGCAACTCCTACTTGGTTTTCAGAGCCCTTCCCATGTCTGCTGTTCCTCAGAAAACAACCAGCTCCAAACAATAAATATGCCAATGAGACATATTTTAAAGCGGCAAATTCTGCTCCCCTACATTGACATAAGGATTATCTTGAGTTGCTTACTTTTTAAAAACAGCAGACACAGGAAAACTCTGAAAACCAAGTAGAATTTCTCTTTGTAAGAGAAATTTGCATGTTGAAGGGAAATCTCCATCTGTAAGGGTGTCTCGCTTTCTGTACCAGGAAGAGGAGCATGACCCAGTCTCTAGAAACCTCTTATCAATGGAGACAGCACAGACTTAAATCTGCATAACAAACCTTACTCTTTTTACTGTGTTTTGCCTGAAAACCTCCCATAACTAGCTCTGGGTCCCCAACACCCCCAACATTTTGTATCTTTAGCTAGAGATAGTATTTAAGGTGAGAGCTTCAGCCATTTTGGCGAGTTTTCCTGGAACTCCCCCATGTGTACTGGAGGTATATGTTATTAAACTTCTGTTCTTTCTCCTGTTAATCTTTTTAATGTTGGAGGGAGGGGGGTTCCTCAACCAAGAACTTGGAAGGGTAGAGGTAAAGTATTCTTTCCTCCCCCAAGCTTTTTAAGTTTTTCCGGGGCTTCCCTGCTGACGCAGCGGTTGAAAATCCGCCTGCCAGTGCACGGGACACCAGTTCAAGTCCTGGTCCGGGAAGATCCCACATGGTGCAGAGCAGCTAAGCCTGTGCGCCACAACTACTGAGACTGTACTTTAAAGCCCGCGTGCCACAATTACTCAAGCCCGTGCACCTAGAGCCCGTGCTCCACAGCAAGAGAAGCCACCACAGTGAGAAGCCCACGCACCGCCACGAAGAACCAACGCAGCCAATAATAAATAAATAAATAAAATAATAATAAATTTTGCCAATCTGATAAGTGAAGTTAACTATTTTTTTATTTTATTTTATTTTTTTGCGGTACGCGGGCCTCTCACTGTTGTGGCCTCTCCCGTTGCGGAGTACAGGCTCCGGACGCACAGGCTCAGTGGTCAAGGCTCATGGGCCCAGCTGCTCCGTGGCATGTGGGATCTTTTCGGACCGGGGCACGAACCCGCGTCCCCTGCACCGACAGGCGTACTCTCAACCACTGCGCCACCAGGGAAGCCCAAGTTAACTATTTTTAATTCCTCATACTTAACTCTATGTCCAGGAAATCATGCCTGTAACATAGCATCACGTTTGGAAGAACAGCCTTGCCAGAAGGGTCTAGCTCCACCTGGTGGTTACATATCTAGTTGCAGGAAAAGTACTGTACCTTTACTTCAGGGATATTTGTGCCTTTGCACATTTGCTTACCTCTTAAATCTCCTGCCCCTTCTTCCCTAATGAAAAAAACTTGTATTCTAACCCCTTTCCTATTGGCTACAGCATGTGCCATATGCCAAACTTTGTGAGTTAAATGACCACTAAAATAATCCACACCCACAGTTTGCTGTTTACATTAACCTGGCTTCACTACGTGAAGGTCTGCATTAACAAGACCTTACTAACCCAGGAGACTCTCGCCCAGGAACAAGACATCCCGACAAAGTGTCCTTAGCGTAAAATGACTCATCAAACAAGAGTAGCTAGGAAACCCTTCCCTAGCAAATATTTCCCACCACTCCCAAATTATTTTGCCACAGAGTATGCCTAAACTCAATCAGCAACCCCTGCCTCCCCCCACAGTGAAATACCCCCTGTAAACCAGACTCCAGAATTCCCATCAATACCCTACCTTTGCACCCCCATTCTGAGACTCTACAAAGACTTTATCAATGGCGTTCTCTCTGTTACTCCAATAAGCAAGGAACTCGGTTTTGCCTTACCAACAGATTATTTTGTGGTATTTTGGGGGAGCCAGCTTTCAACTTAAGAGAGAGAGTAGTACCTTTATCACCAAGTTCCAGACAGGGGAAAGGTAAGGGATTGGCCTTTGTCATGCCAGACATCGGGCTTCACCCTCTTACCAACCTCATTTCACAAGTACACCTGTAGTTTAGTCCTTTTGTCCATTAGACTCTTTAAAATATTAGAGGGTGCCTTGGTCCATTTAGGCTGCTATAACAAAATATCATAGACTGGGTAGCTTATGAACAACAGTAATTTATTCCTCACACTTCTAAAGGCTGGAAGTCTGAGACTGTTACTGAGTCCAAGCTCACTCTGCTCACCTCACGACAGGCCAATAAATCAGGAGACGAGGTGTTGAGGCAAGGAATAGTGACTTCATTCGGAAAGCCACAGACTGAGAAGATGGCGGACTAGTGTCCCCAGAGAACCATCTTATCGGGGTCTGAATGTCAGTTTCTTTTATAGAGCAGAGAGGGAGAGGAGGTGAGGAAGTAAAGTAAAAAGGCCATTAGTTTTGCCTGGCTTGGCCAGCATATGGGAGGGGATGTGTTAGTTTCTTCTTTTCTGCAGCCATTCACAGGTGGGCAGGGTTCCCTGAGGCAGGCCGTTATGTATGATTATAATAACAAAAGCAACGAAAAGCAAAGGTTAAAGTCAAAGAAACATATCCAACATGGAGTCAGATTTTGCTCTTGCCTGTTACAAGATCAGGGTGCCAGTGTGGTTGAACGAGGGCTCTCTTCCTCATTGCAGACTTTTCCTTGTATCCTACATGGTGGAAAGGGCCAGGGAGCGCTGTGGAGCCTGTTTTATAAGAGCACGAGTCCCATTCTTGAAGGCTCCACCCTCATGACTTAAGCATCTGCTAAAGGCCCCACCTCCTAATACCATCACCTTTGGGGGTTTGGCTTTCAGCATATGAATTTGGGTGGAGCACAAACCTTCAGACCATAGCGGAGGGCAACTTTAGATCACCTGGACCTTAGGCTCTTTTCTAATGTTGGAGACTAGAGATTGTCAGCACCTGCTTCCCCCACTAGCCAGCTTCTTTCCCCCCAACCTATTTTCCTTTTATTTCTTCTTTTCTTTTTTTCCTTCTCTCTTCTACATGCCCAAGGCCTAAAGGTGACACTATAAGGCCCTATCTCAGGACTAAACAAGTTTTCAGTGAATAGGAAATTTGACCTGCATCCGTAAAAAATGCTTTCTTGAAACAGACTTCAGATCCAGCCCTGGATTCTGCAGGCACCACAGGGAGCCACAGGCAAGAGCCCCAAGTTGTGTCTTCCTGGTATCACTCACATTGAATTCTATGAGAGTGACACCTCTGGCCTGCAATGCCTCCTAACATGACATCTCTTACCCGTGAATTTTCCAAAAAGCCTCTGGAGTTGTGTACCGAGTGACAGTGCTGGGGTGGTTTAGGGAAGCTTTCCAATAGCTCTTTTCCATATAGATAATCATGTTTCTGTAACCTTGGTAGAGGCAGAATAGTGAGTCTTTAGAATTTGGGCTCTTGGAGCCTGTCTGTCTGGGTTGGCATTCTGGCTCTACGACTTACCCCTCTATGACCTTGGGCAAGGCACTAACTTCTTCCTGCCTCAATTCCTCATCTGAAAATGGGGATGAGAAGAGTACCTATCTTTTAGGTGTGAGGATTAAATGAGTTGGTACATTGAAAGGAATAGAATCGTGCCTGGCACTAATGAGCATTCCAGGCCAACTATTACTATGTAAAGCACTACACAAATACAGCTTCAGCTCCTGCCCTCCAACCAGATTGCTGCGCCCTAGGGAACAGCTTCAGCTAATTCACCTCTTCTGTGGTTCCGAAATGTGTAACCCCATGAGGGAAAATATAAGGCTGTTTTTCACCTAAATCTGCTTATCTAGAGCTCTAAAGAATGCTCATGTTTCTCACATCTTTTTTAATCTGGGATGGCTTTACCCAACAATGACATCTCTTTTCAGCCTGGACATCTTTAAGGATTTCGACCTGTGTTTTGTGGCGTACTCCTCTCCAAATACAGACATTGAAGGGTAGCAGAAAATGCCACCCCAAAATATGCCACTTTGGTACATTGATCATTTCGAGCTGAAGGGAATGAGAAGTGGATACAAGAAAAGCCCTCTGCCCTTCCCCTAGTTGCCTAAAAGCAGAACAGAAATTTGTAAAGGTGCCCACCTACCTTCTCTACCAGGAAGGACAGAAGTTAATCACCAGAGACAACTCTAGGCCTTTAGCCCAGAGACGGCACCAGAAGAAATCCACGTAACAAACCTAACCCTTATCTCGCATTAGTTTTTCCCATATACTTACTTTCCTACAATTTGCCAGCCTAGAAAGTCCTTTTCCTTTTGTCTCGTCACTTCTTTAAAAATGTATTTTTCTTTTGTTATGATGCTGTATATGCCCAAGTTCTAACCACTCTTTTGAGTTACTCATCTGAGTTCTCCCTGTGTATGCATGACACACGTTAATAAAGTCTGTTTCTTTGTCTCTTGTTAATCTGTCTTGTCAGTCTAATGACGGGGCCCCAACTCGAGAACCTAGGAGGGTAGTGGGAAAAAGATATGTTTTTCTTCCCCTGCAGCATAGACTTCAGGTGTTCTGAGTGCAAACAGAATTGGAAGTCACAAGCCTTTTAGGAATGTTGCCAAAACATTGGTGGAAAAGGGTGAGAGAGAGGGGCCTGAGGCTTTAGTTGTCCTTTCTCCTCCTTTATCCCTCTGGCCACACAGCTCTTGCCAGGCTCCTTTCACAGCAGGATAAAGAGACCTCATTCTCAGCACTCAGCCTTTCCTATATGGGTTGATGTCTCCCTGAGGAAGGTTTCAATGTGTTCCTTATTGGCCACCTCAACATCTTAAACCGTGAGCTGGTCTCAGGGGTAGGAAGAGCAGCTCTGAAAATCCAGGAGCCCAGCCCACTTGGAAGGACTCAGCACACCAGAGGGAGGGAATGAGGCCACTTCGTTCTCTTCTCGGCCCTGTACCCTGTTCCACTGTCTCCACTGCCTATACACCAAGAACAAAATGCACGTTTAAAAATTCAGGGCCCGGGGTCCTCTGTCCCCGAGCTCCATTCAGCTTATTTTCATTTGGATTCCACACAAAAAAACAAGAGGTAATAATGCTGGTGACAGGGCTTCCCTGGTGGCGCAGTGGTTGAGAGTCCGCCTGCCGATGCAGGGGACACGGGTTCATGCCCCGGTCCAGGAGGATCCCACATGCCGCGGAGCGGCTGGGCCCGTGAGCCATGGCCGCTGAGCCTGCGCGTCCGGAGCCTGTGCTCCACAACGGGAGAGGCCACAACAGTGAGAGGCCCGCGTAGCACGAAAAATAATAATAATAATGCTGGTGACAGCCAAACATAGCAGCTCCTCAGTTATCTTGACTTATTTAGATCTGGGGACACGATACTCATTCATTCACCATTTATCGATTGGCATGATGTGCCAGGCACTGGGCACGTACCCTGACAAGCTCCCTGCCCTCAAGGAAGTTGGTGACATCAAACAAGGAGCTATAAATAATAATTTATTACTGAAAATGACTGTAGTATTATTTCCACATAGTTTAAGAACCAACTAGAAACAGAAACTGGATTTAAGTGCTGTTCTAAAATAGTGGGGGTGAGTCTCCCTGCTAGTTAAAACACCCTCCTCCCACATCACTTCTCATTGACATATTGGTTTTCCATTCACTCCTTTCTCTCCTGCATGCTCCAATGATTTAGCTCTTATTCTTGTCCAGCTGCTCCCACTCACTCTGTTGTCTGAGTTTCTTTCTCCCCAGGGACGTTACAGACCCGGGCCAAAGAAATCTTAAAGTCTGCATTCAAAACCAAGTGAGGGGGGACTTCCCTGGTGACGCAGTGGTTAAGAATCTGCCTGCCAATGCAGGGGACACGGGTTCGAGCCCTGGTCCGGGAAGATCCCACATGCCTCAGAGCAACTAAGCCCGTGCGCCACAACTACTGAGCCTGCGCTCTAGAGCTCGTGTGCCACAACTACTGGAGCCCATGCTCTGCAACAAGAGAAGCCACCGCAGTGAGAAGCCCACACACTGCGACAAAGAGTAGCCCCAGCTCGCTGCAACTAGACAAAGCCCGCACAGCAACGAAGACCCAACACGGCCATAAATAAATAATTTTTTTAAGGGGGTTAGTTGCTTTCTTTTAACTTCAACTATGAATAAAATACCAACGGCCCTATCACTACGTGAAAAAGTGGTCTCGAATTTATGTGGAAGGGAAAGTAGACTATGGTGAATACATGGATAAAAATAATGTGAGGTGACAAGCAACAACGGTTATAACTGATAACATATTTCTGAGTAACCAGACAAAAGAGAAGGCATAGAGTGGATGATTCTTCTCTGGCCATTGTTTGGTACAGACTCATTTCCAAATGGTGTATAGTCTTTACAAAAGATCTGTTACTCGTGTCACAACATGTGAAAATCGTGAAATTCACATCTCAGTGTCGACAAATGAAGTTTTAGATGAATACAGCCACACTCATTCATTGTCTACGGATGCTTCCTTGCTACAACTGCAAAGTTGTGTAGAGACTGTGTGGCTCACAAAACCTAAAAAGTTATCCTGTAGAGGCAATTTTGAGCTGCTGGGCAGATACCATGAGCCAAGCTCACCCTCCCTATTTGAAAAAAATTTTATGGGGACTTCCCTGGTGGTCCAGTGGTTAGGGCTCTGTGCTTCCACTGTAGGGGGCAGGGGTTCGATCCCTGGTAGGAGAACTAAGATCCTGCAAGCCTCACTGCACGGCCAAAAAAAAAAGAAAAAAAATTATAGAAAAGAAGTTGTCATTGAAATTAAACTGTGGCAGACATGTCCGAGGAATACTGTGGAGATCTGATCCCTTTATGAGCCCTGTGGTAGATGAATGTGTGGAGATGGTAACTAGCGGGCAACAGGAAAATATCAGAATGGTGGTAATACGAATAGTATCATCATGTTAGAAGACGTCCAGCGTTTATAACCAAAGGCTGTGTTCACCAGAGGAATCAATGGCTTCTGCACATCCCCCATCCAGAGCAACTGTTTTCCTGATATAAAAATCGGGTTGTGCATATTTTCTTATCAAATTTTCTTTTTAAAAACACCTTCGTGTTGAGGTCTATCCTGACGGGGCTTTTTCTGTAAACCTACACCGTTGGAAACGCCTCATAGAGTAATGGTGTGGTTTCCTTTACTCATAGAACTACCTGTTAGATCTGTGGGAAAGAACTACAAGACAGAGCTTCCAAGTAAACTATGAAAAACCTAACAAACGTTTTTAATCTTAGGTATTGGCATATCCCAATGGTCTGTACTATTCTAGGGTGTGATGGCTTAGGAGCGAATATGATTTGAACCCAATACATTTTTAGAGGATGTCAAATTCAGAACCAGGCAGATCCATCTCCTGACCCTAAACATGGTCCTAAAGTAAATCGCTTGAGGAAATTGGATCCCAAAGATTACAGGTGGGGAATTTTGAAGTGTGTCCATATTCCACGGGAGATCAAAGAAGCTTAACAAAAAGAACTGTGGGCTGACTCACATGACAACTTCTTTTTGAAAGGGCTATTTTATCGTGAAGATTATGAGTTTGGAGGAACTAAGGTGATTGGCAGTGGAAAGAATCAGACCATGTGAAATTCCTTAAAAATTTATTGACAAATAACTTTGTCTATGTTACACATAATTTTTTTAAAAAAACTTTTAAAAAATAAATAAAAAATAAAAACACCTTAGTAGGGGACTTCCCTGGTGGTGCAGTGGTTAAGAATCCGCCTGCCCATGCAGGGGACACGGGTTCAAGCCCTGGTCCGGGAAGATCCCAAATGCCATGGAGCAACAAAGCCCGTGTGCCACAACTACTGAGCCTGTGCTCTAGAACCCACGAGCCACAACTACTGAGCCTGTGCACCACAACTCCTGAAGCCCACGTGCCTAGAGCCCATGCTCCGCAAGAAGGCACTGCAATGAGAAGCCCACACACCACAACAAAGAGTAGCCCCCGCTCACCACAACTAGAGAAAGCCCACGTGCAGCCACAAAGACCCAAGACAGCCAAAAAAAAAAAAAAAAAAAAAATTTGTAAGTCAAAAAAAAAAAAATTATCTAGCCATTTATTTGAAGTTTGTCAACTCCTGGCCTAGAATATCCAGTTTGGAAGCAGTTATGGACAGCTCTTATAATGTGAGGTACTGTAAAGTGCTTTACAGATCTTGTCTCATTTAATTCTAAAAATTTCATAGGGTGGGTATTATCACCAATTTTTTAGATGACAAAACTGAGACCCAGAGAGAAAAATTTGCCAACATCGCAGAAGGTGGAATCAAACAAGGTCTGCCTGACTCCAAAACTGCTATTCTTTCTTCCATACAGCACCTCCTCCTTGAAGCTCTGAAGGGCACATTCTGAATTATAACCAGTCTTCTTAGACATCATCCATTGGTCCTAATTTTCTGCCTTGGGACCATCCACCCAGTAATCTTCAAATATCTAATTTTATCTCGTCTGAGTCTTTGATTCTCTGGGCTTGACATTCTTTTATTAAGCTTCTAGATGGCTTCTAGTTTTAAGTCCCTTCACCACCCAGATCACTTTCTATGAACATATTCTAGTTTGTCTATAATCATCTTAAAGTTTGACATCTAAAATAGATCTTGATACAGGGGTTTAGTACCATCAGCAAAGAGTATCCCTCTGGTTCTAGACATTCTACATCCTTCCAAATTTATACATGAAGAATTGGTTGTGGGAGCCCAAAAGCAGAATCTTAACACTTATTACCACTGAACTTCACCTTCTTAAATGGAGTTTATCATTCCTGCCTACTGAGATCTTTTTGACTTCTCATTTTGCAAGCTGATGAAGTTGTTGTTCTATCTCCTTGCCATCCACAAATATGCCTGCCTTGTTTTTCATTTAGGTCACTGGCAAAAATGCAGCGATGTTATCCTTCATTCCAGAAGGTGGCGCTCATAGGCCCTCCATTTTACCAAGAGCTTCATAATTGCTTGTCTCATTGTCCTATAGATACTGTTGGGGTAGTCACAGTTCAGAGAAAACCCCAGGTGGACATCACTACTTTCAACGTCCTCTCCTAATTCCCACATACCTACCTCTACAGGGAAAGTAAACTTCTATCTCCAGCTCCTCCTCCAGCAGGGTCACTGTGAGCAGGACATATGCTATCCAGTCTCTCCCCAGCTGTCTTGAATCCCAGATCTACTACTTGCCTAGTACTGGTTGTGTGAACACGGGCAGGTTCCTGAGCATTTCTGTGCCTCTTTTCCCCATCTGTGAAATGGGGATAGTAGTAATACCCAGTAAGGAAGTTAGTGGATGCTAGTAATTATTCAGCAAGTTACTGGGCAATTCCCTGGTGGTCCAGTAGTTAGGACTCGGTGTTTTCACTGCCATGGGCCCAGGCAGGGTTCAATCTCTGGTTGGGAAACTAAGATCCCACAAGCTGTGCAGCGCGGCCAAAAGGAAAAAAAAAAAATTACTTCCGTCAAAAAAAGTTCCATTTCATATTAGATTTTTACAGCTAGTACCAAAGAAGGGATAATAAATTGGAAGAGCTACAAAATTCGAGATTTTTTTTTCTTAAAGTGCAAGTTGTACTTTTTCTTCATTTATCTCCTTTACTAAGCTGTCCCCATGCCCCCATAGAACATACTGTCCTCTCATTCAGAAATGGACCAACCCCATTTCCCACTTTCCCCTCCCCTGGCCTTGATCTGCAGATCCTGTTGAGACAGGGACAACAAACACATCCTTAATGTCCAATCATTTTATCCCTAATCAGGGTGGGTTCATGTCTAAAACACTAATCTCTATGAATTACCCTGTTCCTCAACCCCTAAGTCTCCTTTTAATGTAGGAAATGTCCATTTGAAGTATTCCCATTCAAGTACAGGCCAATGGTAAGTTAAACTGAAATCTAACTACCAGACTATTTATTTAGAAGGATATCCCTAATCTCTTTCTTAAAAAGACTACAGGAAAAAAAAAAAAAAAAGACTACAGGTAAGATTTTTGAATGTTCAAGTCACTTTGGGGGTCCCAATTCTTTTAAGCTAAAACTTCAGGACTTAAACTCAATGTGAAAAATAAACATTTATTACAAAAATTAGTTGTAACATTCTAAAATGAAAGCAGACAAGGTGTTTTCCAACTCAAGGGACTGTTGTAAGCTGGAGCGGTAAAGTCCAAGGCTGGTAAATAACTGACTTATACTCCTCACAAGTCGTGACCTAGGGAGTGAAGAGCCATTTGCTTCAGGCTTGCAGGCACAATGATTCACCTCTGCTTCCCTGTGGCCTTTTCTCTACATCCCTCCCACCCTGTCCCCCAGCAATGATACAAAACTGAAACGTACTTCAAAAACCTCATTCTTACTGAACCGTTTCGCAATCTCTACTTTTATTGCCTAATTAGATTCTATTTCCAACTGGAAAGCTTATTTTTTATTGGTGCGTGACGATACGATTTGGTTTTTGTTTTTCCTTCTGGATCCTTGATGAAAAGAAAACTCAGTTCTGTGATGGACTGTCAGATGAGGGAACAGAACATGGCAAAGTGGCGTTTAGTATCCTCCACAGAAATTAGCAAAATCAATCCTAGGAGACCCCTTATTTGCCCTCTTGCTAGTGAATAAATAGACTGGGGTTGCTGGGGTAGAGGGAGAAACAGATGTAAGGGCAAAGAAGGGTCAAGATGGTGGGCAGGACTACCCTGCTCGCTCCTGCTCTCCTTACACCTACCCCCTAAATAGAGAAGTAGGACTACTTTAAACTACTACTAAAGGAGTGATTCTGAGAATGATTTGAGAAATCCTGCCTCAGGCTCTGGAGCTGCTTTTCCTGTAGCCTCAGGGAAGTATATTAGTGCATCTGGCTGACAGAGATGGCAGGGTGGGCATTTCTCCTCTCACTGGGTGGATCAGACCAAGTAGAACCCAGAGTACACCATCACTTCACCCGGGGTGCCCTTCTCCTGCCACAAGAGGACTCTGGAAATGAGGGTCCAACGTCTGCCTTGAAGGCAGGAACCAGGAAGGGGTAGGACAGTGAGCTAGGGACCAGCCCAGGTTGCTAGGAAGCAGGGCTTTGGGGATTTTCTTGTTTGTACTAAGAAGGAGCCTAGGTATTTCATTTCTCCCATTCCCACAGTACAATCTCACCAAAGAGTTAAGAAGCCCTCCAACACACACTCAATTTCAGTATAGAATTGATACCACACACACACAGACACACACACAGACACACACACGTGCTCAGCAGAGCTGACTACTACACAAATTCCCACAACCCTGCAGACACATCTTAAAAGTGTGGGTCCAGTTGTTCCAGCCAAGGGAAGGGTGATGGCTTGAGCTACCAGCTCCAGCTTTCTTTTCTGTAGATCAGTGGTTTAAAAACTCTTCTGCTCCGTGTGCCCTGAAAGCTTACTATGATCTCCACAACCAAAACTCTTGTTTTCTCCACAGACATAGTTGCTGCCAGTCTGCTTGTGTTCAGAAAGAGGACGGTGCAGGAGGACCCCATGGCGCTTCCGGCGGGAAGACAGAAGAAAGTGGGCTGCAGAGGCAGAAGAGACTTGACGTCGTCACCACACAACCATTTCAGCTGCTCCAGTCTCCAGTCCCCACTCTAGAACAGCTGGTACCGGTCCTCAGTACGGCAAGAAAGCACCAAGGAACCAAGCTCCAGATCCCTCCCTATGTGAGGACCGCTGCGCGCAGGGGGCAGTGAGTGCCCCGCCACCCTCGCAGTCTCCTTGGAAGGGAACTCAGCAGGCATCAGTCAGGACTTCTGTCTGATCCCTCGTAGGGACGGGGGATGGGGGAAAAGAGCGTTAAACAAGTCCCAGGCCACTCAGCAGTGGTGGGAAAGGAAGGGAGGCAGGAAGGTAGAAGGTGCACATGGCAGACATTATTTGAAAAACACAACCTAACTAAGATAAAAGTGAGGGCCCCTGTGGGGGCTAGAAGACAAATAAGGCATCCCGTGAAACTACAGACATCAGGGGCCAGAGTCTGGTAGCACCTGAGTAAGGCAAGCACAGAGGACGGGAGATGAGCTGGACCAGGGTCACACCAAGAATGATGAGGTCTGTCTGAATTCCCCCTGGAGAAATAAAACATTCGCGTCAACTCTCTACAGTCTTCTTTAGCTGATAATCCCCTGAATACATATAAACACAGTCTGGAAACCCCTCACTCCAGCCAGGAGGACCTCCCCATCCCAGGGCAGGCATACTCACATCTCTTCGAGCAGTGGGCTGGCTGTAAATCACCTTCTTATTCGAGGTCCTGCGGACAAGTCAGAAGATGGAGACGCTCAGTCCCCTAGTCCCTCTCCTTAACCTCTGCTTGTTAACTTTAGAGGCCGGGACTGAGAACTTAACGGAAGCACAGAGTTCTCGGTAGGGAGGTTTGGGTGCAGGGAGAAAGGACAAGCACAGGACCATAGTGGATAGGGCTAGAAATCCAGATGTTTTTTCTCTACCAGGCTCGTTGCCTTCCCCTCCAACCCCTTCCCCCGGGGAACATCTCAGCTTCAAACCGTATACATCCATGTACTCAACCTTAGAGAGCTCTAGGACAGCAGCTCACTCACCCTTTCTTTGCTCCTGAAAGACAAGAAATGGGACCATGAGTGTCAGCAGGGTAGAAGACAGCATGGCGCAGGAAGATGGGGGACCTAGCGTGTGGCCCTGAGATACGGGTGACCGGCGCTCCCTGGGAGGTAACCCCAACACACACGGGGCTCAGTATCAGGTCAGTACTCAGGTGGCACCCAAGAACCAGGCCCTGAAATGGGGATGATACAAAGGAGAGCCTTTGAGGTCAAATACTTACTGTCGAAGTAGCCTCGGTTATAGGCGAACCAGATGCCAAAAATCAAGACTCCAAGGAGAATGAGTGTTACAAGGACAGCTGCCACGATGCCCCCTACATTCAGCTCCACTATGGGACACAAATGAGAGGTCAGGCACCCGAAAGCTCGTTCATGGTATTGCCAACATTGCCAAAGCCAGGACGGAGAGCAGACCCCAAACCCCACCCTGGGGTCTGAGCCCAAGCCCCAGCCACGCCCTCACTCACCAGCATCCATGTGCACAGTGTCTGACTTCATGGGTGGCCCGAACCCATTCTGCGCCTCACAAGTGTAATCTCCAGCATCAGAGGCCGACACGGGGTCAAAGATCTGGAGGGCAGAAGACGAATTGGCTTCCTGCTTGAAGAAGCCAAGTACCTGTCTTTTATGTCTCCTGATCCTAATGCCAAGGTTACCTTGTTGCTCGCCCTTCTTCCCCACTTTCGGGGGTTCTATAACCCTGCGACCCCCTCATACACATCTTTTACCCTGACCCCGTCCGTACCAGCTCCCCTGTCTTATGGTTCAGGGTATAGGAAGAGTTGCTGAAAGCACGGTTGTTCTTGGGTTCCGTAGGCATCGGTACCCCATCCTTGAACCAAAAGTATTCAGAAGGTGGGGAACCGTCTGTCTCTGAGCAGGTCAGCACTGCTCGGGTCCCGATGGTAGCAGAGGCGGGGACACTGATTGTAGGCTTGGATGGAGGCACTGGGAAGGGAGAGAAGGTACTTGTCACAAGAGCAGGACGGCTGCCTGAAGGCCAAGTAGCATGACACTCCCATCCATCAGCTCTAGCCTTCCTTCCTTACTATGCCCTTAGTTTCCCCCTAACCAGGGGCTCGTTCTTCTCTGACAGCACCAGGACTCTGAACACCCCCCTCCCCAGCCCCACCGCCACGAGTATTTTCACCATCAGCAAGCTCCAAAGCTTAGCAGAGCCTGCTAAGGGTTTAGGGAAGCAATTGATTTTGCAAGCCCACACA
Organism: Grampus griseus; assembly: GCF_964374135.1. Classification (NCBI taxonomy): domain Eukaryota; kingdom Metazoa; phylum Chordata; class Mammalia; order Artiodactyla; family Delphinidae; genus Grampus; species Grampus griseus. Next base: position 67,606,181 of record NC_139017.1, on the reverse strand, counting down.
GAAGACCTGTGGCACGTACCAAGCACAATGAGCTCGACAGTGACTTCCCCATAGGTGTTGCCGCCTTCGTCAGAGACCATACAAGTGTACATCCCCGTGTCTTTCCGGGTCACAGAATGGAAGGTGATGCCACTGTCCGAAAAAGTAACTCGGTCCTCATAGGAAGCTACCAGGACAGAGGAAGCAGGGGCAGAGTGAGCTGGAAAGCTAAGAGAAGCTGGTGACGGTGGCACCCAAGGCACAGGGGGCTCTCTTCTTCCCCCAGGAAAGGCGACAGGAAGGCCCTGGGGACTTCAGCCCCAGGGTGAGCCCCCTGCAACCTAGGCAGTCAGCAAGGAGGTGGAGCGATTCACCTGTGATCTTGTTGTTATAGCAAACGAGGCTGGTGATGTCGCCATGGGCAAACTTCCACTCCACGCGGGGAGAGGAGAAGCCGGAGTAGGAGCAGGACAACTTGGCAGCTACAGACAGGATCAAAGTGAGTGGGAGGAAGAAACAGCAGTAAATGGAGAAGCTGGGGAAATGGCCCCAAAGCAGTCTGGGCTGGATGTTCCCCAGGGGTCTGCACCTGCTCACCTCCCTTCCCTTCAACTCCCGCCACCCTCCACAGCCCCTCCCAACTCACGTTTATTCTCAGCAACTCGGACTACTGGTTCAGAAGTTTGCACTGCACCCCTGCCCAATGCCAGTGAGCCTGAGAAGAAGAAGAGAGGTGGGTCCATCAGGAGTGGACAGAGGAATGCTGTGGAGAGGGAAGAGCAGTCCCAGCTGATGGGCATCTAGGGCTGGGACTCTCCATGCTGAGATTCCAAGGTCAAGGGTTTCAAGAGATTCACGTGCCTCTCGGATCTCACACTTTCTCACCAATATTCTAAATATCTTTTAAAAATGTTTTTTGCTACAATTGCAGGCTAATACTTGTTTTAATCAATGGAAATAAAAGATTTCCTTCTAATGCAATTTCTTTATTTAAAAAAATTTTTCCCTGGGCTTCCCTGGTGGCGCAGTGGGCGAGAGTCCGCCTGCCGATGCCGGGGACGCGGGTTCGTGCCCTGGTCCGGGAAGATCCCACATGCCGCGGAGCGGCTGGGCCCGTGAGCCATGGCCGCTGAGCCTGCGCGTCTGGAGCCTGTGGTCCGCAACGGGAGAGGCCACAACAGTGAGAGGCCCGCGTACCGCAAAAAAAAAAAAAAAAAAAAAAAATTTCCCTCTGTGACTCCCAATAATCTAATCAGATTCCTCCTAGTCCAAGAGCAGCTTTCTAAATGACATTTCATGGTTCAGAGAAAGCTTCTCAGCAAATAATTACAGTCACTTGTCAGACAATCCTGGCAGGAAGCCAGCAAAGCTGGAGGCAAGGGAGGGAAGAAAGGGAGGAGCCATAGTAGGATAATAATAATACATTTGTAGGGCCTTTTGTGCTTTTGAAAGTGTTTTCACATACAATTATATCATTTGATCCTTGAAACAAGCATGACAGATCAGCAGGACAAACATTATCATCCCAGTGTCACGTGAGGAACTAAAGTAAAGAAATGTGCCTAAGATCACACAGCGGGTTCTGGACCAGAAGTGGGCTCAGCTCATCTCATTAGAATCTCCTTCTGCCCAATGGAGAAGAGAAGGAAAATGTGGTGTGTGGTGGAGGTGGAGAGAGGAGGTGAGCAGAGGCAAGGCTAATTAAATAACATGGTGGGAGAGAGGCAGCTGGGCTCACAGGAGGGGCCCACACATCCCAAAATAAGCACCAGTGCCAGGGGATCCTAGGATGGTGTGATATAGTTACCAACCTGCACGTACACAATTACTCTCATTCATGTTTTCAAAGCTCAAACTCATGAAGGCTGCTTTATTCATAGCTTTAAGTCAAAGTCCTGTCTTCTTTAGATAAATGCAAGTATACTTTTTCATTATTAAATTACCCAGGTAACTGAATATGGTCTCTTGACCCTGAACCTCCCTTTTCTTATCTGAAACATGATGGGTTTGAACTAGATGTTCTCTGAAATCCTTTAGGTTCATTTTCTTTTTCTTGTTTCTTTCTTTTCTTTCTTTCTTTCTTTTTTTTTTTAAAACCTGAAAGATTAAGTGGGGGGCTTCCCTGGTGGCGCAGTGGTTAAGAATCCACCTGCCAATACAGGGGACACGGGTTTGAGCCCTGGTGTGCGAAGATCCCACATGCCGTGCAGCAACTAAGCCCACGAGCCACAACTACTGAGGCCTGCGTTCTAGAGCCTGCGTGCCACAACTACTGAAGCCCGCGCGCCTACAGCCTGTGCTCCGCAAGAAGAGAAGCCCCCGCACCGCAACAAAGACCAGCCCCAGCTCGCTGCAATTAGAGAAAAGCCCGCAGGCAGCAGTGAAGACCCAACACAGCCGTACATACATACATACTTACATACATAAATAAATAAATAGAAAAAATAAAAGATTAAGTGGCTGATCCAAGTTTTCATAGCTAGGAAATGGCAGAGCTGAGATTAGCATACAGGTCTCTCCTATACCTCTTTTTTTCCCTTATTATACCATACTTTTATACACCATGCTGATTTTCAGAAAAGCCACTAGTGTAATGGAGGCAAACTATGTACTAAAATATGATTCTTTTAAAAGTCAGGTCCATTTTATCTAGAAATTATTTCTAATCATATTACTTTGTATATTTGGCATTATATTTCAAAGTCAAATCTATAATCAGATGTAATAACAGATACAGAAATTAACCCAAATAGTCTTCACTAAATTGAAAACTGAGGACATGGAAGTCTCTAGGTCTCATCAAGAACGCTGACAATTAAATGCTTTGATTTTTTGCCCAAGTCAACTTTCTCTGCTTTGATGATGGGAACTTTGTTTTTTTAAGATTCTCGAATTTTACAATTTGCTACCTGTGATGTACACCGAGATGTGCAAACCAGATCTCTCTTCAGGAATGAAGGACTTTTTGTCTCAGCTGCTGGGACTGCTGCCAGAAGAAGGCCTGCAGCCATCAGCCCTCTCTGAGGATACCCAGAACACTGCCTTGCCCAGGGCCATGCCTCCTACCAGGCGGCAACAGGGTCAGGGCACCGGCATCCAATGCCTGATCAATGAGAGGGGGGGTCGTTCCCTGGTGACCTAGTGGTTAGGATTCTGGGCTTTCATTGCCATGGCCAAGGTTCAAACCTGGCCAGGGAACTGAGATTGAGTAAGTTCCACGGCCAAAAAAAAAAAAGGAACCAGCAAGAACTGACTTTTGGAAACTTCCCTGGTGGTTCGGTGGTTAAGACTCCATGCGTGCTTCTACTGCTGGGGGCTCGGGTTCGATCCCTGGTTGGGGAACTAAGATCCAATGTGCCACGTGGGACAAAAAAAAAGGGAGGGAGGACACATATAAAGTCCCATCTCAAAAAAAAAAAAAAAGTCCCATCTCTATCTCCCCAACTCCCCACCTTGGGACAACACTGAAGGGCTATTTCTGCTTCAAAGGTCCCTGTGCAGTAAGCTGAGGCCTTGTTGGGACTACAATGCAACTCAACTTTTCCCTCTGCCCGGTCCTGCTTCCATAGGTGTGGATCCCAAGAACACTCCCTAATAAATGTCTTGGTACAATAATTGACATCTCAGAGTCAGTTTCCCAAGAACCCAACCTATGACACCACCCAAACGAAGAACAGCTTGTAATTAAACTAAAAACTAGCCTTTGAAATAAAGGGCTGCCCAAAAGAAAATAAATAAATAAATCACAGCATATGAATTTGATGATTGTTTCTGCCTCACTTCTAACTTCAGCTGAAGTTCTTTTTTTTTTTTTTTTTAAAGAAGATGTCGGGGGTAGGAGTTTATTAATTAATTTATTTATTTTGGCTGTGTTGGGTCTTCATTTCTGTGCGGGGGCTTTCTCTAGCTGTGGCAAGCGGGGGCCACTCTTCATCGCGGTGCGCGGGCCTCTCACTATCGCGGGCTCTCTTGTTGTGGAGCACAGGCTCCAGACGTGCAGCCTCAGTAGTTGTGGCTCACGGGCCTAGTTGCTCCGTGGCATGTGGGACCTTCCCAGACCAGGGCTCGAACCCGTGTCCCCTGCATTGGCAGGCAGATTCTCAACGACTGCGCCACCACGGAAGCCCTGAAGTTCTTTTTTGAGTCCTCTCAGATTATCAGATCTAAAACATGTGCAGGAATGACATCACCACATATATACACAAACATATTGGGCAACTGGCATCTTCCCCTTCTCATTAATTCTGACTGCTATTACCTAGTCCAGGCTTCTCTCCTCTTGCTTAAAATACAGGGCCCTTCACCTCAGGGCCTTCTCACCTTCCTCTGATGCAGGACTGTTGATGTCTGCCTGTGGCCTGACTGCAATACTCAAAACTCTCCTGTGGCTGCGTCTCACACCATGAGTTAAGTTCAGCCTCTGCACCATGTCCTTCCTTCCTAGTGACCCCAGGACACCTCAGACATCCTGATCCACGTTCCCCTTCTTGTTCCTGAACAAGCCTCTGGATCCAGACTGCCTGCATTCAAATCCCAGCTCTGTTACTTATAATCTGTGTGACCCAGGCAAGCCACTTAGTCACTTTGAACCTCAGTTTGCCCACTTGTATAATGGGGATAATAAGAATTTCTATGTCAAAGGGCTGTTGTTGAGAGTTAAACAAGCTAATACAAATAAAGTGCTTATAAGAGTGTCTGACCAACAGGAAGCACCAAATAAGTATTATGTGTTATTATTCTCATCATCTGCCCATAGGTCTTTCTGTATATACTTCTTTTTCTGACTTCAAAGTTTTCTTCAGTAATACATATAAATATATATAAATACTGCCGGAAAAATGCTTACATTCCAGCCCACTAAACCATCTCTCCTCTATCACTGTAATTGCCTTGGAAAGACTAACTCTTTTCTAGAGCTTCCCTGGTGGTGCAGTGGTTGAAAGTCCGCCTGCCGATGCAGGGTACGCGGGTTCGTGCCCCGGTCTGGGAAGATCCCACGTGCCGCGGAGCGGCTGGGCCCGTGAGCCACGGCCGCTGGGCCTGCGCGTCCAGAGCCTGTGCTCCGCAATGGGAGAGGCCGCGGCAGTGAGAGGCCCGCGTACCGCAAAAAAAAAAAAAAAAAAAAAAAAAAAAGAATCCGCCTGCTAATGCAGACGACCTGGGCTCGAGCTCTACGCCGGGAAGATCCCACATGCCGCAGAGAAACTAAGCCCATGCGCCACAACTACTGAGCCTGCGCTCTAGAGCCCGTGCTCTGCAACAAGAGAAGCCACCTGCGCACCGCAAGGAAGAGTAGACCCCTCTCGCCACAACTAAAGAAAGCCCGAGTGCAGCAACGAAGACCCAATGCAGCCAAAATACATAAATAAATAATTTATTTTTTAAAAAAAGACTCTTTTCTAGAACCATCATGTATAGAGCAGCAGAGCTGAGGGTTTTCTCTCACAACACCCACAATTTCCCCATCCATTCTCCTCATCTATTTTATATGTTCCCTTACCTCATCACGACCTCCCTTTTGCACTTAACCTTGGACCTATACTTGGCATACTGTACATACAAATGTCCTACTAGTTAACATGGTAAACCAAAACAGAAGGAAATTTCACCTTTTCCATTGTGATGTTTAATTTACTCCATGTTCACAACAAGAAAAACTACAAAGTCAAAGGCATCAATAGATTTTTTGGAAGGTGCGTGGTGAGAGGCCTTGTGGAGCGCGAAGGTGCTGCTATCGCTTCCAGTGGGGCTGGCATGACCACTGTGGGCTCGGCAAATGAAGCTCCTGAAATTCCAGACAACGTGGGAGACTGGCTTCGGGGAGTCTACCGCTTTGCCACCGATAGAAGTGACTTCTGGAGGAACTTTTTTTTTTTTTAATTAATTAATGTATTTATTTTATTTTTGGCTGTGTTGGGTTTTCGCTGCTGCACATGGGCTTTCTCTAGTTGTGGTGAGTGTGGGTTTCTTACTGCGGTGACTTCTCTTGTTGTGGAGCACGGGCTCCAGGTGCACAGGCTTCAGTAGTTGTGGCACGTGGGCTCAGTAGTTGTGGCTCGTGGGCTCTAGAGCACAGGCTCAGTAGCTGTGGCACACGGGCTTAGTTGCTCCACAGCAGGTGGGATCTTCCTGGACCAGGGTTTGAACCTGTGTCCCGTGCATTGGCAGGCGGATTCTTAACCACTGTGCCACCAGGGAAGCCTCTTCCAGAGGAACTTGATCCTTAATTTGGGACTCTTTGCTGCCGGAGTTTGGCTGGCCAGGAATTTGAGTGACATTGACTTAATGGCACCTCAGCCTGGGGTGTAGCCGTAAAGATACATGGAACCCCTGTGCTGTACTCGAACCTTCCATAAACAGAGCCTCCAATCTGTGACCATCACAAGACTTGCCCTGATGGCAGCTGAAGTTTGATTCAGATGGGCTTTCCCTGCTTGATTTCCTTTTCTTTGCTGAGTCCACTCAGAACACCCTTCTCTGGTCAGCAGGCAGGCTTCAGCTAAAGTGTCGTCCTCTGTTCTGTAAAGTTCTGTACATAGTTCCAAAGTTTCTGCAGGGGATGATCTTTGCTCTTGTCCTGAGGAAAAATCTAATGGTATTTCAACAAATAAAGACTGTACACAAAGACAAAAAAAAATAGACTTTTTGGCCCTTTCATGTACAGAAAACCTTCACTCAATCTTACACCCCTCTCTAGTGACAATCCTTTCCTCCCTTTCTCTCTCAACTTCTTAAAGAAGTAGTCTACACACACTGTTTCCAGCCCAACATACACATTCACTGCTCAACCTACTGCAATACGTCTTTGGCTCTCACTTTGAAATTAAAATGGATCTTACTAAGGTCACCAATCGTATTCCTCAATTCTAAGATACCCTGATTATAAGATATAACATCAATTTAATAGTAGCTTCTTGGGGAAACATCATATTAAATATGTACATGGGCTGTAAGTCACATCCCAATCTCCAAAACATTAAAGTAGTCTTATAATTAAAGATATCCAGTATTTGCTTTTTCATTTACCTCCTGTGGCCTTTGTGAGATGTTTGACCCTACCAACCACTTGCCTCCTCAAGCCACTCCACCCCCTTGGTTTCTGCGTTCAGCCCTTCTGGTTCTCCCCCCACCTCAGGGTTATCTTATTCGCCTTCTTGAACTTTGCTTCCTCTGTCCATCCCTTAATATTAGTAATCCCCAGCATTCCATGTTGTGCCCTTTCTCCTCTCCATATTCTCTCTCGGAAATCTCAAATACACAACATTCCTCTACACCAATGTATGGCCAGCTCCAGATACTACCTCTTGCCTGAGCTGCAGACTCCTATTGCTGTGCCTTCTGACGGTTCTACTTGGACTTCACACACCCCCTCCTGCAATCTCACACTGCTCATCATTTCCCACTACCTCTCGCTTCCCCTCCTCTCTCCAGGTTGGTGGTATCACCATTTACTTGGTCACTCACTCTAGAACCTTTTAAGCCATCACCATCTTTCCTTCACTCTAGTCCAACACCAAGCATTACAATGTCATCTCCCAAATCTCCCTCAAATTTGGTCCCTCCTCTCCACAGACCCACTGCCACTTTTTAGTACCATCGTCATCTGAAGAATTGCATTTGGTCTCTCAATAGGTTTCTCTGCCTTGTTTAATTTTGACCCACTCACATCCCTCCTCCACCTCACTGCTAGAGAAAGAGTTGACATTTATTGAGCACTTACTATATTATATGCCAGGCACTGCTATAAGCACATCACATGGATTTAATTCCTACAACAACCTTAGGAGTTGGGTGATACTGTTATTATCACCTCTGTTTTCTACATGGGGAAACTGAGGCCCAGAGCAGTTAAGTGGTGGTACAGCTTCAAATCAAGGCAGTCCAATTCCAGAGACTGGGCTACACTATACAGCCTTCTAAAAAGTGCAAATCTAACGCTTGCTTCAAGCTTCCAACGATTCCACATTACCTGTAAGATAAAATCCAAATTCTTCAGCCAGGCAAGAGTTCTAGCACCAACCGACCTGGTGATAAGTTTATCATCTTCACCACACTCCCTATTCTTGCAATTTACCCTCCAGCAATACAAAACTACTTACAATTCCCAGCAAAGACGTGCAGTTTCACAACCTCTGCCTTTGCTTATGCTATTCCTGTTATACGGAACACCCTGTCCCCTCTTTCTCCACCTGGTCAGCAGGTATTCAAACACATTACTTTGCGGGAAATGACTTACCCCACCCCCAATCCTCACCACAGACAAGTTAAGGTCTCTTTCCTTGGCTTCCACTACCCCATGCAAAACACTGTCAAAGCACTTCCCACATTATAATGACATCATCTATGCGCCTATATCTCTCCCTTATCAGGCAGTAAACAACCAAAGGAGCAGGGATAATGTGTTAATCTACCATTCTGAGTTCTCAGCACTTAGCACAATGCCTGGTACAAACTGACACTGAACAACATAGAGCCTTAACAAATTAGGTCAGAGCAGACCATTCGCTATAACATCTACTTGTTAAGGTTTATCTACAAAGATAAGCCCATTTTTCAAATTGGCAGATGGGGCACACCCAAATAAAGAAAAAATAAACTTGGGACTTCCCTGGTGGTCCAGTGGGTAAGACTCCACGCTCCCAATGCAGGGGGCCTGGGTTCGATCCCTGGTCGGGGAACTAGACCTTGCATGCATGCCGCTGCTGAGAGTCTGCACGCTGCAACTAAGAAGTCTGCACGCCACAAGCAAGAAGTCTGCACGCCACAACTAAGCCTCGGCACAACCAAAATAAATAAATATTTTTAAAAAGAAGAAAAAACAAACTTGATTCAAACCCAATCTTTAAAAAATTTTAATACTAGCAACAGTGTTTTTTTTTTAATGTTTAGTTCTCAGAAGAAAAAAAAGAGCGTTCTATTAATCTTTCTTTTAATTTAGCTTCACAATTTAAGAATTAAGTGTTTTTAATTTGCTTCATAGTTATGAAACAGAATTAAAGTTCTCTGCACATGAGTGCTTTCCACCTGCCATTTTGCAAAAGGGCCTCATTTCTGCACCTGGGCTGCAGTGTGTCTGTAGGTGTCTGCATGCACAACAGTAGAGGCTGGTTTCTCACAACCAGTAGAAGTGTGCAGAGCCAATGCAATGCAAGGTCTGCACACATTTTAGACCTTCTAATGCAAGGTCTAAAATGGGAGGAGGGGGGAAATGGGGAAAAGATGTGAATCCATTTACAACACCCCCATTTCTTTTATGATCACAAGAGCAACCCAAGGAGACACCTGGCTAGATCACTGCTCTTTCTGCAGAATCTTCAAAATGGTTCATGGTTTTTACAGATTGAATTGTATTCCCTCAAAATTCATATATGAAAGCCCTAACCCCCAGTACTTCTGAGAGAGACTGCATTTGGAGACAAGCCCTTTAATGATGTAATTAAGTTACAGTGAGGACCTTAAGACATGTCCTAATCCAATCTGATTGGTGTCCTCCTACAAAGAGACACCAAGGGTGCTCATGCATAGGGGGGATGACCATGTGAACAGGCAGCAAGAGGGCTGCCATTGTAAGCCAAGGAGAGGCTTCAGAGGAAACCATCCCTCCAGCACCATGATCTTGGACTTCTGGGCTCCAGAACTGTGAGAAAATAAATTAGTGTTGTTCAAGCCACCCAGTCTTTGGTATTTTGTCATGGCATCCCAAGCAGACCAACACAAAGGTTTAAATTGGGCATCAGCTGTGGACATTCTGGTTGAATCTTGACTCAAGTATGCACAGTGAAAGAATCAATATTCTGCACGGAAAAGGAAATCACCAACAAAATGAAAAGGTAACCTAGAGAATAGGAAAAAATATTTGCAACTAACTTATCTGACAAAGGGTTAATATCCAAAATGTGTAAAGAACTCATACAATTCAATAGCAAAAAAACCTAAACAATCTGTTTTAAAAATTGTCAGAGGATCTGCATAGACATTTTCCCAAAGAAGACATACAGATGGCCAATAGGTACATGAAAAGATGCTCAACATCATTAATTATCAGGGAAATGCAAATCAAAACCACAATGAGATATCACCTCACACCTGTTAGAATGGCTATTATCAAAAAGACAAGAAATAGGGAATTCCCTGGTGGTCCAGTGGTTAGAGCTCCGTGCTTCCACCGCAGGGGGCACGGCTTCGATCCCTGGTCAGAGAACTAAGATCCCATGATGCGCAGCACGGCCAAAAAAAAAAAAGACAAGAAATAATAATTGTTGGTGAGGATGTGGAGAAAAGGGAACCCTCATGCAAAGCTCATGTTGGTAGGAATGTAAATGGATACAACCACTGTAGAAAACAGTATGGAGGGTCCTTACAAAGTTAAATATAGAACTATCATATGATCCAGCAATTCCACTTATGGGCAGTATTTATCCAAAGAAAATGAAAACACTAACTCAAAATGCTACATGCAGCCCCCTGTTCACTGCAGTATTACTTACAACAGCCAAAATAGGGAAATATCTTGAGTGTCCATCAATGGATGAATGGATAAAGATGTGGTGTATATATATATATATATATATATATATATATATATATATATATATATATATATATATATATATATACACACACACACACACATATACGATGGAATATCATTCAGCCATAAAGAAGAATGAAATCTTGCCATTTGTGACAACAGGGATGGACTTTAAGGGCATTATGCTTAGTGAATTAAGTCAAACAGAGGAAGTCCAATACCACAGGATCTCACTTATATGTGGGATCAAAAACAAACAAAAAAAAAAACCCCAAGCTTACAGATACAGAAAACAGATTGGGTGATTGCCAGAGGTGAGGAGTGGGGGGTTGGGAGGTAAAATGGGTGAAGAGGATCAAAAAGTACTAACTTCCAGTTATAAAATAGATAAGTCGGGGCTTCCCTGGTGGCGCAGTGGTTGAGAGTCCACCTGCCGATGCAGGGGACACGGGTTCGTGCCCCGGTCCGGGAAGATCCCACATGCCGCGGAGCGGCTGGGCCCGTGAGCCATGGCCACTGAGCCTGTGCGTCCGGAGCCTGTGCTCCGCAACGGGAGAGGCCACAGCAGTGAGAGGCCCGCGTACCGCAGAAACAAAACAAAACAAAACAAAAAATTGATAAGTCATGGAGATGTAATGGGCAGCATGGTGACTATAGTGAATAATACTGTATTGCATATTTAAAAGTTGCTAAGAGAGTAGACCTTAAAAGTTCCCATCACAAGGAAAAAAATTCTGTAATCATGTATGGTGATAGATGTACATTTACTGTGGTGATCATTCTTCAATAACTATAAATATATATTATTATGTTGTATACGAAACTAAAATAATGTTGTATGCAAAATATACCTCAATAAAATAATTTTTAAAAAATCAACAGAATTCTTGAAGACTTCTGCAAAGTTTGTCCTATACTTTTAATTAATTATATCCAAATTCTAGACACATGTTACTGAGCATGACCAAATGAATAAAATAATAGCATGAATAAAATAATAGCAGCTAACATTTCTTTTTTTTTTCTTTCTTTTTCTTTTTTTTTTTTTGCGGTATGCAGGCCTCTCACTGTTGTGGTCTCTCCCGTTGCGGACCACAGGCTCTGAACGCGCAGGCTCAGCGGCCATGCATGGCTCACGGGCCCAGCCGCTCCGCGGCATGTGGGATCCTCCCGGACCGGGGCACGAACCCGTGTCTCCTGCATCGGCAGGCAGACTCTCAACCACTGCGCCACCAGGGAAGCCCCATCAGCTAACATTTCTTGAATACTATGTACCAGATACTCTTCTGAGCCCTTTACAGGTTTAATTCATGTAATCCTTGTAATAATGCTATGAAATAAATATTATTATTGCTCCCATCTCACATGTGAGTTAATCGGGGCACAGAACTGAAGTAGTTTGCTCAAGTTCACAAAGCTAGTAGGAGGCAGAGCTAGGATTCTAACCCAGGTAATCTGGCTCCATGGTATGATACATTACACAACTATGTAAAACAAAAACAAATAAAAATAACCATATTGCCATCGCAAAGGTCAAGGTAAATCAATTTGTTCAGGCATAGAAATATGTCCAAAATGTAAAAACAATATGTAGAACATGACCCTATTTTTTTTTTGTTTTTTTGTTTTTTTTTCATGACCCTATTTTTACAAATAATAAAAATAACCCGAATATACACATAAAGAAATCTCGAAGAATAGACTCCAAACACTTGACAGTGCATATTATCTGAGAGATGAGAATACAGGCAGCTTTTCTCTTCTATGTTCTACATTTGTGTAATAAACAAGTATGTATTAAATGTTTTAATTTAAAGAAAAAAGAGTGGGAAGGGGAATAAAAAAGGGAAAAAAATAATAAAGATCACAAGAGGCAAAGAAAAATAAAACAAAGCAAGAAAGGAGAGGCAAAAAGAAAGGAAGGATGATAAAGAATAACAGGAAATACCCAAATACTGACACACCAGGAAGCACAGAATGATTAAATAAGACTTTAAAGGTGAAATGAAGTAACAGATGAGTAAGAAATAGACTATTACACTATCAAGATTCTGTATGTGAGTCTGATAAATTTCAAGGAGAGAAAAAGGCAGGAAGAAATGAGAGCACATGCATTGTCTCATTAAAAACCCTGTGAGGAGGGAAAAAAAAGAAAAGAAAAAAAAACCCTGGGAAGACAAGTACTATTGTTATCATCCCGTTTTATAGATGAGAACATTGAGGCTTAGCACAGTTGCCCCAAATCACACAGCTGCAAACAACAAGGTGGGAATCTTAACCCAAGTCTGCCTAACTCTGAGTCTCCAAAACTACTGCACTACACAGCATCTTCAGCAGAGCAGCAAGGAAACACCATTCATACTTCAAGATCCTGTTCCAGTGTGCCTTGATGCATAATGCCTTCCCCCAATCAAAATTAATCTCTCTCCACTTCTAGGAATATAGCCTAAGAAAATAAAATAGTTAAAGGTAAGCTTAAAGATGTATGTTCAAGGACAATTTAATGTATTTCGTACAGCAAAGAAAAAAAAACCCTAAACGCTCAACAAAAGGTGAACAGTTAATTACAGGATAGCCATACAGTAGAATACTACAGAAGGGATTTTGTTTAAAGTGTACTTTGCTCAAAAAAAAAAAAAAAAATACAGTCAGGACATGTTACCACCATACCAGGGCATATAGATGTTCCTATCCTCTCTGTCATAGAACGTAGTCACCTTCCTCATTTAAAACTAGAATTCAGTCATTAACTAATAATCTAAATGAGAAGGGATCTATAACACAGTTTTGTTTTTTCCCACTGTAATTCCTACATAATCTGACAAACCGGCCACAGCTCCAAGTAGCATTAGTACACGGTTTGGTTTAAACATTGATGTCTATGGATTTCTGTTGAGCTGGTGTGACCCTTTCTGCCCACAGAGCCAAGACTTAAGGAAAAGTCAGTGACACCAAACGGCCATTTTATTTTTTCTGATATATTTTGCACAGGTCATCTCTACCACACATTTATTCATAGTGGAAAGACTAGAATAAAACCAGCAATCAGTGTTTATCTCTAGATAATAGGATGACATGTGATTTTACTTTCTCTATATCCCTCTGTTTTCCCATTATTCCACATTGAACATCTATTATTTCTTAATAAAAAATTTATCATTTTAAAAAGTAACTATTTCCTTCTATGCTCCCCAAACATTTCGTGCTTCGATGACAGCCCCTGACGCACGGTGCTCTGTATTCTACTTAGTCATTATATGTCTGTAGTTCCTTGAGAACAGAGAAACCAAATTATGTTTGTATCCTCCCCCGTTCCTAGCACTGTGTTTTGCCGCTTTGAAGCAATGCTGTGATGAGAAGGTGGTCACAGAGGGTGGAGGCATCCAGACATCTGACAGAACCCACCAACAACCCTCCCTTGTACACGCAGGTCAAACCCACAACAGAAAAGCTACTTCCTTCTGCTGCTTTACTAAGAAATCTTTGTTTTCTCTATGCATCCTGTTAATTATTAGAATTTTCCTTAAGTTGTTTTCGTGCAATGAGTTTGTTTTGATCCATTTAAAAACAAACAAACAAAGGAAGGAAAAGGAGGGTAGCCAGCCAGCCAGCCAAGCTAGTCTCTGGTTTTCTCTACGAATTCATCCAAATTTCCTCTCTACGCAGATGAGCCTCATAGGACACTCCCACTGTAAGGGAGCTAGAGCCTCGGAATAGGGAAGATAAGCCAAAGCCTTAGAAAGCCCCCAGCTACAGTGTGTTCACAACGTGGGCTAATTGTTACAATACCTGACTCCCCTCAGAGCTTCTTGATAGCAGATGTTATTCACTTTTTATCCCTAATCTCTAGCACAGTGCTCATAACATAGTAAACACCAGTGTTTATTGGATTAACAAATGAATTTGACATTGTAATACAATTAGAACCCGGACCCAGGGCTACCACCCCCGGTTTGCACTTTCCTTCCCACCGCTCACCCTGTAGAGACTGAAGTCACTCTTGGGGTTTGGGGTGGGACAGATAAGGAATGCGTGGGCAAGAGGAAGGCTCTGTGAGCCCAACAACAGGCTGCGCTAGGTCTAAACAGCCAGGCTTGGCTGTACTTTCAGTAACGTCGTTCAACTGGCAAGGCCCTCTGAGGATGGTGGAAAGTGGTGATGGCAGTGTAGGACAGGAGAGCTTTCACACCATTGCTCCCTCCTGCCCTCTCTCAGCAGAATTTCCAGTTCTACCTGCTCAGCTCTCCTCCCCCACCCATCTCCCCATTACAAAGGAAGGCTCTGCCTGCCTGCCCAGGGCTCACTCCAGGGGGCCTGGCATCAAACTTCCTGCCAACCAGCTGCTTCCTCCTGTCCTACACATTGTAAAACAAATGACACCAGGCAGACTTTAGACAGAAACTCTGCTTATCAGGGAGTCCCAGGCAGATGAACTCTGAGTTTTCAATGCCTGGAAAACTCCAGTATGTATCCACTCACATTACATCTCACAACCCCCTGACAGCACTGAAACCTCTTCCACAATTACGTTTGACAAGTGGCATCCAGATCTTCCCTGAACCTCTAGAGGAAGCAGGTCTGAGTTTAGAGATTCCCCAAGGTCTTTCCTCAATGCTAACAGATGTGAAAAACAAGCCCCATCGTTTCCTAATCTCTCACATAAAATGTATATAGCTTTTAAATCTGTCTTTGATCAGGAGTGTCAGCCACTTCTGAGTCGGCAGAACAGACGCCCCTTGACCCAGAGGACTTGGGGAGGAGGGCGGGGGAGGGGGTGGAATATTCTAATGGCCAAGGCCACACCACCAATATGAAAAGATCTCCAGGGTATATTAAATGAAATAAACAAGATACAGGATGGAATACAATGAATATAGTGTGCCTCTTTTTGTGTAAGAAAAGGGAAAAGAAAGAAATATATATTTATATATACTGATATTTGTATAACAAAACACTGGAAAGATGTATAGGAAACTGGGGGAGATATGGAGTGAACAGGAACAGGGTGGGAGTGATAACCCCACTCTTTTATATCATTTTGATTCTCGTACCACATTAACCTCTTCTAAATACATAAACTTTGGGGCTTCCCTGGTGGCGCAGTGGTTGACAGTCCGCCTGCCGATGCAGGGGACATGGGTTCGTGCCCCGGTCTGGGAATCCCACATGCCGCGGAGCGGCTGGGCCGGTGAGCGATGGCCGCTGAGCCTGTGCTCCACAACGGGAGAGGCCATGACAGTGAGAGGCCCGCATACCGCAAAAAAATAAATAAATAAACTTTGTTTTTTTAATTACAGCAGCTCCACCCTAAGCCAAAACTAGGTTGGAGACTCCAGGCAAGCCCAGATCACAAAGAAACTGAAGAGAAATATCATAGAGTGAAAAGTGTTCTGGAGCCAGGAGGGAAAGACTAAGACACTGGAATTCCACTACCACTCACTTCCTAGTTCCAACTTGCTGTGTCACTAGTTTCTAGGTTCTGGTTTCAAGGGAACGATTCTTTCCTGGGAGTAATTTCAACCCCCCAGTAGAGAGAGGGGAAAGGAGGAGTGACTCACCAACCTACAGTTTGAGGTAAATCTAACCCTGAACAGCAAAACTAGAAAGGCAGAAACATCAATACAAAAGAAACACCGGGACTCACAGACTGACCCAGACACAGGGCAGCAGTTCCTCCCTCCTGGAATGTTTCAGTGGGGACACTACATGAAGTAAGAGGTGTGTGTGCAAACACCAGGATTCCAGCCTAGGTTTCCTCTTTCTCGTCTGCAGTTACACCAAAAAGTCATCCTATGCACACACCACCCTGCTAAGCAGAAATGCCTCTTCCTGCCTGGGAGATAGCTGGAAACTTTTCTAAGCACAGGCTCTCTACAGGGAGGGAGACTAGTACTCTCTGTCACCAGTTTTACTTTTCCCAGGCCCAGTTCTCCCAGTGTTTAGTCTCCAGCCCTGTCTCAGTAGGCTCAGGCCTTCCTCTCCACTAGGTTCCCCAGGCTGGGGTTGGACCTTTGCTTGATCCTTTCTTCTTCCTCCCAGATGGCAGAGCCCACATGAGGAGCAGCCCTGGAGGGAGGACGGAGAACATGCAGGAACCCTATATATGCTTCCAGTATCCCAAGGGCAGAGGACAGACTAGACGCTCAAGAAAGCCCCTACTTTTTCACTCTCGCCTTTTGGAATCTAGCAGGGTCTCTCCCTGCTTCCTTTGACCTGCTCTACTATAGGCAGCATCCTTTCATCCTCACAAAATCCAAAGGGGATAAAAGCTGCCCGATAATAATCATTTCATGTATATGTAATGTAGCCATTATCCCAGTTGATCCTCAGGACAAGATTAGGACAAGTATTATTACTCCCGTTTTACAGATGAAAAGACTGAGTTACTAGCCTAAGATCACAAATAAGGCAGAAAGCCAAGCCAGAACCCAGGTGGGATGGCCTGGCTGCTATCTCCATCCTCATTGTACTAACCAAATTGGTCCCCCCAGGTCTAGCCCTATTTACATGTGACAAGGTCAGTTCCTCCATCTCCTGGACAATGTTACTTTCTAGGATCCACTGTCCTATCAAGCTAATACAACATCATCTCAAGCTCCCTCTAAACCACTGTTTCTTGATTCCCTGAACAGACTAGAGGACACTCCCAAGCTCAGAAGGGTGATACCACAACTCTTTCAGTGTCAGTATGTGATTATTATAGAAAATGAGGGGGAGAGAAAAGAAAAAGGAAAGGGGAGAAGGATGCAGCTCTAGGAAGCTTATAAGCCTGACAAATACTGTCACAAATAGTTACTGACTCAGAAACTTCTAGGTTGGGGGTGGGGAGTACTGGTACAGCACAAGTGTTGGCAAAGTGTTTAGTACTGACTACCACACAGAACCAAAAAATGACCATGGGTGTCACTAGCAGTTCTAAGATACAGACAGAAGTAAATGGGGAAGAAGGGGAGGAAAAGAATGGAAACTGAAGAAAAGGGGGAAATGGAGGAATAGAATGAAAGGGAGAAGTGAGAAAAGAAAGAATCTAGTGGGAAAGAAAAATTGAAAAAGGTAGGTAAGATAGTGGACTCTGGAGCAGTATCCCAAACTGATGTTTTGATATCCTGGTTCCTGTGCCACAGGGTGCCTGAGACGCTGGAGCCAGGAGTGGGAAAAGGAGAAGTCAGTCAGGAGACTCTGGTTCCAGTCCCAGGTCCTTTTGTCAATCTGCAAAAGTCATTTCCCCTCTTTGTACCTGTTTCCTTATCTGTACAATAGGGAGAGGATTCTACTTGTCACTGGTCCAGTCCACCCCAAATGTTAATGTTTTTGTGATAAGGGACAAAGGAGTAGTCAATTCATCTGCCGTAAGACACCCTTCAAACTAAGCAAAGTGAATTACCTTATAACTGCTAATACTGATCATAATTGTTCATTTCTTTTATTTCCTAAAACATGAATGTTGAGGGGGAAATGGAGAATCTTACAGATCCCCTACTGACACAACTATCCACAGAAGCACACACACACAGACACTCAAGAATCAGACAGATAAGTGTGCAGGTGCTGACACAGGTAGACTAAGGCACAAACCACACACTCGGCCGGGCACAAGCATATCTATAGACGGAGGCCTGCCCCAACAAGTGAGTCTCATTGTTCCACAGGAAAGGGAGTTTACAAAGGAAACAAAAACTCTCAAACAAGGCCAGGGGGGAGGGCAGAGTTCTGGCTCTGAGAAGGAACCAGCCAACCAAAAGCCAGGACCTCCCCCTGCGAATAGTCACTCAGTCAACAACATTTATTAAGGACTCTGGAAGTAGTTATTCTAGAAAGGAACTTTGAATGCTGTGTTCTGAGAAATTTTATTTCTTTTTTTTTTTTCCAGATTTTGCACCTAGACACTTTTCCCAGAGCAACAATGGCAACCCAAAAATCCGGGGAAAGCTAAAGAAACCCTTCAGCAAGAGCCAGGGAAAGAAACTTCCGCCCCACCCCACCTCCATTAGATTTTCTCTGAGGACCCTTAAGAAGCAGAGCATCCAGGGCCAAGGGAGTCAGGGTACGAGAGGCTTCCGACTTCTCTCGGGTTGTTCTCGGATGTTGGATGCGTGTTGGAGGGGCAGGATGGCCCCCTTCCCAGGTGTGTAATCCCGGCTGGGCAGGACCCTCGCGCCCACCGGCCCTCACCCGTAAGTGAGGATGAAGGAAAGGGGAACCAACCTCTCCCCGTTATTTCTGGTGAACGTGCGGAAAGGCAGCTCCGCATGTAAGAGGAGGGGTCATTATTCACCAGTGTGGGGGAGGGGAGCCAGCCACTCACCAGGGTAAGGGGGACGGGAAAGAAGAGGGACGAGCCAGGGGCGGAAAGAGGACTGGGAGGGTGAGGCGGACCGGTTTCTGAACCCCTCCCCTCCCGCGGACAAGAGGTGTGGGGAGCGCCTCCCTCCAACCTCTGACCAGACCCACAGATTCCTCCAAAAGCTCCAGGAACTTACACAGGATCATCGATGTGAAGAGAAGCAACTGTTTCCTCCCGACTTTCGCCTTTGTCCCCAACATGATCAAGATCCCGATACGACAGTAGTCGCCGGAGCCCGGGAACAGACACAGCTTCGCCCAACAGGAGCGCGGGGACTAAACTCCAGCCGCCAGGTTGAACCCAGCCTAGCCCTTCCCTTCACGCCCGATTGGTCGACGCCCCGCCTCTGCACATTCCGATTGGTGGAAGAAGCCGCCGCTCCACTGAGTGATTCACCGTCGCCAGGTGCAACTCCGCCCACTACTCCCCTCTAGGGCTGACTGGCGCCTTTCCAAGACCAAGCCGCCCCTGATTGGGCCAGGAGACTGTCGCGTAAGGAGACCCAGACCTCACCTTCTGCAGGTGAGGACACTGTGATTGGGCGGCGTTCCTGAAGTAGGGACTTTCTGACTGGCTAGGTTTTGAGTTGGAGCTGGAAGATTAGAGGAATACTTTAAAGGAGGTGGTAGGGAAGGTAGTCGTACTGTGGGACTCAGAGAGACAGACCTGAGTTCTTTTGTTTGTTTGTTCGAATGTAAATTGCTGGGTGCTGCAGAAACCTTGGTCCCGTCCTTTGGCAAGTGAAAACCACATGTATTAATATGCAAGGGTTGGGGGAGAAGACCAGGAGACAGGTGGGGAATGATATGTTGACACTACCCCCCAAACTGTGTTTCCTCTGTCCACTCCATTCGCAGCATTCAAGGCTGCGCTGAGAGGAGAAAAGGGAAAAGGAGCGCTCAATTCAATAGTTGGAAAAGCAGAATCACATTACCAAACAAACCCAGATAATACAAACTGACCTACAGACGCTCTATAAACATCACTGAGTGACTGTGGATATGTCCTTTACATTTGTTTAATCAGTCAGCAGAGCTCTGCATTTCAGAATTACTTATCTTCTCACTAACAGTTGGGTGCTGACTAAACCCTCTTTCTATAGGCTCTGTTGATACTCAAGCTTTCTCTTAATATTTATACTGTTACATCATTTTGTTTTGTTTTGTTTTGTTTTGTTTTTTTGCGGTACACGGGCCTCTCACTGTTGTGTCCTCTCCCATTGCGGAGCACAGGCTCCGGACGCGCAGGCTCAGCGGCCATGGCTCGCGGGCCCAGTCGCTCCGGGGCATGTGGGATCCTCCCAGACCAGGGCACGAACCCGTGTCCCCTGCATCGGCAGGAGGATTCTCAACCACTGCGCCACCAGGGAAGCCCCTGTTACATCATTTTTAATTGAAACTCGTGCTCAACACCTTTACTATTTCTAGTTTCTATGTTATAATGATTTTATTTTGTAATCTTAGTTATATCCACGTTGCCTGTGGGAAAACTTCCTGAGCCTTATCTCACTGCAAGTAAGAGGTCCACACTTGTATCCAAAACAGTGGTATTCTTTGACCTTTTGCTTCTTTCACCTTTGTTCTCATTCCTTTGGGCCAAAAGTCTACTTCTGGTTTCACCCAACTTAAAGCAATGTTTATCAAGCACCTATTGGGTACTGTGGGGGAATACAAATAAATATAAACCACAATCCCTGACTTCAAATGGCTTACAATCTACTTCCAAGACTAATACAGGAAACAGGACAATATGTAACCAAAAGAGAAACTTTGTATTACTAAATTGAAACAAATATTTGGGTGCCTGCCACTTGGAAAGCTCTGTTCTTTACCCTCAAGGGAATTTAAACTCTTGGAGAGAGAGACAGATACATGAAATTAAGTCAGAGAGTAAAGAGGAGCAGAGAGAAGAGCTTAGAGAGTCACTCTGGGCTGTGATTGTCAGAGAAAATTTTATGACCGGGGAACTTGAGCAGGGGTTTAAAGAACTCTGAGATCAGTCTTAGAAGGGTAGAAGGGTCATCTTAGAGGTCATTTAAGTCATCCTCTCACCCTTCACAGAAAGGCCAATACAACCACCAAGAGTTTAAACATCCTCTGGCTAAACTCTTCTTTTTTTTTTTTTTTTTTTTTTCCTACGGTACGCGGGCCTCTCACTATTGTGGCCTCTCCCGTTGCGGAGCACAGGCTCCGGACGCGCAGGCTCGGCAGCCATGGCTCAGGGGCCCAGCCGCTCCGCGGCATGCGGGATCCTCCTGGACCGGGGCACGAACCCACGTCCCCTGCATCGGCAGGCGGACTGTCAACCACTGCGCCACCAGGGAAACCCTGGTTAAACTCTTTGAATAACTCTCTCTCTCTCTTTTTTTTTTTTTTTTTTTTTGTCTATGTCACACGCTTGCGGGATCTCAGTTCCCTGATCAGGGATTGAACCTGGGGCACAGCAGTGAAAGTGCTAAATCCTAACCACTAGACCACCAGGAAACTCCCTTTTCTTTAATTGTTAAAATATTCTTTCAGGGCTTCCCTGGTGGCTCAGTGGTTGAGAATCTGCCTGCTAATGCAGGGGACACGGGTTCGAGCCCTGGTCTGGGAAGATCCCACATGCCGCGGAGCAACTAGGCCCGTGAGCCACAACTACTGAGCCTGCGCGTCTGGAGCCTGGGCTCCGCAACAAGAGAGGCCGCGATAGTGAGAGGCCCGCGCACCGCGATGAAGAGTGGCCCCCGCTTGCCACAGCTAGAGAAAGCCCACGCACAGAAACGAAGACCCAACACAGCCAAAAATAAAATAAATAAATAAATAATTTTTAAAAAAAAAAAGACTGAGTTAAAAAAAAAAAATATTCTTTCAACAAAACTGGAATATGTCTCCTGCTTCCAAACACTGCTCTCTGGAGTTACACAAAATGTATCATTATTCTTTACCAATGACAGCCCTTCCTTTAAGTATTTTAAGATTCTTATTATGAGCCTCCTTTCCTTCTCCAAGCTAAACTATCCTTCAAATAGTGTTCATATTGCTACCCAAAAACTGGTTTCACCTCTTGGTGGGTGTCGAGCCAACAGACACAACCAAGCCAAAGATAGGGAAAAGCAAGAATTTATTATTACTAGCAGCAAGTAGGGAGAACACCGGGGATCTTTCCCAAAGCAGCATCTCCCTGAACAGCAAAACTGGGGAACTTTTAAGCTAAGGGTACACGCATATTCATAAAGGGGCTTGAGCAGAGAACTCAGCACAGAATTGGGGCAAAGGTCAACAGAGTCCAAGCTTTAGCTGATTGAAGTCGGGAGGGTCAACATCATCATTCCATCCTCCACCTGGTTGGGGGCCTTAGTTCTTACAGAACTCAAGGATATATTATTATGTATATCCCTTGAGGAGGAACTAGGACTCCGCTTTATCACTGCACTACTGTTTGACGGCCTTTTCTCTGTTCTTGCATTCGCATTCCTTTGTTCCCTTAATATCATTAATTACTGAGACCTGTTCAAGGGGCAAGAATTGCGGCCAGGCTTAGATCACAAAATGGCTTAGGCCAAAATGGCTTCTCTTATGTCAAGAAAGCCATTCCTGGTCTCTTTCTCCTGGGACCCCCTAACTTATCTGCTTACAAAATAGCACAGATTTACATGCCACCCCCCAATTACTCTCACTCCTCTGGATAACCCCTTGTTTATTACTGTACCAAGAACTGAACCAGGCACTGGAGAAACCATCTCTATGGGATGGACAGGTCTCAGTTCAAACTGAGTTCCCCAAACTAGCTACCTTGGCCAGCTCACATCTGTCTGAAACTTTCTCCAACCAGAAGGTAGTTATGATGATGGTAATATGACTTACCTTATGGCAAAATAAGAATTAAATAATATAATTGATGTACTATGCTTAGCACAGGGCCTGGTACATTTTAAGTACTGAAATGGTAGCTATTTCCATCACTCTTATTATTTACAGTCTAAGAATGCATTTGCAACCCACACACTTATGGTCAATTAATCTATGACAAAGAAGGCAAGAATCTACAGTGGCGAGAACACAATCTCTTCAATAAGTGGTGTTGGGAAAACTGGACGGCTACACGTAAAAGAATGAGATTAGAACATTTCCTCACACCATATTCAAAAATAAACTCAAGGGCTTCCCTGGTGGCACAGTAGTTAATAATCCACCTGCCAATGCAGGGGACACGGGTTCGAGCTGGTCCGGGAAGATCCCACATGCTGTGGAGCAACTAAGCCCGTGCGCCACAACTATTCAGCCTGCGCTCTGGAGCCCGCGAGCCACAACTACTGAGCCTGCGTGCCTAGAGTCCGTGCTCCCCAACAAGAGAAGCCACCGCAATGAGAAGCCCACGCACCGCAACGACGAGTAGTCCCCGCTCACCACAACTAAAGAAAGCCTGTGTGCAGCAACGAAGACCCAACGCAGCCAAAAATAAAATAAAATAAATAAACTTTTTTTAAAAACTCAAAATGGGAGCCTTCCCTGGTGGCGCAGCGGTTGGGGGTCCGCCTGCCGATGCAGGGGACACGGGTTCGTGCCCCGGTCCGGGAGGATCCCGCATGCCGCGGAGCGGCTGGGCCCCTGAGCCATGGCTGCCGAGCCTGCGCGTCCGCAGCCTGTGCTCTGCAGCGGGAGAGACCACAGCAGTGAGAGGCCCACGTACCGCAAAAAAAAAAAAAAAAAAAAATGGATTAAAGACCTAGAAGAGAACATAGGCAGAACGCTCTTTGACATAAATCGTAGCAATATTTTTTTGGATCTGTCTCCTAAGGCAAAAGAAATAAAAGTAAAAATAAACAAAAGTAAAAATAAACAAATGGGACTTAACTAAACTTAAAAGCTTTTGCACAGCAAAGGAAACCATCAACAAAAGGAAAAGACAATCTGCTGAATGGGAGAAAATACTATTTGCAGATGATATGATCAATAAGGTGTTAATATCCAAAATATATAAACAGCTCATACAACTTAATATCAAAAAAAACCCCCAATTTTAAAACAGCCCAGATAGACAGTTTTCCAATGAAGACATACAAATGGCTAACAGGCCCATGAGAAGATGCCCGACATCACTAGTTATTAGAGAAATGCAAATCAAAAGCACAATGAGATATCACCTCACACCTGTCAGAATGGTTATTATCAAAACATCTACAAATAACAAATGTTGGCAAGGATGTGAAGAAAAGAGAACCCTTGTAGACTATTGGTGGTAATGTAAATTGGTGCAGCCAGTATGAAAGTTCCTCAAAAACTAAAATTAGAACTATCATACGATCCAGCAATTCCACTCCTGGGTGTATAGCCGAAGAAAACAAAAATGCTAATTTGAAAATATACATGATGCATCCCAATATTCATAGCAGCATTATTTACAATAGCCAACATATGTAAGCAACCTAAGTGTCCACCAGCAGGTGAATGGATAAAGAGGATGTGATTGATACACACACACACACACACACACACACACACACACACACACACACACAATGGAATACAACTCAGCCATGAAAAAGAATGAAATTCTGCCATTTGCAACAACTTGGATGGACATGGAGAGTATTATGCTTAGTGAAATAACTCAGAGAAAGACAAATACTGTATGTTATCATTATATGTGGAATCTGAAAAATAAAACAAACAGATGTATATAACGAAACAGATTCACAGATAGAAAACAAACTAGTGGATACTAGTGGGGAGAGGGAAGGAGGACAAGATAGGGGTATGGGATTAAGAGATACAAACTATTATGTATCAAATAGACAAGCAACAAAAATATATTGTACGGCACCAGGAAATATAGCCTTTATCTTGTAATAACTTTAAATGGAGTATAATCTATAAAAATATTGAATCGCTATGCTGTATATCTAAAATTAATATAATATTATAAATCAACTATACTTCAATTTTTAATGCATTTGTAAATATGATTATTAATATTATAGATAACTAATAACATTAATATTATTATAACTACTAAGTTATTTATAGTCAATTTGCCGCAAACCAAAACCCATAAGCCTTTTATTTTCACTAGGACTACTATTAAATCAGGTCTCTCACATACTATATCTATACTACTGGGGGGTTTTTTGTTTTGTTTTAATATTTATTTACTTATTTATTTGGTTGCACAAGGTCTTGGTTGCGGCAGGCAGGGTCCCTAGTTATGGTATGCGAACTCTTAGTTGCAGCATGCATGTGGGATCTAGTTCCCTGACCAGGGAGCAAACCCGGGCCCCCTGCGTTGGGAGCACAGAGTCTTAACCAGTGCGCCACCACGGAAGTCCCTATACTATTGTTTTTAACCAAAGTACATTTTGCATTTATACCCACTCAATTTCATATTTTTTGTTTTGAAAATGAATTAATATACAGAAAAGTATACATGTAATAATGATTAAAGTAAATACAAATAACATGTATTCCAGTTATTTCCATATAAAACATTTATGTATATATTAATATTTACAAAGCATGAAAGTAATTTTGGGGCATGCAAATAATTTGATATTCACCAGGTTCCTTTTCCCATAAAGTTGATTAAATAAATAATAAATTTTAAAATTTCATTATCATTGACATTTGTTTTCTGTAGTCTTTTTTTGAAAGCCAGATTTTGTAAACTTCAGACTGGTGAGTTTGTCCGCAACGTAGAAAATTCTGGAAGGGACTATTAAATATAAATCTTGATTCTGTCATCCAGTATATTAGTAGTTGCACCGGAATCTGTGTTATATGCAAATTTCATACACATGCTATCTATGACCCAATTCAATAAGTTAATAAAAATATTGAAGAAGGACAGAGTTGAAAACAGAATCCTTAAGTGACCTCTTTCCGAGTTGGCATATTACACTAATAGCACTCTAGGTATTGATATTTCCAGAGGTTCCTGTTGAGAGATGGTGCGCTTCTGTCATATGCTGGTCATATGGATACCTTACATTTTATAATCAATCTGGTTAGTCATTCTGCTTTACTCTCCAGGAAGACCAAGCCCAAATTTGACATGCATTCATTTCACCTGACTTTATTCTGACTTCACCTGACTATGCTATTCAATCTTCCCTTAACCCTGACATTTTTTTTTTCTCTATTTTCCTTTTTGGAATGTAGGGTTGTCTGTACAATTGTTCTGAAGAACAATTTCCCCAGCTGTTGGTCTCTTTGGGAATTGCCTCCACCAAAGAGAGGCACCTAGGCCAAAGACATGCCCCCTCACCTTCCCAGGGGAGGAGATTAGATATGTACAGGGATTAGACATATATCTAATGTCTAATCCCTGTAAATTGTTCATGGGTCACCTTGAAAGAAGTGTCGGGAATAGTGGAGTAAGCAATAAAACCTGTATGGAGTAGGCTGAGGAGAGAATGTAAATCGAAGAAATATAGACTATGGCTACAGGCACTTCAAGAGAGATTTTGCTGAGAAGGGCAGTAGAAAAAAGGAGCGGCAGCTGGAAGGGTGCTGGATGAAGGTAGAGCAGGTATTTGGTTTACATGGAAATGATTGTTTGCTAATGACAATGACCCAGTATAAAGGAAAAAATTAATGCTGTATGAAACAAGAGGGGTTAGTTGCGGTAACAAGTTCTTGAGGAGAGAGGAGATGGGATCCAGAGCCCAAGTTGAGGGTCAAAAGGGAGCAGAGACAACCATTCACCATGACAAGAGGGAAGTATATGGTACAGTTGGTACATTTGTTGGTGGGAGGATGATGAAAATTTGGTCTGCCTTCTGTTCTCTGGAGCGTGAGGTAAAGCCATCAGCTAAAAGTACCGAGGAAAAAAGGAAGTTTAGGAGATTGAAGAGTGGGGAGAAGCAGAGACAGAAACTGAACATACTAGGGAAGTGTATTAGGCCTGGTGAGCAGTATCAAGTGCCTACTAGATATTTTGGACATAAATTTAAAGAGAGACCAGTCAAGCTGGTATGAATTTTACTCCAGCTGTTTGACTGCAGGAAAAGTGTAAGTGGTTAGTTGGGTGGGACCACAGTTGGGATTTTCCTAATAAGTGGATGGAGAAAGCAGCAGGGATGCTAACGAGGTGTTCAAGGGAGTGGCATTTTACTAATTCTCTCTGTGTCATTCCAGAGTTTCTTTCTGCTAATATAAGCAATTATAAACACGTATTCATATTATCGTACTTTTTTTTTTACACTACATTTTTTTTTTCACTTGAAACATGTCTTGGAGATCCTTCGCAAGTGCACTGTTTCCTCATTCTTTTTTACAGCTACATAATATTCTATTGTACGCTTATAATGTTGTTTATTTAGCCAGTTTTAACTTATAGATACCTGGATTGCTTCCAGTCTTTTGCTAATATAAATAAGGTAATGAGGGCCTTCCCTGGTGGTCCAGTGGCTAAGATTCTGTGCTTCAACTGCAGGGGGCAGAGGTTCGATCCCTGGTCGGGAACTAAGATCCCTGCGTGCTGCGGCCAAAAAATAAATTAATTAATTAAAAAAATAAGGTAATGAATAAACACATACATATATCATTTCACACGGATGCAAGGTTATTTGTCCGATAAACCTCCAGAAGTGTGAATGCTGGGTCCAAGGATATATGTGGTTATTATTATTTTTTTTAATATGTTTTTTCAGGTCATTGTCATTAATCAGCGTTTATTTTATTTTATTTTTTAAGAAGATGTTGGGGGTAGGAGTTTATTAATTTATTTTTTATTTACTTTTGCTGTGTCGGGGCTTTGTTTCTGTGCGAGGGCTTTCTCTAGTTGCGGCAAGGGGGGGGCCACTCTCCATCGCGGTGCGCGGGCCTCTCACTGTCACAGCCTCTCTTGTTGCGGAGCACAGGCTCCAGACGCGCAGACTCAGTAGTTGTGGCTCACGGGCCTAGTTGCTCCGCGGCATGTGGGATCCTCCCAGACCAGGGCTCGAACCCGTGTCCCCTGCATTAGCAGGCAGACTCTCAACCACTGCGCCACCAGGGAAGCCCGCGGTTATTATTGTAAGGCCAACTGGCCCGAGGCAGGGGAACACAATCAGATTCACAGGTTGCATCAGACCGAAATTCTCCGGACCACCCAGTTCCAGAAACTGCCCTGGAGACATTCTGGACCACCCAGTTCCAGGAACTGACCTGGGGACTTTGAACCCAGCCCAGCCTTCCCGCCTTTCGAGGGGCGGGACTAACGGTCCCCCAGGATACCCGAAAAGACCACCAAATAAGGAACACCCTGCGCCCTCCCAGATTTCATCACACCCCTTTCCCTTCTTCCCCTATAAAATCTTGCCCAACCCTCGCCCGGGTGCGACTTCTCTGGCCCCTTTCTCTCGGACCAGTGAACCTCGCCGGGGAGCGCTCCCTAATAAAGCTCACTTGAAGTTTTCCTCTGTTTCGGGGTGCCGTTTGTTAAGATCCGACCTTACATTTGGTGCCGAAACCCGGGAGGGGTACCAAGCCCCGCGGGTTACCGCGCGGGCAGCTCCTCCCCTCCCCCAGGAGACAACCAGAGAACCTCTACTCATCCACCCGATCCGGCAGAAAACGGGGTAAGTCTCCCTCCCTTGTTCCCTCCGACCCTCAGAGTCCCTGCCCACCGGACTCCCTGTCCTTAATCGCGGCCGCGTTAGGGACTCCTCCGTCCTCTCTCCGGGCCTCGGGCAACTGTGGAGACGTCCCAATCGCCTGACCGCCCTCCGACCTGCCGTGAATTGGAGACTGAGACCAGGGACGCCTCTCTCCCTCTCCATTCACTCAGGGACAAACTGGGGGTCATGGGAACCTCACAATCGAAACCAGATTCTAAGACGCCCCTGGGGTGTCTCCTAGCCAATTTTACAGCCCTCGGCTTCTCCCAAGATCTCCGTTGCCGACGGCTTATTTTCTTTCCACTGTGGCCTGGCCACAATATCCTCTAGACAATCAATCCTGAAAGGACTTTCGATTTTAACATCCTCCGTGATCTAGATAATTACTGCAGCAGGACGGGCAAATGGTCCGAGGTCCCCTATGTTCAGGTTTTTTGGTATTTGCGCTCCCGTCCCTCCCTTTGCGTCGATTGTTCCACTTCCCAGATCCTTCTTGCCAAACAGACATCTCCTACATTCAAGCCCTTAATTTCCTTTGACGATGACCCCTCTCCACTAGCCGACCCACCGAATCTCTCGCCTCTCCCCCCTCCAGAGCTCCTCTCCAACCTCCACCCTACCCTGAGGCGGTCCCTCCTCCTCCCGAACCCGCTCCGGCCCCTCCAACCGTTCCCCCACCTCGGTTTCTCCTCCCACGCCCCTTGCTTCGCCAATTAGTGCACATACACACTCTCACGACTCCCAAGATTCAAATCTCCTCTGCCCTCTGAGGGAGGTAGCAGGAGCGGAAGGACTGGTCAGAGTCCATGTCGCTTTCTCTCTCCAGGACCTCTCTCAAACTGAAAAACGATTAGGCTCCTTTTCTGCCGACTCTTCCCTCTACATCAAAGAATTTCGCTATCTTTCTCAAGCTTACGATCTAACCTGGCACGATATCTTTGTGATCCTATCTTCTACTCTGACCCCTGACGAGAAGGAAAGAATTCAAACTGCTGCCCGAAACCATGCAGATCAGGTTCACCTTACCAAGAACTCCATGCCTGTCGAAGCGACTTCCGTACCCGGCACCGATCCAGGCTGGACTTATCAGGATGGCCAAGATGGCCGTCGTAAACGCGACCTCATGATCCAATGCCTCCTGGCTGGCATGCAGGCTGCCGCTCATAAGGCAGTCAAATTTGAAAAACTAAAAGAGATAACCCAAGAACCTAACGAAAATCCAGCTATCTTTCTCAATCGCCTTACAGAGGCCTTAACTCTCTACACCCGGCTGTACCCCGACACCCCGGCAGGGGCAGCGGTCCTAGCCACCCATTTTATCACCCAATCAGCCCCGGACATCCGAAAGAAATTAAAACGGGCAGAAGACGGCCCTCAAACCCCTATTTGAGATCTGGTAAAGATGGCCTTTAAAGTCTATAATGGCCGTGAGGATTTGGCAGAACCCAGCCGACAGGCTCGGATGCACCAGAAGGTGGCCCTCCAAACCCAAGCTCTTGTAGCCGCCCTAAGGCCGGCCATCTCCCATGGATCACAGCATCCACGGGGTCCACAAAAGGCAACCCCGCCAGAGGCCTGCTTCAAATGCGGAAAAGAAGGCCACTGGGCTCGCCAATGTCCCAGTCCCTGACCTCCTTCTAAGCCCTGTCCCAGCTGCGGGCTAACGGGCCACTGGAAGAGTGACTGCCCTACGACTGGCCCTCCCTCAGCGTCTCCACGCGGGGGGCAGGCCGACCCAACGGCATTACCACTCGAACTGCTGGGATTGGCTGATGACTGACGGCGCCCGGACTCGAAGACCCCCATCGGATTCGAAGACCCCCATCACCCTCGCCGAGCCCAGGGTAACGCTACAGGTAGCGGCTAAGTCCATCTCATTTCTGGTGGACACGGGGGCTACCTATTCGGTCCTGCCTACGTATTCCGGGCCAGTTTCTCCTTCCCAGATCTCGGTCATGGGTATTGATGGCAAACCATCCTTCCCACTCCAGACCGGTCCACCCCCGCTGTCTGCTTCACTTACTATCAGACCCGAGACTACTGTCAATGGTGGAATGAGACCTATGGGGGGGTTCCCCTATCACTCATGTAACATCCATGTGGCAAAACTAGATACCAGGAGCTCGCTCCGACAATCCCACCTGCTCACCACAAATGGCAAGGGTCAATTATTCATCAACATCAAAGATCCCTGGGACACAAGATGGGTAAAAGGGGTACAAGGAAAAATCTACCGATGGGCAACTGATGCCTACCCCGTGGGCTCTATCAGGGTCTTTCGCTCATATATCAGTTTGATTCCCAAAGTTATCCAACAGTTGAGCGAACAAGCCACTGCCATCCAGGAAACAGAACAAGCCCTAAGACACCAACTACCTCACCCCGAACACAAAGAGGATCCTTTTTCTTGGTTGACCCTCGTCCCATCAAGCAGTACAGATACTCAACCACAAAGGAATAGGTAACATCTCCGACTGCTTTCTATGTGCCTCGCCTGGCCGACCACCCTTGGCTGCTGTCCCGCTCGACCAGCCCTTCAATTCTACTTCCCACACCTCCCAAAACCCACCTTTTCCCCCGTTAAAAGTCCCTATATTCCTTGATTCAAAAAATCTCACCATCTGTTACGGCAGCCGCCCAAATCTAGCTGATACTGGGTTTCTTTGCAACTCATCCCTCATGGTAAGCACATCAATTAAAGCACCACCCGGCACGTTTTTGTGGTGCAATGGTTCCCTCACAAAAGAGGTCAATTCTTCCTCCCCCTTCCCATGTATCCCCGTTACTCTCGTCCCACAACTCACACTGGATAGCCAAGCCGAATTTTCCTCGCTAATCACGCCGCCCTTTACCCGACGAAAAAGAGCTATCTTTCTTCCTCTGGTCGCAGGCATCTCTCACCTCCTCTCTGGTCGCTGCAGGCCTCGGGGGGAGGGAGCTCTAACACATAGTGTTTCAACATCCCGCGACTTAGAACATGAACTCCAGCTAGCCATTGAAGCCTCTGCTGGCCCCATCTCCTCTCTCCAGCGCCAAATCACCTCCATAGCCCAAGTCGCTCTCCAGAATCGACGAGCCCTGGATCTCCTGACGGCCGACAAAAGAGGTACCTGCCTCTTCCTACAGGAGGAATGCTGGTATTACATCAATGAAACAGGACTCGTCGAAGACAACATAAAAGCCCTCCATCGCTTAAGAGAAGAACTCCAACGCAAACACCAACAGTTCGCCTCCCCAATTCCCGACTGGTGGCGGTCCACCCTCTATATCTGGCTAACACCAACCTTAGGCCCCTCAGTTCTCATCTGTATCTTGCTCACGTTTGCTCCCTGTTTTCTTAGGTTCCTTCGCAGGCGCATGGAGGAAGTCTCTCGGGTGGCCACAAACCAAATGCTCCTCGGCCCTTACACCTTGCTTCCTACAGAACCCCCCACTGGTCTCCCCTAAGCCTCGGACCTCTGGTCGCCCGACTCCCCTTTCGACGCCCCCATTCAGCATGAAGTAGCCAGAGATCAGAACGCAACCCCATTACACCAAAGATGTCGGGATGTAAGGCCAACTGGCCCGAGGCAGGGGAACACAATCAGATTCACAGGTTGCATCAGACCGAAATTCTCCGGACCACCCAGTTCCAGAAACTGCCCTGGAGACATTCTGGACCACCCAGTTCCAGGAACTGACCTGGGGACTTTGAACCCAGCCCAGCCTTCCCGCCTTTCGAGGGGCGGGACTAACGGTCCCCCAGGATACCCGAAAAGACCACCTAATAAGGAATACCCTGCGCCCTCCCAGATTTCACCACACCCCTTTCCCTTCTTCCCCTATAAAATCTTGCCCAACCCTCACCCGGGTGCGATTTCTCTGGCCCCCTTTCTCTCGGACCAGTGAACCTCGCCGGGGAGCGCTCCCTAATAAAGCTCACTTGAAGCTTTCCTCTGTTTCACGGTGCCGTTTGTTAAGATCCGACCTTACAATTATTTTTATTGATATTGACAAATTGCCCTCCATAGAGGTTGTACCAATTTATATTTACATAATCTATTAGCGTATCTATTTTCCCACAGTCTTGCTAAAAGTGTTTTATCAAACATCTAAATTTTTGCTAAAATGATAAATGCAAATTGAAACTTCAGTTTAGTTTTAATTTGTATCTCTTATGAGTAAGCTGAGCATCCCTGTAGGTTTAAGAGTCATGTGTATTCTGTTAACTGTCCCTTCATTTGTTTTGCTCACTTTCTTATTGGGATAGTTGTCTTTTTCTTATCCATTTGTAAGGGCTCTTTATATTCAAGGAATTAGCCCTTTGTGTATGCTATGAGTTGAATTTTTCCCCTAGTTTGCTGTTTGTCTTTGTTTTCTTTGTTTTTGGCCCCGCAGCATGTGGGATCTTAGTTCCCCGACCAGGGATTGAACCTGTGCCCCCTGCATGGAACCTTAACCATTGGACCACCAGGGAAGTCCCCTGCTGTTTGTCTTTTGACTTGACTTGTGTGATGTTTGTCTTTACCACACAGAGGCTTGCTTGTTTTGTATTTTCTCCGTCTTTTCTTTCATGGCTTCTGAATTTTGACTTAAAGTTAGAGATATCTCCCCCACTTTTAGATAACAAAATAATTCTTCTTGATAGTTTCCATTTTTACTTTAAATCTTTTAAATTTATCTTGGTATACAGTGTGGGGTTTGGAACTCATCTAATTGCTAACTAATATATTTTAATAGCTGGTAGGGCTTGCTCCCCCTTACCGATGTTCTTTTTCTAGATTTTTCTGGCTATTCTTCATTTCAACTAAACATATATTTATGGAACTGAGTCTTCCTATCCAAGAACGTTTTAAGTCTTTTCTTTTGTGCAAGTCTTCTTTTAAGGTCTTTTCGTCATGTTTTAACATTTTCTTCATATTGGTTTTGAATTTTCTTGATAAGTTTAGTCCCAGTTATGCAAAGGAATGATGATAATGATGAACCATGCATGGAATCAACTAGATTAGGAGCAAAATAAAATCATGAGGAAAATAATAGTGAAATTTGGGTAAGGTCAATTAATTGGAGGACTTGATCGGTTGAGGAATATGATTAGGATGGGGAAAACTAGTGGGATAAATGAGCTGGAAGGGCTTCCCACTGGGAAATACTATCAAGTCTAGGTTCTGAAGACTCTCAACTCTGTTGACGCATATTCTCCTTAGAGTCTCTGGCTATAAGCTTAACTGATATTTTCTTTTAATTAAAAAAATCTGCTTTTCTTGTGTCTAAGTGTGCTTAGTGTTTTCTTCTTTGGTTAATATGAATTCCAGGAGACATGGTCTGTTATTACCATGTAAACACTAACCTAAATGAAGCTGGTGTAGTTGTAATAACAGCAAACAAAATAGACTTTAAGGTAGGAAGCATCGCCAGAAATAAAGAAGGACATAGTGAGAAAAGGATCCACTCCGGAGGAAGCGTAGCAATTCTCAATCTGTAACATATAATAACATAGTCTCCAAATATATAAGTAAAAATGCCAGAAAAGCAGAAAAGACAAATTCAAATCATGATGAAAGATTTAAACATACCTCTGTAAGTAGCTAATAGAATAAGCAGACAAAAAAAGTCAGTAGAGCTATAGATTTGAACAAAATAATTAATAAACTGGCCCAAACTGACATATATAGAACACTACACCCTAAAACTACAGAATATACCCTCTTTTCAAGTGTTCATGGAACATATACAAAAATTGACCATACACTTGGCTATAAAGCAAGTCTCAACGTGGTTTAAATGATTCAAATCACAGTGTATGTTTTCTGACCACAGCAGTGTTTAAATGAGTGTGTAAAAAATCATCAAGCTGAACACTTATATTGTCTGACTGTTCTATTAAATATATTTTCTTTAAAAAAAAAAACAAAACAAAACAGTTTTGGGGACTTCCCTGGTGGTCCAGTGGTTAAGAATCCGCCTTCCAATGCAGGCGACACGGGTTGGATCCCTGGTAGGGGAACTAAGTTCCCACATGCCACAGGGCAACTAAGCCTGCATGCCGCAACTACTGAACCCGCGCTCTCTGGGGCCCGTGCACCACAACTAGAGAGAAGCCCGTGCACTGCAACAAAGAGCCAGCATGTCGCCATGAAAGAGCCCACATGCTGCAACTAAGACCTGATGCGGCCTAATAAATAAAACAACCCCCTTGTAAGTTAACATAAATAATATTTTTAAAAAACCACTTTTCCACTGCCAGTCATAAGTTCCCTTCCATCAAGTTTCAATGATATCTATGCTATTTTATTTATCTTGTGTTTACTCATATGTACATCTCTAAATCCACAAGTTTTAAATGACAGGCACTTTACATATGTTATCCCAGTAAACTTTCACAACCATCCAAAGAGATAGTCTTTTAACCCCCATTTTATAGATAAGGAAAGTGAGAAGTGGAATAGTTAAAAAGTAACTTGCAGCGACCACTAAGTAGTGCTGAGTCAGAACTGGAACTCAGAACTCTGATTCATAGCCTTTGCTCTTTACATAATAACATGCCATGATACCATTCGTGAGTATTATTCCCAACTTTCTCCCCTTGCATTTTCCCCCCTGGGAATTATTAAACACCGCAATAAAACTTCAACATCTATTGAGTACCTCCTTTATGCCAGGTTCTGGTTTCATTGTTGGCCATACGAAAATAAGATAAACAGTCCCTCCCCTTAAAGAGTTCAGTCCAAAGGGGAAGAACGACATAATTTATAATACAGTGTGTTAAGTGCTACATAGAGGTGTGTGCCTTATCCACCATCCTCCTGTTTCTTCTGTCCTTCATGGATCAGTTATACCATCTTATCTGGTTATTTTTCTCCCTTTTCCTTCAGTTTACAAGCCCTCTAGATGAAGACCGCAAGCATCCTGCCAAATACATTCTTCTAATTTTTGTGAAATTGAGTGTGGCACAAAAGAGGCTGGCAGCTTCCCAAACAGGGTAAATGTTGAGTAAAGGCAGGGTCAGAAAGGAGTAGGCTCTACTTTGGGGCCACTAAAGAGACTAGCCTGATGAGAGCTGGCACTGAAAGATGTTTGAAAAGGCAGGGTGTTGCCAGACCCAGACTAGAGACTGCTCGAAATGCCAGGCCAGGACGTGTGCTTGAGCCACTAGGCAACAAGGACCTATTGTAAATTATCAACTCTGACTGATAAGATTAAAATGTTATTTTAAGATTGTGCAGGCAGCGATGTTTCAGAAAGACTGACATTAGAAGATTCTGAAAGTGGGGAGGCCAGTTATGCTCAACAAACACCTACTGAGAACTCAGATCCCAGGCACTGGAGGTGAGGAAATGAAAGCCAGTTTCTTCCTTTGAGGAGTTCACAATCAACTGAGAGAGATAAACAACAAAAAACATAATGTACTAGATATGATGACACAGTCAACACAAACCTATGGTAGATAAAATATGGTGAAATAGAGGAGTCTGAGGTAGCATGGAAAGAGAGAAGGCAGGGGAAAGACATAGAGCTGGTAAGCTCTAGCTCTGCAGCCTCACCTGCTGAAATAGTTAGCTATGAGGAAAGGGAAAGAGAATGTTAAAGGGCAAGGTAATGGCTTGGCACAGCCTATCAAGATTATGAACCATATAGTCAATGAGGGAGAAAGAGGAATGTTCTCTTAACAATGATCAAGCCAGAGGGCGTGGTCATGTAGTGGGCCAGCTCAGTTTACTTCCAGGATCCTCTCTAACCCTCATCAGCTAAACTGAAGAAAGCAAGTAGTGTAGGTTAGCAGGCCAGGAAGGAAGCTAGAAAACTAGTTTTCTAGTTAGAAGATAGAAAATGGTTGCCTAGAAAGAGATTAGGGATGGAATTGACTGGAAAAGCGCCCTAGAGAAATTTGGGGGATTTTGGTGTTCTGTATCTTGCTTAAGATGCTTGTTACCTGTAAGCATACGATTGTCAAAACTCAATGAACAGAACACTTAAGAACAGTGCATTTTAGGGAATTCTCTGGCGGTGCAGTGGTTGGGACTCTATGTTTCCACTACAAGGGGCATGGGTTCAATCCCTGGTCGGGGAACTAATATCCCACATGCCGTGTGACCAAAAAACAAAAAACCAGTGCATTTTATTGTAGGTAAATTATGCCTCAATAAAAAAAGAAATCAAATTACAAAACTTGAGGAGGGAAAAAAGAAAGTTAAGACCCAAAGAGGGAATGGACTTGAGGATATGGGGAAGGGGAAGGAGAAGCTGTGACAAAGCGAGAGAGAGGCATGGACATATATACACTACCAAACGTAAGGTAGATAGCTAGTGGGAAGCAGCTGCATAGCACAGGGATATCAGCTCGGTGCTTTGTGACCACCTGGAGGGGTGGGATAGGGAGGGTGGGAGGGAGGGAGACGCAAGAGGGAAGAGATATGGGAACATATGTATAACTGATTCACTTTGTTAAAAAGCAGAAACTAACACACCATTGTAAAGCAATTATACTCCAATAAAGATGTAAAAAAAAAAAAAAAAGACTCAAAGAAGGAAATTAGATCCCATGAAAAATTTCCCAACTAGTCTGAGAACCAAAAGAATTTGGGTATTTGGGGAAAGAGTAACTGATACCTATTATTTGCCAGACCCTAGACTACACTCTTTCACATATTTCAACTTCATCTCCGATCCAACAATGTCCATCTAAGCTCGGTATTTTAACAGTATTGTGACTATTTCAGGGAGAGAGTGAAATAGGTCTGTGAAAGGAGGTGGAGAGCTCAGACGAATGGAAGATTTTGTACAGTGTGCAGTGTAGACTGTGAGATAAAAGATGTATGAGGGCTGGGTTCAGTCCCCCGAAAGGCAGAAGGGGAAAAGGTGAGAGAAAGGCAAGGAATACAGGAAATGTCTGAAGGAATTTCTCCAGAAACTTGAAAAATCAGAAAATTGGGTCCATCTCTGATTCAACCTTTTCTTCCACAAAAAAAGGAATAAAACTTTTGTAAATCAAATTTAAGAAGTCAAAACTCTGCCATTAAAATAGTTAGAAGGGGGGGCTTCCCTGGTGGCACAGTGGTTGAGAGTCCACCTGCCGATGCAGGGAACACGGGTTCGTGCCCGGGCCCGGGAAGATCCCACATGCGGCGGAGCGGCTGGGCCCGTGAGCCATGGCCGCTGAGCCTGCGCGTCCGGAGCCTGTGCTCCGCAACGGGAGAGGCCACAACAGTGAGAGGCCCACGTACCGCAAAAAATATATATATTTATTTAGAAGGTCTGGAACCATATGCATTAAACCAGCGGTCCCCAACCCCCGGGCCACGGACCAATACCGGTCCGTGGCCTGTTAGCAACCAGGCCACACAGCAGGAGGTGAACGGCAGGCGAGAAAGTGAGGGAAGATCATCTGTATTTACAGCTGCTCCCCGTCACTCGCATCACCGCCTGAGCGCCGCCCCCTGTCAGCATTATGGTGAGTTGTAGAATTATTTCATTATATATTACAATGTAACAATGATAGAAACAAAGTGCACAATAAATGTAATGTGCGTAAATTATCCCAAAATCATCTCACCCCCGCCCCTGGTCCGTGGAAAAACTGTCTTCCACGAAACCAGTCCCTAGTGCCAAAAAGGTTGGGGACTGCTGCTTTAAACCATGAACTATGCTAGAGGGAAGTTATATACGTACTGTATAGTGTTGCATTTTATCTCAGTAAACATGTGCTTTTTCTTTTCTTTTTTTACCAGTTAAATTTTGTTAAATCCACTGTGGGATCAGAGAACAGTGTTGCTAAAAACTGGGACCTCTTTCTGCTGGCACAGGAGGAACTCCTCATACCTGTAATCTGTGTTTGACACAAGTGTAGGATTTAAGAGTGGCATCCATTCCTTCACGCGACTGCCTGGGAGAGCCCTTTCATTTTCTCAATCCAGTGACAAAGTCTGAGAGAAGTGAGGCTGGGGCTGGGGACCTGAAGATCTAGAGCAAGCGTGGGCAAACTTTTTCTATAAAGGACTAGATAGTAAAAATGTTAGGCTTCGAAGAACATACAGTCTCTGTTACAACTATTCTGCCATTTTAGCCAGAAGTAGCCATAGACAATATGTAAGCCAATGGTCATGGCAGCAAGACCAAGTGGGGCCATAGTTTGCTGATCTCTGGTCTAGAGCAGTGGTTCTGGCTCCTGACTGCACATCAGAATCATTTGAGGGGCTTGTAAAACCACTAATGCCCAGGTCCCACTGCCGAGACTCCAAATCTGAGATGGGGCCCAAGACTTTTTTTTTTTTTTTAAACTACCGGGTGGGGACTTCCCTGGTGGTGCAGTGGTTAAGAATCCACCTGCCAATGCAGGGGACACCGGTTCGAGCCCTGGTCCGGGAAGATCCCACATGCCGCGGAGCTACTAAGCCCATGTGCCACAACTACTGGGCTCACGCGCCTAAATCCCGTGCTCCGCAACAAGAGAAGCCACTGCAGTAAGAAGCCCACGCACCACAACGAAGAGTAGCCCCCACTCGTGGCAACTAGAGAAAAGCCGGCGCGCAGCAGCCAAGACCCAACGCGGCCAATAAAAAAATAAACAAACTACCAGGTGGTTCTGAATTATAGTTTCTCAGCAAACTGCTGGGTGTTTTCATTTTTGTTTTGGTTTTGGTGTGTGAGGGTGCAGGAGCAGATTAATGCTGGAAGAAGAACCTAGGGCTGAAATGAAGTCTAGATTAAGATTAGAACTGTTTTCAGTCCACCTGACAAATTGCTTCCAATACTTTAATGAACTGCTCTTTATTTGTTGCTTTTGGTGCACAGCACTGTAAGAAGTTGCCCAACCCAGCAAGTCAGCCCCTTCATCACTCTTAGTGAAGGAGGCCATGGGTGGGTGGAGGGAGCATTCAATAAGCCACCTTCTACCTAACCTTCCTTCTGGAACCATTCACTATAGGCCCCTTCGTAGTTCCGAGCCCTGTGGAGAGAAAGAGAGGTGAGGGAAGGACAAGCCCAGGAGGCAGTGCCCAGGAGGCAGTCCCCAGTCACGCCCCAGCTAGCAATTCATACCATCCCCATACCCTTTGTATCCAAGGCCCCGGGCCAACTGTGTGGCCTGAAAGCCCCGCCTGCCCTTCTGACAGAAGAAAATGAGGTTCTCATCTTCCAGCTTTGGTTTCTCGGTGGAGTACAAAGCCTTGAAAGCAGCTGGCTCCATCTTCAGGGCAGTTTCCAACTCTGACACTGGCAGGAGGAGTCGAGAGGACAGAATGGAAAGCTGGCAGTTTGGCAACCTCAGGCTCTGAGGCTGGGCCTGGAAGGACTGGTCCTGCGGACGAACAAATCTCCAGGGGGCCCCAAAACAACACACGGTGACCACCACCCCCCAACCTCAAGGACAAGATACAGCCTACCTGCACAGGAAGTCAGCCACACAACCTTTGAAGGGAAGCCACTTCCCTAGTTTGTGAGGAGCGGGCAAACTCAGGCATTCAGCCTTGGGGAGATCGAGCGTGTACAGAAGCTGGCCTGCCACTTCCATGTCGCCTGTTATCCCCTCAAACTTGAAGGGCCAGTTCCGCGGCCAAGATCCGCCTCCAATCAACCCTTCTTAAGGGAAGTTTGGGGAGCTACCGGAATACTGGAGCCCCGTAACCAGTGCCTTCCCCACACCATCCTAAGTGAGGTCCCATGGGCTGCGACTCTCCTGGACGGCCTCTCTACTCCACCACCAGGGCTTCCCCTCTCAATCCCATACCCGGGATGTTGAGCGCCCCAGGGATGGTGCCAGCTGCCGCCTCCTCCCGAGATCTCACGTCGATGAGCCGGGCCCGGCCCGAGGCCAGGAGCGAACGGAGTTCAGGGAGCAAGACCGTGGGCTCTGAGGCAGGGAGCACGAGAGCCTTGAGCGGAGCAGGACTGCAAAGCCCGGCTGCCGCGGCACCCCCTCACCTGGCCGCGCCCCTACCCGGCGGGGGATGAGCGAGGACGCCCTCCGCCACGCCCCTTTGCGCCTCCCTCCGCGTGCACCTCCACCGGGGGTCTCCACGCGCAGCCTATACGAGATTCCAGGTCTCCCCTGCAGGTACCTCCAGTCATCGTGCGCGCCGCAAACGCGAGTTTCAGGAATGCGGCCCCGGCCAGCCCCCTGGGCGCCCGCAGCATCTCCCCCGCCCTCCCAGAGCCGGAGCCGGAGCCAAGCCGAGACCGGAACCGGAAGCGAACGCACCGCCTCTCGCACAGCCCCCTGCAGCACCGGTTCCCGGTGGCCCTAACACACGCCCGCTAGAGAAATCCTCGCGATTGCCGGGCGTGGGCGGGCAACGACACACCGGTCTGGCCCAGGTAGTAGGACTCAGAGTCCAGGAGCAGCACCCCACCCTAACCTTGGCCCAACCCTTACTGGTCAAAGCACAATGTGCCCCCTCCCTCCCGCCCTGGGGCCCGCAAAAGGAGAAAAAACGGAGACAGTTGTGGCTCTTAATATTTTATCTTAAAAAAAAAAAAGGAAAGAAAGAAAAGGGGGGGAAAAAAAACCCGTCCCCACAAGGGGGTAAGGCCCCCAGTGGGCCCTGCCTGTTGTTCTCCCTGGCTCCAGAGACTTCTGCATAGGCCTTAGCTGCTTGCCGGCCAATCTCCTCTTCCTGGGGCAGCAGCCACTGCTAAGCATCCTATCCCCACTTCTTGCTGAAGCCTGTTCCCCAGAGTCCTCAGGTGCACATCTGAGCTCCAGGGAAAGGAAGAACCAGTGGAAGCGCCAGTGTCCTGGGGCAAGCCAGAGCTTTGCTTGTCAGCAGACCCTCTGCTGGCACTCTAAGCAAGCACAGGGCAAGCCCCCCAGTTCAGTGTGTCCAGTGTCCAGCATGGAGACAGCACATGCATTGTGCAAGAGGAGCACAAGGGCCCAGGGGCTGCACGGTGGGGTTGGGCGAGGAGGTCAGTACACATCCACGTGTGTGTTTCACACCACTGCAGGCTGCTATATCACAGGGCCTCAGTTCAAAGACACGCCTTCTGAACTCCCCCCAGTCCCATGCCAGAAGTGGGCAGTGAAGGAAAGGGCACGAGGTTAGCCTGTTGCTCCTGGGCTATCTGCAGTTCTCTGAAAGGGGCTGTAGGGCCCAAAGCCTCTGGATCCCCAGAATTAGTTGCTATCACTCTTGATGACGACCTCGACTCCGTGGTGCCTCAACTGAGCTCGTAGCAGCAGATTCTTGTTTTTAAGATCTTCCACCTACCACGGGAAGGAGGCAGTAAGGGAAATAGGTAGAAAAGTTGGCACAGCCAAGTCCCTGAACTTACCGGGACACCCACCAGTGAGGAGGAGGAGGCCCAAGCTGGGTTAGTGGTTAGGGAGGCTGAGGACAGCTATACTGAGGGTGCGGGGGTCTGACCTGCTGTCGAAGCACATCATTGTCCAACTGCAGCTGGTCAAGCCCCTGCAGTTCTTCAGACAACCTGTGGTTACTCTGCCGAAGTTCCTGGATATAATCACAGGCTTTGGATAGAATTCCACCTTTACTCTATAAGAAAAAGCCAAAAAAATGAGGACTAGGATATAAGATACCTGGCTTGCTTTCCAAAAGCATGTTTACACTTTGGACCTCATTTTCCCTTAAGGATGGTGAAATAACATCTCCCAGGGATTCAGGAACCTCAGAGAGAGATAGGAAAAGACTACTGCCATGTATGCCCACTCTCTACCATTTCTGGAAACAATACCAGGAGACAGAATTCAGGCATCTTGCCCACTACCAGGGTCTTTCCATGACCTGGCCAGACTTGGTGCTCTCCATGGAGCAGTCTGGGATGATCTTGGACAGCTGTACAATCCAGTTGTTAATCTTGTCTCGGCGGCGGCGCTCCACTGTGGGGCAAAGTAGAGGACAAGGTGACTCAGGGAGAACTCACCAAAGGCCCCAGGGTAAAATTACCTAACCTCTCCCCTCAACATCACAGCTATCCCCCAATCCCACCAGAGAGCTCCAAGCTTCAGATGCAGATCATACCTACCTTCATTATGCTGAGCCCTGCGTTTCTCATCCCGAGTTGTCCGGGGAGCTTCTGACTTCCTAGCAACAGAGCCCAGAGTGGCCAGAGTGAAGGGAGGGTCAAAAAATGAGACTGGAGTTTGGGGTGAGGAATTACATCAAATCTGGAAGGAATCAAGACCATTTCTGGTAACTGAAAAGAAACCGGGTTACTCACGGGGAATAAGGGTGGGTCCTGGGGGCAATAGAGCGCTGGCTTCCTCCTTGCAACACTTCTTGTGGTGACATCATCACAAAGAACTGACCTATGAAGATGCACGGTAGGTCCTGTCAGGACATAGGCCTAGGAACCTCACCAAGCTCTAAGGCCAAGGCCTTGGGACCCTCCTCTAAAAAGGACATACTGCCTCCTGCTGGAAGGGCAGCCCCAGACTCACTGCCTGCCCACGTCTTTGTGATCATTTAAGGGATCATGAGTAAAGGCCCACTGCCCACCAGCCATGTCCCACAGCCTATCCTAGCCCCTCCAGCCAGCATCCTCACATAATATCTCACCAGTGCCAGGAGGGGTCGCCTGCCCCAGTAGTGCCTCTGAGCCCTGGGTGGTAACAACAGCTGCTGTACTCCCCGATGTGGTACCCCCTGCCCCATCTCCCACTGCAGTGCTGGGGAAGTAAGTATAGTGTGTCTCAGCAGCTGTCCCCTCTGTGTCAACTGCATCATCACTCGTGAACGCACCCTGGATCACAGCCTGGGAAGGGGAGCAAGAGAACAGAGACAAGTGACAGTTAAATACTTCCCATGAGCTACTCTGCAGCTTCTATCCCTTGGGAGGAGGGAGGGAGAAACATCCAGAAAGGGAGAGTCTAGTGCTTTGGGTCAAGGCAGCCCTAGATGCTTCCCTATCCCTAGCCACACCTATCCTATTGGTTCCCTTCTTCATGTTACTACTCAGAGCTCTAGTCCCCTCTGCAGCCCATACCCCTGTACCTGGGTCATGGATTGAGTGGCAGGGTAGCCACTGATGGCGCCAGTCCCCTCAGTCTGGCCATCCAGCTGCCCCTCAGACACCTGGATCACCCTGTACATCACCTAGAGGCAGGGAGGAAAGGGGAAGGAGGGGAAGAGGGAATAAGAGAGTAAGTGCTAGGGATTCCAGCGTCCCTCATAAAGCTTCTCTTGGTTAGGGCCCCCAAACAAGAATCCTTCAGAGACCCCCATCCCCTTCCCCCCAAACAGTCCACATCTCCACCTCATCCTCCAAACCAGGTTTTACCCATGACAGGTTCAATTACCTCCCTCAATCCCAACCCCAGGTAACACCTGCAGCCACCTGGCCCCCTCCCTTACCTGGCCCCCATTTTCAGTTCGGAAGACGTACTTGACGTTGGGGTCAGGGAAAGTGGCAGCTGACTGGATGCTGGCGATAGCCACACTGGTTGGGTCCTCCCCAGTTGCCACTGCACCTGAATTAGGAAAAGGACAAGTCTGTGAGTTACTGCTTTTCTCCCTCTGTTGCACTTGCATGTCATTTAAAAGAAGTAGCTTGCACAGGTGATAGGCCCATGGGGTAGGGGGAGAGGCCACGATGGGCTCTTGGTCTCAGCTCAGTTCCGTTTCTCCCACTCACCTTCCTGAATCTGCACTGTCCCCTCTTCCGTTTCAGCTGTTTTCTGCTGCCTGTTTGTGAAGGGACAAGAGGAAGAATAAGGGAAGAAGTGAATTAAAAGCTCACTGGCCAGTAACATATGGCTCCCAAACTCATTGGCATTCCCAACAGGTGCTAGGTTAGGTTAGAATAACAAGAGCTAGTATTTACTTAGCACTGAGCTAAGCACTTAACAGGCAATATCTTACTCAATACTAAGAACAGCACTATGAGTAGGTAGCACTACTTGCATTTTATAAACTGGAAACCAGATCACACAGCAGGGTGATGTAGCTGGGACCTAAATCTAGGTCTGCCCGACTCCAGAGCCAGTGCTCTTAGCCATTTTGCATTCTCCCAGGCCTCCCATCTCCCATCCCAGACCCTACCTCTTCTTCACTCACCCCTTCATCTCTCTGTGAGGGGGCACATCCGAGGAATTGGTCCTTCTTTGGAAGTCTTCGTATCTCCTGCCTCACAGGCCTGAGTGCTAAGTCCTGGTAGGAATCAGGGAGTCTAGTGAGTCTAGGAAACTGAAAGCTCCCCTGTTTCTAGAACCTAGGCTCCCTGAAGACACATCCAGGAACATAAACCAGTCATCTGCAGGCGACAATCAGCTTTCTCCATTCTGATACTGAGGGCTGGCTACAGTGATTGAAAAAACAACTCTACAAATAGTGCTCCGCGTCTCTCCAATTATCACTCCATCTCCTGATGGAGAGGGAATAATTATACTGCAAGACTGAGAAACAACGTATTTCTGGATGGATTATTATTAAAGCTATTACGATCTGCCATGACATGAGGATTAGGAAGGGCCATGTTTAGACCACAGCTATCAAAAAACACAGGGCCGGGCTTCCCTGGTGGCGCAGTGGTTGAGAGTCCGCCTGCCC
This sequence comes from Grampus griseus, assembly GCF_964374135.1. Classification (NCBI taxonomy): domain Eukaryota; kingdom Metazoa; phylum Chordata; class Mammalia; order Artiodactyla; family Delphinidae; genus Grampus; species Grampus griseus. The sequence continues at coordinate 67,561,269 of NC_139017.1, read as the reverse complement.
ATGCAGGGGACACGGGTTCGTGCCCCGGTCCGGGAGGATCCCACATGCCGCGGAGCGGCTGGGCCCGTGAGCCATGGCCGCTGGGCCTGCGCCTCCGGAGCCTGTGGTCCGCAACGGGAGAGGCCACAACAGTGAGAGGCCCGTGTACCGCCAGAAAAGAAAAAAAAAAAACAAAAAACACAGGGCCATGGATGCTGACGCTTCTTCCAGCCTCTCAGGCACATACTGTACGCCGAAAAATTCCCGTCCTCAAATCTAGGAAAGGGAAACCTGAAACCCATTGGAAAAACCTCCGGAACCATAAAGACCAGACTTGGCCCTCGGGCCCCTTTCTACTGACAGGGCTCTTGTTTTGGGGAGTCCAGCTTTATGTCATTCATTAAAGACCCTAAAGCCCAAGTGTATCATCTTCAAGCTGCTACAATTTTATTCACCAAGCCTTCCAGTAGAGCAACACAGTTGCTAAAATGTTGCCATGACAACTCCAAATCAACTGAGCCTCAGCAAAAAGGGGCGAAACTCCAGGTTCGGGGTTCGGAAAGAGAAGAGACAATGGGGGAGGAATCCATCTACGAGGTGCCTGCCTTAACGACCGTTGACACCCGTGGGGCGGGGGGGCGCGGACTGGGGAGGCGGGCAGGAAAAACAAAGGGCTGAGCAGACAGATGCCTCCAGGAAAAAAACAGCTACATTGTACAAAGCAATAAAATAATCCCGACAGGAAAGGGGTAAGACATTTGTAAGTTCTCTACCCATAAGGTCCCCCAGACCTTTATCTTCAGCGAATTAGCCATGGAAAGCTTGTATCCAGTGTTAACCAAAAAAAAAAAGGAACTGAAAGTGAAAGTGTCCGGAGGAAGTAGCGCTGCAAGAAGATCCCAGTCTCTAAGGGAGAAGTAGCACCAGAGTTTCGAGACCACCTACCTCTCCATCCTCAAACCTGCGGAGGAAGTGCCCCTCTGAGGCTTGCAGCGCTGACAGCAGAAGGAAGCAATGAAACAGAGGCCAGGGCACAGGAGGCGTCTCTATGGCCCACAGCTGTCAGACAGAGGCAGCCTCTGAGGACACCCAGCAACGGGATCAGGCTACTTATTCAAATCTTATTTGGACATCGGGAAGCATTTCCTGAGCATTAGGGGTATGCGACACGGAAAGCGGGCTAGGATGTTGTGGCGTGCACGCTCAGGGAACGAGGGCCCTGCAAGAGCCCTAAGTCTCGACACAAAGGGAAAAAGAATCAAGTTCGCAAAGAAGTCAGGCGCCTAGACCTTGCCTGAGAATCCGGCGTCTCCCTGCAGGCCCACCAACCAGTAGGCGCTCAGCAGCTGAGCGCCGGCCAGGCGCGCGACCAGGAGCCCGCGCGGTGACCTGGCCAGCCCGGCCGGGCTCACCCCCAGCCTCCGCTGATCCGCAGAGGTAGGAAAGGACACCGGGAGCTCAGCGGGTCCCGCAGTGTCCGGCCCATCGGCTCGCGGATAGCAGCGCGGGAGGGCGGGGACTTGTGCGCCCGGGGGCGGGGAGTGAGTTCGGCCCACAAAAAGGGGAGATAACGAAACAGGCACGGCCCCCTCCCTCAAAACAAAGGCTTCCGCCCCAGGAGTTCCTGAACCTAAAAAACGGAAACAAAATCGAGGCTGCTCTGCCTCGCCGGCGCACCCAGTCTCCAGACTCCCGCCGTGTCCTGCACTCACCGGCCAAGGCAGCTTCAGCCGCCGATCTCCCCCAACCGTGTTCTCCCTCTCCGGACTGGGGTATCTCCAAAGACAGCTGATCATGCGCACTGCCGGCCCGCGCCCATGTTGGTGAGGGGCGGAAGTGTGTCTCTGGACCCGCCCAGCCTACTCAGCCTCTGAGTCGCCCCACTTCCGTTCGCTCCATCTTGATGAGGGCTGGGATGGGGGCGTGTTGTGGGTGTTGCTGGGGCGGGGAAGAAGCAATGCTCAGGGATCTCGGGAGAATGGCTCTGAAGTCGTAGTCGCTTTCGTCCTAGTCCAAGAACGGGAGAAGGACGACTAACTTGGTGCTACCATTTTTCTGCTGGACAGTGCCTTTTTAGTTCCAGAAGGGAGTGAGAGAGGCCAGCTTAGATCAAGAGAGGGACATCGGATGGAGGCGCCATCTTTAACAAAGGACATCTTTTTTAAGTTTTCTATTGGAGATTTAAGTTTTCTATTGGAGATTAGGACATACCTGGGCATACATAGAATTTGTATTAGCGTTAGCGGTCACCCAAAGACCCCCAAGGCTTATGGTTTTTGTGAGGCTCAGAGTTTCTGTGAGAGGTATCTTGATTCCCATTCGTTTCAGTCAAGACCTACCCTTAATGGATTTGGAGTAGTGTGGTGTGATAGGAAGAGTTCACACCCTGAAGCCAGACAAACTCGGGTCTCAGATCTAACCTCTGCCACTTCTTAGTTCTGAGACTTTTGGCAACGTTTGACTTAACATTGGTTTCCTCATCTGTAAATGGAGATTACAAATACCAACCTTATAGAATTATTAGGTGGACCAAATAAAATCAAGAGCATAGATTCTGTGCACATAGAATACCTAGCCTTTACTGGCATGTAATGAGCATTATGTAAATATAAGTTTCTCTTCCCCATTTCCTGACCACCATGAACCCAGCTCTAGTTTCTAGCTACAGGTCTTCACGACAACAACTGACGAAGAGCGCCCAAACAATAAAAACAGAAAAACACAACGTTTGGCCAAACGTATCACTCAAGACTTTAATAAGAATAATGAGACATCACACTACTTATGTGTAAAAATACAACGTTTATTCTGAGACATTGCCCCTTGGGACGTGTGGCCCCAGCCTGTCGGGAGCAGTCCCAGGGCCTGAGTGACGCCATTCCCCTTCCCTAAAATAGGAAGTTATTCCAAAGCAGAAAGGAGAGGCCAGAGAGATCTATACAAGACCTCTCTTCCTTGAGATGCAGGGAGGCAGAGGGTGGGGGAGCTGGGAAGGGAGCCAGTCCCTCCAACAAATACTCCGCATTCAAAGTTTCCTGCACATTTTCCTCCTAATCTGGAGTTAAGAGGAGCAAGAGGTGTCCCAGGGCCCAAGAGTAGAACAAGGATGGGTAACTCTAAAAGTGTTTGTATGTAATAGGCTCTGATCTGGCCCTGACCCCTGGCTGTATTCTGGACTTCCATGAAGAGAAGTTCATTGCCTAAGAGGGCCGGAACTTGGCTGGAGTTCTGCCTTCATTCTTCACATTGAGAAATCGTTAAGTTTGCCGCCTACTCTTTGTTCCCTTTGGCCAGTGACCCCACTCTCTGGGAACCGGATCTCAGTGACTTTCTCTGCAATCTTGTAAGGGATAAGTGCTTTGTGTCTGAGACAACCTCAGGTAAACGGACCAAGACGTGCCTTCCACAGTCATAAAGAGAAGCTGGAGGGCCAAAACCTATAAAGTTGGGCACTAAAGCTGCTCAGGCTGCCGAAGAGACAGCAGAGAGACCCTGGAGACAGCTACTGTCCCCTGTGCCCTGTGCTCTGGTCCGAATCACAGTCCCTCACCTTTCCCAGAGTTAGCCTGTGTTTCAAATGCATACGATCGGCGCTGGGGCGACTCAACGGGGTCAGGGAGCTGGGGTTCTCTCGGGGGCAGACTAAACCGACTCCGGGGTCCAGACCCTTCTGTGCCTTCAGCTGGGAGCTCCAGGCAGCTAAGGGGCCGAGGACAATAGGCAGAGATCATGCTATAGGGGGAGGTTTTGGGGATGAGGCTGTAGTCCCCAGCCCCAGTACAGGTCTGGGTCCGCCGAACTGCCTGAGCTTCAGTCCTCTGGCGGTCCCGGGCCAGGGCCACAGCAGCATCAAAGGAAAGACTGCCCCCATTCCTCCAAGAGGAGCGGGAGGCTCGGGACCCCCAGGCCCGTTCCCCAGGAGTTCCATCAAGCCGGCCAGGCCTTGGGCATGGGTTTGCTGGTGCCACATGGATCTTGCCACACATTGCACTGGGCATCTTGGCAAACTGTGGTTTGGGGGGCACCACAGGCACAGAGCGGACCTGTTGGACCTGAACCAGGGTGGAAGCCAGGCGCATGCTCACACCACCAGCTGAGCCAAGGGGACTGGGCTGCCCCTCCGGATCCATCTCCTCTGGCCGGGGTGGCTGTGGGGCTGCGTGTTCTGTCTCAGAGGGCTGGGCATTGCCCTCCTTGGCACTGTCAACCTCCAGGGACTCTACGTGTGGCATTTCAGGGAGGGAGCCCTCTTCTACATGGTCACCTCCAGCCCTCTGGTCTCCCTCATCTTCTCCGTCTCCACACTCCCGTTCCTTGCTGACCTTCCCTGCTCCTCCTTCAGCTGCTGCTTCTGGGATTCTGCTATCTTCACCATCTCCTTGGTCTTCTCTTGCCTCTTGGTTCTCCTCCCCCCTCTGCCCTTTGACCTCATCTTCTCTGCCTCCTTCAGCCTCTTGTTTGTGTACAACTTCCCAGCTCTCTTCAGCAATTTGGTTTTCCTGGGCCCCATCCTCTGGGTCCCTCCCGGCTTCTCCCTGGGCTTCATCTCCTTCCTCCTCTTCTTCTCGCTCGGTCTTTCTTTCCTTCCCCTGCTCCCCTCCTGTTTCCTCCACACCCTTAGCTTCCTCTATACTCTCATCTTCCTGTTGACCTTTGGACTCCTCTCCCTTGGCCTCTGTCTCCTCTCTCTCTTCCCCACATCTTTCGCTCAAACTGTCAATCACCTTTTGGCTTCCCTCAGCCTCCACTCCTTCCTCACTGGCCTCTCCACCCTCCACTCCACTCTCTGGACTCCCCTCAGCCTCCTCCCTGATGTCCCGTCTAATTCCAGGCTCAGCCTCCTTGCCCTCCTCAACTTCCCAGAATACCTGTTCTCCCTCTGCCTGTCCTGGAGCCTCCTGTCTTCCAGACCCTGTTCCCTTTTCCTCTAGACTGCCTGAACCCTCCCAGGTCGGGAGTTTGGGCCCCAGAAGGGGACTTAGGTCATCATAGGCACTCAGGAAGACTTCCTCCCCACTTTCCTCCTCTGCTTCAGGCCCGGAGCCAGGAGAGTCCAGGGAACAGCAGCTGGGGGCCAGGACAAACTGAGCCTCATCCAGAGACAGGTCATCCAGGGGTGGCTCCACAGAGAACTCCTCCACCTGTAAGCACAGCATCGTGGCTCAGGACCAGGTGGCCCTGTCCACCCTCTGGATTCCTTAGCACCCCCAAACCCAGCACAGCGCCTCCTTACCTGAGGCCCAACTCCCAGGAGCTCCTCCAGGTAGCCCATCCCAGGGTCGTCCTCCCCAGGGGAGAAGGCTGCTCCTGCTGGTCCTGCCTTGGCCACCTCCCCATCCACCACCCCCACCCACTCGGGCTCTGAGCTGCTTGAGTCCTCTAGGAAGGAGAAGGAATCCTGCACCTCCTGGGACAGGCAGTCCTCCAGGGCAGGGGTCATGTCCGCTGGGCCTGAGTCAGCCAGGGGACCTGGGGCTGGACTTGCCTCCAACTTCTCATCTGTTGGGAGAAAGGTAGTCCCAGGAATACAAAGGTCAAGACCAGCCCTGACCCTTTCCAATGTGAGTCTTCCTAGCATTGCTACAGTATGGCCCAACATTCCCAGCATAGATCCTCCATGTGGCCGATCCTCTCAGACCAATATCCCTAACCATTGGCTTAGAGCCGCCTTTATTGAGCGCCTACCGGGCGCCAAGCACGGTGCTATACATTTTATAATGCATTATCTTATTTTCTCCATAAAACAACCCTATAATGTAGGGTATTTATCCCCATTTTATATATGAGGAAAGTGAAACTCAGAGAGATTTGTCCACGGTCACACAAACAACGAGTGGCACAGCCAGAATTTGAATCCAAGACTACTTAACTCTGTAGGCCTTATCCTTACCCAGTACCTAGTGCTGCCTCAGTACTTCTCATTATTGACACTTCAGGAACTGGAGTCAGAGCAAAGATCAAATCCCAGCTCTGCCACCTCCTACCAAATTGCGTAACCTAAGTCTCAGGTTCCACTGCTGTAATATAAGGATAAAAACAATACCTGTGTCAACATTATGAGAAAATGAAATGAGCTAATGCCTTCAAAGTCCTTAACAAAGCACATCATAAACTCTCAACAAATGTTAGCTATTAGTATTAATGTTATTATTATTACCATCATCTATGATATATTCCCACTTTGTACTTAGTAATCCCTGCTGTATATATATGACACAGATCCCCATTCTTGGGTATATCAGTGATCTAAGGCTGCCAGAGATGCTCTCTGCAAGAATTTCACACAACCTGATAATATTACTGGATTCCTCCCATCTTGAATCCGGGGAGGCAGCTAAAGATAACCTGCCAAAGCCCAGAGCAGATCCCCAGCATCGGAGCCTCAGCCTAGAGTTCTAGTCCCCTCTCCCAGCCCCGGGAAATCCTTGAATCCTCACCTGGGGGACCAGGGCCAAGGCCGGGGCCAGAGCCAGGGCCAGAGGCAGGGCTTGGCCGGGGCTGAAGGGTGGGGTACTCAAGACCACGGGCAAACCCGGCCAAGGAGACGTTAGAGATGATGTTCGGGGATATGTTGAGCATAGAACTGATGTGTGGTGGGAGGTTGACATCGTAGGGCTCTGAGATGTGGACGCCAGCACGGCGCTCTGCATGGCTGCTGCCCCCAGCACGGATTGCTGACCGCCCAGGTCGTGGTGTGCCGGGCTCAGAGCTCGTGCCAGCCAGTGCTTCTGCCTCGGGCTCCTGTTCACCCTCTGCTGCTTCCACAGAATCATTCTCCAAGCTCGCCAGCAACAGTGGGCATGGCCGAGGACTGCTGCGTCCCACCAGCCCTTCTGGCTCTGTGGAGGAGAGAGAGGTAGGCAACAGCCTCTGCAAGGGGCCTGGACACCTCAGAAAGGCTCCAGAGAGTGCCCCCGTTTTCTCTAGCCTGGAATACACCAGGCCCATCTTCCCTTAGCCGCTACTGCAAACCTTACAGTCAGCAGGTCAGACGTCACCCCACCAACACCTACTTAGGAACCCCCTTCCCTCCCTGGAGGTACAGTCACTAGCCATCACTACCCTCGCCCCACCCTGACACACACACAAGAGTGCACACCTATACTCACCATCACTGACCCCAGCCACAGCACTCAGTGAGTCCATGCTCTTGGCTGGCCGCAGAGTCACCTTATCGGATTTGTCCTCTGCAAGACAGGGATGTGCGTAGAGCCAGGGCCTGGCACACCCTCAGCAGAGCTCCCCCTACATCTCCCCAGACTTACCCCTGTCCTCAGCTCCCCGTGGAAGTTTACGCTTGGTCTCATGGCCAGAGCGACCCAGATTGAAGATAGATCTCCACTTCCTGACTTTCAAAGACCCCTTCCTCCTGGAGGGGATGGAGAAATCACTGCAGTTGGAGCCTGGTGGCCAGTGCAGGGGAGGAGGGCCCAGGAAGAAGGCCTTACTTGTGCTCTGCAATCTCTATGATAGTGTGATAAGGCCGCATCTGTGGGGGTCCATCACCAGACTGCAGGATGCTAGGCAGGTGGTAGGGCAGGGATCGGGGCATAAGGTCCTCGGGGCTGCCTGACACCCGGACCCCTGGAAGTGATCGCCATCCACTTTCCACCTCACCACCTAGGAAAAGAAGAGGAATTGGCCAGCCAGGAACAGAGAGAGGGCTTTGGGTATGGAGCTCCTCACTGCACCCTCCCACTCACCAACTACCATGCTAGGGATATACCTGGAGGCAGACCCTCTGTGTCTAGCTCCTCAAGAGGGAGTCCTCAGGGACAAAGGGGGCCAGGAGATCCCAGGACATTGGCCCAGTGGGCCGGGGGTGGGAATGATCCTTCACTAGCCTCGAGAACCAGGATGGATGGTGATTAAGAGGCCAAGTTATGCCCTGGACAGAGAGCAGAAGAGGCCTACTCAAGTCCTGACGGCACCATTCTCTCTGCAGGGTCTTCTCCACATGACCATAAGCAACAATACTTTATGAGACTCAGTTCTGTCATCCACGAAGCAGGGAAACTGAACTAGATGATCTTGGAGGCTCTCTATAACTCTGACATGACTCCCAGACAGAGAATGGTGATTTGGTGAGTTGGAAGGGCACTGACCAGAGAGAGCAGCACCCTCAAAGAGCTGGTCCACATGTGTGAGGATGAACTCCACGACAATGGACTGCACCCGCACCTCCATGAAGGCTGCTGTCCCATTGAAGCCTGAGGCCTCTATGTCCTTAGACCTGTGGAGGTGTGGAGTTATTCTCCCCCAGCCCCACCACACTTCCCCATTCGCATTCTCCCTAAAAAGAGCTTACACCCTTTCCCCTGAATGCCATTAACCCCATCTCCACCTCTTAATCTACATGCATGATTCAAGTCTCCAATGGCCACTTCCTCCAGGAAGCCTTCTTGGACACCCTCCTCAGGATTAATCTCTACCTCCTCTGCAGGGCGCCTTGTGTATAACGAATCTCAGGACTTCTCATAGTCTGCCTTGCACCACAGGGAGTGATGTGCAACCCACTTCTCCAAGACATTTGCTCAACAAACGTTTGACAAGGATCCCCCCAACCCCTTCCTGCTCCAGTCCCTGAGCTAAGTGATGCAGTGTAAGAAAACACAAAGGTCTGGGAATTCCCTGGCAGTCCAGTGGTTAGGACTCTGTCCTTCCACTGCAGGGGGCACGGGTTCGATCTTTGGTCAGGGAACTAAGATCCCACATGCCCCTCAGTGTGGACAAAAAAGAAAAAGAAAACACAAAGGCCCTGTCCTTAGGGACTTTACTCAAGCTCAGAGAAGGGGCTCACGTGGGTGAGCTCCATCGCACTCAATGTGATCCTGAAACTTCCTGTTCTCACTGGGTGAGACCCCTCTCCAGTGCACCCACACAGCCACACCCCCTCCTCGAGCAGCTTCCCAGGGGCTAGGCTCTGCCAGGATCCCCACACATGCACCCACCTCAGCAGGTTGGGGGCCCACACGATGGCCAGGTTGCGGGCGTGCATGTTGGTCTGGGCACTCAATGAGGCCATGTGCACCAGGTGCCGCATGAGGAACTCCAGGGTCCTGCAGAAAGGGGGCGTTGTGGGGTAGAGCTCACAAAGGGAGCGCTCAGGCAGAGGCAGGATTGAGGGGTGGTGCAAGAGGAGAAGTGAGCAGTCAAGGCCCCAGGTGGACAAAGAGCCTGGGCTGAACGGGGGGAGTCGGGACTCTGGGTGGGGAGGAGGCCCACACACCTGTAGTTTGGGACAGGGAGTTCTCGAAGCACCTCTAGGATCTTGACCAAGCGCTCAGGTTCCAGTTGCACTGCCACAGCCTCCTGGTTGAAATCAAGGAGCAGGAGTCACTGACCCAGCGCTGCCCCTGCTTCCTCCCCAGAGTTCTGAGCCAAACTCTCAGAAACAGCCTGTGCTGTACCCCACTCCATCCCCCAGGTTGAATCTTCAAAGCACACTGACGGTAGAATCTGGGTGCCCCGGGACCTGCAGATGAATCTTGGCTATGCCACTTACTAGCTTTGTGACCTTGAGCAACTCACAGCCACTCTCTGCCTTAGCGTCCTCATCAGTAGTGCTCTGGTTCTGGAACACATCAGGTTCCACCCTGTGGGCGCCCCAGGGGCCATGGAGTTGACTTCAAGGTGTCCAGGAAGGCCCATGCCCACCCATTCTGGCCTGTATGGGCTGAATGTCATGCCCTGGTGTTCAGGATCTCTAAATGATGTCATGCTCAATAAAATGCAACTTAACTTAGAAGTGTTACTCAATTCAAGAGAGCACTTTTGTCATGTATTTTCTTATTCAAAAGATGTTCAGCACACGATCACAGTTCATGGAAGGGCACGCTTGAAAAACAATTGACTTCCTAAAAGGGTTCTCATTCTCTTAAACGTAGGGAAGCTCCGGTCTAGGTGATTTCCAAGGGCTCTCCAGCTTCTGCTCTCTCTCTGACCTCTACTCTCCCCCAGTCTCACCCTGCACGGTGTGCAGTTTGCAGGGAAAGGAGAGACAATGAAGAGCAGAGGGACAGGGGAGAGCAGAGGTAGCAGAGCTAGGAGATTTGTAAGGGACGGGGCTCTTCATTTTCATGTGGTCTCTGTCACGCAGGATCCCTAGAGGTCACCCTCAGCCTTCTCTTCTCCCCCCACCCCGCTGTCACTCAACTCACAGCAAACTTGTCATAGAGCCGGTAAGTGAGCAGGGGGTCTGGCAGCTCTCTGAAATAGGCCTTGCACAGGGAGGAGACACAGTGAATGTCCTGAAGGTAAACATCTCGCCGCAGGTCTGGCTTCCGCTCAGCCTCAAACTCCTGCCTGGGGAGATGCAGAGTGGTCAGGAGTGGTGACAGTCTGAGGAAATGTAGGGACCCTCACCTACATTAAATCTATGATTTGAGGGACCCTCACCTAGGTAGAGCTGTAGAGATGAGCTCCAGGCAGGGTCGAGGGTCAACACGTATGAATCTTGGAAGGAAGAGGTTGGGGCGTGTATATACGTGAGGCAGCAAGTATAAGGCGTTGTATCTGTCAACGTGCAGAGTGGATGTTGAGATGGGTAAGTGGATAGGTAAATGGGTCTATGCATGAACAGGGGTACATATCAGGATGTAGAGTCGGTGTGAGTAGCAATGTAGGGGTATGTAGGAGTCGGTAGAAGTGGGGGGACGAGCCTAAATATGTGTTTCTGGGTATGTGTAAAGATGGAGGAGTGTAACTTTCAGAAGGAAACGTAAGTGTAAATCTTCAGGACCTTGCATTAGGCAACAGTTCCTTGGATATGACACCAAAAGCACACGCAACCAAAGAAAAAAATAGATAAATTTGACATCAAAATTACAAACTGTTGTGTATCAAAAGATGCTATCAAGGAAATGAAGACAACGCACAGAATGGGAGAACATATTTGCAAATCATAGATTTAATAAGGATCTGATATCCAGAATACATAAAGGACTCTTACAACTCAAAAGACACAAATAACCTAATTATTGAATGAGCAAAGATTTGAATAGACATTTCTCCAAAGATACACAAATGGCTAATAAGCACACAGAAGGTGTTCGACATAATTAGGTATCAGGGAAATGCAAATATAGATGAAATATCACCTCATACACATTAGGGTGGTTATAATCAAAAAGACACACAGTAACAAGCGTTGGCTGGGATGTGGAGAAATTGGAACCCTCACACATTGCTGGTAGGAATGTAAAATGATGCAACTCCTATAGAAAACAGTTTGGACATAGAGTTACCGTACGACTCCGAAGTTCCACTCTTAGGTATATACTCAAGAGAACTGAAACCATATGTCCACACAAATACTTGTACACAAATGTTTATAGCAGCATTAATCACAACAGCCGGAAGGTGGAAACAACGCAAGTAGCCGTCAACGGATGAATGGGTGAACAAATGTGATAACGCCACACAATGGAATACTATTCAGCCCTAAAAAGAAGTGAAGTACTGGTACATGCAACAATATGCATGAACCCTGAAAACATGCTAAGTAAAAAAAGCCAGACACAGAAATGTACAATTATATGATTCCACTTATGTGACATGTCCAGAATAGGCAACTCCATAGAGACAGAAAGTAGACTACCGGTTGCCAGAGGCTGGGGGAGAAGGGCAGTGTGGAATGATGCTAATGGGTATAGGGTTTCTTTTGGGGTTGATGAAATGCTCTGGAATTAGACAGCGCTGGTTGCACAACCTTGTAAATGTACTAAAAACCACTGAATTATACATTTTTTTTGAATTACACATTTTTAAATGGTGAATTTTATGGCATGTGAATTGTATCTAAATTTGTTTCTAAAGCTGGGTGGGTGCATGTGGGAGGGGAGGGGTGTGTGTGTGTGTGTGCATGTGTGTGTGTGTACATTCGTGTGCGCACACACATGCGTGTGTGCAGGCTAGCCTGTGGGGAGTGCGGGGCATGGTGTCAACCTTTCCCGAGGAGACTAGAGCTCCTCCCTTGGACAGTATCTATCATCTATCTTCTCCCCACATCCCCTCACCCCTGTGATTCCTGGCCTCCTGGCCACAGAGCTCTCCCCTCACTGCCTGACTCACCGGAGCTTCTGGATGTTGGAAGAGACCCCTGAGAGGCGGTAGATCCCATCCACCACTCCATACTCCTCCACAAACTCTGCACAGCTCCTTAGCACCTGGGGCACTGGGAACACAGATGGGGCAGAGAAAGAGAAATCAGAAGGTCTGGGAGGTCAGAGACTACAGGGGGTCTGAGAAATGGATGCATCAGGGAAGGGGGCTTGGGGAGACTGAAGGCAAAGCTCGTGGAATAAAAACTTGTCAGGGGGCTTCCCTGGTGGCGCAGTGGTTGAGAGTCCGCCTGCCGATGCAGGGGACACAGGTTCGTGCCCCGGTCCGGGAAGATCCCACATGCCATGGAGTGGCTAGGCCCGTGAGCCATGGCCGCTGAGCCTGCACGCCCGGAGCCTGTGCTTCGCAACGAGAGAGCCTACAACAGTGAGAGGTCCGCGTACCGCAACAAAAAAACAAAACAAAACAAAACAAAAACTTGTCAGAAAGATTCTTGCAGGACATCAGCTCCAGCCTGCCAACCCGTTACAATCTCTCTGCCCATTGGGCCTAGAGTCTCGGCATAAACTCCCCCAGTAAGGGGGAGCTCACTGCCTCTCCAGACTGCCCTTCCTGTTAGAAAGTTCTGCCTTTGTTGACCTGAAATTCTCTCTCTCTGTAATTACTAGTTGCTATTACAGAAATTTTTAAGGGACAGCAATGTGATTGGAAGAGGACTCAGGGTGAAGGACTGGTCTTGAAAGTGCGTTTACATAACACCCTACATAAGATAAAGGAACATTAGCTCTTGCAACCAAAATGGAACAGAGCTGATGGGCATTATTGTGAAGCACCTCCTCTGGTTAGTGAATGCATGGATCTTAGATCTGCCGTAGGAAGGTACGTGAAGTTGCAACAGACCTTCAGACAGGTCAATTCAGGAGAGAAGCACCGATATGCCAAGCACTATGCATTAGACATGAAAACTGAGGATCATAGGAGTAATGAGTGTGCAGTATCATCCAGCTAGAGCCAGGATTCAAACCCAAGAGTGCAAAAAGCTGTATTCTCTCTCCCTTCTTCGGAGCCCTTCCCAGTTACTAGACCGTAAGCTCCTCAAGGACAAGATCTAAGTGTGACCCATCCTGCCGTTCCTCACCTTATCTGTCATGGTGTCTCAGTCATGGGAAATCCTCAGAAACCATGTGTTGAATTCATCTCCACAAGGCCACATAGTTACCTCTCTAAAGCACTTCCATGCTTTACTTTTTTTTTTTTAAGCACCTCCATGCTTTAAATCCTTTGCTACATACACACTCTGCTCCACCCCGATCTTCAATGCTTAGCTTACAAACACAGAATAAAATAGAAACTCCTCAACCTGGTATACTGTATGAGACCTTTCACAAACCAGGTCCAGCTGCCATTCCAGCCTTAGCTCCAGCCAGCTCCCCCAATAAATCCTATGATCCAGCACTTTCCTACCCCCTGAACAAGCCTTGGTACTATCACTCATGTTTTCCCTTGCCTGGAAATGCCCTCCTCTCTGTGTCTGCCTGGTGAGCCCCTGTGCATTCCTCAAAACACACTTCAGACATCACTTCCAATTCTGAACCCTTTGCTTACATCCGTATTACACTTACCAAGGTCATTTGTTTATATCTGTCCATAGCACTTATTGTACTTTGTTATGATTGGTGTATTTTGTATCTATACCTTCTGACAAGTAGTAACATCCTCCCCAGCGTCTAGCACAGTGTTGAAACAGAGCAGGCGCTCAACAAATGTTTATTAAATTACTCAATGAATTAGTCAATGAATTGGAGCTTTAATAGAGAATATTGCCTAAGACAAAACATTGAGTCCAATTAACTGAGACTCACCAGAGAAATTCCTGTCATGTGTTAGTGTCAGAAAAAGCTGTGCTTTTCCTAAGCCACCTATTCTTTTCTTATGGGCTTTATGAATTTCATACCTGATTACGTTTACCTCTTTAACTACCAGGAAGCTCAGAGCCCATATCTTGGAACCATATAGAACCACCTGAAATGCATTTCTAGGTACTGATTTTACCCCTCCTGTTTTCCCTTCAACTCAATTCCTTCAGTCATTTATTCTTTTTGTAAAGTTTTGGGTTTTGGAAGTCATCCATCTCAAGCTCTTTGTGGAATTAAGTAAGTTAGAAATACAGACTGAAGAAAATCAATAAATCCATCAAACACTATTTTAAACCCTCTTTATGTGACCCGGAGTCCACACCCTTTACCCTCCTGCACCCCAGAGCCAGGATTTGGGTGAGACAAGGACAGCATCAAGGCTGCAAAATTTAAGCACTCACTCTTAGGGTTGTGCAAGTGTCAACTGTGCACATGCACGATCTTGAGAGTGAATGCCTCCTTAAGAAAGAAGCACTAGGGCTTCACTTGCCTGGCCCTGAGAGTGAGAGTTTCCTTACATTTTGCACCCTAGTCACCTCTCTTGCCTCACCTTAGTCCAGGCTCTACAGTTCACCATCCATCCCTTCAGGACCTCTGCCCATTTGCCAGGGTCCCCTGACCTCAGGTTCCCAGCACTGAATGCAGAGATGAGGCAGACCCTCGTGGTTCAAGCTGTTTCTCTACTCTTGGGTGAATAATGCTACCCCAACTCTTCCGGCCATCACTCTGTTGACTCATAAATAGTCGGCTGTCACCTAAACCCCAGGTTGTTTTCACAGTAACTACAATCAGTCCAGGTCTTCTCCATCCCATCCTTCTCTGTTGATTTTGAGTCTCCACGGGAGGCCTTTGAAGAAGGCATACCTTTTTTTTTTTTTTTTTTGCGGTACACAGGCCTCTCACTATTGTGGCCTCTCCCATTGCCAGGCTCCGGACGCACAGGCCCACGGGCCTAGCCGCTCCGCAGCATCTGGGATCTTCCCGGACCAGGGCACGAACCCGTGTCCCCTGCATCGGCAGGCGGAATCTCAACCACTGTGCCACCAGGGGAGCCCGAAGGCATACCTTTAAAGAAGGCATTCGAGAGCCTAAGGAGTCAGAGCCATAGAGGAAATGGGTCAAGGAGATGGGGGAAGAGATAAGAGGATCAGAGGGATGGAGGAGTCAAGGAGACAGAGATAAGAGAAATGGGGTCAGAGATAAAAGTTAGAGACATAGTTGGGGTGGTAGAGTCAAAGGGTGGGTCAGGGAGGAGGGCCTGAAGCTTAGGAAATGGGAGAATCAGAAACCTGAACGAGATCTCAAAGAGATAAATACTAGGAAAAAGGAAGAACTCAATTGATATAAGGGCTCGGGAAGGAAGAGACCCACCTAGGGCAAAGAGCTGAGAGAGGGTGCTGAGATGGAGCGAAGCTGCAAGGATGGGGGAAACCAGGATAATCAGGGAGGATGAGTTAACCACAAACACAGCTGTCCTGGCCTGGGCTTTCATTTTTGCTGGATCTTGGCTTAAAGAGAGAAGCCATCACTGACCTCTCTCTGTCCTTCCACTTTCTACCTGTCTATGCTGGAAGGAGCTGGGAGAAGGGGAGAAGGCTGCCACTGCTGCTCTGGTGCCCAAGATACCCCTCCCCCCTTGGACTCAGGTGAGGTTCTTGTGAAGGGCAGGAGGGGCTTCTCTCTCTCTCTCTCTCTGGGATTCACTAGGATCAGGACCCAGCAGCCAGATGCCTATCCCTTCCAGAGAACATGCCCCTCACCTTCCGGGAATGCTGACAGAGGCCAGGAAGGGATACAGGAGTGGGATCTGGGCTGGCTGTGAGTTCAGTGTTTCAACAGGAGGTTGGCAGGGGGTCCACAGGGAAGGACAGCGCCAGGATGAGGATGCTGAACTGAGGGTTTGCAGAGAACTGGAAGAACATCAGCCCCAATTAAATCATGTGGCCCTCACCCAAGAGCCATCATTCTCAAGAGGCATCCCTCGTAAAGGAGTCAACCCCACACTGGCAGCTGGGCTGTGCCCTGTTAGAAAAGAAAGAAAGGCACAGAGAAGCCACTTCGGCTGTTTAACACCCTTCCTTGGGGCCTGGGCTTTCCCTTAACTGAGGCCAGTGGGATGGGGGCCTCTGGGGGAGGAGAAAAGGGGAAGGAGGTGTCTGGGGACACAGGGGCGGGGCTAAGAGCAGGAAATGAGCTGGGAACCACCATCACCCTCCCTCCACTGCAGGCACACGGAGCAGCAGCCCAGAGCAGAGAACAAAGAGGAAATGACAGATTGGGGTGGAGGGGGGGAGAAATCATGCCCTTCTTTGGGAGGAGGTCGAAGTACCAAAAAACAAGCTGGGCTGGGCCATCAGGATACCTGCGTTCAATTCCAAATCAAATCAAGAAATATTTCTGAGTGTCTACTGCACACCAAGCGCAGTGGGGAGCCAATGTTGTCCCTGGTCCTGCTCGTTTCCAAGCGTCCTCCAAGGTAACTCAGGGAGGATTTTTTCCACAGACAGTCCTCACCCCCATCCTCCTTTGTACCCTCTACCCCCATCTTCACACCAGGCCTCAGGCCATCTCTCTTACTGTTCTGGTCTTCCCATTTTAGCAGCTTCTCCCCTCACCTTCCACTTTGAACCTGTTTCTCCTTTGCACAGGGAAAACCGGAGAATCAGAGAGACAGAGGGAGGGGACCGTCCCCACCCTGCATCTTCACCTGTGGCCCAGCAAGGCTGCAGAGGGATCAGAGCCCCATAACCTCGTCTCCTCCAACCAGGAAACACCCATCCTCCCCATGTGCCATCCGCAGGCTCTCCAGGGGCCCTTCTCCTGTCTTTTTTCATTGAGACCTAAGGACCATCCATGCCCCTTCAGCCACTCATCTCCTGACCCTGTCCCTTCAGCCTTCCTCTCCTGTCCCCCAGCTGTCATCTCCTCACCTCGGCTTCTTCTACCTCTCCTGGGTCTCCAGTCTCTCCCTCCTCTCCTCTCAGTGCTCCCTCGGTGCCCCCATTCTCATCACCAGTCTCTTCACCCCCAGGCAGTCACTGAGCCACATTTCCTGCCCTGCCTGGGGGTGACCCCAAGCCACTGCCCGTTCTCCATGAGCTCCTGGAAGCTGTTTCTGTACCCTCAGCCTAGATCAGGCTGGAGAAGCTGCACGCCTCCCCCTCCGCCCAACAGCAGCTCCGGGCTGGCCTCCTTACCCTCCTGGCCTGAGTGCTGAAGGTGCTCCTGCAGGTCGCACCCAAACACCCGCTCCTTCGAGCTGCCCTTCTTCTTCCCTTTCTGCCGAGACTTCATGGCCGGAGCCCCAGGGCTCTGGCCCAGCCACCTCTGTCCCCTAAGACCTTTGCCCTACTAGTCCCCCATGGGATCCCAAGCCAGCCTCTGGGCTTGGCCTGGCCCCAGAGGGGCAGGGCTCAGAACTGGGGGTGGAGGGTGGCCTGGGCAACGGGCAGCAGCTCCTGCCTCTGGGGCCCCGGCCACACGGAAGTGGCTGTGGAAGAGGAAGCTGCCAGGACCCCGGCAAGAAGTTGTGTCTCGTGGCCGGGCCTGGCACTCACCCTTCTCGCCCTGCTCAGCCCTGGGGGGCAGGAAGCTGTGCAGCTCCTTAAACCCGCTTCCTGTTAGAGCATCTTTGCAACCACAGAGCTGGGGTGGGGGAGGTAGCTGACATTCACATCCTCACCCATTGCTGGGCCTCCACTCATTGGTCAACAGGAGGTGATGTCAGAGCCCTGGGGTGGGTGGTAGCGCCTGGGGTGTGAGCAGGTGACTGACACCCTCGGAGACCAGAATTCTGGGGTCTGAGGTGGAGACCCGAGACTTGCCTAGGAGCAGAGCAACACAGGGCTGTGCAAGGCATACCCAGGAGGGAGGACGGCCAGGCTTTGGCCCTGACCGGCCTGTAGTCTCAGTCAAGTCACATTACTTTACTGGGCCTCAGTTTCAACACATATAAAAAAATGAAGAGAGTGGACTAGATGATCTTTAAATCTTTCCAACTCTAACATTCTGTGGAACTCATTTGAATTTTGGGTTCTTTGACTGTAAAAAGTTTACACTGTTGTCTACTTTCCAGGCCTGTCGTAGTGAGACTCCAATACAATACAGGATATAAAATACTGACAGCTAAGGCACTGCCTATCCTGGAAGGGCTTATAGTTCCACTGTCCGACCTCGACTCTCAGAGACGGCTGAAGGTCTTGTGGAGGCCGCTTCTTTTCCCCCGTCCCCCCTAGTTCCAGGCAAACTAACTCCTCCCCTACTTGGGACCACAAGGAAGATGGTGCAGAGACAGAGAGCACTGAGATTCAGGACTTACACAGTCCAGGGAGCAAGACAGGAACCGGAAAGAACAGGTTTTATCTGTTTATTTAAAAACAGAATATCTTTTTAATGTACAAATATGAACATATTTACACAAAATATACATACTAGAGTTCCATATCTTCAGGTTCCGCCTCCAAAGTCCTGGGCTGGCTGGAGAGCAGGGGATGAGAGTCTCTCCTTTGGTCCAGAAATCCAGCAGAGTTCGGGCTGAGCAGGGTTTGGGCACTAAATCTAGATATTCTGGTTGAATGTATTTGGGTGGGGCAGGCAAAAATGGACCTTATCTAATCCCAACCAGAGAAACGGCTGGAAGTTAGTGACCCAAGTTAGTAACCCTGAGACCCCTGGGGAAAAGGAGACATTCTTGCTCCCAGCAGCTCCTTCACCTCCCTTGGTCTATAATCACTCTTCTCTCTCCCCTACACCACAACCAAACCAGAAGCCCTTGTCACCAAGTCCTAGCAGCCCCCCACCAAGGGATCACAAACAACTGTGGATACAACTAAGAAAACATGAGGCTAGGGGAAGAGCTCAGGAGCCCCTAGGGCCAAGGACCCTACCTACCCTCCCATAGCCAGTAACGGAGGGGCGCACACCCCTCCTTCAAACTCTATCAGCTCTTCGGCTCCCTCCCAAGAGCCTGCCTAGATGAAGATGCCTTAGACGGAGCACCTTTCAAACCACAGGAACTAACCCCCTGGGGTAGGACCTGAGCAAGGTCTAGCTTTGCTGAATTCTTGTGTAGGCTGATGTCACTTTAAGCAGTCCTTGCAGTAATAAATGTCCAGGTGAATCAAAAGTTTATAAAAAGTCTTTTGTCTTATGAATGCATTTGGGGCAGTAGTCCTCAAAGAAGCTCCACTGTGCAGGTTTACGTACAACAAATACGTACATGCAGCAGGCCCAGAGGCCACCAGAGGGCAGAGGGTTTCTTCTGTAACAGTTTGAGCCTCTGGCCCACCCCTAGGCCCGCTGCTTTACACTTGCCCTGACAGCTCCCAAGTGGTGGGAGCCCGGCTCCCGCACTCAGGAGGCCAGATTCCAGCTCCAGCTATGCCCGCACACCTGGACCTGGCCCACAGTCTCCACCTCCCGCCTCCAACCTCTGCATCATTAATACTGCTCTGGGGTCTGAGGAAAACACCTGCGTTTTACAGGCAAAGGTCACACAGCCACACGACACATGCACCGATCCCCTGTGGCGTTCCCCATGCAGCCACTGAACCCTGTGGCACACACACCACGGTTCACTTGGACTCTGACGTGACAACACAACGCACACCGTGGGCACAGTCACCCCTCCGCGCACACACAGTGCACACTCAGACAAGCACTAATGCACACACAGTGACCTGCACACACTGTGGGAGGGACTCAACAAGCAGAGCCCTTCCGTCATCCAACAGAAGGACCGGAGGAAAAGGTCGAGCAGTCAGTGGGGTGGGGAGCATCTTCCTCAGGAAATGAGGTGTGTAGGGAGGCTCCCCGGGGATGAGCTGAAATCTTCCATGTCAGCAGAGGGAGCCAGGCTTAGGGGACGGAGGCAAGCCTGGGTCAGACCAGGTGCCCCCGCCCATTGATGTAGATGCCATTGCCCGTGGGCTTGGCCCGCAGGGTCCCGTTCTCCTGAACAAAATGGTTCATGGCCTGTTTGATGCCTTCATCCTGATCTTCCTCCTCCTCTGTCCGCCCAGAGCCTGGAGACAACAGTTCAGTCTGTGTTTCAATCTCCCGCACTGTGGTCAGCGTGGAGTAACTGCGGCCCTCTGCCTCTTCGCTCTGGAGACCAAGGGCGGAGGGCAAGTCAGGAACCAAGGCGGGGCAGCCAGACGTGAGGGGGTCGGCTGGGGCACGCTGGGGTCAGAGGTAAGGCACAAGCAGGGGTTATGGTTGCTCAACGGCTCAGAGATGGGGGGCCAGGAATGAATGTTAGGCCTGAGGAAGGGGAGACTAGAGAGCAAAGGCATAGCGGGGCGGGGAGGGGATGGGATGGGGCAGCATGAGTCTGAGGTATCAGGGACCGGTGAAGGGGCAGCTGACGCACCACATCTGGGACCCGGAGAGGGGCCTGAGGAGAGTGGGAGGGACGCCGGTGGGGCCGGGGGCCTCACCATCACAGAGCAGCTACTGTTGTCCTTGAGACCATCAGGGTGGCCCTCGGCTGTCAGCCCTACACTCTCCTCCGGCTGCAAGGCCCGCACATGGGGGAGGAGTCAGAACAGCGCTCAGCCTCTTCACCTCTGTCCTCCCCCAGCCTCCCCCCAATCACCTTCCCCCCAGCCTGACCTGTCCATTCTCTCCTCGATGCAAACATCCTCACTTCCCCCACCCCTACCCTCATTCCACCCTCATCCCGCCCTGAAACCAGTGCTGAGGGTGGCTTCCCACAGCAACCTCGAAGGGGGTTGCTGAAGGGGGCCCTCTGAAGGAGCCCAGCAAACCCAGAGCAGCTCCAGACCTGCCGGGGCTGAGTCAGCGGCGGCCAGACCTGGGGGCGGGCTGCGCTTCTGGTCCGCAGAGGGGCCCCGGCCCCAAGAATGCATCCAACCTTGGCACACACCTGGTTCCTGGGGTCCGAGTGATGGGAATGCAGCCTCCGGATGGAGTTCTCCCTGGTCAGGGTCAGCTCCTCCTCACTGGGAAGACACCCCCTGGTCAGGAGCTGAGGGTAGTGGTAGCCTCCCAAGGTGAACCTAGCCTGGCCAAGCCTATGTGAGCCGGGGCTGGAGGGTGTGGGCGCTGGGTTGTCCCTGCAAGTGCGAGTGAGTGGCTGTAGGTGGCGGTGCGGCTGCAGAGCGTGTGTGTGCCCCTGTGATACACGTGCATGTGGATCTGACCCTCACTCAGGCAGTGTGGCTCCCCTCATCCAGCTGCGACCCAGGCCCCAAGGCCCTTCTCACCTCCCAGAAGACTGGCTCTGCTTACCTCTGGTCCACAAGCTCTTCAGATGTCAGGCCGCCCAGTCTCCTCTCGCTCCTCGGTCCTGGCCCACCTCCTGCTTGCCTCCCCTTTGTTCCCTGCTTACCTCTACCCGCCCATGAGTGGCCAGTACTCACTATTTCTGGGTCATCTGCTGGGCCTTGCGCCGATGGTATCGGGACATGAGCACCACCACCACCACCAGAAGGCAGAACAAGAGTGCGGCGATCACACCCACCACCACCACGGAGGCCGACACCAGATCCACCTGCTTCCCCGTGGTATCCTGGGGGTCTGCTGGAGACAGGCCACTGTCTGAGGCCGATGCCCAGATCCCTGACCGGCCCCCGGACTCCACAGCCCCCCACGCACTGTCCTCACAAAACACGTCCCAGGACCACCCCCTCAGCCTGGCCCTCTGCAAAATACATGCAGTCCAGCCCCCTCCAAATCAATCCTCTCCCAGTTCATTCTCTCTGTCTTGCTCCCTGTCCCCCGACCAGGCCCTTGGCCCAGGTCCCAGCCTCTGCCCCAGTGCTTACCAAGAACATCCACATCCACCTGAGAATCCCTTGAGGAGAGCTCATTGCTGACGTGGCAGACGTAGGTGCCACTGTGCTCAGTGGTCAGCGGGGGGAAGGTCAGGGTATCTCCTTCTGCTTGTACCCCACTGGGCAGAGGCCCGTCCAGCCTGGAGGACAGGGAAGCTGATGGGTGCTGGCTGGGGAGGGCTGAGACTGCCACGACCCAACGTGCCCGGGCAGCTCTCCACCTCCCTCCCCCATGACGTCACCCAGAGCCACCGGCTGTTCCCACGGTGCCCCTCCTTCCCCTAGGCAGGTCTAGGCAGAGGTCCCTTCTCCCTGCCGCCCAGCCTGACCCAGGCACCCACACACACACTTGGGGAAGATCCACACGCGTGCCGTCCCACGAGCTCCATAGGCATCACGTCATCCTGCACTAGGTACCAGGTCCACACGGTATATAAAGTCCACACAACAGGACTGTTCCTTCCTATCGGGGCTCAGATGTACTTGGACAATGTGACTGCATGCTCCAGCACCCACGATGTTTCATGGCAGGGTACATGAACACAGCCCCAGGCACAAGGCCACATGCATGGCTCATCTGCTCACATGTGAGCCTGTCATGGGCTCACACACATGTGTCCCTGACCCCTCCCTGATTGTCTGGACATCTCAGACCCTGAAAAAAAGTCAAAGAACTGGCAGAGATGGGTGGGTACCTCTGAGGTGCTAGCAACCTGGTAGTGACTAGAAGAGTGTTAGTTTCACAACAGTCACAGTCAGCTGTATCTTTTTGTCTTATTCACTTTAGGCACTTACATAAATATATAAAGTATTAACATTGAAATGCTGTATTATATTTCACAATTTTAAAGTTAAGGGAAAAAAAGCCAAGGACTTATCAGCTAATTTCCTGCCAATTACCATGTATACTACACTCCTAGGTGCAAGGCAATAACAATGTTTGGTGACCATGCATATTCTTGTATTGGTTTGAACATGTGCCCTAATTTATCTGGGGTTCAGAATATATTGTCCCAGCCCACGGTGAGTATGTGCTGGTCCTGAGGGAAAGACCCTGGTCCCAAGCTAGGCCCTTACCGTGTCCAGTTGTACGAGGGAGGAGGCTGCCCTTCACTCAGGCACTTGAGCATAGCTCCTTCTCTGCCAACCTGCCACAGCTTTTGGTCTTCAAGGCCCCTCACAGAGGCCTCAGCAAGGACTGGAATGAAAAGTTGGAGGAGAAAGAATGGAAATGATACCTTTGATCATGCTCTTCCTCAAAGGGCCCCCGCCCCAGGCCCCACTTTGCCTGGAATAGCCTCCCCCTGCCCTTCTCCATCTTACTCATCTGCGGCCAAAGCTAGCCCAGCCCCGCCTTACTGACAGCTCCCTCCCCTCTCGAAGTTCAGAGAGTCCACATGGGTTTACCTGTGCAATGAGCCTATAAGTCCCTCTGCACAGCAATGTGGCACACCTTTTCTGAATCCCCCGTGGTCCGTAGCTTAGCGCTAGTCACAGAACAGGTGCTCAGCAAACACTCCCTGATTCATCAAAGGCTTAACCATCCTACTAGTTCATTCATTTCTTTTTTTTTTTCTTGGGTGTGTGGCGCAGCTTGTGCGATCTTAATTCCCCAACCAAGGATCGAACCCGGGCCTTTGGCAGCAAAAGCATGGAGTCCTAACCACTGGATCACCAGGGAATTCCGGTTCATTCACTTCTTTCACAGACATTTGTTGAGGACCTACTTAGTGCCAAATGCTGGGTTAGTATGAGTAGAAAACAGTGCTATCCTCCAGAGAGGCTCAAAGTCTAATGCCAGGAAAACAATATCGACTGTCGACCGAGCAACTTCTATGCACTAAGCGCTATGCGAGAGGCACTGCATTCGTTCAGAACCCTGTAAAGTTGACATAATAATACTCCTGCTGATGATGAAGAAAATGAACCTTAATAAGATTGAATAACAGCTGGTAAACAGCAGAACTAGGGCTCATCCCAAGTCTAGCTGTCTTCAAATCCTAAACTATTTTCCAAAATGCTTTTAATTCCATGTTTATATCTGATTCTCCCAACAACCCCTGAAGCAGGGCCAGCTCCTTTGTAAACAGAAGGACACAAGGTCAGAGTGATTTGCCAAGGTCACCTGGGATGGGCTCCAGGTCTCCTACTTTGGACTGGTGCTCTCTCAGCCATACAAGGTGGCCTCCAGGACCCAGGCTGGCCAGACTGGTGTGGCTTAGGGTCTCTCACTATCTCATCAATCCTCTTGGAGCCCATGGGGGCGCCCTACCCAAGATCCAGGTACTCACAGGCCACTTGGAGGATGTGGGTGATCCTTTGGTCCTGGAGCAGGCCAGGGTGCGACACCACGCAGGTAAGTGGCTGTCCATTCATGCTGCGGCTGGGCACCAGATGGAATTCTGAAGTGACAGCAGCTGAGCGAGAGTGCGCGAAAGAGCGGCTGGATGTTGTGCCCTTGACCTCTGTGTCCCAGGTCACGCTGGGGGCCGGGCTACCCTCTGCTGTGCAGGAAGCTGCCAGTGTCAGGCCCTGGCCCTCTTCTAGTGCTGGACCAGGATTCAGCGAGGGCAGGGGAGGCACTGCAGATGGGGGGGAGGCAGAAATCACAACCTTCACAACCCCTGTCAGGAGGCCCCGCCCCATCCCGGTTCAGTCTTGCACAGGTGCAAGTTTCAGGCCCCTTTTTCTTCTTTTATTTCATCAACAAAGATGCCAGGTGAGTGGTAGCATTTCAGTGGACTTTGTACCTTTCTCCAATGCTTGAATTTTTTACAATGAGTACGGGTCATTTTTCAAATAAAAATAATGAAGTAATTAAAAAACTAACCAGATAACATCTATATAATAATAATAATAGCCATCATTTATTAAGCACTTACTATGTGCCCAGAATTGTGCTAAACACTTTACAAACGTTGTCTCTTTTAATCCTGTCAACAGACACGAAGTAGGTGTTACTATCTGTATTTTACAGCTGAAGAAACTGAAGCCCAGGGAGGTTAAATGATTTATTCCAGATCAGTAGCTATTAGGTGGTGAAGCCAAGATCCACACCCAGATTTTTCTACCAAGGCTGGTATTACTAACTTCCGTGTAGATAAAGGGAAACTATAAAGGCCTTTATTTATTTTTATCTTCATAACATTAACAGTCCAAGCACAGAATGGAAAAGACTTAACTTGACCATAAGTCTAGGGCATCCGTGCAAAGTGGTGGTTTAAAAAGGTGATTGTGGTCTCCAACCACATTCACTGAAGGTCCAGATCAGGAAAGGTCTCAGCCCCACTGGTCATGCACAGCCACACTGGTCATAGCTGGGTCTGCATGTCCACATCTAGGCACCACATTCTAAAACCATGGAGCCCAAGGTGATGAGGGAGGCTCTGAATGAGTGTCTTTAGTAGAACTGTCGCAGAAACCTGTAAGTTTAGCTTGAAGAAGAAGAGACTTGGGTGGGGCATGACAGAGGTCCTCAGCTGGTGGAAAGGCTGTCGTGCAGAAGGGAGAATAAGCCTGTGTCATCTTGCTGGGGTGGGTGAAAGCAACCGAGAGGGAGATTTCAGATCAGCAGAAGGAAGAACAGCCTAATACGTGGATTCTTCCCCAAGCCTGACCAAGCAGTATCAAGCTTTTGGGGTCACTTGGAGAGAATTTCTGGATTGGGGTGAGGGGGGGTGGCTAAATGAAGCTCCCTCATCCCTACAGGGCCCCACCTCTTCTTCCTGTTCCGCTTCTGCCCGCTCCATCTCTGCATCCCCCCGCCTCCAGCTTCTGCCCTCCAAGACCCGGGGCCTGAGGACCTGGTGCTTCTGCACACACAGCACCCCTGCCCCCATGCCTAACGGGGCCCACTTACCCAGCACGCGGAGCCGAAGCTGCGCCTGGAAGCTGCCGGCAGGGAAGGTACTGACGCGACACTCGTACTCGCCCTCGTCCGCCTGCACCGCGTTGCGCAGAAGCACCGCACCGTCCAGGGGGTTCCTTGGGGGAGGCGGCTGTTCCACGCGGCCCTCGTAGGCTGAGCTCACGTATAGCCCGTATTTAGAGTTCAGAAGTGCCAGCTCCTGGCCGCCCTCGCCCTCATGCACACGAGCCCATGCCACTTGCTCCACCTGCTCGCCCGGGTCCCCTCGGTAGAAGCAGGGCAGTTTTGCGTCCTGGCCCAGCACCACGGTCACCAAGTCCGAGGTCTCCAGCTCGCCCGCCGGGCACCGACCTGCAGGGGGGCAGACAGAAGCAGCCAGGATTAGGGGCGCCGCCAGAGCCGGGGGAACACTTAACCACAATGATAATGTCCGCAAAGGCAGCCCGGAACTCCTGGAGCACTTTATGCTTGCAAAGCACGTTCAGTCCATTACCTCATTAGATTCACAAAACATTCCCAAGAGGCAGGTGTTATTATCGCCGTTTAACAGATGAGAAAACTAAGACCCAGAGACAGGAAGTGACTTGCCTAAGGCCACACAGGTGGTATGTGGAAGAGTCATACCCTCTCTCAGCCCAGGATTGTGTCCTGAGCAATTGTAAGGTGGGGACTATAACAAGAGGAGAGACCCAGCCTCTGCCCTCAGGGAGCTCCGGGAAATGGATTTTGTGCACACAAAGATGGGAAGCCATGGACAAACTTTCACAGAAGGCTCAACCTACCAAGGGGGTGGGGGGGAAGTGAATGCTTTCAGAAAGTGTGGCCAGGAACCAAGGCAAGGGTGGAGAACAGTTGGTGTCTGGGATGGGGCATGTAGTGTAGGAAGGGTCCAAACCAGCAGGCCCTTCGGAACAGTCTTTTCATGGCTTTAAGATGAGAGACCTGGATTCCCAGAGAGAAGAAGGTATTCTATGTGGGAGGAAGGGCACGAACCAAGGCTCAGAGACAGGAATGAGAAAGTCACCGAAGACAGAAAGGCCCCAGGTCAGAGGCCCAGAGATACGAGGTCAGCACAGACACACATGACAGGGTCAGAACCGTGAGCCAGAATCGGAGGACCAGAGATAGGGACCAGTGACAAAAGGCAAGTGTTTTGTGCATGACAAGGAGCAGTATGAAGCAGTCAGGGGTATCTATCATGTAGCATTATCTGCAAAGAAGGATGCATTTCCTGCACTCACAGAACCTGAGCTTTATTCTGGAAGAGGAGATACGTATGGAGACAGCTATGGAAACACTTGTGATGGTTTCTGATTTAGTGCTTAGTGGTGTGTTGCAGGTTAGTCGTGGGATGGGACAGTCACAGTGGTCCCGAGTCACATGGGAGGGGCTCATGCATGAGTTGGGTAGAATCAGGAGGGGATGAGACCTGGAAAGGGGTCCCAGGTAAGGGACCAAGGTGGGCGAACCCCAAGGAGGTGGAGAGGCTGGCTGGTTCAGGAAGCAGAGAGGAGAGGACAGAACTAAGGCAGAGCAGGAAGTGGGACATCTGGTCAGAGAAAAATCACCCAGGACCTTCCATACCAGGCAAAGGAATTCAGATTTGGCCAAGAGGACATAGGGAGTCCCTAAAGCATGAAGCCAATGGGCGTGTGCCCTCAGACTAGAAAGTAGGGAGACTGGGGACAGGAGACCCTCTAGGACCCTCCAGCTGCCATCCTGCACCGTGCTGCTGAGAGGACGGGACAGTTCCAGGGGAAGTTTGGCAGGATTTGGTCACTGATCAGAAAGAGAGAAGAGTCTCAAAGACAACTCCTGGGTTTCTAGGATAAGTAACTTATGAGGGAGGCATGGCCGGGGAATCTCATGGCTGGGAAGAAAGAAATTTGGAGTTGTGGAATAAAGCGTGTGAAACACAGGGCTGGGGGCTGAGGCTGCAGACAGAGTGAAGGCTCTCTGGGATGGCAAGAGCTCCTTGCATTGGAATGCATATGCAGCAATTCCCAAAAGTTCAAAGCTCCTGCCTCTGGCCAGCACTTCACACACCCTGCTGGCCCTCACCTTGCTTCCACCTGGAGCTCCTGCTGGAACGCCCTCCTCCCTATGTCTGGCAGCTCCTAGTCATCACTGTCTGGGTAACTCCTACTCATCCTTGAAGACTCTGCTTAGACATCACTTGCTCCTGGAGTCCTCCCTCCCCCCACCCCCACCTCAGGCAGAGTGAGGTGCCCTTCCTCTGTTCTCCTCTAGCACCCTGCTTTGACCCATCGTAGTACTTTATACCACAGATTGTATTTGCTATTTTCTTGTCTGCCTCTTCCACCAGATTGAGAACCTCAAGAGTATAAACTCGGTCTCACATCACATATGGAAACACGGTTTCTGATTTAGTGCTCAGTGGTCTGCATTCCCGGCACATAATTCGTGCTCAGTTAATGTTTATTGACTGACTGACTGAGTGAATGGGTGTGTGAATGAATGAATGCGAGAGACAGGCGGAAGAAGGAAAGGGGAGAATGAGGAGGAATGTGCAGTCTTTGGTTGGGCTGGGCAGGGAGGGGGTTGGCATGGCAACCTTAGGCTTGCCTTAGAGACAACATTAGAGACAGGATAGGCTGGCTACCTGGGTTCTCTGCCAAAGGAAACACCTCCAGACTGGACCTAGGGAGAAGGAAGGGGATGCAGGGCGTCAGGCATGGAGGGAGAAAGTGAAGCCCCGCTAGAGTGGACCAGAGGGTTCCAGTGAGGCAGAGCGTGGGACAGAGGAAGGGGGTCCCATGGCCCTGCTTGCAAGGGAGGAGGAAGGGAGGATACTCTTGGAAGCTGGGAGGTCCCAAACAGGACAGGACAGACCTGCAGGGCCAGATACCAGGGCCCTGACCTGCCTAAGCTGATGTTGGTCCCACCCAGCCCAGCCTGGGAGTCCAGCTAACCATCTGCACCTCTCCCAGACACCTCCTCCTGGCGCCAGAGGGAGCAGGGCTGCCACGGAAGGGCTGGAGGTGGGCTTGAGATAGGGGCTTCCCAGTACTTCCTCTGCTTTGAACACTGGTGTCCATGCAGGTCACAGGGAGTCCAAGGCCTGCTCCACTGGGACACTCAAACCCTTTCAAAGACTATTTCTAGGACAATGTCAGATGGCATATTTTCCATCCCCATCCCTACACTTGCTAACCAGCTGGCCCCTCCCCAACATGAATCACTCACATTTCCCCCCCAAAAAAATACCTTTTTTTTTTTTTTTTTTTTTTTGCCACACAGCGGCATGCAGGATCTTAGTTCCCCAACCAGGGATCGAACTCATGCCCCCTGCAGTGGAAGCTCAGAGTCCTAACCACTGAACTGCCAGGGAATTCCCAAAAATACCCTCTTAGGGTACAACATGCATCAAGTCCCCAGCACATGTCTGAGTCCAATCTTCCACATCCCTACCTGTGGGTCCAAGATCCCCATGAACCCAAGTGATAAGCCCAAGCTTTGCAGGTTGAGGAACCCAGTAAAACCAGAAAGTCCCTTCTGGGTGAGCTCCCCATTGTCCTAAATCCACTGTTTAGTGGGAGCATATCAGCTTGAGCAACGCCTTCCTTCACTTACACACACGCGCGCACACACACACACACACACGCGCGCGCGCGCGCTGCAAGAGAAGGAAAGGAAAACTTGGGCTTTAGAATCCCTGTCCTGGGCTTGTGGACCCAGAAGCTCATACTCCCAGGGTAAGGTAGGCCAGGACTGCCTCCCACTTCTCTCCCCCACCCAGTGCCCACCCAGCATCCGCATGATGATGTCACCAGAGCAAAGGAGACACACCGCCTGCCTGGTGAGGTCACCCTGCGGGCATGTAGTAGCCAGGCCAGGCCCACGGACCCTTCTGCTGCAAACTGTTTCCTGAGCCTGGTGGACTCTGCTGGCTGGGCACTCCTCCCTCTGACCCTCCCCCCCACTCCCCTCCCCTCCCCTGCTTCTGGGAGTACCAGGATGCCTGGGTGATTCAGCCACTGCTGCACAGCAGGCCTAGCCTCAGTCACCACCAGCCACCACCTTGCGCAAGGGAGAGAACAGGCCCAACTGGCCAGACGGGATCCCTGCCCTCAGCCTCCCCCACCCCGGGCCAAGCCCCCACGGGCCTCTCTGGGGCCCTGCCCTCTGTGTACCCTGCCTGCTCCCAGACGGGCCCTCCATTCCTGGCTTGGGCTGGCTGCCTGTTCCCCACCCTGTGCCTGGGTCCCAACTTTCCTATCTGTGTGAGGCCCGGCCTCTGATCTCCAGAGGGGCAATAGGCTGGCAGCTGCAGATGACAGCATCTCCGGGGAAGGAGGCTTTTCTTTCTGAGGAGACTGTCTCCTTCAGCATCCCCTGCTCGTACATCTAGGGGTACACAGTGGGGTCCTAGAGATGGGCCTGTGAGTAGGAAGAAGGGAATAAGTGTGAGCCTTTTGCGTCTGAACGTACATCTTTGGGTGAGGGTCTGGGGAGTCTCAGTGCTGGTTAACGTGCAGGAGAGGCTGTCTCTTTGCACGAACTTGGGGGCGTTTCGCACATTTCAGGAAAGCGTGTGTGCTTGTCTGCATCCAGAGGGGGCTATGAAATGCGTGTGTGTGTGAATGTGCGCACACAGTAAATATTTTCATGTCGGTTTCTCTTGGCTTCTGCATGGCTGTCTGTCTCAGCTGCCTTAGGTCAGTGGTGTGTCGCTCGGCGCCTTTGCCTCTGCACCCGTTTGGAGTGTCGCCCAGGCAGCCCTCCCCACCCCACCCCAGACCTGAGGGCAGATGCATCTCAGGTGGGGGGACCCAGAGATGAGGTCACTGTCCCTCCAGGGTGATGGGAAATAACCATCAAGGACGCCCCAACAGAACAAAACAAAAGCTCTCTCTACCCTTGCTCCTCAGGTTCCTACTAGAAGGACCCCCACCCTTCTCACCCCCCAGCCACGCCCCCAGGCCCTCCAGCACCTCTGGCCCCCCAAGGAGGCCTCTCCCTGGGAATCTCCGTCAGGCCTCTGCTGCTGCCACCACCAGAAAAACCAGCTCTAGCTCCAGGCCTGGGGTGAGGGTTGTCTGGTGTAGGTTTGGTGGGAAGTGGTGGGGGGAGACCCTGCCTGGGGCTAGGGGGAGGGGTCCAAGCTATCTAGGGTCTCACTCTCCTTTGTTAACTCTTGCCTCCCCTCACCCCACAGAAGCAGCCTCCACCAGAGACAGGTGGAATGTGTGGGTGAGTTTGGGATAAGAAAGGACGTGGGAGGGGAGCCCTGAAGCCCCCCATTCAGGACAGGTGATATACACAACCCAGCACTTTTTTTCTTCCATCCTTCCCCCCATAGCCTTGGCCTTGGCATGCTAATTTGAAAACCAGCAAGATTCTCCCTCTGCCTTCATCCACCTCCCTCATTTACCCCACATTGTCCTAAGCCCCCCAGCTTAGTGAGAGCTTCCCAACCCGGGCAAAGCGCCCACCACAGATTAGTGGATGGGGAGGGGGGCCACACCAATAACAAAGGGAGGTGAGAACAATGGGGGAGGACAGGCCTTGAGGCAGCCCCGGCTCTGGCCCAGACACAGCTTCCAGCACAGGTAAGTCCCCTAAACCCCCAGGGAGCCAGAGTCTGAGCCTGGCTGAGTCACCAAAACAGCCACACCGTGGGTGGGAGACCCAGAATTCCGCTTCTCCCAAACTCCTGAGATCCTAACCCCCTCCCCAGTCCTGCCAGCCAACCACCCCCCTCCCACATCTCTGCAAGTGTGGCCAGCTCTGCCCCGCCCCAAATCACAACCTCAACCCAGCTCTCAGGACATGCCAGCCAGTTTTAAAGGCTAGAGGGGAGGAGGGTGGCCTGAGAACTGTGGGTAAACTTCTGAGGCCAGAGGCTCCCTGCCTCAGTGAAAGAGTGACCCCGACCCCCTCCTGCACAGCCCTGCTCCAGGGGGCTTGGTGGCTTGCCCCCAGTTCTGAACTTGACCTTCGCATTTTAGATTCTGTTCCCAGATCCAACCCCTAGGCTCCTCTCCTCCCTTCACTCCTGACTCAGCTCCCCACCCCACCCCCATCCCTTCTCTCTGTCCAGACTTTGGTTAGCACCAGGGCAAGTTTGGAAGGCCGGGAAGCCCAGGCGTTCTCTCCTCACTAGGCTGGCTCCCCACGGTGGCTGACCCCCCTTCACTTTGCCTGGAGGACCCCAGGATCCCGAGGCTGGGGTCTAGAGGCTGGGACTGTGGACTCTACTATGAGGCCCTCACTGCCATCTCTGTGGCTGGGGTCCCCTTAGCCCAGCTCCCTGAAACACTGGGGTGGGACCAAGGTCAATGGGGCCACAGGGCTTCCCTGGGATTCCCCCTAGTTCTCCCCACCTTGGGCAGGGAAGCTAGCCTGCCTTTCTGGCTTCCCCGGCTTTGGGTAGATCCTACAGGAAAGGGCCTCCCCCCCTCTGTAAACAGGAGTAGAAAAGCAGGGATGGGGCCCTTCCCTTTCTAGGAAACTAACTTCAGACAGAAAGCTGGTCCTAACCCTCAGAGGAGAGACCTCAGAATTCAGAGAACCCCGTGCAGGGCTCAGTTGGGCCCCAAAATAGATCTAGGAACTAGGATCCTATTGGAGGGATATCTGTAGATTCAGGTCCCTCAGGCCCAGGGCAGGAGATGGGGAGGGAGAAGGGAGGGGACCTCACCTGGAAACTCATCCCATTAAGGAGAGACAAAGAGCTGTGGTGTCGAGGTGCCTCCCTAGCCTGGGCTCCTTTCCCTGTCAGGGGTGGGGCAGGGCCCTGGGGCTCAGAGCTCTAATGGCCCAGGACTTGGTGGGGGCACTAATTTGCAGCAGTGCAGGGGCAGAAGGCAATATCCAGGGTAAAGCTACCCTTGGTCCCCACTGTGAAATGGGGTCAGGACATTTCCCCCTTCTGTCACCACAGCCAGACTCACCGCCTCTTCCAGCACCCAGCACCCACCTTCAGTTCGGGGCTGCATATTTACGCAGCCACAGGCTTTCAGAGCTGGAAGGCCTATAGGGATCATCTGGTTCTACCTCCTGGTCTGCTGAAGTCTAGTTTCTTAGTTGCCCAAGGTCGTGTAGCAAATTAATTGCAGGAAAGGGACCAGAACCCAAGACTCCTGACTTCCCAGTCCAAGGCTTTTTCAGAGACAAGAAACACTCTAGTTTCCTGGGGACCATTGAGGAGATGCCTACAGAGGAGCCAGAATAGGGGTGGCAGTTAGGTGGGCGCATCTGATCCTCGGGCTAGGAACCTGGAGTCTGAGTTCCAGCCTTCAGAGCACCCTCCGGCTCCGTGCAGGTTATAGCAGTAGATCATGGCTCACTGGGCACCAGCTTCCCTGGAGCCGGGTAGCCACAGCACCTGTCCAGGCACTGGGCAAGGTTGGGGTGACGCCCTAACTAGAAGGGGTGTCCTCTACCCTTCCCTGGCTTCTCTGGGGACTTTGTCTTGTTCACTGCTGCATCTCCAGCATCCAGCACCCTGGCTATCCCTAGTGTGCACTCAGGCACTATGCTTTAATGAACTAGGAACTGGGAGACCAAGACGCTAACCCTGGTTACGTTTCTAACACTGAGTAATATTGTTAGCTCACTTGCTTATCTGTTTCTTTCAGTTTTCCCATCTGTAAAATGAGGGAGTTGAATCGATGATCTCTTTGGTAACTTCTGAGTCCTGAGACATCATGGCTCCATTCTTTAGGCGTGGGTAGATCCTACAGGAGAATGACTGCCGAGTTCCCTGGCCCCAGCAAACAGGCCCCGCCCTCTTGGCCTAAGCGAGTGAGAAGGTTGTCTGGAAGATGGGAATTAAGATGTAGGGGGTAGGGGGGATGGCAGGGCTTGGAGTTTCAGTAATCTGCGATTGGAGGCTGGGCCAACAGCCTTTCCATTATAAGATCAGAGCAGAAGCAGCCCCTACCCATCCACACGTCTAGACCTCACTCTCCTCCGCACAGCCTTAGCTGGGGATGGAGGTTGGGGGACATCACTGCTAGGCCCTGCTGGACAACTGAGGCTCCGTCACTACTGATCCTGGGACTGGGAATCAAACTGTCCCATATAGATAAGGCCTTGTCTTTCCAAGGAGAAAGATTTCTCAGTTGCCCATTATCCTGGGAACAGCCTACAGAATCCCACCTACCGTGGACTCATTATGTTCACGCACGCACACACACACATATACTCTCCCCCACTCTGAAGATTATAAATTCCTATAATTTATATCTTCTGTATATACATTACACGAGAGCGATACAAGGCATCTAGTTGAGAAAATGGGGGGACGGGGATAAACAAAAGAATGCCCTAGGGTAGGGCACTCTAGAAGCTACCCTTCCCTAGACCCCCACTCTTCTGAGTAACCGCCTGATTCCCACCCT
Organism: Grampus griseus; assembly: GCF_964374135.1. NCBI lineage: Eukaryota > Metazoa > Chordata > Mammalia > Artiodactyla > Delphinidae > Grampus > Grampus griseus. The sequence goes on along the minus strand of NC_139017.1, from coordinate 67,527,278 downwards.
GGTACCTCATAGTGTGCTCAGGGACAGAGGGGGCCAGAGAGAGAAGAGCTTCCAGCTCCCCTGTAGTCACCCAACAGTATTCTAGGATATCGTGAACAGAGGAGAAGGAGATAGAAAGACCCTGTCTGCTCTCTGGGCATCAGGCTTCCCTCACCTTGATGACTGGGGAAACCAGCTGCAGCCCCAGTCAGCAATTCTGAAGCCCAGGGTGTAGGCGAGGGAACCTCCAGGAAAACCTGGGGTGAAAGGGTCCCCACCAGTTCTACCTCCCTGGCCACCTGCAACGGGTCACCGTGTCTCTTCCCCAAGAGACAGCTCCAGCCCTTTGGCTGAGGTGGTCAGGGACCCCAGACCCAATGACCTGGCCTGGGGCTGGAAGGGGACATGAAGCAGGAGAGCTACAGTGGCTCTTCTGGGGGCACTACTATCCGCTGGAGGTGGGAGAGAGAGATTGATTCCTCAGTTCAGAGTAAAAGGAAAGGGAATGTGTATGTGTGCGTGTGTGTGTGTGTGTGTGTGTGTGTGTGTGTGTGTGTGTGTGTGTGTGTGTGTGTTGGCTTGGGCTCAGAAGCAAGGATCCTGAAGCAAGTCCTACCTGTAAACGATGCCAGGAGCAGTAGTGGCAGCCATGCCTCAGGCCCGCACATCTCGGCTCCCAGGGACAGAGGCATCGGTCAAAAGGCAGAGCTGCCTGGTGTTTCTGAAGTTCCACTGAGTTCTCCCTGGGAGCCGGCTCTAGAGCTGGATCGGGCACCGACCCAGAAGACAGGAAGTCACGGAGTCCTCAGGCACTGCCGCACTTGCCTGTCCCACTAGGATCTCCACTCGGGGACCCGGCCCCGTTCCACCCACCCAACCGTAGCTACCCGCAAGTAGCCGTGATCGGGATCTCCGAGCTCCCCCAGAGCTGCTTCCCACGCCGTGGCCAACAACGACAGCAGAAACTTGGGAACCTGCTCAGCAGGTCAGAACAGGTGCGTCTTTGGGGGCTGGGCCTGGCGCGGAGACACGGCAGCCGCCACCCCCACAGCCTGCGCTGGCTAATGGGTGCCAGAGAGGGAGGGAAGGAGGGAAGGACCTGGGAGGTGGGATCCCATCGTCAGCTCCAGGCTTTACCTGGCAGTGTGTGGAAGGGGCTGTGACCGGAGAGGAAAGGCTTGGGGGGGGGCGGGGGGGGATAGGGGCTGGGTAGGAGAAGGCCTGGTGTGGCTCAAAGAGGGAGGCGCCAGGCCAGGAGGAACAGGGGCAAGGCCCTTGTGGGTGGAAAGGAACCCAAGCATCCCACACCCCAGCCAGCCTTGCCGAGTTCCCCCCGGCCTTGCCGAGTTCCCCCGTCTCCCAGAGGGGTTCAGCTTGGGAGCCAGAATCAGAGAAAGCCAGAACTGAGGACAGTACTGGCCCAAATACCTCATCCATCAGATGAGAAAACAGAGGCCCAGAGTGAGGAAGGGGCTTGCTGGAGGACACACAACTTAGGTGGTATCCCTACATCCCTATCCCTGAGGCAGGGAGTTAGTTCAAAGACCCCTCAGATGGAACTTAAGCGACCCCCTCCGCTTCACCCCTACCCCACAGAGGATAAGCCAAGGAATTGACCGAGGAATTAACCCCACAGATTCCTGGCCTCCCTAGCAGGACCCTCTATCAGCATCAACACCTTCTCATTACTGGCCAGAAGTCCCCAAAGTGAGTCAGCACTACCTGAGTGGAAAGGGGTTCCTTTCCACCATCTCCATGGTCATTTTATCCATTTATCCCATGGTCATTGGACAAGCCACATGTCCGGACTTTGCAAGGACAATCTTTTTTTTTTTTTTGCGGTACGCGGGCCTCTCACTGCTGTGGCCTCTCCCGTTGCGGAGCACAGGCTCCGGACGTGCAGGCTCAGCGGCCATGGCTCACGGGCCCAGCCGCTCCGCGGCATGTGGGATCTTCCCGGACCGGGGCACGAACCCGTGTCCCCTGCATCGGCAGGCGGACTCCCAACCACTGTGCCACCAGGGAAGCCCGCAAGGACAATCTTGATTCCAAATACTCTATCCTTATGTCCCTATAGGTGTACTCAGACCTGTAAGACCACACGTTTCCGTGTTGGATGCATATAATGTAACCACCAAGTTACACAAAAACTTATTGGCCTAGCTGGGATAGTCAGAGGAGGGGGCAGACTCTGAACTCCCTGAAAATTGAGGGATGGGGAGGGGCAAGATTGCTGACATACTGGAGCTAAAAATATATATATACAGGTAGACAGGAGAGAAGAGAAGATACATACGGGTTAAAATCTTGCAGTGGGATCCTTTTGTCTGGAGAGGGGCAGGAAGGAGGGGCCGGGACCAGCAAGGTGGGAGGTCATTTCAGGTAGAATATTTTCCACACACGCACGCACCCCCGCCTCTACCTGTCAAAATCTTACTCATCTTTCAAAACTGACCTCAAGTGCCACATCTTCCATGAAGCCTTCTCAGCTCCTCCCACCTAAAATTAATCTTTCTCCCTTCTGTTCTTCCTCAGCCTCTGCTAGTCCCTTTATTATAGTCTGTGTACTCATAATTTGTGCACATCTTATCTCCTTAACTAAATTGTAAGCTTCACTTCAAGAAGCAACAATTGAAGCCTGCTGTGTGCCAAGGATTCAGTAAATGTGTTAAATGGAGGGACAGGACGAGCGCTGTAGTCTGTGAACTCCTGGAAAGTCAGGCTTGTTTTATAATCTTGTCTCAGTCATCCATGCTAGGACAGTCCACAGCACTTAATGGAGACTGAATACATTTTTGTTGAAGGCATGGTGTTATGAACGGAAAAGGCGGTCAGGTAGAGGAGTGGAGATCCTGACTCTCCTGAATCTGGTTAGAGACCCAGACTTTAACGTGCCTCTGGACCGTGACCCCAACTCTCTCTCTCTAGATCCCAAATCTCAGCAGGGTCCATGGTAGCGACCTCTTCTTGGAGGGCTGTTTCCCACAGGTCGGGGCCAGGCCGAATGCCAAAGCTCCTGTTTCTCTCCGCCTCCACTTTGGTGAACCCCTTCCCCTCTTCGGGACTCACATCGCACCTGTGCCAGGGAAGCAGTCCCACCCCTATGCTGCTTTGAGATGCACGGTGGCAGGGGTGGGGTAGAGCAGGGGGGAATGAGAGGGAGGAGTGTCCCGTGTTATAATTATAATCATCAAACCTTGGATCCCATCGCGTGATTTCAGAGGAACTCCCTTCCTTCCCACAGGTTCACCCCTCCTGGTCCAGGAAACCACAGGAGAAACTGAGGCACGGTGGTAGGAAAGCAGTTAGATCAAAAGGTGGGTATCCTGTCCCTCTATCTCCTTCAGCCTTTTAGCTCACAATACATCCCAGTACTGCCAGTCAGGAAGTCAGTGAGCCTCTGGCTGGGACCCTCAGTCACCCACCCCCAACTCCAGCCATGTGGAGCATGGAGGCTGGACGTTCCAGAGGTGTTAAGTCCAGGCTGAGCCAAATATCTTTTCATGGGTATGTTCAGGTCCTATTAGACCCCAGAGGTGGCCTTGGAGGGAGGGCTACGTGTATCACTGGGCCTGAAAGGGAGCGCTTGGGCCAGGCAGTGATTCCAGCCCTCTGCTCGAGGTAGGGATCTTCCTCCCCCTTACCTAACAGATATCGGTCTCCAAGTCCCCCTGCCCCCGTGCCCTCAGTCCCGCACATCTCACAAGGGCCATGCTCTTGGGGAATACGCCCTCATCCTTCGGCCTTGCCTTCACTCTTCTGGGATGAAGCTTGCAGAAGGCAAATGCCAGGGTTGGGGCTAGAAGGAAATACTGGCTGGGGAAGACTTTCCAGACCAGTGCCTGGTCTCTTAGGTTCTGTTCTTTCTTCCTCAGTGAACCCCCATTCCCCTCATGCCTCACTACCTACCCTCCTCCTACCTGCATTCTGGGCCCTAAGAATGGGAACAATTCAAGTCAAGACAGAATCCTTAGCATGTAAATTGTCTGAGCGGCACCACTGCACGCAAGGCCTGCATACCTGAGTTCATTCGACAGACATTAGGTAAGCACCTCTTCGTGCCAGGCTCCAGGGAGAGGACAGAGACACCTAATACATGGTCCCTGCCTTCAAGGAGTCCGCAGTTAGGACAGGCAGACACATAAACAACTATAACGTGCTATGTCCCTCCATCATGTGTTGCCTATACGTCTCTGTTTGTATATATGCCGCGTCCATACCCGGGGCTGTCTCTATGTGCGTAACCGCAGATGTTCATCACCTGCGTGTATCTGATGATCCGCTTGTAACCTGTGTCTGTCCCCATGGCAGGCTGCACACCTCAGCCAAACCGGTTGGAGTGGGTTGTGCTGAAATTTTTGTTTGTGTCAATGGGACTTGGAGGTGAGTCAGGGAGGGACAAGGATGGGTGGGGTGGTGTGGGGGAGAAGAAGAGTGAGAGTGAGGGTCAGAGTGAGTGAGTAGGGGAAGGAGGGAGTGGGTCAAGGTGGGAAGGGCTGGGGGCGGGGTATCAGGAGGATGGGTTGGGGGAAGGAGCAGATGAGAGGGTTTCTTAGTGAGTAATATCCTATTTGTCTGCAGTGGGATCCCAGGTCAAAGAGTCAGAGGCTGGCAGGGAGACCCTCGGGCTTTGGGAGAGATAAGAGTGGTTAATAAATCAGAGTGGAACTCGTTGCAAGCATGGATGTGGACCAAATGTCTGTAATCCATTTCTATACAGCTTTGTTTCTCTGTGTGATATTAAGCTATTCTTGATCTGCTCATTGCCTTGGCTTCTTTGTACAGAGAAGTGTTGGGAGGTTGACTGACGTTGTAGTGGAAGATTACTGATAGGGGACTTGATTCCATCCCCCAGGACCAAGGCTATTGCAGGTAGAAGCTTCAAGGTCCTTCTTCCTGCTCCTCCCTAGGACTCTCCTCACGCACAGAGGACTGGGAAGCGATCCCCACACAGAAAACAGGTACTCCTGCAGCTTTTCCTCCACTGCAAATCGCCTTTGCTCCCCCCCCAGCTGGAGCTTCACTGTGCCCAGTATTAGGATGGTGGCATCCTGCTTTCCAAGAGATTCCATCTAAACATTGCCATGTGCTGTGCTGTTCCTATTTGCCTATCCTGCAGGCCCACTGATCCCCAGTACCCAGTCCCATCCCTTAGTGACAACCACACTTCCTGGTTGCCTAACAACATCACTTACAGTTCAGGAGGCTGGATTTGCTTGTTCCTAAAGAGTCCTGAAGCTAGAGTGAGGAAGTAGCTGAACATACGGCACATTTGGGCCCTGTATCTCAGTAGGCCACTGTGTGCAGAGCCCCCTCCTCCTTGCTCTCACCCCATAGACTCTCCAAACTTCTGTAAACACATGGTCGTAGAATCAGGGACCAGGGCATGGGTAAAGAGATGCCTTATTCTTTGACCCTGTGGTCTCTGGCTAGCACTTTTAGAAGGCTCTAGAAATAGGTCCTGGCTGGCCCAGGACAAGAGTAGGAGCCCTCGTGGAAATCAGAGTCTTCCAAGTGCTGACAAAAGCAGCAGAAGATGCAGTGGTTAGGAGGAGGTAAGAGCAAAGTTTAAGTGGGGTCCTAAGAATTTGATGAGAGAATGGATTCTAGTGAGGACCCCAAGCTGCGCTCCTCTGCATTCTCCCCATCCCTGTCCCCACCCCTGACCACAGAAAGAGCCAGGCTCCTCCCAGGAGCTCACCTGTTGAGGAACATGCATGTAGGCAGCCCCCAAGGGCCAGCCCAGCCTGCAGAGCCTGCACCACCAGGGCATTTTCAGGTAACACCTGGCCTCTGTAGTTTCTCACACTCATCTCCAGGTATCCAGCTTAGATGCTGAGGGTGTGGTTCCTCTCTAAACCAAAGACTGCCACTTCCTGGCCATCAGCTTGGGCTCCTGCCACCGCCCAACTTGGCTTCCCTAGGGGAAAGCCTCCTGAGGCCCTGCGATCAAACATCACCCTTGGAACAGGTCCTGGGGGAGGCAAGACAGCTGCGGAGCAGAATATGGGGCCGCAGATGGAGAAAGACACCATGAGACCCAAGGGCTGTGGAAGCCTGGAAGAGGTGGGATCTTAGGGGGAAGAGCGCAGAAGACCCCAAGGGGAGAGGGCCAGTGTTGAAAGGACTCTGAGGGAAGACGTTAGAGGAGAGGGGTAGGAGCTGAGAGGACATGAGCAGCAGTTGGGAATCAGAGGAACCAATAGGACCTGGGGATTCTCGTAATTAGAGAGTAGATTTTCTTTTGAAATTTGTTAGCAGAGTCCTCCTTCTGTATGGCCCAGGAGTATTCACCTTTTCATCACGTCAACTCTAATTCCCTCCTTTCTCTCCACACCAGAACCCAAAGTTACCTCAAACCTGCAGCTCCGCCTGTTTCCATTATCAGTGCTCAGCACTCAGCAGGCAGGTGTAGCTGCCCTGGTCAGAGGCCAGGATGTGGTGCAGCTGTAGAGGAGCCCTAGTCTCAGTGCCCTGGGCTTTCTCTGCCTCATCCTGGAAAGCAGGGGCTGGGTCTTCAGGTTCCGAGACACCCCCAAAGCCCCAGTGCTGCAGGACTAGTTCTTGGCCTTGGTCTCACTGCACTAAGAGACTCGGACCCTGTCCTGCATCTGTTTTCAGTCCTAGAGATAGCAAAGTTGGGAGCCTTTGAGCCGAGGATGGAGGAGGTAGGTCCCAGGCTGCGGGAGAAGCAGGGGTGGAAGCCGAGTAGAGCATGCCCCTGAGTCCCTTCTGAGCATCTTCCCCATACATCCCCAGATGGACTTCATGCTTTCCTTGCAGGAACCCCTGGTAACTGCCCTCCAGCCTCACCCTGAAGCCTTCCTGAACCTCAATTTTTCCATCAATTCTAGAAGTAGCATACAAGAAGAAGGGCTAGGGATCAAGACACAGGGCAAGAGTCCCTTGCTAATGATAACTAGTGAGATAACTAACTAGTGATAACTAACTAGTCCCTTGCTCATGAAAACTAGCGAGATCAGGAAGCATTGGCTATAAGGAAAGGTAGAGGAACAAAGACCGGAGTCTCATCTCCCCGTGCCAGCCTGCTTCTCTCCCTGGGCCCAGGCCTCCATGCTCTAAGGTCCTCAGTGGGGAAATCCTACTCCCTGAAAAGGCCCCTTTTGTTGAAGCTCACTCAGGACCTCATCAGTAATCAATACCCTATGACTGTGCCCAGGGACCCCAAACTGGTTCTACTGTTCTAGCATACAGCCAAAGGGGGAGAATCCTGGCCACTCCTAGAAGGTTCCAAAGCTCCTTGCAGAAAAGTCAGATGGTTGGCTCTGTCCAGCAGGAGAGAGAGGGCAGGGGCGACAGAAGGGCAGAGACCCAGAGAGAAAAACACAAAGTAGATATGGTGAGAGAGATCTCAAGGCACCGTGAGACAGGTCGAAACCTAGAGATAGATACAGAGAGGGAGAAACACACAGACACACAGATACACACACACACACACGAGTTATTGAAGGGGGTAATTCAAAGAGATAAGAAGCTGAGACAAAATCTGAAACAGAGACAGAAATACCTAAAGAGAAATTTCTGGACGCCTACTTGCCCACTGCTGGGATCACTCAGGTACTTCCCTCTTCCACCCTCAATTTCCACCACTCAACAATGACCCATTGATACTTTCCTACTCAATATCGCCATGTCCCTCAAAAACTCAAGTTTTCCCCATCCTTACTCCACCTCTCCATCATTCTCTAACTCATCTGATTCCCACTCCCCTCCACCCCAAGGCTGCTCACAGTTCCACTTCTCTCACCAACTACTTTCAGCTCACGTCTCAATCACGTCTCAAGATCTGGCCTCTTGAAATCTCTTTTCCTGGTCATTCCTCTGTCCTCCTGTTTGCCCACGTCCTTATTCTGGCTGAGCTGAGAGCAAAAAGCCAGAATTGGGACCAAGAAGACATGGGGCCAGGAAATCAGCTATAGGCAGAATGAACTGTGGGAAAAATGTAGAAAGGCCAGAGGACAATAAAGGAAGAGCCGCAGAGACCGCCTGAAGGATGGGACAGCCTGGGAGATGTAGGCAGAGGCAATTGAGAGAGTCTTGAGAGTGTGACTAAGACCCCTAGGGTCCAATTGTTGGCTTTTTGTGTGTACTGAACAATGCTGTGAACCAGGGATGGTTCCAGGGTCAGAAAATGAGGTTAAGGGGAGGAGAAGTTAGACTAAAATTTTTTTTTTTTTTTTTGCGGTACGCGGGCCTCTCACTGCTGTGGCCTCTCCCGTTGCAGAGCACAGGCTCCGGACGCGCAGCCTCAGCGGCCATGGCTCACGGGCCCAGCCGCTCCGCCGCATGTGGGATCTTCCCGGACCGGGGCACGAACCCGCGTCCCCTGCATCAGCAGGCAGACTCTCAACCACTGCGCCACCAGGGAAGCCCCTAGACTAAAAGTTTTATGAAGGTTTGAGACGAGGGTGTGTAGATTTGGGGCTGGGACAGACATCTAAGACTAAGAAGCTGAGCTTCAGGGATCCTTGCTTGCCAGAAACAGCCAACTGAGGAAACCAAACTCATAGGATCACATCAGGATTCTGAGACTTTCAGAATGATCAGCCCCCACTCCCACTCCTGGACAGAGGTTGTCCCTGTGCCTTTCAGTTTTTTATCATTGACGGGGTCATTATACACCACTTATGATGCTGCCCTGGGGTGTCAAGTGTTTGTCAGACAAGTACAAATTGGCTTATTTTCTTCCTCTCTTTTCTTCTCCTTCTTCTTCTTCCCCTTCTCCTCCCCCAGTTTCTTTTCTGCCTCCTCCAAAATACGGGCTTACTTCAGACTAAACAGGGGAGGTAGGATTCCTCCCCCAGGTCTATGTTTGGAGCAGCAATGGATGGACACCTCTAGCTACTAGGTGGAACTGGAGGAGGTGCAGAACTGGGAGGGGACAGCCAAGGAGCAATGTGAGGTTCAGCCTCCATGTTCGAGTGAGATGACAACTGCTGAGGACTCAGAGTTGGAGTGGCAGCTGGGAGGAGAAGGAAAACAAAGCTGGGAGAGAGGAACTGGAAAGGCCCCTGGGGTGGGGAGTTCCCCGTTCTATCCAGGAGACTGGCACGACAGTCAAAGACTTAAGCAAAAGCAAGAGCCTAAAATGGGCATATAGGCCAGTACGGTTAAAGCAAAACTGACACCACCCACCAGGCAGCTCCTCGCTGAAATCCTAGGAGTATGACAGATCTGAATCCAGCGGTTGGGAGGTTAGCCAGTCAGAAGATTTAGGGAAAAGGCTGGCTTTCAGATTTCAGCCAAGGATGTTAGAAGTTAGTGATTTTTTTTTTTTTTTTTTTTTTTTTTACCATGGTCTGGAAAACTGAGGATCCTCTTTGTCAAAATCTGGGAAAGCTATAGTTGGGTGGGCAGAGACTTTCAAAGCTACTACTGGGTCTCGGCTTTAAGGTATAGGTGGGGAACAGGTCCTGGTATCTACCAGTCTCTCTAAATGTGCCTTCCTGCCCATACCCTCCTCATGCTATTTTCTCTAAGGACCAAGAGTTAGGATCTGGAATGGGAAGAGCCCTGCCCTGAATTACATGTCCAGCCTCACTGAAGCTCTAGCCACTCTCTATGGCCTCCATTTCTTGGGCCTGATGGGGATCAAGTTGATGAATAGAAACCAAAGGCAAAAGTAAGCAGTCATCACTCTCATTTACAGACCAGCCCTGGGGGACACAAGTCCTGTTTCTGTCCCACCCCAGCTATGCTGGGAGTAGAAATCTGTCTGCATTTTCACCAGTAGCTAAAACTAGTCAGCTTGGATCTGGGCCTCTTCATTCTTCACTGGGTCTTGAAGGGATAGAGTCAAGAAGCAGCTCAAGGACCTGGCTTGAATAAATGGAAGATACCAGGGAGGGGCAGGAGTTTGTTTTTCTCACTCCTCGCCTGCTTCACCCCCATCCAGCTTCTAAGACTAGGCAGCTTCTGCCCTGGATCTTATCAGGAGAAACTCCCTGACCTTAATTCTGAGTTCCAGATGCCACGGTACCTCAATTTCCTCCTGCTCTATGAGCTTATGAGACAAAAGGAAATAAGGAGTTACTCTTCCTAGGACTCAATAGTGAAAAGTTCTCCAATGCCTAAGGTATTTTCCGTCACCCTCAACCCAATCTCTCTCTCTCTCTCTCTCTCTCTCTCTCTCTCTCTCTCACACACACACACACTCACTCACTCACTCACTCACTCACTCACTCACTCACTCTACAATGGGCCCTGAGAGACTGGGTTCTACTACCCTCTAGTGGCCAGAGAGGAAAGGGCTGTCCCACCCCGTCGATCAAGACCTTCAAGACTTTACCACGGTCTTTGGTCTGGAAGACACCTAGGGGATAAGCCAACAGCACTTTTTTTTTTTTTTTTTGCGGTACGCGGGCTCACTGTTGTGGCCTCTCCCGTTGCGGAGCACAGGCTCCGGACGGGCAGGCTCAGCGACCATGGCTCACGGGCGCAGCCGCTCCGTGGCATGTGGGATCTTCCCGGAACCCGTGAACCCGTGTCCCCTGCATCGGCAGGCGGACTCTCAACCACTGCGCCACCAGGGAAGCCCCAACAGCACATTTAATAAATGAGAAAGAAGAGGCCTAGAGGAAAATAATCACTTTGAGAGTCAGGGTATAGTTGGGACCGGAACTCAAGTCTCCTGACTCCCAGGTCAGTGCTTAATCCACTTTCACTGCCTCCCCTCTGACTTTTGTCTCCCCTTCCTAGCTTATCCCTGGGGAGGTCAGAACGAATCAGAAAAACGCCCCAAACGCCAAAGCCAAAAAGGACATGGTTCCTCCTCAACCCTTGCAGAGCAACGCCTGCACCTGAAACGTCATAGTCCCAAGTGAATTCACATCTTGGATAACATGGGTCCTTCTGAGGAACTGGCTGTCCTCGGACTTTCCGAATTTAACAGACTTTCAAGATTTTTACTGACCTCGCACAGCTCCTGTCGCCATGGTGACAACACTAATTCATGGTGGCTACCCAGGTCTCCTGTCTCCACGGTAACCAGTGCTTTGCGACCTTCAGTTTGCAGCGGTCGTGCTGCAGCCGCTGCAGTGGTTGCTGGGCGACGGCGGAGCGAAGCAGGTGGTTTGAGGTGGGGACCCGGACAGGCTTCCGGTAGGGGTGTAGAGGCGGTTCCGGGGAAGCCTGCGCCCCCAGGTAGGGGTGCTCCGGCCCGCCGGCCCCGCAGCCCGCCCCTCCCCGGGCCCATGGCCGGGGCGGTGGGTGGGACAGGGGGCTCAGGCTGGACTTGGCGGCCGGTGGCGCGGGATCCGCTGCTGGCGCGGGCCTTTCATTCATGCACCGAACTGCGGGGACGGTTCTATCTGGTGGGGGGTCTCCTAGCCGGAGGAGCGAGAGAGCCGAGCAGTGATATGGTGGTCTTCGATCCGGCTGAGGGCCAGGCCGTGCGGGTGGGAGCCCGGGGCGGCCCGAGGCGCAGCCACCACGACGCGGCGCCGGTGGGCGGGCGCTGGCTCTGTGTAGTGGGCGGCTGGGATGGGTCGCGCCGCCTGGCCACAGTAAGCGCCCTGGACACCGAGCGCGGTGTGTGGGAGGCGTGGACCGCCGCCCCCGGCAGCTGCTCCCCTGCCGGCCTCAGTAGTCACACCTGTACCCGCCTCTCCGACCGAGAGCTGCGGGTGGCAGGCAGGGAGGGCGGGACTCGCACTCAGCGTCGTTATGGAAGCATCTACACGTTAAGGCTGGACCCTGGCGCCCGCACCTATTGGTATGACACCCCTTGCCCAAAACCTTTCATGCTCCCTCACTTACACTCTGGAAAAACAGCTTCGCAGGCAATTTATCTAATATCCTCACCCTAGAACCCTCCTTCCCCGGGAATCTTCCATGTCTAAGATAGCTGAACTCTCATCAACATTACGCTCCCTCTCAACCGAACTACATATGGCACTGTCCCATGTCTCCTTCCTATCCTTGGCAAGGGGGTTGGGGAAAAGGCAGTACAGCGCTTATATTTTAAAGAAAACCCAACTCAGGCCTGACTTTCACAGCTATAAGGAAGAAGGCTACCACACAGTCTCACGTTCAGGTCACTGCGCTGCCCTGCTCCGAAGTCCTGGGCCCCACCCAGGTCACCAGCTATTGCTCTTTGGGGGCTGCAACTCAGCTGAAGCAGAAGTAGCTGGGCATTGGAGTCATGGGAAGATTAAGGTATTATCTGCTCACATCTTGCTAAGGGTGGAAGGGGGCTAAAATGGGGCTGCCCAAATCTCTGCAGACAGTCCCTTCTCTCCCCCCCAAGGAGGAACCACCTGCTGCCCCCCGTCTGACGGAACAGCTTGCAAGTCTCGTGAGCAGTGGGCAGGGGTCCCAGCAGGGGCCTCGAGGACTCCGGCATCACTCGTGTTCTGTGGTTGGGCCCTTTGCTGTGCTGTTTGGTGGAGAAACTCTGACTAGAGCCCGAGACACCATCTGCAATGACCTCTACATCTATGATACCCGTGAGAAGGGGCTTAATGGTTGAGAAGGGGAAAAGGTGGGAAGATAGGAGAACCTGCAGACTACAGAAAGAAAGAGGATGGAGTAATGGGGTAGGGAGAAGGAAGATTTAGTCGACAAATTAAAGGAATACACAGAATGCTAAATTTTTAAGAGGCCCACAAATCCAGTGAGGAGAAAAATAATGAGCAAATCTTTGGTCTTGTTAAGAGCCCCATGGGAGCCAAAGCGCTACTGCCTCAATAACCACTCTCTGCCCTTACCCAACAGGAAAGTCTCCTTCTCTGTGGTTCCACTTCCCCTGTGCAGACCATGGACTAAAACGCGTGGGCCATCGGACCTGCCTTTGGAATGATCAGCTCTACCTGGTTGGGGGTTTTGGTGAGGATGGCAGGACAGCTAGTCCACAGGTTTGCATTCTGGACCTCTTTATCTGAAGAATAGTGCCAAGATACACCACCAAGCCTCTGTTTGTTTTGTTTTTGTTTTTTGCGGTACGCGGGCCTCTCACTGTTGTGGCCTCTCCCGTTGCGGAGCACAGGCTCCAGACGCGCAGGCTCAGCGGCCATAGCTCACAGGCCTAGCCGCTCCGTGGCACGTGGGATCTTCCCGGACCGGGGCACGAACCCGTGTTCCCTGCATCGGCAGGCAGACTCTCAACCACTGCGCCACCAGGGAAGCACCAAGCCTCTGTTTTGTTGCAGACTCATAAGCTTTAGTTATCACCAGAGCTATCTGCCTCATGTCAAATGCTGATTAAATTTCAACCTGAGAGTTAACGTTTGTTTCTGAATCTTTTGGCGGGGAGGGAAGTAAATAAGGAGGTGCATCTTTATTTGCAAGGTAAAGGATAAAATATGGGACCTAGTTTGATATTGTGAGCCATTAACCAGATGGACCCCAAACCACAAATCATATGCTTGCCCATGCCCCGTGCAAATTCTACCCCTAATACTGGGTGAAAGCTTCAGGCTAGAGCTAAGCATTCTGAACAAAACATTTAATTAACAAAAAAAAATTACAATAGCAGAGAAAATAATAACAATAAAGAGAAATTAGAAGAAGTGGGAATCAGGGTAGAAAAAAATGCAAAGGCCTCAGTCTCTAGGAGACCAACACTCCAGCTGAGCTGGACTTAGCCCCAGCCCCATCTGAGTTTTCCTTGGCTCCTGGCTTCTCGTCTTCCCCCATGAGACGAATATTGTGCTTTTCCCGGAATTCATTTAGTTCTTTTCCCTTTGCCTGAAGCTGCTGTGTCAGTGTCTCAATGATCTTCTGTATCTAGAGGGCAAACGACAGGGATTATGTAAGGATTTCAGGACTCCCTTCCCCCATCTGTTACAGACTATGGTTGGGGGAAGTGAAGGAGTGATGATACCTCTAACCTCAACTTTAACCAAGTATTAATAGTAGAGCCCAGACACAAAAAGTATTCCTTTCTTTAAAACAAGGTTTATAAGCTGTAGTATACGTAAGAATCACCTGGGCTGCTTATTTTTAAAATGCCACTTCATGGCTCCCATCCCCAAAGGTTCTGAATCAGTGGGTACAGGAGAGGGTCCGGGAAGCTGCATTTTAAATTAGTCTTCCAGGTGATTTGGATATACGTAGCCATGGACTACACTGTGAGAAACTCCACTCTAACCACCTCCCCTCCCCCAATTCAGCCAGAAAAGAGGCATAGTCAGCAACTCCTTTGTCTAAGGAGTTAGCCGTAGCATAACTAAAGAGCATAGGCTGATAGGCTATTTATGCTGCCTTCAACACGAGTTCCTACCCACACTTTCCTCCCCCACATTCCCTAAAGCCCTGGCCTCCCTTTCCTTACTCCTTGGTTGCCCAGAGCATCTACGCAGGGATTCTTGCTCACCTGCTCCTTGTTGTTCTCCAAGGCAGGCAGCACCTCTTTGACAGTCCGCTCCACCAGTACCCCTCCAACCATGCGGTAGCACTTGCGGGTCTCATCTACCTCCTTCAGAGTATCGATCACTAGGCTGAGGTAGGAGGACAAGGCAGGATCTGAGAATTCAGTCCCACTCTGCTGCAACCCTCTCTTACAAAACGGCCCATCCCCCCCCCAAAAAAAGGGGCCCATCCGACTCTCCTGTTGTTTGCTTCTCCCGGCTTCCTCACCTGTGCTCATTCAACTCCATCTCCAGCTCAGCTGCTTTGGATGCCAGGCCACGCTGTTCCTGCCGAAGGCGGTTGAAGCCAGCGATTACCTAAGAAGGTGAGAAAGAGATAAAGGTGAGAGAGGGGACAGTGGAAATGGCAGAGGGTCAGCATAGGATAGCAGGCTTTACAAAGATGCAGTAGTAGACACCTATCTTGGAAAAGGAGTAGAACAGTTTGCAGTTTCTAAATTAAGTCTGGAATTCCATTCACCCAACACTGAGTGCCTACTAGGGGTGAGATACTTGCTAGGCCATCTTGCAGCTTAGTTCGGTGAGGATTAGGCATTTGTTACATAGGAATGGGGGCGGAGAGCTACTGGAGCACCTACAGTGGAGCTTAAACTTGCAGGTAAAGAGGGATGTCAGGAAAGGCTTTGTAACGAGTAACTTTTTTTAATTTTATTTTATTTATTTATTTTTGGCTGTGTTGGGTCTTTGTTGCTGCACGCGGGCTTTCTCTAGTTGCGGTGAGCGGGCGCTACTCTTTGTTGCGGTGTACGGGCTTCTCATTGCGCACCGCAACGAAGAGAAGTGGCTTCTCTTGTTGTGGAGCACGGGCTCTAGGCGCGGAGGCTTCAGTAGTTATGGCACATGGGCTTAGTTGCTCCATGGCATGTGGGATCTTCCCGGACCAGGGCCCGAACCCGTGTCCCTTGCATTGGCAGGCGGATTCTTAACCACTGCGCCACCAGGGAAGTCCCATGTAACGAGTAACTCTTGTTTGGGTCCGCCCAGCAGCCCTCCCATTAGGCAAGTGCCCCTCCTAATTCACTGGGGTTCTTGTGAGGCTACTAATCACAGGGCCCTTGCTCTTTGACCACAGGGGCAGTAACCTATATTCTATACTATAGGAATTGAATTTGGGGTAGAGACAAACAGGTACAGAAGGCAGCTGGAGCTAAGACACCTATAGTTGTCCTATAAAGATGGTCCTCCATTCCTATTCCTAAAATCCCCAAAGCTGCCCTAGTTATTGAACTCTGTGTGGCCTAGTTGTTTAATGTTCCTTTTCACTGTGTTCAATTCTGTGACCTACCACCGTCCTTCTAAAACACTCTTTAAAAAAAAATAATAAATAAGTTACCCAAAGCCTGCATCTGTAGCCTCTAAACCCTAACTGATACAGGCTTCCTGAGAGATAATGCCTTAACTGAAGCCTGAAGGATGAGAACCTGGGGGTGGGGGTGGGGGTAGTGGTACAAAAGAAGCATAATAACACACATAAAGACCCAAAGAAGTGATTACCACCAGCTTCCTGTTCCCCAGAAACTGAGCAGAGAATTGAACAGTGTGAAAATCAGACAGGGTACTAACACCACCACCAGCATCACTTCTAGTATAGGGCTCTGAGGACTGTATTTGGAAAGACAAAAGACCAGGTTTCAAGTTTTGCCTCTGCCACATTTTGGCTTTATGAACTCTGACAGACTTTTAGCCCTGTTCATTCAACCCTGGCTACACATTAGAATCACCAGGGGACCATTTTTAAAATGTGAATAGTGGAGCCTCAGAACAATTACACAATCACTGGGAGTGAGGCCCAGGCCTCAGTATTTAAAAAAAGATGTCCCATGAAATTCTCATGTGCAGCCAGAACTGAGAACCACTGGGTTAATGTCTCTGAGCCTTAGTTTCCTAACCTGTAAAAGGGGATGATACCTACTTCATAGGGCTGTTGTATCACGTGAATGAATTAATGTGAAACGGCTTTGTAAGCAGTGAAGTGCATTAATTACTATTATTACCTTCTCTCCAAACCCAAAGTGTACCTTGGACCCTCCTGGTCCACTGAGAGCAGTGAGCCCATTCATTCAAACCACTGCCAAATCTCTCACTCTCATTTACATCATCTCTAGTCTCACTGCCATCACTGACTAACCACCTCATCTTTGCTAGGGTCCCTTATCTCTAGCTCTTTCGCTCCGCAAGATTCATATACAGCTAAGATAATCCAAATGACTGTCCTGTACCACCCCTACAGCCTTTCTACTGCCCAATAAATGAAGGAATAAATTTGACTAGGAACTTGTCATTAGAGCAACTTGTTTCCTTCTCCCATCCATCATCCTTTCATCTCAATCCGCTTCATCCACTCATTTCAGCAAACGCCTTGGAAATCTCACTCATCTACAAGCTGTTTTTCCTTCACCTTCATTGCCTATATCAAAACTCTTCCATTTATAATTAGCATTTTCTCCACTGTCAATGTTACAGATCAAAATACTTTCCTCTAAGAAAATTCCACAACTAAACTAGACTCTAGATGTTCTCCTAGCACCCAAATGACATCCACTCTTCTGCATGTATGTCGTATTTAACACACACTAATGAACGCAGCTTAAATGTCTAAAATTTCTGAGGCCTGAACTTATTTTCCTTAGTAATTAGTAGGAATCTACTTTTCAACCACCAATTTAACACTATAGGCAAAAAGATTTTAATTCCAACTTTTCTTCAAATACTTTTGCTAATTAACCACCCCTATTTCCTCTTGGTCCAGTTATAGAGTTTATTACAACACCAAACTAAAGTAAATATATCTAAGTGTATGAGTTATCCACAGTTGTTATGGAAAATTTCAGCCACTGATGCACTTGAAGAAAATGAAATCTCTTAGCAGCTAACTGACAACTAACTTTTAGTTAAACGCAAAATAAGCTGATATTAACCTGCCATCTCTGAGGTCTGCCAGGTAATGAAGACAGAGAGGCTATGCTCTATTCCCACATTCTTCCTCCTAAAATACAACTTACTAGTGGTTTTCTCCCCTATGGCTTGACCTAATTTTCCTTCCCTTTCCCTTATTTCGTGTTCTCCTAAAGCAGTCTGGCATGAGTAGGGATGGCCAGGTCACTGTTGACTCTCTCAACCCTATTAAATCATCTAACATATAAACATCCCTGCTGAAAAAGAATCCAATTAAAATACCAACTATTTTTCCTTTTTTTTTCTTTTGGCAGTGCGGCACAGCATGCGGGATCTTAGTTTCCCCGACCAGGGATGGAACCTGTGACCCCTGCAGTGGAAGCACGGAGTCCTAACCACTGGACCGCCAGGGAATTCCCTATTTTTCCTATTCTAAAGTAACTTCAAGCCTTACAACCATGCAGAGCTCTTTACATTTTCATATTTGGCATGTACAAATAATTTTACACAGGACACAATCATCTTTTTTTTGTTGTTCCCAGTGATTAAGAATCCACCTGCCAGACATAGAGAATGGACTTGAGGACACGGGGAGGGGGAAGGGTAAGCTGGGACGAAGTGAGAGAGTGCCACTGACATATATACACTACCAAATGTAAAATAGATAGCTAGTGGGAAGCAGCTGCATAGCACCGGGAGATCAGCTCTGTGCTTTGTGACCACCTAGAGAGGTGTGATATAGGGAGGGTGGGAGGGAGGCTCAAGAGAAAGGGGATATGGGAATATATGTATATGTATAGCTGATTCACTTTGTTATACAGCAGAAACTAACACAACAATGTAAAGCAATTATACTCCAATAAAGATGTTAAAAAAAAAAAGAATCCACTTGCCAATGCAAAGCTGAATTTTCTTTTACTCCATTTTAAACTGCTCTTCTTCTTGTCTCCCCTATTTCTGCTAGTGACATGACTCTAGCCTGGTAGGAAACCCTGGTTTCATCTTTGGACACACCCTTATCCCATCAACTGCCAAATTTATTGCCTCTACCTCAGCAATTTTTCTTAGGCTTACTGACATCACCCTAGTTGAGGCCTTCATTACCTCTTGTCTGAACTACTGCAACAGTCTTCTAAATTATCTCCCCATTTTTGGACTCTCCAAATCCATCCTATACATTGTTGCTAATTTAATTCTTTTAGCACTTGGGTGACATAGAAAAATATTCGTGATATATTATTAGGCTTAAAAAGCAGATTACGGGGACTTTCCTGGTGGTCCAGTGGTAAAGAATCCGCCTTACAATGCACGGGCCGGGGGTTTGATCCCTGGTCGGGGAACTGAGATCCCACATGCCAAGGGGCAACTAAGCCTGCACACCACAACTACTGAGCTCATGCGCTTCAGCTAGGGCCCACGTGCGGCAAACTACACAGCCCACACACCCTGGAGGCTGCATGCCACAACTAGAGAAGAGAAAACCCACATGCCACAACTAGAGAGAAGCCCGCGTGCCGCAACTAAGACACGATGCAGCCTAAAATAAATAAATAATAAATAAATCTTTTTAAGAGAAAAAAGCAGATTACCAAACAGCAAATAGTGTATAATACTAATTTTATAAAATTAAATATGTAAAATATACAGGCCCTCCCTTTCCATCTACACACACATATACAAAAACATAAAGGAGGGGGGAACCTCTCAAAGGATATATTTCAAAATGGTAAGAATAGTTACCTCTGGATAGTAGGATCATAGGTAAAGTAGGATCATGGGTAATTTATTTCTTATTTTGTACTTCTTGTGTTTTCTACAATTTCTAAAATGAATGTGTATAATTTTATGTAATAAAAAAAAAATTAATAGTATAACATATACCCTTCTATGTCTCCCTCACTGCTTACATTAAAAAGTCCTGAATTCTTTGCCATGCAAAGACTCAGCTTGCTTTAAGGACTACATCGTTCTAACTTATAACTCATGATTTAGCTAAACTAGTCACTGCACTTCATGTCAATGTATGCTTTCCTCATAGGGTAAGCTCTCTTCTTACCCTATTCCCTATATTCTATTTCTACTGTCACCTGTTCAAATTTATCCAATCCTTCCGGCTCAGCCCAAATATCTCTAATAGGATTATGGTATAAAAAATAGGTCTGTCTGATGCTCAAGGCCCTCAATTAAAAGCCCTGCTCTCCCAGTTACTGACACTGGGTAAGTTAGCTAAAGCCTCCGAAATTCAAACATCCTGAGGACAATACTGCTACTTCAAATGGCAGTAATTAAGTAACAGAAGATAAAACAAGTAAAGTGCCTAGCTCAATGTGCCACTTGCCTCCATCTTGTCTATATGGCTCAAATTTTCACCCGTGATAAGTATAATATTTTTTACCCAGTGTTCTCTCTGGAACACAAACAAAGGCCAGAGAATGTTAAGCAAGGAAAGCCTCAGAACTCAGTTACCACAATTCTTCAGTCTCTTTCGAGGGCTTCTTTTTCTCTACCACCCCTTAACTATTAGTTTCACTCCTGTTCTACTTCTTTGTTCACTTTCTGTACAAACTGTAGGTGATTTCATCCACAGCCATGGCTTTGTCTACCATCTATAAACTTATAATTCTCTAATCTGTATCTCCAACTCAGATTTCTTTCTGTAACTCAAGATTATAAATCAAACAACCTGCTAAATGTCTCTACCTGGATATCCCACAAGAAACCCAAATTCAAACTTATTTTCTCCCCAAACCTGTCCATCTTCCTACATTCCCTGTGGCACCATCAAAAACAGAAACCTGAGGGACATCCTAGATTCCTCTTTTATCTCTTTTTCTCCACGTCCAAGTCTTGCAGTCCATCCCAAACTTTAAGTCCACCTGCATCCCAAACATGTCAGGCAGTTTCATGCCACAGTGTTTTTAAACACATTATTCCCTCTACCTAGAAAATCCTCCATTTCCTTCTTTGCTTGACTAACTTCTCTCATCCTTTAGAATTGAGCTGAAGGATTATCATTTTTACAAAACAAAGTAATTAACACTTATTAAGCACGTAGTATATTCCAATCACTGTGCAAAACACTTTGTATGCGTTGTCTAGCCTAATAATTGAAATACAGTGAGGTAAGCACCATTACGTTTCCACAGAAGAAGACCAAAAGAAGTAACTCATGGGAGGTCATATATAGGTAGTAAAAGGTAGAAATGTTGATTCAAATACAGATCTATCTGAACCCAGTGCACTCATTACACTCTTAGCCACCCCACTATACCACACTTCCCTTTCCCACCCACCCCCCAATCTCATAATCTCCTGCTTAGTTAGAGGTCCCTCCTCTAGCTGCCATTAAGAAGGCCCGTGAGGAACATTATAAAACTTACTTTTTGGCAACCTAATCAAAAAATGGGCAGAGGCCTAAATAGACATTTCTCCAAAGAAGACATACAGATTGCCAAGAAGCACATGAAAAGCTGCTCAACATCACTAATTATTAGAGAAATGCAAATCAAAACTACAATGAGGTATCACCTCACACCAGTTAGAATGGGCATCATCAGAAAATCTACAAACAGCAAATGCTGGAGAGGGTGTGGAGAAAAGGGAACCCTCTTGCACTGTTGGTAGGAATGTAAACTGATACAGCCACTATGGAGAACAGTATGGAGGTTCCTTAAAAAACTAAAAATAGAACTACCATACCACCCAGCAATCCCACTACTGGGCATATACTCTGAGAAAACCGTAATTCAAAAAGACACATGCACCCCAATGTTCATTGCAGCACTATTTACAATAGCCAGGTCATGGAAGCAAACTAAATGCCCATCAACAGACGAATGGATAAAGATGTAGTACATATATACAATGGAATATTACTCAGCCATAAAAAGAAACGAAACTGGGCCATTTGTTGAGACGTGGATGGATATAGAGACTGTCATACAGAGTGAAGTAAGTCAGAAAGAGAAAAACAAGTATCGTATATTAACGCATATATGTGGAACCTAGAAAAATGGTACAGATGAACCTGTTTGCAGGGCAGAAATAAAGACATAGATGTAGAGAAACAAATGTATGCACACCAAGGGGGGAAAGTGGCGGGAGAGGGGTGGTGGTGGGATGAATTGGGAGATTGGGATTGACATATATACACTAATATGTATAAAATAGATAACTAATAAGAACCTGCTGTATAAAAAATAATGTAAAATTCAAAAAAAAAAACTGTTTGCTTTGTCTTTTCTCAAATGAGTCTGTGTTAACTTGAAAACAAGGTCTATTTCATTTATCTTTTTCCCTGTACCCAGCAGAATGTCTGACACATGGCAGACCCTCAAAAAGTATTAAGTTCCTTCTCCCTTGCCTTTTTCCCCCTAAGTCAGAAACTATCTCTTCTTTCCTCCCCAAAATTCCATAGCACTTTATATCTCCCTTAGATATATTTCTGCCTCACATTAACATTTTGTATGTCATATTTTTCCCACCAGACTATAAGCTCTTTGACTGTAGGGGTCAGTTTTAAAGATCTTTATGCAAATACCTCTGCCTATAGTAACTGTTCAACAAATAACTGATAAATGAAACTATAATTTAAAAAGCTGTTGTTGGGGCTTCCCTGGTGGCCCAGTGGTTGAGAGTCCGCCTGCCGATGCAGAGGACACGGGTTCGTGCCCCGGTCCGGGAAGATCCCACATGCCGCGGAGCGGCTGGGCCCATGAGCCATGGCCGCTGAGCCTGCGCGTCCGGAGCCTGTGCTCCGCAACGGGAGAGGCCACAAATCATAGTCTCTCTGCAAATAAAGCACTTTTAAAAAGTTTTTTAAAAAATAAAAAAAATTAAAAAAAAAAAGCTGTTGTTTTGACTACGTTTCCCTATTACGCAGATTTCTTCCCACCCCTAGTAAACACTAGCCCCACTATTAGCAAACCATGGTTCCCAAGCCACAAGGGGCTTTTCTGATTAATTTACCAAACGTTTCCCGGTGCTAGGCAAGGCACTAGGGGAAATGCATGCTCGGATTCTTAGTAAAGGATTTCTGGTCTCTAAAAAAAATTCAATCTAGTAATGACTCCCGAATCAAAATAGTATGAAACACTAGACTGTTCGAGTATGTGAGTCACATGTCTCTGCAGAGCGATGACGATTTTCAACGTGGTTTCAGGGTCCAGTAACAGACTACACTCCCAGCCGTTGACTAATCCCCTGGGATTCGTTAGAAGCTGCCTTGCCCAGCCATACCCTGTTTGAAGGTGCGGAGGAAAATAGGGAAAGTGACCACCCATCTTTCCTCAGACTTGCGCATCCTCCCAGACCCTGCTTCTCAGAGCTTTTCTATCCCCCTGGCTCACTCAACACCCCGAGGGGGCGTGGCTTTCACCTACCAATCCGCCTACTCTCTCCCCGGGGGCTCGGCTAGCTTCTCCAAGGACCCGCCCCTCTCTGGGTGGCCACGCAAATGTGGGACTGGAGTAAAGGTCTGCACCAGCCACAGGCTTCCCTCGTTCTCACATCGACTCCGGACCCAGCCGGGTTGCCCTCCTTCGCGTTCCCTGCTCCCCACCTGCTCTGCTGACACCGTCCCCTTCCCCGCGCCGCTCCCGCTGTTCTTGCCAGTGCGACCGCTGTTCTCCGCCATCTTCACCGCCTGCTGGGCTTCCGGCCTGCGTAGCTCAGCCCACCCGCCCTGCGTCACGTCCGGTCTCGGAGTTACCGCCCTCTCGCCCCCAGCGACCCCACCTCCAGGCCGCTCTTCGGTTCGGATCCTGCGAATCGTTTTGGTCGTATCTTCATGTAGGACCTCCTACCTATACCAACCGCTGCGGTGACTCTCACCTGCCATGCTTTAACTTGTGCAACAGAGACGCTGCCCCTGGGAGAGGCGGGGAAGAACGGGTTAACTGGAGAGTGGGGCGCGGGTTGGGCCCTGGGTGATGAGGAACGAGGGAGGGTGAACTTCCCCTCAGAGACTCTGGTGGGGGAAGTATGCTTTGCGTCAATAAAACTGTGCAGGTGCACAGTCAAGAACAGAGGCTGGGAAAACCAAAGAAGTATCTTGGAGATGACTTGTGAACTGCGGAAACATTTGAGGAAAGAGGCTTCAATTTAATGTGAGATCAAAGCCCTTTCCTCCATCTTCCCACTTTATGAGCTCTTCCGGTAGCCCATAATTACTTATGGTACAGAGTGTTTTGAAGACTTGGGGGGTTTTACAGGCGGGGCCCTGATTCAGCTTCACAGTATGAAGAGAGAAGTCAGAGGATCTTAGAAATTTATTGCTTGAGAGTGGGGTTGGTGTCCTGATTTCTCACCTTCTTCAGGTTGGGCTTCATCATCAGGCCTCCTCACCAGCTCCTGTCCCTTTTGTGTCCTGGACTCCGGATACCTCGACTCTCAGTACTTTGTGCTCAGCCCAGGTAACATGTTTTGTTGTGTTCTCAGTGCCTGGCATGTAGTAGATGCTCAATAAGTGTTAAATGTATGGATGGTGGGAAACACTGGGGTGCCAACTATCACAGAACATTTGATCAGTGGGTCATTGTACCATGGGTCACTGTGCCCTGTAAGAGCAGATTCAAAGGAAAGTCCAGCCTTCCTGCCTCCCCATTTTAGCCTCTTATCATTAAACTTGGGTTTCCCCATGCTAGTCAGTCTGAGTCCTGCCTGTGCCATTTACAGACTCAGAGCCATGGCTGTCTCCTCTTCCTCCTGGGAACTACCCCTGGTGGCTGTGTGCCAGGTAACATCGACACCAGACAAGGAGCAGAACTTTATAACATGTGCTGAGCTGATTCGGGAGGCTGCCAGACTGGGCGCTTGCCTGGCTTTCCTGCCTGAGGCATTTGACTTCATTGCACGGAACCCTGAAGAGACGCTTCACCTGTCTGAGCCACTGGGTGGGAACCTTTTGGGAGAATATACCCAGCTTGCCAGGTATCAGGGAAAGGGGGAGGGAGAAGTAGTTTCTTTCTGGGTAATGTCCCAGGATTGCCAGATATGAGGGTAGAGCCTTGAGAAGAGTTGTCAGTGTCCCCTCCCCCTCAGGGAATGTGGACTCTGGCTGTCCTTGGGTGGTTTCCATGAGCGTGGCCAAGACTGGGAGCAGACTCAGAAAATCTACAATTGTCATGTGATTCTGAACAACAAGGGTGAGACTCTTCAGCCTGCCTCTTCTCAGGCTCTTCTACCTAAGATACTCCAGAATTCTGTGTTGTTTCTCAACTGTTTCCTTGGCCAAGGGTTTTAGGGGCGTTTGTATTTCTGTTCCTAGCCTATAAGCTACCTCCTCTTTGGGAGGAGAGGAACTAAGCTGGGCTTCTAGAGCACCAGCACTGAGCACTCTTTCTCCCTCTTACTCAAGGGTCAGTAGTGGCCACGTATAGGAAGACGCATCTGTGTGACGTAGAGATTCCAGGGCAGGGGCCTATGCATGAGAGCAACTCTACCATACCTGGGCCCAGTCTTGAGTCTCCTATCAGCACACCAGCAGGCAAGGTGGGAGTTGTGAAAGGATGAGGGTGGGAGAGGAACAAGAGGGAGGGGAATAGGAATATTTTGAAGTGGTAGTAGAGGATAGAAAGCCCTAAGGAGTGCAGTAGCGGGGTTATGACCCGATGCTGTGGCAAACAGGGCGGGAGACTAAATAGGCTGTTTTCATTCCAGATTGGTCTAGCTATCTGCTATGACATGCGGTTCCCTGAACTCTCTCTGGCATTGGTTCAGGCTGGAGCAGAAATACTTACCTACCCTTCAGCGTTTGGATCTGTTACAGGCCCAGCCCATTGGGAGGTAAGAGGACACCTCTTTAGAACATAAGGGCCTTCTCTTACCTCATTCTCCTCCCTTGGCTCTACCAGTTAAAAGATTTTCTTCTCCTTCCCACCTAGTGGGAAAATTCATTTCCCCAGATTGTTGCCTCTCAGAATAGTTAACATAGTAAATCGTTCATAGGCAATTATCAGAATGGTCACAGTGGGTAGATTGGCCTGTAATGTCCATGGCCTATCACTTCCCTACTAGCTGCTACCTGTATTTAAGTGAACGCCTATCTCCTCCATCCCCAGGTGTTGCTGCGGGCCCGTGCCATTGAAAGCCAGTGCTACGTAGTGGCAGCAGCACAGTGTGGACGCCACCATGAGAAGAGAGCAAGTTATGGCCATAGCATGGTGGTAGATCCCTGGGGAACAGTGGTGGCCCGCTGCTCTGAAGGACCAGGCCTCTGCCTTGCCCGAATTGACCTCAATTATCTGCGACGGTTGCGCCAACACCTGCCTGTGTTCCAGCATCGTAGGCCTGAACTCTATGGCCATCTGGGTCACCCACTGTCTTAAGACTTTTGACTTCTGTCCGTTGAGACCCCCATTGTGAGCTGGTGTTGCTATGACTTGTAGGCAGGACCCAGGTGCAGCTCCCCTCACTTGGAGAACCTTGTCTCTCTTGCTGGAACACAGGCTCAGCTTCTTGGGAAAGAAGAAACTTTCACCTGAGCTCAGATTTCAGTTTCAGAAAGGTGGAATTTTATATAGTCACTGTTTATTTCATGAAAACTGAAGTTATGCTGAGGGCTGAGCAGCACTGGCAATGAAAAAAATATAATAATCATAAAGTCTGTGTCTGGATATCTCTTTTGGGAGCTGAAAGGGGAGGTGGTATTGTACCAGCTGGACTAGACTCCAGTTCTAGGCCTCCTGACTCATTCAACATGCCTCCCTATCTAAATAAAAGTGCGACACTCAGTGCATGTCCCAACCCCATGCTCCCAAGCTTGGGGGTGGGAGTGGGGATAGAGGATGGGGAAAGAAAAAGAAGAAAGGAATTGATATTGAATCATTTCACTTTCACCTATGATGCCCTTTGCCCAAGCCAGAAGAAAGCAAAGGGGAAAAGGGCTGCAGGGTACATTATTTATTTTCACTTGAACATGGAAAGGAAGTGTCACACTCCCCCTTCCCCTTTTTAGGGGGAGTGTATTTTAATCAGCAACCTCTTCTCCATCCACCCTGTGTATGTGTGTACACACACAACACAGCTGGGAGGGCGACTAGGCTGACCTAGTCCGCTTACCTATTACTCCTTTGAAGAGGGTTTGACAAAGAGGGAAAAGGAAGGAGCCACACCAGGCCGAGGTTTCAAGCCATGGAATGGAGGAAACGAGGCAGAGAGGAGCAGCACCAAGGGCCAGAAGAGAGTGGAAAGGGCCACAGCTTCTTTGTTTTTTAAAAATTCTATAATTTGGGAGAGGGTGGTGATTAATTTCCAAAATACACTTCAGAGTCCCACCTTCCACACAGCTCCCTACTGACAGCCCTTTGGTTTCTCAGACAAAATTTAAGAGCCCTCATAAAGCCAGAAGTACTGATAACCCCTCAGTGCACCCAAAAGCAGTGATCACTTCAATCCCTTACAAAGACTATGTTCTATAGACTTTGCTTCTCCCTATACATTTGTCTTATGGCTCAATGGCAAGGTGGCTGTAGAGACACACATGAGGGGTGTAGGTGGAAAAGGGAAACAAAGGGAAGCCCAGGCACATGGGTGCAGGGAGGGGTGGGGAACACCACTTCCATTTTTCATTTGTCTTTTCCTTTAAAAAAAAAAAAAAGGCAGGGGTGTGATTGGTTGGAAGGGTAGAGGACAAACCCCAGAACGGTATGTAAGCTCCAGAGGTGGGTGGTAAGAAGTCCCCCGAGAAGTGAGAAGGGGAAAAAGGTCAGGGCAATGCTTGCAGCATCAAGTTCCTCAGGAGTTTCTGTCGGCCCAGCTCATAGTCCTCCTCGTCCACATTCACCAGCAGCTTGATGGCCTCGTGGCCCACAGCCTGCTTGAGGGAGTCTGTGATGAAGACACCTTTAAGTGCCTCTAGTAATGAGCCATTGATATAGTCGCGCCAGAATGCATCGAGGTAGGTGAGCTCAGAGAACTTGATGTCACAGATGATGGAACCCAGGTCCCGGGACTTGAGGATGGTGTTGGCCTGGTTAAAGCGCTCAAACTGGCGCTCAAGTGGGTCCTGCTTGTTAGAGAAGACGTTGCCCTGCAGAGCAGTCTCATGCTGGCAGTATTCAGCCCGAACCCGCAGTCTGATGTCTGTGGGGAAAAGAAGATATGCAGAAGAGGTTGCAGTTTACAGCCAAGTCTGAAAGGCTTGAACAGCAATAGAACAGAACAGCAGAGTAGCAAAGTTGGGAACATCACCTGACAGCTTCTCTACCTCTTCCCAGGACTAGTTCTTTTCTGTGTACCTCTGAAATCCTTGCCTGAACTCAAGAGGTTCCCTTAAATGGGCCATGCCCAGGTCAGATTACTTCCATCACTCACAAGTAGCACCTTGATTCTAGGAGATATTTTCCTAATTAACAGACACAGAATTTCACTTTAATACTCTATCATGACTTGGGTCATCCTACAATAAGGATGTCATAACAGCATCCCTTTCATCTAGTATTACCTAGAAAGAGTTGAAATGTACTCTGCCACAAAGGTAGAGGAGTTCTCCTCCCAGAGACTATACCATTCAATCTCACTTTGCAACAGCAATCAAACTGAGCCTTACACTGAATAGAATAACTGCCCAGTATTCCAGCAGTTCTTTGTATTTCCCTTCAAGTCTACTCTACCTCTAGAACCCTTGAACTTCCTCACCGCATGTCTGCTTTTCCTTGGGATCTGGTGTCACTGACTTCCGGCGTTTTCGCTGGCTCCCAAGTGTGGCTCTCCCTCGAGCTGGCCGCTTGCTACACATCTGAGGGCCCGAAGTGGGGCAGCACACCACAGGATAGTGGGGAGGCACTGACCAGAGGGTAAAAAGGGAGACATAGTAGGGTAAAAGCAGAAATTCAAACAGTTCACTTGGAATGAGGAAGGATCATTTAGACTTAGCACTAAAAACAGTATCAATGATGTGACCTGAAAGGTGGACACAATGTGGGAACAATTACAGGACCCAGATGAAGCATTAACACCTCATCTGATTTTTTGGGGGCCAGATATGGGTGGGGGGGGGACACTGTCCTTTCATTTAGGCTGGCAAAACTGGGAAAAGATGGGTCCAGTGTCCTCTTTCTTGATTATGGAAATTAGGGGGAGTTAATATTGTCTCACCTGTTTTAGGGGGGTGGGGAGGCCTCGGTTCTGGATCGCTGAGGGCTCTGGGTGTCACATAGCGAATTGATGTCTCTTCCAGATATTTGTCTACAAGATCAGGGCACACTGTAGGGGGAGAGGGGTTCACTCAGGAAAAGATACACCCTTCCCTTCTCCTAGTCCAACCCTCCAATGGGCCTCATAACTTATTCTCCTCAGTACTCCCCAGCGTCAATGCCTCCTTCTGCTTGGACTCCCATGGTGCTCACACAGGGCCGCCCACAGCTCTTCCCTGATTCCAGTGTCCCCAGCCCCCAATGCACCCTCACCAGCCCGTCTCCTCTTGAGGGTGACGTAGGGCAGCAGGTCATGGCGAGTGATGATGCGCAGCAGTTGCAGCACCTGGCGAAAGTTACTCTCATCACAGCGGCCCTGGCGCTCCAGCGCCAATAAGAAGTCACGTCCATTTCGGATGAGGCCACGCTCGTGGTCATCAATGACATCGACAAAGAGGAAGGAAAGAACTCGTACGTCTCTGTGTGTCAGGTGGGTGCCCACGATGTCAAACATGCGATGCAGGCTATACAGCCCATGCTCTTGCTCACCATGCTCTTCGGGCCACACCTGGCTTGCCCTCCGCTTTAGGCCCGCCATGCTGGGGGCTCAGGTGCACAATGCTTTCCAGAATCCCTGCTCAGCAGCTGCAATCCCCACTATACTATAAGGAAAAGGAAAGAACCTGTGAACCACTCAATGTCAGGAATTAGTCATCCATTCCTATATTCCCAGAGCCCAACACAATGCCTGGCACAGTGTAGTGCTTAATAAGCATTTACTAACTTTTACAAAGTATTTATTTATTTATTTTTTTGACTGCACCACATGGCATGTGGGATCTTAGTTCCCCGACCCTTGCATTGGAAGCATGGAGTCTTAACTGCTGGACTGCCAGGGAAGTCCCTACAAAGTACTTATTAAAAAATACAGCCTAGGGCTTCCCTGGTGGCGCAGTAGTTGCAAGTCCGCCTGCCGATGCAGGGGACGCGGGTTCGTGCCCGCGGAGCGGCTGGGCCCGTGAGCCATGGCCGCTGAGCCTGCGCGTCCGGAGCCTGTGCTCCACAACGGGAGAGGCCGCAGCGGTGAGAGGCCTGCGTACAGAAAAAAAAAAAAAAAAAAAAAAAGAATACAGCCTAGAGCTCTGTATATCCAACAGATGCTGCCCTAAGTCCAGATCTTACTGGAGATAGATAGTAACTTCTGCTAAGTAAGACTTGTTAACTGCAATTTTAGCGCTACATATTCAGCAGAATTTTCTATTAAATATTACCCCAATTGTTCCTCTGCCCTCCAAAATACTGCTTTTGGTCCCTTGTGCTCTCCCTGCCAGCACCCCCAATCAATTCATCCCTTAAATGTAGGTGAAATGAGGAGAAGTAGAGAATTCACTCTAAATTCTAATATAGAAGCTGCATCAGATGAACTTAGGGGCCGACAACAGGGAAACTGAAAGCCTTTAGGGTTACACTAGTGTTTTTTATTTATTTATTTATTTTATTTTATTTATTTAAGGCTGTGTTGGGTCTTCGTTTCTGTGCAAGGGCTTTCTCTAGTTGCGGCAAGCAGGGGCCACTCTTCATCACGGTGCGCAGGCCTCTCACTATCGCGGCCTCTCCCGTTACGGAGCACAGGCTCCAGTCGCGCAGGCTCAGTAATTGTGGCTCACGGGCCTAGCTGCTCCGCGGCATGTGGGATCTTCCCAGACCAGGGCTTGAACCTGTGTCCCCTGCACTGGCAGGCAGACTTTCAACTGCTGCACTACCAGGGAAGCCCTAGAACTAGTTTTAATTCTGCCTATTTCAGGACTTCCCTGGTGGCACAGTGGTTAAGAATCCGCCTGCCAATGCAAGGGAAACGGGTTCGATCCCTGGTCCAGGAAGATCCCACATGCCATGGAGCAACTAAGCCTGTGAGCTCCAACTACTGAAGCCCACACATCTAGAGCCCGTGTTCCATAACAAGAGAAGCCACCAAAATGAAGTCTGCGCACCACAACAGTAGCCCCTGCTCGCCGCAACTAGAGAAAAAGACCATGTGCAGCAACGAAGACCCAGCGCAGCCATAAATAACTAAAGAGAAAAAAGAAAAATGGGACTTAAAAAAAAAAAATTCTGCCTATGTCATTAACAAACTGTGTAGCTGTGTGACCTTAAGTCACTTAATTTCAAAGTCTCACTGTCCCCGTCTACAAAACAGGGATGAAAGAAATTACTCCTCGAGTTAAGAATCCAATGAGAAGATGCATGTGAAATCACTGTAAAACTTATCTAAATGGTTAAGAGATTTCAAAGAGATAAGCATCCTAGCCTCTGCAGCCAGACTCATCCCTCCACAAACCTAACCTCATTTTTCCAACAATCAAACCAAGTCCAGGAGAATAAATGCTAAGAAAGTTAATTAAATATCCACCAAAACTCATGGATTTA
Organism: Grampus griseus; assembly: GCF_964374135.1. Lineage (NCBI taxonomy): Eukaryota > Metazoa > Chordata > Mammalia > Artiodactyla > Delphinidae > Grampus > Grampus griseus. Next base: position 67,496,452 of record NC_139017.1, on the reverse strand, counting down.
AAACAATAAACATCACTAAGCTCCTAGGTTGAGCATTGTTGTAAGTCTCCTATGCCACCTGTACTCGCCTGATGTTCACACACCGTTTGGATATGTCACCTTCTAACCTTTCCTCATGGTTGTCATTTACCAATCCCCTGTCAATGACCAATCACAATCCTACATTTATTATATATTTTGGCATTTAATTCACAAAGTTCCTCCATCATCCTGGGTAATATCAGTGACCCAGCCAATAACCAATCCTCAAGTCCAACAACTTTCACCTCCTCTCTAGCCACTACTATTTACTGCCCTGGCAGAGAGTACCACCCAATACTGCTCCACCATCTGACCACAGCCTCCAATCACCCAATCAATTATAAATTCCTGTTGATGCTACTTTCTACTTCTTAAATCTGCCTCACCCTTCCACCTCTACCATGCTGGTTCAGGCCCCAGCAATCTCTCACCTGGATTACTGCAACAGCCACTCTAAGGCTGTTGCAGCCACCAACCCTAACCTGCCTACATCAATCCCCCACGTCCAGCTGAATTATCTAAAACGCACAACTGACCACATCACTTTTCGGCTTAAGACCTCGCTACAGTCCCCTCCTTACCAGTAAGAACACTCCAAACTCCTTACCCAACACACCAAACCTTCCAAGATCAGGCCTTGCCTACTTTGCCAACCTCGTAACTCACTTTTTATTCTCTAACGTTATCCGTTTGTTTATAGTTCATATACGTCATACAATTCATTTCTCTGTAACTTTCTTCAGACTATTCTCCTTGCCTGAATGCCCCTCTCCCTTCTCTTCCACACCCCCCATTACCACCCTTTTTCAGATGGTTAACTCCTACTCATCCTTTAAGAATCAGCTCAGATGCCATCTTCAAATTCATTCTCTACACCCCCATGCTGGTATAAGTAGTCCTTTTCTGTGCTCCTATGGAACACTGTACATATTTCCCTTAAACCATTTATCGAAGTGTACTAAAATCATTTGTGTATTTATTATCCTATTAGATCTTAAGCAACTCATGTAGAGGGCCTAGGTCATTTTCATCTTTATGTGTCTAGTGCCTAGCAATAGATGGAGGCTGGCATATAGTAGGAGTAACCTGTTGTTGAACTGAAATGAATCTCCAAGAGATTACCACAAGCGACACCAATTAAGAAAAAAACTCAACAAAAATCCAAGAGAGAGAGGACCCAATTAAAAGTACATGCAACTCAGGTATCATGCATATACTCTAACTGGCTATAGCCTCCCCCACACTGCAAAACTACCCATACCATAGCATCCTACTCAACAGCGAGACAGGCCGTTCTGTCCATTTTATACTCCAAGAAACTGAGGCTAGGTTAGAAAGAGAATAAAATTATAAACTACTTCAGAAAAGTCAAGCTGTTGGGGACTCAGAAAAATTGAAGAGCAAGTAGGACCTGGTTCTCTCTTTTAATCCTGAAACGAAAGCAGAGAGACTCATACCCTTAAGAAAAGGGGAGGGCTTCCCTGGTGGCACAGTGGTTAAGAATCCGCCTGCCAATGCAGGAGACATGGGTTCGAGCCCTGGTCCGGGAAGATCCCACATGCTGCGGAGCATCTAAGCCCGTGCGCCTCAACTACTGAGCCTGCGCTCTAGAGCCCGCGAGCCACAACTACTGAGCCCACATGCCTAGAGCCCATGCTCCCCAACAAGAGAAGCCGCTGCAGTGAGAAGCCCGCACACTGCCACAACGAGCAGCCCCCGCCTGACGCAACTAAAGAAAGCCCATGCGCAGCAATGAAGACCCAACACAGCCAAAAATAAATAAATAAACAAATAAGAAAAGAAAAAGGGAGGGCCACCCTGTAATCACCTAGCCCCATACCATGGGTTCAGATAGATGGACAGGAAATATAGCCCATATCTAGTTATGAGAGCCCAGATGTCCCACCCAAAGCATGGGAAACAACAGGGAAAATAGCGATTCAACTATTGACTGGTTTTCCTCGTCTCTTCCTCTCGTTTCACCTGCTGCAGTCACTGGCTACAAATAGAGGGGACTGAAGGAAAACAACTTCTTGCTCATAGCAGGTAACATGAGAAAACTGAGTCTCCTTAGAGCCCCTACAACTTCTCCTTGTTCCCTATCCCACCTGTTCCCCTTGGCCAGCTGTTCATTATGTGGATCCCATAAAAAACAGATGGGCAGGTTTCACATTCAACCAATCAGAAGAGCAGGCTGCTTCAGAGCTCCCTAATTCAAAGTGTCCTGACTATAAACCCCAGGAAATTAGGAAATATTGTCCCCACATACCTGGTCACTGGAAAATGAAGCAGAATACAGGGAAGCACTGTGGTCCTAATTGTGTATCAATGGATGCAATTCTACAATAGGTCTCAATCCTGAGGGTTACCTCCCTAGATTTGAGGAAAAAACAGCCACCTTTAAGTCGTAGATCCTAGGCTGGATCAAAGTGACAGGAATTATCAGAGCTTCTAGGTCAGTGGTTCTCAACCAGGAGCGATTTTTGCCCTCCAGGGGAATTCAGCAATGTCTGGAGTCATTTTAGATTGTCATGACTGGGAGGGTGGTAAGGGAGGGTGCTACTGGCGTGCAGTGAGTAAATGCGATGGATGATGCTAAACATCCTATAATGCACAGGACGGCCTCTTACAACAAAGAATTATCTGGTCCAAAATGTCAATAATGCTAAAGATGAGAAAGCCTATTCTAGATGGAGGGTCAAAAGGAGAGACAGCATGTCGCTTCCATCCTATATCTGGAAAAGGAAGTGATTTGGTCCCTCCAACCCAAACCCATCAAACAATATTCCAGAAGAAAAGCCAGTCAGACAAAGACTCATTTAACTTAACTAAGGAGTTCCATCCCACTCCAACCTTGGCTTCTCTATCACCTGCTGTTGCCATTTAGGTGAACAGCAGGTGACAGGACTACACTCCCTTCCGCCCCATCCCAGGAGGTCTAATTTGACCTAGTTCAATCTAAATTTCTGTGCAGATCAGAGAAATGCCATCCTCTGCAAGACAGCCAGAAAGGATCCTGCACTTAAACCTTGCAGCCATCTTTAAAGTCCCAAAACTAGACCAAAAGCAGACCCTTCCTTGTTAGGCTGCTGATCAGACTTATACTGCTTATGCAATGAAGCAAAAAGAGGCAGAAGTTTCCCAAGGCCATGCTTGTCCTTGGGAGAAATGTCAGGAGGCTGGCATGCAGACTAATAGGCAGCCCTCCCCACTTAATTATCATCTAGGATGGTGAGTTCACTCACTCAGCAATCCAGATGGGGGTTCCAAGAATCTATCTAACTTCAGCACTAAAAGAATGTGGCCAACTTCCCCTTAAACCAAAATATACTCAGCTTTCTGTGGCAGTGAATCGAAGGAACTCAGCTTAAATTATACAGAGATCCTAGATGAAAAGTATCAGGGCAGTGAGGAGAATATACCCCCTCTAAAAATGAAGATTAGAAAGAACTTCAGAATCTTGGTGCCTGAAACATCGCCAGATACCAAGAGACAAACACTCCAGTAAACAACAGTCCTGATCCTGCTGGCTGATTTGGGTCTATTTGAGAGCCTAACGTATGGATCACCCTTAATAGGTTCCCAAGACTCATTCTTTATTCTGATGAATTGCTGCATTTCCTGGAGCTGCAGGGTTTTTTGTTGTTCGCTTTCTTTTGGGAGGAGGTCCAAGCCAGCCAAGGGCCAACAAACAATCTATATGTATCTACAGGACTTCCTCTTGACTAATCGTTATCTATTAGATTTCTACTTCCATGCAAAGTCTAGTCTCATCCCAACCAGGGATGAGATCTGTATTTTTTGAGGTACTTGATTCTCTCAGAAGCCCTTAGAAGTCACGTGGAAGAAATAAAAAGAGTGATGTCTCGAAATGAAAACAACAGTCTAGTTTCATCCCAAAAGAACTAGAGGTATTTGACTCTCTCAGAAGCCCTGTGAGAGGGAAAGTCATGTGGAAAATCTAAAAAAGAGTGATGTCTTGAAACTTGAAATGTAAAGGACATGGAAAACCTTAAAGATGACTAAGACGACTACATAAAGAGCTTTCTTGCTGGTAGGACCAAGAAAATGTAACCAAATATCTGGAAGTCAGAATTACAAACTGTGTTTTCAAAATGAAGATTCCAGAACAACTAGGATAAAGAGTAAGCTAGAGGAAAAGCCTTCCCAGGGCAGGTGCCTCCGCAACCCTCCAAGGCCAACATTTAGTAGACACTGTACTAGAGTACAAAGTTCCATATGTTTAAAAATGTTTCTCTCAGAGCTGACCACGAAGGCTAGATAATAACAAAACAAGGCTGGAGTCTTGCCCTAAGACACCTAATTTCTGTTCTCCCTTCCCTCCTACCAATCTCCGGTGACCCAAAGGGACAACGACTGCAACAGATCTTACCCACTGAAAACCCATTTTCCCTGTCAGCTACCCCATTACTGAGCTCAACTCCCAATATGCCATTTCCATTTCATGCCATTTCCACTCCCTTCCATTGTTTGAAAACAATAAAAAGTTCCAGACTTACCTCTGCAAGAAACTTAATTTCCCAGGTCTCTTCCTAGCACAAGGTTCAAAGCCAGCAGCAAAGCAAAAACAAATAAGAGGGGGAAGTGTCAATTTTCAAGCTTTATTTTGAAACCTCAAAGAGGTAGTCAATCTCAGCTGCAAAAATATATAGACAAGCCTAAAGCCATTTCAATTGAAATGATCCACTCCAAGCTAAATGAGAGAACTCACTTCCATCGAAGTCCCCAGGCTTCCCTAACCTTCTATTACCCAATTCACAACACAAAACCAACTCCAAGAATTTCCAGTCTCAGTGGCTTAGGGCAAGAAAGGTCCCAAATTCAACAACTTGTGGGAAAACCAATTATCCTCTGACACCTCACCTGACTCCTCAATTCCTTATGAGGCCCACCTACTTTGTTACAGTATTAACATTGACTTTCATCTTTAGATGAACTAGGAGGAAAGTGGTTACAGCCAAAGAAGGCACTTTCTTTCCGTTACTTCACTTATGAGACCAGAACTATCCTCCAAATTCTCACACACTGTGAGAACAAAATATCCACTGAGGCAGCATCCAGTCAAACATCTACATTTCACCAGGGAACATTTTTTATGTATGAATACTGACCCCCGCTCCTAGCACTTAAACAGCAAAAGAAGGGTCTGGAAACGAAAGCACTCATTTAATTAGCATGGCTGCCTAGACACCACCCTGTGTTTTCTGTTCCCTGCAAACAGCGTTCCAACATAGCATGGCTATTTCCCCATTCTGGCATTGCTAATTGTTTAAAACTAGAAAAGTCCTTTACTCCTTCCACACTCCAGCGATACCAGGCTCCCCATTTTCTCTTCTTTTTGTAACCAGGAAAAACAAGGGAGCAGTAAGCTAGGCAGCTTCTGGAAATCCAGTTGAACCCTCATCCAACCCCAATTCTCCAAATCCACATGACCATTCCCTTCTGCCCTTCCCACCCTAGTAAAAGCTAAAGGCCTGGCAATTAGAATTGGCTGTAACTGATGCTGATTAACTCTGCTCTCTCTTCCTTTCTACAGGGGAAAAGGAAACCCCTGAACCTCTATCACTCGTGCAGCTACACTGTCCTATCTCCCATCCCATTCCCCTTCCTCCCAAACTTTCTTCCTAGTCTCTCACTTTCTCCATTACCTCGTCACACCGACACGCTCTCCATTCCCCAAACCTCCGTCCTCTCCTTTTCCACCCAAATTCTCCCCTAGGCCCTTCCCCCTCCCACCTCCAATTTAACACTTTCAGAACCTCCCCCCAAACGTCTCAAATCCAATCTTCACCTTTTCCCACCTCTCCACAACACCCCTTACAAGAGTCCAGTCCTTCTTCCAACCACATGCCACAAGCCCCCTTCCCCTTCACACCCTCGGCCCCTCGTTCCCGTTCCTACCCCCTCAGCCCGGCGGGACCGCAGCCCCACTCCCCACCTCGGCCTCTCTAATACCCCTAGCCTGGCCCAGCCTCGGCCCTTGTTTACGCCCCTCCCCTGCCCCACTCCTCCGCCTCGACCCTGCCCTCTCCCACAGTTGCCACCTCCCCCGCACGCCCCCCTCGGCCGCTCCCCTCCCCCACCTTGCAGCGTCCCGTCACCTCCCTCTCTTCAGGTTCTCAGGCTAGACGTCGCCACCGCCTCCCCCTCCACTTTCCTTCCCCAAGCCCTTTGCGGCCCCGCCCGGCCCCGCCCCGTCCCGCTCGACTCCCCCTCCCCACTCCGGCCGCCCCGCCGCCTCACTCTCGGCTCAGGCTCGGCGCCGCCATGTTGGATCCATCCGCGCCGCTCTCCCGGGCCTGTCTCACGGCGCCGCATCCGGGCTCCAGCCGCCGCCGCCGCCGCCGCGGGCGTGGGGGAGGGGAGAGGCGGGCGGGGGTGGCTGCATCCTGAACAGCGCCTCCCGGAACCTGGCCGGTTAGTGGCGGCTTCGAGACCATAGTGAGGCATGAGCCGGAGTAGCCATGCTAGTTGAGGGCAGCCTGGCAGCGGCATTAAACGGGAAGTGGATAGCTTCATTTCGGTAGCGGAGAATAGAGATTGGCAGCCATCTTGCTTTGGGGCAAGCTGGCAACGCAAGTTTTTCTTCAGTACGGCTTCAGGGCCGTAGTAAGGCATGAGAGAGGGTTGCGTTCTTGAGTGTGGAAACGTTGGTGGGGTGGGAGCTGTCTGGTGTCGACTTCAGGATCCATTGAAAGACTGCGACTGGCAGCCATGACGCATAAGGGCGGAATATTACGGGGGTCGGATTGCCCCGCGAACTTGGGGGAAGGTTCATGATCTGGGTTTGACCTTTGCTCTGAGCTTCCTGGTAACCCGGACGTTCCGTAAACTTGGGTCCGGAACAGAAAGTGCTTTTCAGATGCCCTCTCGGATTTCACTTTTTGAGCATTTGGTTTTTGAGCACCCACTTCCTGAAGGAAGTGTCGCCTGAGCTGAATACTGGACTGTTGGGAATTGAGGGTGGGGGGCTAGGTACCTTCTGGAGCTGCCAGCAGCCTGGTTTGGTTAAAAGAGAGGTAATAGATGAGTCCCGGAGGTTGAGAGGGGCCTGATTACGCAAGGCCTTGTAAATTAGTTTATTTTTTCCTAAGGGTAATGAATAGGTTTTGAAGAGTCTTAGCAGAGGTGTGAACAAATATATTTGCGTTTTAGAAGGATCACTGGTTGCAATGAGGAGAATGAATTGGAGGGCGTGAAGTTAGAGGCAAGAACAATTGGGAAGCTCTTACCCTGGTAAGAGACTACAGCGGTCTGTCCTCTAGAAGTGGGGCGTGCAGATGGGGAAAAATTGATCGGAAACGGGTATGAGGCTGAGGGAGGAATCCAAGGTATTTCCCAGTGTTCTGGCTTGGGCACCTGGGGAATAATGCCATTTTCATTGTTGTTTGGGGTGGGGGAAGAGTGAGCTTTAGGTGCCTGTGGGATATCCATTAGACAATAGAATATTAGATAAGGTGGGTTGGGAGTCCAAAAGGAAAGTTTGGGGGACGGGAGGCGGCGCGCCCTAGCGTGTGAATATAGAAGGTTGTTGAAGCCATGGAAGTGACTAAGATGGCCTAGAAAGAGGAATTTGAGATGACATAAGGGAAGAGAGAGGAAAAGAGGACATTGAGAAGGAAAGGAAAGAAGAAACCAGGAGAGAAGTATCAAGGAAACTGGTCAGTGTCAAACATAACAGATCAGGTAAGGTGTGGACTAAAATGTGTCCATTGGATTTTGCAACAAGTAAGTCGTTTAGTAATTTTGGAGAAAGCTGTTTCAGAGATACAGTGGGGGTAGAAACAACATTGAGGTAAATTGCGTGACTGGAAAGGCACAGTGTGTAAAGACAATTTCTTCACGGTGTTGACGGTAGAAAGAGACTAGCAGTAGGGTATAGCATAAGGGAGAATTACAAAGAAAGGGAAGGAGTTTTAGATATCTGTGGGACAGCCAGATGGAGATGTCCAAATGGCAGTTGAAGGTACAAATCTAACACATGGGAGAAAATTATATTAAATGGAAAAAAAGCAAGTGCAGAAGAATACTTACATATTTACACAAGCGTTAAAAAATTACCTATGAAGAGTGGGCCTGGGAGGGATGAAACTTATGCTTTTTATTTTAGATTCATCTTTACTGTTTGAATTTGTTTTACTGTATACATAACATATATTACTTTTATAGAAAGCTGCTTTTTAAAAACTCCAATGATGTATAGGCCAGAATTTCGGGATCATGAACATTTCAGTGGTAGCTGAAGCCATAGATTTGGATAAGCTCCCCAGAGAACAGCAGAGGGCTAAGAAGAGTGCCTTGGTGAATTCTAACATTTAAGGCACAAGTAGGAGAGCCCTTGGAGAATCTTTGAAAAGGAACAACCAGTGAGGAAGAAAAACACTGGATCCTAATTGTCACAGAATCAGAAGGAAGAGAGTGTTTCAAGAGGATGGAAGTTATTAAAAGTGTCAGATGTCCCCAGAAAGGCAGCTAACAAGAAAGGTTAAAAGCTAGCTCCAGACTCAGGTTTCTTGGGAACTTGGCATAAAGGTCAAATCCAGATCTTGAACCATCACCAAATATCACGTGGAATTCAACCCCCATGCTGTTCCATCCTTATATATCATGGTTGCCAGTTCCAGTCTTTCAGTGGGTCTTGAAGTCAACACCAGCCAGTTCTGGCACCACTAATATTTCCATAGTCAAGAATGCTTCCTCTCCCATTCTTTACTATGGCCCTTAAGCTGCCAGAAAGAAAAACTTGTGTTGCCAGAAATGGTAAAGTTAAGGAATTGAAAGTAGGAATAGGGGCTTCCCTGGTCGTCCAGTGGTAAAGAATCTGCCTTCCAACGCAGGGGACACGGGCTCGATCCCTAGTCGGAGAACTAAGATTCCCACATGCTGTGGGGCAGCTAAGCTTGCACGCCTCAACTAGAGAGCCCTCATGCTGCAAACTACAGAGCCTGTGCGCCACAACTACAGAGAGAGAAAACGCGCATGCCGCAACTAGAGAGAAGCCCACGCGCACTGCAATGAAAGATGACATATGCCGCAACGAAGACCTGACACAGCCAAAAAATAAAAAATAATAAAATAAATTAATTAATTAAAAACAAAAAAGAAAGTAGGAGTATAAGTTGGAGTTGAGAAGGTCAAAAACTAGCTAATGATCACGTAGATTTTCCTAAAACCACCCAGATAGGAAGAGTTGGCCCAGAGAGGTTATTTAATAGGCACTGGAGTTCTCAGTAAGCATGAGGGATAAAGAGTAGTAGAGCCAAATGTCATAGGCTTTAAAGAAGGAAGAGTTTTTACAAGAGGATGAGAGCACAATCATCTGAAAGTAGCAGTGGATTGCAAAGAGAAGGATGATACCCTGCCACCCTTTCCTACAGGAGTAGAAGAATGAACAACCTCTACTTTACACAGTTGAAGGGAAGAGATATCCATTAGAAAAAGCCAAAAATATCTACCCCCGCTTCACCACCACCCCATACTGGAACTCTGTTCTGTTGTAAACAGCCTCCCCTATATTCTCATTTTCTTCACAGATTACTCGCTAACTTTTCCTAGTGGACGAGTCATCAGGACAGAGGTAGCTAGCTGTGATATATGGAAGGGGGATGTGCCCCACCCACATAAGCCCACAAAAGAGGCAGATGCAGGCACTACTTCTTAAAATAGAATCATGTTCTCTCCCTACCCATGTCCGGAAGTGGTTTGATACTTAGCAATCTTGACATCATGGTAGTAATTCCTTTCCATGAGCCCGTCTCCTAAACTTAACCCAACCCCATTTAGAGGATTAGAGAGGAGAGTCCATGCTGAGGACTCCCTTCTCTAATAGTATGGTGTCCTGTCTGCTCTTTGCAGCCTCTGGGGAAAAGATAGATTGCCTTCTTCACTCAGAATGGAAAGCTAAAGGAAGGACTGGGATTTTTCTTCATTAGGCCTTCAAAGTAATCCCTCTTCCTTTATAGGACTGGAAGGACCTAATCCTTTTCCCTGGGGCCAAACCTTAACTAAATTTTACAAATTCCAGACATTGGGACAGTTGCCTGGCCAGCTGTTCCTAAGTTAGTCCATTCATGACTGCATTTGTAGGAAAGTTTTCTGCTTTGGGGGGGCCCTGGAAATTCACTCTTAAAACGTGAAGCCTTTGGGAATTCCCTGGCAATCCAGTGGTTAGAACTCCGTGCTTCCATTGCAGGGGGCACAGGTTTGATCCGTGGTCAGGGAAGTAAGATCCCGCATGCCACGCTGCGTGGCCAAAACAAAAGACAGACAAACAAAAAACGTGAAGCCTTGAGATATAATAGGTGCTGAAGAGATCATAATGCCAATAAAGAGAGCTGAGCAGATTTCCTGAGGTGAAATGGGATAAATACTAACTAAACCAAGGAGACGGGCACTCTCATGCCCAGCACTGAGAAAAAATATTTCAAACACTAAGATTTTTTGTTAGGTGTAGCTAAGCAGCTGTTCCCCTTTGGCTTAAACTGTACATCATCTCTGCAGTTAAAGCAAAAACTTCATCTCTTGCCTGATGTTCTTTTTCCACCCTCTCCTTCAACTAAAAACTCGAGAAAACTCTCAGAAGATTGAGAACCCTATGTAGGATTCTCCTGTTCCTCCGCCTTTCATGTCTCTTCCTTTATATCAGTTCCTGTCTCTTCCTTGGAGCCTCAGCTGAGATAACATCCCTCCAGCTTTCAAAGATGGGCCCCTCCAACTGGACTCTGAATCCCATTCTTTTCTGCTTCTCAATACACTCTCTTCCCACAATTATCTCTTCCTTCACTAGAATCATTAAACTGACATCCTTCAGCTACCTTTCACATGCTCCCATTTCCAGTATGTCCTGCACTTAATTCTCAATTCACTCTAATTTTCAGTGGTTAGAAACGCCTTTTTTTTTTCCTGTACTTAGAAAAATCTCTTTGTAAGTTCCATTTATTGGTCCTATTTTTTTTTTCCTCTGGATCAACACATCAGAGCTAAATGTCAGCCCTTCAGATAGCTACTATGTCCCTACTAAATATTTTTTTCCCAGTCAATGGTACTGCCAATTCAAATTATAGTAGATCTCTTATCTTTTTTAATCTGAATACTCTTTTGAGGTTGCTGGTCCCAGTCCATGCTGTTCCCCAGCTCTGCCAGAATTAAAATCTTTTTAAACCAGATGTCCCCTTAAGGAATTCTATACCCTGTTAGCAACCTATTGTCACAAGTATCCTCTTGACTCTTCCAGGCCCACTCTGATCCCTATGTCCCTGCCTGGGCTTTCCTCTTGAACTTTATCCTACAATGACTTGATGACCTGACAGTCCTCTCTAGGTCTTGGTTTCCCATTAACTCCAAGCTGCTCTAGCTACTCATTTTCACCCAAGCATCGTACTTGCTCCTAATTTCAGTTGTACTTCAAACCTAGCTGTAAGCCCTTAGCTAGAATTCCAGTGTCTGCTGGCTCCTGAATAGAAGAGTAGGGACCACAGTCAGTCACTGAATCCTAATGATCTGCTGTCCAAAATTCTCCTTAGCCTGTTCCCTTCATTTGCCAGCTCTGACCCTCACTAATATGACTTCGGGCAAGTTCCTTCTCTGAGCTTTTTTTCTCATCTGTAAAAAGGGCAAATATAAAATAACATCCATATCATAGGTCCCTGTTTTAATGATTATATTAAATAATATATGTGCAGTGTCAACACAGGGCCTAGCTCATTGTGAGCAGCGGATAAATGTTACCTAATATTTATATATAACAATTTTCACCAGGTTTCAGAAATTCAGGAGGTTCTTTGTTAATGCTCTCTGCTGCCCCCATGGGGATGATTTTTCCAAGTCATTGGATATCCCACAGGTAGGCCATGACAAAAACAGCCCTGTTTTACCAACCCCACCAGCTAATTAGAGAATTAATTCTCTTTGGTTGGTTGTTCAGTCAAATAAAAATGATTCTATATTCTAGCAAATTCACTACCTTTTTCAAAGAACATATCAGGAAACTTATGTTTTCCTGAAGTCAAGATGTACTGTCTCTATGATGTTCTAGTCTGTTAATCTAGTAACACTGACAAGGAAAGTCATTCAGTCATTTACTTAATAAATATACGTTAGGCATTTACTAATGTCAAGTACTGTGATAGGCATATAGGATAGGATACAGAGTGGTGAACAAAGCAGACATGGTCCATGTCTTCATGGAGTTTACAGTTTACATGGGTAGGCTGACACTAAGGAAGAAAATAGCAAATATATCATTTTAATTTGAGATAGGTGCTATGAAGGAAAAGAACAGAATGCTGTGACAGAAAAATGAATGATCAGGGAAAGCTCTCTTTGAGGAGGTTACATGGAAGCTGAGACCCAAAGGACCCAAAGGAGCCAGCCTTCTTGAAGAAAAGGGAGGAATATCCCAGGCTGAGAGGATACCTGCTAAAGGCCCAAAGGCAAGGAAGAGCCGACACCTTGGGAGACTGAATCACATCGCCATGAACCACTGTAGGCATCTGGGGATCGCTGCTTTCTTTTCTATTCATAAAATACTCTTTAATAACTTCTACAGTTTGACTAAGAATCAATAATCTTAAGTTTTTTAGTTTCCAGAATTCACCATCTAGAATTTCCCTCTTTGAAAATGTGGACATTTGCTATATTGTGTGTTCCTCAGATGACCTAGACAGAAAACAATTTCACTTACAAATATTTCTCATTTCTAGAATACCATGTGTGCAGGCCCTGAACTCATTTAAAATACTAAGAATCCTGTTACCATTTTAGCTAATCATTAGTGAACTTATAACTAACAAAAAGACTTTTCCTAACTCATTTTACCTCATTTCTTAATGTTTTCTTCCAAGCCTTAGCTATTTGTAAACATTTTATATAGCTAAAATAATAATGTAATTATTATTGCAGATGATAGCTTATTTACATAGATATAATCATGAGAATCAACTTTAAAATTATTACTAGAATTTAGTAAAGTGGTGGTTGGGAGGGGAAGTAACATGCAGAAATAAATATCCCTTATATATAAACAATAAATTAAAGGTATAATCAAAAAAAGACCCAATAGTGACAAGTCAGATAAAATACCTAGGAATAATTAACAAGAATGGGCAAGATCTGTATGAATGAAAAGAAAAATTTTTTCCCCGTGCCGCATAGCTTGCAGGATCTTAGTTCCCTGACCAGGGATTGAACCTGTGTCCTTGGCAGTGAAAGCACAGAGCTCTAACCAGTAGGCAGCCAGGGAATTCCCAGTATGAATGAAATTTTAAAATGCTACCCACGGGCTTCCCTCGTGGTGCAGTGGTTAAGAATCCGCCTGCCGATGCAGGGGACACGGGTTCGAGCCCTGGGCCAGGAAGATCCCACACACCATGGAGCAACTAAGACCGTGCGCCACAACTACTGAGACTGTGCTCTAGAGCCCACGAGCCACAGCTACTGAAGCCCACGTGCCTAGAGCCCCCGTGCTCCACAACAAAAGAAGCCACCACAATGAGAAGCCTGCGCACTGCAACAAAGAGTAGCACATGCGCAGCAACGAAGACCCAATGCAGCAAAACTAAATAAATAAATGTATAAATAAATTAAATAAAATAAAATGCTACCCACATAAAAGAGAACTTGATCAAACGGAAAATAATATCATGTTCTTGGATAGACCCAAATACGTGAGGAAATTTTGTATTGATAAAGGTGTCACCTTAGATCAGTGGAAAGATTATACATACCCTTTAAAATTACTTTCACATGTATTAATAGCCAATCGTAATTAATATAAAATACTAGAAACTATCTAAAACGTAACGGTACAGGGACTTCCCTGGTGGTGCAATGGTTAAGAATCCGCCTGCCCACGTAGGGGACACGGGTTCAAGCCCTGGTCCGGGAAGATCCCAAATGCCATGGAGCAACAAAGCCCGTGTGCCACAACTACTGAAGCTCGCGCACCTAGAGCACATGCTCCACAACAAGAGAAGCCACCACAATGAGAAGCCCGCACACCACAACGAAGAGTAGCCCCCGCTTGCCGCAACTAGAGAAAGCCCACATGCAGCAACGAAGACCCAATGCAACCAAAAATTAATTAATTTTAAAAATTTTATTAAAAAAATAAATAAAACATAATGGTTCAAAAAGGTTGAAAGTAAAAGAATTGGAAAAGGTATACTGTGCAAATATAAACCCAAAGGAAATTATATAATAACAGATACAGTAGACTTGAAAGCAAAAGCATTACTAGAAATAAACAAGGGCACTTCATATCAGCAAGTCCAATTTACCAGGAAGTTTTAAATTTGTATGCACTTAACTTCATATTATATAGAGCAACAGAGCTACAAGGAAAAAAATAGACAAATTCACTATCATAATAGGAGATTTAATATACTGCTGTCATCCACTGATAGAGGATACCTCTTTCAGAACCAGTAGACACCCCCCAAAAAAATTAGTAAGGATATAAAAAATAACATGAGCAGCAAATTTGACTCAACAAGCAGATATATAGTCACTGTACTCCAAAACTTTAAATTACAAATTATTTTCAAGCACACTTGAAACATTTTTAAAACTGACCATAGTGTGCCATAAGGCAAATTTTAACAAATTTCAAAGTATTAAAATTATACAAAGTGTGTTTCTTGATTTGTAGTTAAGCTACAAATCAGTAACAAAAAAGTAACTAGAAGTTGTGAAATACACTACTTCTAAGTAACCCCCCAAAAAATCACAATTGGAGTTAGAAAATAATTTGAACTGAATGACAATAAAAATATTACATACCAAAACTTAGATGTAACTAAAGCTGTGCTTACAGGAAAATGTATAGTCTTAAGTGCACATATTAAGAAAAAAGAAAAGCTGAAAGTTCATAAGCTTTGCATCCATTTCAAGAACCTATATAACACAAAGCAACTATACTCCAGTAAAAATTAATTTAAAAAAAAGAACCTATATAACAGTAAATTAAACCCAAAGAAAGCAGAAGAAAGAAAATGTGCACATAGAGATGTCTGGAAGGATGTATACTTAAAATGATAGAAGTTTTTGTCTCGGGGTAGGATTTTGAATTAATTTTATTTTTCCGTATTGTTTAAATAAGCTGGAACAAACAAAGTCATTTTCATTTTAAGAGAAAAAGTACTAGAGGAAAACATGGGATAATTTTTTTAAAATAATATAAACTGTTGTGGTGACTCAACACCAGAAGTTATAAGCAAAAAAGACTGGTAGACTTGACCTCATGTATGAAAATTTTCCACATGGTTAAAAATACTTTGAACAAAAGCAAAGACAGATGACTAACTGGGAAAAATATTTACAACTCATCACAAACGGCTAACCTCTTTAATATATATATTTTTTAAACTCATACAAATAAGTAAGAAAAAATGAATGACAATTAAAAAGGAGCAAAGGATATAAGAATTTACAGAAAAGGAAATACAAATGGATCCTAAACATATGAAAAGATATTCAGCCTTACTCATAATAAGAGAAATGGATATTAAAATTGTCTTGAGATTCCATTTCAATCATGAAATTGGCAAAAACAACTCTGATTTTTTGAGGGCGAGCGGTGGGGAAACTTGTCATTTTATATATTGCTAATAGTAATACAAATTGGTTTAATCTTTCTAGAGGCAAATTGGCAATATTTAACAAAATTTAAAATACACAAATCTTTTGAGGCAACAGTTCCATATCTAAGTATTTATTACATATGTACAAAATGATGAGTAGGCAAGGCTATTAACTGCAGCACTGTTCGTAATAGCAAAAGACAACCTAAATAAACATCCTGAGGGTCTTGTTGAATAAATTATGGTAGATCCATACAATGGGATGCATCTACAAAAGAAGAAAGAGGGGGAGGGGGGGAAGAATGAGGTAGTTTTGTATGTATTAATATAGAACAGCCTCCAAGATATATTATTCAGTGAAAAAAGCAATGTGCAGAAATGTGAATAGTATGCTATGATTTTTATAAAATGTTTTAAAAGAATGTGTGTGTGTACATATTGGTAAGTGCATAGAGTATATCTGGAAGGATATACAAAAAACTAGTTGGAGGGGAGAGGCCCCTGGGGAAGGGAACTAGCCAAGGAATGAGATAAGAGGGAGACAACATTTCACTCTATATCCTTTTGTATCTTTTGAATTTTGAGCAGGTGTATGTATTACCTATTCAAAAGTAAATATTTTAAAACCATATCTATGTACAATTTTGTGTTCTGATTTTACACTTATTTTATAAATATTTCTCTATAGCATATTCCATATAGTTAATATAACATTAACAGTTTCTAGGAGCTTTCTTCCCTCTTCTGTTATAAATAATGATCTAGATATTTTGTGTCATTAATATAATACTATATTCCCTCATGCCTTCCTGCCTTACACATGTTCTTCTTTCTGCTTAGAATGCCATACTTACCCTGCTCTCTCCTTGCCCGCACATTCAATGTGCTCATCCTAACAGTTCCAGTTCAAATACTAACAGCCTTACCTGATTCTCAGGAATACTTACTCAGACAGTACTTTGTATACCTCCAGAATAGAGATTTTTTATTTTATGGTAATTGACTGCTTGTTAGTTTTTCCTCCCCAAAGAATACGTCTTTTCATCTTTGTTAACCAAATCCTCTGACACTCCCAACCCTTGCCAAGATCTTACTAGCTAGTAGGTTGCAGTTAAAGTCCATAGTTGCAAAATCTCTAGGGATGATACCAACACCTCAGAGGGTCCTGTGCACACATCAGCCCATTCCAGGGAGGGGGTTTGTTATCTCATTTATGTCCCTGCAGCCCTACCGTTTGTTCCTGCAGTCTCTCTTGGTGTTTTCAGAAACACTGGTTCATTACTGATAGCTGTCTTCCCTTTTAGGGCCGTGAATAGCCCCTGCCACCACCTCCATCCCCTCAGATCACTGGTGCTAATTTCACATTGGCCTGGAAATGGTAGAAAGCTGGTTAAGGATGTGATTTCTAGAGCCAGACTGTGCTTGGGCTTGAATTCCAATTCTACCATTTAGTGTCTGTGTGATATAGGGCTTTCTTTCATTGAACCTGACTTCCTCAGTTTCCTCAAATGTAAATGAGGCTAATGAAAGTAATTATCTTAAGGTTGTTGCCAGAATTAAAGGATCTCATTTTTAAAAACGTTTAGGACAGTGCCTAGCACACAGTAAGCATTGTATAAATGTTAGTTTTTATCATTCACTTTACCAAGTTCTCTAAGTGTGAAACTAATTCCCCACGTCATAACAGAGATCAGGTTACAGTTTACAAGAATTCTTTGCTGAAGTCTCCAGAATAATTAAAGGCAATCATAAAGGAGAAAATTTTACAAAAGTGGCCACTCATCTACACTGATCCTCTATAGCAGCAGTCCCCAACCTTTTTGGCACCAGGGACCGGTTTCATGGAAGACGATTTTTCTACGGACCGGTGCGGGGTGGGGTGGGGAGGGGTTCAGGCGGTAGTGCGAGCGACGGGGAGCGGCAGATGAAGCTTTGCTCACTCGCTGTTCATCTGCTGTGTGGCCCAGTTCCTAACAGGGTGCGGACCGGTGCCGGTCCACGGCCCCAGGGGCTTAGGGACCCCTGCTCTATAGGGTGGCTCCCTCCCTGTAGGAGAACCAGTATTTCCCTCACCATTCTGAGTAATATTCCAGAATATCAGAGTCCAGACTAACCCCTTAAAGACCAGAAGGAGGAAAATTTTTAATTCATTTCCTAATCCAAGGTTTATTTTCCTAATACAATATTTATTTCTCCTTTTGTCCCAGGAGCTACCTTTCTCCATGATGACTGACAATGGGATTTTCAACTACTTTCAGAGGCTCCCTCATGTACTCAACAGTACTATCCCATCAAAACCATGGTCTGACGTTAGTGTGTTTCCCAGAATTGAGTTTTCCGATCAATTCTGTCAGGTTCCTTTTTATAGCTGTTTTAGGACAATTTCCATGAGGGCAAGGACTCTGCCTGCCTTGTGCACTACGGTATTTCCAATGCCTGAATGTAGTAAGAACTCCATAAACACATGAATTGTGTATGAATGAGCCCTTCCTTTGAAAAACGATGAAGCTCAGGCCTACACACTCTTCTTTCAGTCTTCTCAACCTTAGCTTCTGATCTCTTGTGAGAATTACTTAAAGCAAGAATCAGCTAAATTGATAATTTAAAAAGAAACTTCTCTAAAGAAGGTTCTCTCTCCAGAGATGCAACTATGCTTACAATAGAGACAGCTGTCGTGCATTATGAACTCTGCTTTACAAAGTGGTCTAATAAGGTGATTTTCAAAAAAAAAGGTAAGATGCAGATTTAAGGTGACAGCTTGTCTGATGCTTACCTAACTCATCAAGATATTCCTTTATTTTAAAAATATTGATTGAGCACTTACTTTGTGCCAGGCATTACAGTATTATTGTATGAACAAGACTGACACACAGTCTCTACTGTGAGCTTACAGTCTTTCAAGACAATTAAACAATAAAGTGTGATGTGTTGTTACCATAGGGGAAGTATTCTAAGGCTAGAGGTCTTCTGCCTGCACTTGAACAAGAGCAGCTCTGCACTGATCATTTTTATATTTTGAGATTCCAAGTGAGATTTGTTGTTGTTGTTGTTAACCTGGCTCCAGTATTACAAAAAGTTTGAAAATTACTGCCATATATATATATATATATGTATATATATACACATACATATATATATATAAATTTATTTATTTTTACTTATTTATTTGTGACTGCATTGGGTCTTTGTTGCTGTGCACAGGCTTTCTCTAGTTGCGGCGAGCAGGGCCTACTCTTCGTTGCAGTGCGTGGGCATCTCATTGCAGTGGCTTCTCTTGTTGCGGAGCACGGACTCTAGGCACGCAGGCTTCAGTAGTTGTGGCATGCAGGCTCAGTAGTTGTGGCTCACGGGCTCTAGAGCACAGGCTCAGTTGTTGTGGCGCATGGGCTCAATAGTTGTGGCTCACGGGCTTAGTTGCTCCGCGGCATGTGGGATCTTCCCGGACCAGGGCTTGAACCCGTGTCCCCTGCATTGGCAGGCGGATTCTTAACCACTTAACCACCAGGGAAGCCCTGCCATATATTTAATGTGAATTTCATTCTGAAAATCTATTATGTGAATGAATGAAGAGACACTGCATATATAGTTACAATCACCCTATAAGCATTACTATCCTCCTTTTATAGGGGAGAAAATGCAGTTCACAGAGTAACTCTCCAAAGTCTTTTCCCCCCCGCAGTTTTACTTCACATAGTTTACACATGTGTGGTTAAGAATGCTTAAGATCTACTCTCAGCAACTTTCAAACATACGATACCATTTTATTAATTATAGTCACCATGCTGTACATTAAATCCTCAGAATTTATTCTTTTTATAACTGAGAGTTCGTATCCTTTGACCTACGTTTCCCCATTTCTCTCTCCCCCGTCTCTAAAGTCTTATGACAATTAAATTGCAAGGCTCATTCCGAATCTCTGCACTCTACCACACCACAGGGCCTACACCCTAAATGGAATAAATCTTTATTTCTCTAGGAGAAAGAACTCTAGTGAGATATTACAAGCTTTGCCTTACCCTTATCCAATATCCAATATTTCAAAGAAAGAAATATATAGCATGCAAATAAAAGACAAAAACCACATCATCATCTCAGTGAATAAACAAAAAGCGTTTGGGAAAAAAATCCATATCCATTCATGATAAAAACCTTCAACACTAGGAAGAGAAGGGAACTTCCTTAACTTGATAAAGGGCATCCACGAAAAGCCTACAGGTAACATCACACTTAAGGAAGAGACAATGCTTTCCCTTCTAAAATCAGAACAAGACAAGGTTGTCTCATCTCAACACTGTACTGGAGTTTTCAGCCATTAGAAATTAAAGTTGTAGATAGACTATAGAATTGATGATTAATGGGATTTGATCCAAAATTACTGCCATGGGTTGGAACGATTAACACTGCAACAAGATATGTAAGTTAAGGCCAAAAATAATGTGCTTAGGTTTGAAAATCAACTGGAAGATACAAATTTCGCGAAAGGATTACTGGGTACCTACTGTGTGCCATGCACTAGAGATAAGAGACATGATTCCTTCCTAGATGAGTTCATTCCAGACCCAAATACCTCAGCTACACTAAGGCAAGTCTTCCCGTGACCTCTAAACTCCTTTGGCATTTATTAAGTATTTTCTAATTCAATTGTGTTAACGGTTCAGGGCTGAGACTGTATATACTTTGATTCTCCACGGTTCCCAACAATTCTCAGGAGTTTACTACCCTCCTAATGGATCACTGCATTGGCCCCCCGCTATCTCAGCTGAACTACAATAAGTTAAAGAAGTTTATTCGAAGCCGAAACATGTGAATCGCGCGTTTTAGGATGACAGCGTCCAGAAGAGCGCCTAGAACTGCCTGAAATTGTAACAACTCTTCAAGTGTCCGGAAGCGTTTTCTGAGATTACGTCTCTGAGCATGAGCGGAAGTCACCCTTTGAGCAATCTGCGGTTTAATTATATTCAGGACAGAGACATCCGTTTCCATTCTTTTCTTCTCGTTGCACCCATAAGCAAGTGATCAGGTGACAAATTTCTCTTCGTTACTATAAAATAAAGATCGTATTCAAAGAAGTTTCAAGGCAGCCCAACTCCCCATCGTCCAGTAGTAAAGATGGAGGCGCCCTGAATGTAAACTGCAGGTAATACCACTTCCGTGTTTCTCTTGCGCCCTGGTCCAAGATGGCGGATGAGGCCACCCGGCGTGTCGTGTCTGAGATCCCGGTGCTGAAGACCAATGCCGGACCTCGAGATCGGGAGTTGTGGGTGCAGAGACTCAAGGAGGAATATCAGTCTCTTATCCGGGTCAGTTGTGGTTCTACTGCCAACCGCGTCGCAAAAGGGTTGCGGGTAATCTGGTGTCCTTAGGAATAGGCTCCGTGTGGAAGCCGCTTCCGGTTTTAAAGTTTAACTTTACGAATTCATAGATATTGGACGACTGCGGGGCTGGGAGACTTAGGGAAGCGCGGTGGGGAGGAGGTGCCTCCCAAGAGACTCAGGTTAGGAGCCACGGTGGCGCCAGACTTTCTGACTGAAAGCAGCAGTTATTTGGGGGATATGCCGCCCCGGAGAATGACGTGTCCTCCTGGCCCCAGGTGATTGCTCTCCTGGATGTAGGGGAGGTGGTCAAAAGGAATTCCTGGAGCCCTAAGTCCTGGTCCGCGTCTCTCCGCTCCCTCTTTCACTTGTCCTGAGGGAGGAATCCACGTTAGAGCTAAAAATTCAGGTAGATATTAGTTGCAGAGAGACAAGGAGCTGAGCTCAGGGTTAGGAACGAGCCATCTTCTGAGCTAATCTCCCTTCTGTGGAAGGAGAAGAAAATTTGACTTTCTTGCGGTGGTCTCTGTTTCAAAGGCTAGCAGCTTTCCTGATGCATGTATTCATTCACTAAAAAACATTTATTGTACACCAAGTACCTAGGAAGGGCATCCAAAGCCGAATAAAATTGAGCCTACGGAGGTGGACAGAAACATATCATGATAATACATTATGTGGAGAAACAGGGAGAAGGAGTCTGAGAAATTGCTAAGATGTTTTGAAGCAGGAGGTGAGATACCGAAATCCAGCTTGGGTCTGGTCAGGGAAGGTTTCCTAGAAGAGGCAATGCTTGAGCTGAGGCTTAAAGGGTGAACATAAGTTGGCCTGATAAAACATGAAGGTAAGAGAAGAACATTCAAGGCAAAAGGAACAGCATGAGCAGTCATAGAAGCTAGAAACACCATGACATATATGAAGAAACACAAGTAGATCAGAGTTGTTAGAGCATCAAAGTGTGGCAGGGAGTGGTAGATAAGGCTTGACAAATAGATTTGAGCACTTGAATTTTATCTTGGAGGCATTGGGATACCTTTAAAGGATGTTAAGCGGAGGAGTAACACGATGAGATTTGGGTTTAGATCAGTCACTGGCAGTAGAGAGGAAAATAGAATTGACAGGGATAAGATTGAAGTTAGGAGGCTGTCATTAATCTAGGCAAAAGAAAGATGATGATCTCTAAACTTGGGAGTTATGGTGAAGATAGAGAGGAGAGGTAGATTTAAAGAATATTCAGAAGGTAAAATCAGCAGGACGTTGTAAAAGATTGGTTTGTAGAGTAAAGGAGAAGGAGGGTCAAGAATGATTCCCAGGTCTTTGGCTTGGGTGACTGAATGCTAATACTGCCAACTGAGATTGGTGCAGTGGAGAAACAAGTCTGAAAGACTAGAGGGAAACGGACTGCCAAGTTTGAGGTACCTGTGGAATGAAGGTAGAAATTTCAATACACAGTTGGATAATGGAGTTGAAGCTTTGAGAAAAGCTCTAGATTAAAGATAAAGATTTAAAAGTCATCAGCATATGGGTGCTTAAGAGAGGAAGTAATCACACACTTTTCTTTTGAGGGAAGGGGGACTGCCCTTGACCTCAACACTCCCCTCAAAGACCTCACTCTCTTACTTGTAGTACGTGGAGAACAACAAGAATGCAGACAATGATTGGTTCCGACTGGAGTCCAACAAGGAAGGGACTCGGTAGGCAGACCCTCTTGGGAGGTGTGAGGGTGGGGATGCCACATAGCTTGAGCATTTTGGTGTCCCAGAGCCCACTGCTAGGCCTTTCCTGCCCCTTTCTGGTCTCCACTCCCACAACTCCAGAGTTCCCCAATTCCCAACCCACGAGTCTCCCAGGCTGGTGACCTAAGCCAAGAAGATGTCATCTGAGTATTAGAAGAATGAGAAAATTGCACTGAGGTTTGGTCTGTGTTACAGGTGGTTTGGAAAATGCTGGTACATCCATGACCTCCTCAAATATGAGTTTGACATCGAGTTTGACGTGAGTATGATGGAGTGGGAATTATGGAGGTTAGTAGAACAGGAGGGATTAGGTGATTGTTAACAAGCTAACCAGGAGGGACCAAAGATAACTTTTTAAATGGGAGGGAAAAGCTGAGGTTTGAAACAAGCGTAGGTTATAGTTATTCATCTCCATGTCCAGAATCCTGGTGTGTGACTGCTGCTTGATGAGTTTATGGAAGATTTCAGTTCAACCAAGAAGTGTGTATATCTGATTAGATTATTTCCTTTCTGTTCTGATTCTGTTTTATTAAAGCTTTATAATTCTTCCAGATTCCTATCACATATCCCACTACTGCTCCAGAAATCGCAGTCCCTGAACTGGATGGAAAAACAGCAAAGATGTACAGGTAGGACCGAATAGGAGATGGGAAAAGGTCAAAGAAGGCCTTGGGGAAGAACTCTCTGAGGCAGGAGTTTTCCCAGAGTCTGCAGGCCTAGAGATACTCCAGGTCTCCCTCTGCCAAGCCTGGGCGAAGCACTTAGCTGACCTTGTTCTCAATTCCGATCACCAGTAGTCTTCCTGTGCTCTCAAGAGCCTGCTGTGCTTTATGGTATACCTTGCATGTCAACACCTTCTGATCATCTTGTCCCTCTCATAGGGGTGGCAAAATATGCCTGACTGATCACTTTAAGCCTTTGTGGGCCAGGAATGTGCCTAAGTTTGGACTAGCTCATCTCATGGCTCTGGGGGTAAGTTTGGAGTATTTGGTATATAAGGGGAGAAGGGGTTAGGTCCTGAGTGGTATAAGAAAAGTAACTGAGAGTAAACAAGGAATAACAGTGTTTTCCTTTGGGCGTGCTCTCCTAGAATATCTCTAGGAAGGAGCTTCTGATGGAATAAGAGGCATTGATTGGGTGGTAGTAATCTCACAGGGTCTCCCTTGTATTGCAGCTGGGTCCGTGGCTGGCAGTGGAAATCCCCGATCTGATTCAGAAGGGAGTGATTCAGCATAAAGAGAAATGCAGCCAATGAAGGATCAATCCACTGAGGCAGGACAGAGGGACCTTCCATAGGCTACGCTCCTGTTTTCCTGTGCATCATTCTTTTTACTCATCTAACCACTTCCCCCCACACCCCTTCACCCATAATTGTTACTAAGTACCAACAGTTGCTGCAGACACTGCTGAAAAAAACAACGGTATTGCTGCTGAATTTCTAAGTTGGGCTACACGGAAGAAGAAAGACTAGGGCCTTGAAAAACCAAAAGGCAATTTATATCCCTTGTCCAGGTGGAGCAGTGTGAGGTCCTGGAGGGATAGGGGGTGACTGAAAGTGGGTACATAGTCTTTTTGGTTTCTGGAGATAACTCATCAATAAAAGCTGCTTCCTCTTGTGGCTTGGCTTGTGGTTCTCATTGGTGGCTGTTAATAGAGGGTGAGCAGGCTTAGGGTCAGCAGGCTAAGACCCAAGGCACATGTACAACTATACTAGTTCGGGAGGGAAGGGGAAATGGAGGATGCTCTGTTCTGGAGCTGGGGAATGAAAGGAAATCCTGACTGCTCTCCCTGCTGCTGAGATCTGCTTTTGTCCTTTAGCAGGGAGCCTACCGCTTTGGCCTGCAAGATGCTTGACGACTGGTTTTGCAGGGCCAGTATTCCCTGCCCTCCAGGGATCTTCCCAACCCTATGTGGATACTTCACTGGTCTGTGGGCTGGACCCAGGCCCTGCATTCGCACCCCTGCTCCCTGGGAAGGATCTGTGCTGCAAGCCGGGGGGCCATACTACGATTGTCAGATTTATATCCTTTAGAGCCACGGGGTGGGGCGATGGGACTCTACTTTAGGGACTTGCTTTGGAGCGATGGTTTAAAGACAATTCTTGCCAAAGCTGGGAACTGGCGGTCCTAAAGTTGGCTGTGTTTCCATGGTGTCGGCAGCGGAGCCTAGGGGGCGGGTTCACGCAAGCGCCGAGGAAGCCGGTGGGCGGAGTCTGAGTGTGGGTGCGCAGGCGCTCTGAGAGACAGTGAAGCCGGCGGCCGGTGGCCGGGCGGGACCAACAAAGATGGCGGCGGCCCCTGCGGTGGGAGAGATCTGGGCACTAGCTGCGGCTAAAGCTGCAGCCGGGCCCGCGGGGGCGCTGCACGAGGGTAGTAGGGGGTGGCCCTGAGCTGGGGCCTGGCCCCGGCTGGCCTACCCCGCCGCCTCACCCGGGGACAGGTACGGTCCGGGGCGTTATGGTGTGGGGGTGCCGAGGGAAGACTGTTCCAGACCCGAGAGATCGCCCACCCCAAAAGCAGAGGTGCTGGGGGCCCGGCAGGCCTGCGAGAACTGGGCTGGAGGGACCAGCATCCATGGATCGTGTAGAATATGCCGCTGGACCCCGTAGCCAATCAGCAGCCTCGGCCTTTCTGCCCTCGAGGGGGGCGGACCCGGTTGAAACCTCCTGTGGTGGGAGATGTGCAGAGATTAGGGGTCAGGGAGTTAGTTCGTCCTCCCTCCCCGCCACAGCCCCTGAGCCCCAACACCACTTTGGAGCTCAGAGGTGGGGGAGGGAGTAACCTTTTTAGTGTGCTTCATTTGCAGCCAGGAGGGGCAGGGGTTTGAGAATGGAATGCTGTCCTTGGGGCTGTTATACTTGCATCCACACCGCTATTTGACCAGAGGTCCCAAGTGACCCAGAGCACATCCCACTTGACTAGGCAGGTATGGGGGAACCTTCATGAGCACCTAGATTATAAAGACAGCCAAGATAGGAACTCTTTATCATTGGCTCTCCAGTAAAGCAATATTCTGCAGGAAGGGCGTGAGGAATGTAGAAAGAGTCAAAGCCCTGCCTGCTATCATTCATTCATTCATTCATTTACTCAATGGATAGTAAGTGTTTACTTTGTACCAAACACTATACTAGGCACAGGGGATACAATGATTGATACACTAGACATGGTTCCTGCCCTCCATGCATGTAGCTAGTATGGCAGCCTAGGTTCCCACCTCCCTCCATATTCAAACGCTGATCGTCTCTTCTCCTCTCAGGTCCAGCCTGTGGTGTCCACAATGCCCCAGGCTTCTGAGCACCGCCTGGGACGGACCCGAGAGCCACCTCTTAATGTCCAGCCCCGAGTGGGATCCAAGCTACCATTTGCTCCCAGGGCCCGGAGCAAGGAGCGCCGAAACCCAGGCCCTGGGCCGAACCCTGTGTTACGACCTCTGCCTCCTAGGCCAGGTCCCCCTGAGGAACGGCTCAAGAAACTGGAGCTGGGACGGGGACGGACCTCAGGCCCTCGTCCCAGAGGCCCGCTTCGGGCAGATCATGGAGTTCCCCTGCCTGGCTCACCACCCCCAACTGTGGCTCTGCCTCTCCCATCAAGGACCAACCTAGCCCGTTCCAAGTCTGTGAGCAGTGGGGACTTGCGTCCAATGGGGATTGCCTTGGGAGGGCACCGCGGCACTGGAGAGCTAGGGGCTGCACTGAGCCGCTTGGCTCTCCGGCCTGAGCCACCCACTTTGAGACGTAGCACCTCTCTCCGCCGCCTTGGGGGCTTTTCTGGGCCACCCACCTTGTTCAGCATACGGACAGAGCCCCCTACTTCCCATGGCTCCTTCCACGTGATATCTGCCCGGCCCTCTGAACCTTTCTACTCCGATGACAAGATGGTGAGGACTTGCCAGCACACGCCTTCCATGCTCATGTTCCTCCATGCCTCCAGCTTTCTTGCCATCATATGGCTTTCCTTTCCCCTTTTTGCCAAGTTCCTTTTTCACCCCCTTCATTTCAGTAGTTTGGACTCTCCTCTCCCTTATTTAAGTAACTTTAAGCCTCATAGACCCTTTCCAGGGTTGTCTGTGACTCCCCAGAATGGTGTGCCATTTCAGTCCCCAAGGAATAAACCATTTGGAATTCTTTGGGTCCCCAGGCCCTTACCTTCCCTTGCTGTACCTTGTCTCCTAGGATGCTGCCTAGGCCTAATTAATCTCTGGAGCTGAAGAGGGGCAGGCTCAGAACATCTGAGCTCGTGCGGTTGCCCATTTCCCGAGCTAAGTGAGCTAGGCTGATTGCAATTGGAGCCATCAGGAGAGGGTGCAGGAAGGGGCCACGGGTGCAGGAGGGGGCCTTGGGGGTAGCAAGGTGGGGGTGGGGAGCAGCTGGGCAACCATGCCAGTGCTTGGGGAGTTGCCCCAGGAGCTGCATCGCCGGCTAGCTGGGCAGAGGAGTAAGTGGGGAATAGGTGGGACAGCCATGGCTGAGTCCGTGGTACACTCAGCTGTGTTAGGCTTACTGCTCATGGTCATTGAGGTAGGGAGACCCTAATACCCAGTGACGGAAAAAGTGTAGAGTTTGGGGTTGAAGGATGGGGTGGGGAAGGCAGTGGGCAGCATGCTGTTGAAAGGTTAAAGCGCCAGGTGGGATATATGGGAATGTGCTGACTGTACTCTGACCTTCCAGGCTCATCACACACTGCTTCTGGGCTCTGGTCATGTTGGCCTCCGAAACCTGGGGAACACGGTGAGAGCCATTCTCCTGTCTTTCC
Source organism: Grampus griseus (assembly GCF_964374135.1). Taxonomy (NCBI): domain Eukaryota; kingdom Metazoa; phylum Chordata; class Mammalia; order Artiodactyla; family Delphinidae; genus Grampus; species Grampus griseus. Next base: position 67,469,036 of record NC_139017.1, on the reverse strand, counting down.
TAACAGGAATGTGAACTGGTGTTGGAGGCAGGCATGGGGAGGGAAACTTGGGGAAGGACAGCACTGAAGTTCTCCTAAGGCTTCCTAGGCACTGGTCTGGGGAGGTAATGGCACTGTCTTTACTGCTCCCCAGTGCTTCCTGAATGCTGTGCTACAGTGTTTGAGCAGCACTCGGCCTCTTCGGGACTTCTGTCTGCGAAGGGACTTCCGGCAAGAGGTGCCTGGAGGGGGCCGAGCCCAAGAGCTCACTGAAGGTGGGGCGACAACTCCTGCTCCCTTCTTACAAGTCCTCTTTTCCCCAAACCCTTGTAGGTCCATCTGCCAGTGCCAGTGGCCCCAACCCTGAAAGCTGGCAGGTGTATCTGTTTTTCCCAGTGCCTGATTTCCTAGAGGTTGTTTTCCACCTTCTAAGCCTCCTCTTGCTTCCCTCTTCTAGTCATTAACCACCGTTTCCCTTCCCCACTCCCACCCTAATAGCCTTTGCAGATGTGATTGGTGCCCTGTGGCACCCTGACTCCTGTGAAGCTGTGAATCCTACTCGATTCCGAGCTGTCTTCCAGAAATACGTTCCCTCCTTCTCTGGATACAGGTGGGAGAGCTGGAGGGTATGGGATTTCTCTCTGGCCTTGTCTGGGGGTAGGGCCAAGCAGCATCATTCTGAGCCTTGAGACGCTCTTCATCCAGGAAGTGGGGACAGGGGTTAGTGACCGTGGACTAGGCAGGGGTCGGTTGCCCATGTTCTTTGTCTGACTGCAGCCAGCAGGATGCCCAAGAGTTTCTGAAGCTCCTCATGGAGCGGCTGCACCTCGAAATCAACCGACGAGACCGCCGGGCTCTGCCAGTCCTGGCCAATAGTCCAGCTCCCTCCCAACCCCGCCGTGGAGGGGCTCTGCTAGAAGAACCTGAGTTAAGGTAAGTTTGCTCCCCTCCTTCTCCTCCGCAGTAGTTTATCAGCAGCATTCATCCTTCACAGAAGTAAGCTAGTCAAGATTGAGGATGTAGTGTCCAAGGAAATACTTAGCTCAGAAAATGGTTTGAGAAGCAGTGCAGAAGTAGGAAGAAGGCAGGAGGAGGAGGGAGGCTGAGGGGCACAGATGGAGGCAGAAGATAGTGCTATGGCTGTCACCATATTGACGGAGGAGGGGATAATTAATTAACAAGGTACCTAAGGGGTCTGAAGCCAGGTGGAGGAAGACGGCATGTTCTTCCCTTGTCGACATTCCTTTCTTTTCCTCTCACCTTGGATTTCCCCGGAAAGTCTTCTGAAGCATTACTCCTTTGTCTGTTTCTTGAAATTTAGAGAAGGAGCTGGGGTATGAGTGGGGTACAGGGCTCTGTGGATCATTTCAGTGGTGTTGGGGGTGCCCGGTGTTCCTGCTGTCTCATGGGTGCTCCCCACTTCCCTTGATCTGTCCTAGCGATGACGACCGAGCCAACCTAATGTGGAAGCGTTACCTGGAGCGAGAGGACAGCAAGATTGTGGGTATGGAACGAGACAAAGTGATGGGGAAAGTTAGTGTGTGGGGGATGCGGGCTTGGCAGAAAAAAATCAATCCTATCCAGGGGTGTGGGAATAAGACTGGATGACGAAAATGTGGAGAAGTTGTGATGGGTTTGTGAGGAGTGTCGGTGGTGGGAAAGGAAGCGTCAGGCAAACGGGTGGGAAGAGATGGGAATCCAAGGAAGCATCTCAGGCATCCCACAATGACTGTTTCTCCTGCCCCTTTGCTTCTATCTAGACCTGTTTGTGGGCCAGTTGAAAAGTTGTCTCAAGTGCCAGTCCTGTGGGTATCGCTCCACGACCTTCGAGGTTTTTTGTGACCTGTCCCTGCCCATCCCCAAGGTGGGATTCCAGAAGATTCCAGGGGTGGATGGGACATGGGTTCTGTGACCCAACCCTACCCACCCCCAGCGTGGGAGGGAACCCTGTGGGTCTCTGGAGCAGAAATGAAGCTTGGATTAATTGAGAAGAGTTGGAAAAGGAAATTCAGAACATGCTGACCCTTCACTCTCCTTTCCCCCCAGAAAGGATTTGCTGGGGGCAAGGTGTCTCTGCGGGATTGTTTCAGCCTTTTCACCAAGGAAGAAGAGCTAGAATCGGAGAATGCCCCAGTATGTGTGGGTTCACGAGGGATATAGTAAGGGTGGGAGACCTGGGGGGGCTCCATAAGGGTAAAAGGGGTTGCATGATGCCTTAGTATGAAGAATAACACTTATATATGTCTGGGTTTGTGTAGGAGTTTCAGATATGTCCTGGGATTCCCAGGGCAGAGGGCAGTGGCCCAGAGGATACAGGTAATAGGGAGCATAGTAAATTTGTATGTGAGTCAGGGTGTCAGAAAAGCCAACGGAGGTGAGGAGCACGTTAACCTTATATTATTTGACATTTACTCAGGTGTGTGACCAATGTCGGCAGAAAACACGAAGTACCAAAAAGTTGACAGTACAAAGATTCCCCCGAATCCTCGTGCTCCGTATCCTAATCTTCAAATTCTTATTTCTCCCATTCATTCTTTTTCCTCATTCCCCATGTTTGCAGAGGTTGGACATTTGGGAATTCAGTTTTCCTTAGGAAAAGCCTGCCACTCCACCTTTCCCTACCAAGCTCCCCATGTGTGTTCAGGGAGGGGAGTGGACAACATTCAATTCCTCAGCCCCCCTCAGAGGCCCTCTGCCTCCCAAATTCTCCTTAACCAGAGCTTAGATCTTAATCGATTTTCCGCCTCCCGGGGCTCCATCAAGAAAAGTTCAGTAGGTGTAGACTTCCCGCTGCAGCGACTGAGCCTAGGGGACTTTGCCAGTGACAAAGCCGGTGAGTCTTGTAGGGAAGGTCCTGAGGAGCTCCCGTGAAGGGGAGGGAGAGAGTGGGAGTGGGGCACAGCTCTGACTATAGAATTTGGTCATCTCTAACCCCGAAGGAAGCCCCGTATATCAGCTGTATGCCCTTTGCAACCACTCGGGCAGTGTCCACTATGGCCACTACACAGCCCTGTGCCGGTGCCAGACTGGTTGGCATGTCTACAATGACTCTCGGTGAGAATAGCCTCCTATTCAACTCCTGCCCCATTCCCGCTGCAGCCCTGACACCTTTCCCTAATACGGAGCCCCAGGAGAGCACAGTGCCTGGTAAAAGGCGGGCGGTGGGTGGGTGTGTGTGGGGGTATGGGGGCGTCTTTCCTCATCACTACCGGGATGCTGTGAGGTTGATCATGTGGGGAGGGGGGAATATGCAGGAATGATCACACCTCCTTCCCCATCTCCCTTCTTCCTAGTGTCTCCCCTGTCAGTGAAAACCAGGTGGCATCCAGTGAGGGCTACGTGCTGTTCTACCAACTGATGCAGGAGCCACCCCGGTGCCTGTGACATCTCCTTTAAGCCCTGGCACCTGTGAAACCCTTTCAACACCCTCAAGCCCCCAGGCTCCCCATTTACCTCAGAGACGTCTATTTTTGTGTCTTTTTAATCGGGGAGGGGGGAGGGGGTGGTTGTACCTCCCATTATTTTTTTTATTAAAAAATACCCTTCTACCTGGAGGCTCCCCTGTCTCCCAGCCCCATGTACAGAGCTCCCCAGGCCCCTGCCCGTGTACAGCCCCCAGACCCTCTACAGTCTCACTTTTTTTTGTGAATAAATTTATTAAGAAAAAATGATGTCCTTATTTGTATTTGTGCTTAAAGGGGGTGGAAATACAGAACTAGGCCGAATTGGAGTCTTCCTGGGACTCAGTTCCCTTTCTGAACAGATGGGGCGCGCTCAAAGCCGTGGGGGTGGGAGTGGGGATAGAGGTGCCGGACCAGGACCCGTTGATGCCAAGGTTTGACCACGCAGTGAAGGTTTACATTGGGAGGAAAAGGGAAGGCGAGTCTGAGACTCGTGAAGCTGTAGGGAAGCCTGGAGCTAGAGCGCAGGCACTGGGTAGACGGGTTTTGCCGGTGTAGGGGGCTGCCCCCTCGAGAGCGAGGTGCCCAAGGACCCCTGTTGATAAACACGGTACGTTGCCGGGCCGCCCTAACTCCCGTAGGTCCAGGCTGTTGCTACCATCAAGGAGCTGTTTATGGAGCCACCTCCCCACGGACCAGCCTCCAGTGTCCCTATCTACTCTCCCTACAACCAAAGCTCATGAGGCCTTCCCTCCAGGGTTCTCAGCCTAGCTGGGCCTGGGAAGCTCGAGCTGGGGAATGCTAACCAGCACGCAGCTCTCGCCGCTCCAGCCTTGAGGGGAAGTCAGTGATGGATACGGATACTCTCTCCAACCTGGCATCGAAACAGTTAACTAACCTCCAGGTCCACAGAGCAACCTTCTACAGGGGCCAACCCTCCGCCTTTGCGGGAGGAGGAGCCGTTGCCGGTTCAGTGTTTTCATTGGTGAGTGTGATCGGGGCCTTCCAGGACCCACCAATCCAGGAGCAGGAAGGTAAGGTCGGGAGTGTGCCGCGAGAATAGAGTGGACGGAGAGTCGGAGAGACCGAAAAACTGGGAGGGGGGCGGGCGGTGAGGCAGCGGACCGAAACTCTAGGCCTAGTGGGGGCGGGCGGGACGGAAAGCGCTTGAGAAGACTGGCGGCAGGTCGGAGCCCAGAGCCCTGCGCTAGCAGATAGCGTGGGTGTGGCCCTTATCCACCTCCCAGCCCCCGCCCCTGGGATGCCGGCGGCATGATGTGTTGAGACCTCTGTCTCCTCCTTTCCCCTCATTTTTCTCGTTCCTCTCGTGGGTGAGTCCTAGGCCCTGGGCGGGGACCTCACAGTTCCACCACCCCATCCGCGGGCTCGGCCTTAGTTTCCCCTAAAGCAGCGAATGGCCGGGGGTGGAACGCGGAACCCGCAGGTTTTCTGGAGAGCAGGGTGCTTCTGGTCAGCCTGTCCGTATCGCCTCCACACCCGCAGGCTTCACCATGGGCCGGACCGTGGTCGTGCTGGGCGGAGGGATCAGCGGCTTGGCCGCTAGTTACCACCTGAGCCGGGCCCCTTGTCCCCCCAAGGTGAGTGCCCCCACTCCGTGCCAGAGGGAGCCTCCTTTAATACTCCTGTCCCATTTCCAGCAAGAGGGAATGCGCCGCCCCATTCCCCTCCTGACCCTTTACGCCGCCGCGGCCGCGGCCGCGGCTATAGGCCGCAGTGTCTCCCTCTTGTCCCCAGGTGGTATTGGTGGAGGGCAGCGAGCGCCTGGGAGGCTGGATCCGCTCGGTACGAGGGCCAGATGGTGCTGTTTTTGAACTTGGACCTCGAGGAATTCGGCCGGCGGGAGTCCTGGGAGCCCGGACCCTGCTCATGGTGAGCGGCTTGTGGAATGCCTAGGAGAGGTTGTGGAGGGACCTTCACTGGAGAATAGAGTGAAGGGGAGCAAGTAGATTTGGTGGTCAGTCCTTTCCTTAGTTTATGCTCTTTCTGAGGACGTGTGGAGCAGGTTTCCGAGCTTGGCTTGGACTCAGAAGTGTTGCCTGTCCGGGGAGACCATGCAGCTGCCCAGAATAGGTTCCTGTATGTAGGTGGCGCCCTGCACGCCCTGCCCTCTGGCATCAGGTAATGCTATCATCTCTTTACTGCCATCCTTCTCCGCTTCCATCCTCACATCCTTTCCATTTCCTCATCTTCCGGTTTGTCAGCCCTCCCAGCAAAAGGGGCCAAAGGAATGGAAATGACCCCCTGGAGCTGCGGGGTTAAATCAGAGCTCCCTCTTCACTGTGCCTTCCTCCATGCAGGGGGCTACTCCGCCCTTCACCTCCCTTCTCCAAACCTCTGTTTTGGGCTGGGCTGAAGGAGTTGACTACACCCCGGGGCAAAGACCCTGATGAGACTGTGCACAGTTTCGCCCAGCGCCGCCTTGGTCCTGAGGTAACACTGCCCAGAAGCCCCCAAATCCCTCCCCTCCTAAACCAGCTGCAGATCCCCATACTCAAACCTTCCACTAGGGCCTCTTCTGTATCATCTGAAAACGCCCTCTTCTCTTCATACCCAGTAGCCCCCCCAAACTCAGTGTTGGGGGTGAATGCCTTCATTTCCTTTCCATCTTTCTGTAATAGTGGGACTGCTTTCCAACCAAACCCCACCCCACCCCTATTCTCTGCCAAGCAGGGACAGTGGAAATTAGTGCAACTTATTCCTTGGCCTCTCAATCCCAGTCTCACCCTTAAGGTGGCGTCTCTAGCCATGGACAGTCTTTGCCGTGGAGTGTTTGCAGGCAACAGCCGTGAGCTCAGCATCAGGTCCTGCTTTCCCAGTCTCTTCCAAGCTGAGCAAACCCATCGATCCATATTATTGGGGCTGCTGCTGGGGGCAGGTGAGGGGGGAGTTGGTTCAAGGGTTGAAGATATTAAGGACTGCCAGAGTGAGGGACTGGAAGCAAGGTGTGTTATTTTAATGATTCTTCTCTACTTCCTCCTCTGCAGGGCGGGGCCCACAGCCAGACTCAGCACTTATTCGCCAGGCTCGGGCTGAGCGCTGGAGCCAGTGGTCACTCCGTGGAGGGCTGGAGACATTGCCTCAGGCCCTTAACACCCACCTGACTAGTAGGGGTGTCAGTGTTCTCAGAGGCCAGCCAGTCTGTGGGCTCAGCCTCGAAGCAGAAGGGTGCTGGAAGGTAGGAGAGCCCCCTGGAGTGTAATGAACCTGTCTGTTAGAGTTTCCAACTTTGTCTAAATGCTTTAGCCGGCAGAACTGGAGTTTCTCCTTGTTCTCCTGTCCTAGAAGCTATTTAAATATGGGCTACTCCACATTCCTAGGCCTTATTTGTGGACCTTCCTCCAAGACCTGTTTGATCCAAACCTGTGGATAGAATATATATAAGTGGCTCCCAGCTAGGGGCAAGAACCACTGAGCTCCACTAAACATTTCAGAGTAGCCCACTGGCTTTTGTCTGGCCCACTTCCTGGAGTAATGGGGGGATGATTTTTGTGCTGACTACTTAGTCTGTTCATCCTGAGTCAGCACCCAGTCTCTCTCCTGCCTGGGAAACTAAGGCAAAATTCCCATGATCTCTGTGTCTTTTATTTTATTTTATTTATTTATTTTTTTTGCGGTACGCGGGCCTCTCACTGTTGTGGCCTCTCCTGCTGCGGAGCACAGGCTCCGGACGCGCAGGCTCAGCGGCATGGCTCATGGGCCCAGCCGCTCCGCGGCACGCGGGATCCTCCCGGACGGGAGCACGAACCCGCGTCCCCCGCATCAGCAGGCAGACTCCCAACCACTGCGCCGCCAGGGAAGCCCTCTGTGTCTTTTAAATGTTTTCTTCCTCTCAGGTGTCTCTAGGGGACAGCAACCTGGAGGCTGACCACATTATTAGTGCCATTCCAGCTTCAGGTAATGTGGTGGTCACCCTCCCCTTCTCCAACCAGGTTGAGGCAACGTAGCTTCTTTCTGGGCCAGCAGGACCATGCCATGCCCCTGAACTGGTCAACCCTGTGGGAGTCTAATCCCAAGGAGGGTTGGTAAAATTGAAGCGTGAATGCCTCCTGAGGCAGGCCTCTGCCTGCTCTCCTCCAGTGCTCAGCAAGCTGCTCCCTGCTGAGGCGGCACCGCTGGCTCGCGCTCTGAGTACCATCACTGCTGTGTCTGTGGCTGTGGTGAATCTGCAGTACCGAGGAGCTCGTCTGCCTGTCCAGGTGTGACACAGAAGAAGGGGAGATGTGGGCTCAACTGGAACTCTTCCCTCCTGACCCAGTCTCTTCCTTTTCTCCAGGGATTTGGACATTTGGTGCCATCCTCAGAAGACCCAGGCATCCTGGGAATCGTGTATGACTCAGTTGCTTTCCCTGAGCAGGATGGGAGTCCCCCTGGCCTCAGAGTGACTGTGAGAGAAGGCAGCTTTGCTTAGTGGGAGTTTCCCAAGAGCTCCTCTGTGCCCCAGCGTAGTAAGGCCAGGCTGGTCAGTGCCGTATTCCCTTTTTAGGTGATGTTGGGAGGTTCCTGGTTACGGACATTAGAAGCCAGGGGCAGTGTCTTATCTCAGGAGCTGTTCCAAAAGGAGGCAGAGAAAGCAGCTGCCACTCAGTTAGGACTGAAGGAGCCACCAAGTCACTGCTTGGTCCATCTACACAAGGTAAACACTCCTCAGCTACCCACTGGAGGCATTGTCTACCCAGGCCTGGGACATCAGTGATAATCTTTCCCTGTATCCCCTCTTCTCTCCCCAGAACTGTATCCCCCAGTATACTTTAGGCCACTGGCAAAAACTGGGTAAGTTGGGAAAGCAGCTGGGCTGAGAAGAGCTGTGAAAATAGACCCCCAGCTGTAACATTCCTTTTATCTTTTCTTCCCAGAGTCAGCTACCCAATTCCTGGCTGCTCAGAAGCTGCCTTTGACTCTGGCTGGAGCCTCGTATGAGGGGGTTGCTGTCAATGATTGTATAGAGAGTGGGCGCCAGGCAGCAGCCCGTGTCCTGGGCACAGAACCTAACAGTTGATCCTCAAACCCCACTTCTTCCTGCCCCTGCTCACAGGGATTCTCTCACCCATGAAAATAAAAGATGCTGGAGCGTGGCTTGGTCTGGCTGTTCTGTCTCCTGTGGGCGTGGGTGGGGTGGGTGAGCAAAGGTAGGTAAAGGGTGCTTAGGATACAGAAAGCAGGAGCAGAGGCAAGACAAAGTCCTTTATTAGAAAATATATCAAAATCCCAGCCCCCTGAGCAAGGTCCAGAAGAGGGAGCTACTCCAGCACTGGCAGAAAGTACCCTGGGAGGGGCTTCCTTCAAACACACTTCCTGGGAACCATAAATAGAATAAATATTCACAGAGGTCCCGGGAGAAGTCAGAACACTCTTCTCTCCATGGAAGAGGAAGGGATTTGGGGTCCAGCCCTGCTCTTACCCCCTGGGCAGGGGACTCCTAGGAGTCATCACAGAAAATCATGACATCAAGGATTCACAGTCATAAGCCCTGGCTGGTGACCCTAGAAAGAGGGACCCCCAGGGCTAGAGGAGCCCAGCTCCAGTCCAGCAGTGAGGAGAGGCCCCTGCCCCCAGCACGGCAGTAGAGTTCATTTCCCCCACATCCCCTCTAAGAGCAGTGAGGAGCTGAGGGTGGGGAGAACACAACTCTTCTGATTCAGTTTCATGATTAAGGAGGAGTCAGTGTGAACCATGGGGAGCTGTGTGGTTGGCAGCAGGCAGAGGGTCGGGCCTGGCTGGGGGCCGGCGCTGCAGCATCTCCTGACGGAAGGCCTGGGAGGAACCAGGTGGGTAACGGGGACCAGAGGGAGTCTGAGGACCCCGAGGGTCAGTTCCAATGTCTGCTGTGATGTTGGTATAGAGAGGGCCCAGCTCTCGAGCCAGCAATCGGTATGTCAGTGAGTTCATCCCATCTTGAGTCCAGGAATTCCGGGTTCGGACCAGGAGGTCAAATCTGAGGATTAGAGATTGGAGACTAAGACCTGGAAAGGAACAGCCAGGAATCTAGGAACCTTCAGGAACTGCCTGGCTAGGGCGCAGAATCCTGAGGATCCAGTAGTAATTCCCAGGCAGCCCTCCCATCCTACCTGTGGGGATTTTCCTCGTTGCCCTTATCTCCTCGGTGCTTCACCATCTTATAGTGTCCCACAGATGTGGGGGGCCGAGAGATCTTCATCCCAGCCAGGCGTACCCTATGGGAAAAGTGAGGGCAACTTGGAGGACCCAGAGCAGAAGAAAGCTGCTGACAGGTGAGCAAGAAGAGCTAAGGCTAGCAAGGATGGAATTGCACGTTTCTTTACACAAAGAACAGCTATTGCTAACTAGGCAGAAGAAGTGCCAAGTACTGGAAGGGGAGAGAAAGTCAAACACAAAGAAAGAAATGGCTGAAGAGAATGTAAAAGCCTGGATGTATCCAGATCCTCAGGGCCTACTGCCAGGCACCCTGGGGCCTTTAAACAATTGGCAGAGGTAGATTTGCACCTCCCACCTTTGCTTCCTAAATGGCTCCCAGGAGCTGCCCCTGCAGTCTGGAAAGGACCGGGAGAGGAGCCATTTTCTCAGAAAGGGAGGGCAAGACTGGGAGTCACAGACCCAAGCTCAGCGATTCTTATTTAGACGAGTACTCTGCCACATCCCCTAGCCCCCACCCACATTAAGAAAAGAGTGGAACCAAGTAATCAGGACCTGGAAAGAAACAAACTCCCACTCTGACCCACAGAAGCAAGAAGTGAAGATAGCCTGGGAAGGTACTGAAAGAATACATACATTTAGAAATTGCTGGGTGCTTTACACACATACAGAAGACAAGAATTCATAGAGATGTCATGCCCGAGGACAAAGGGGGAGGAGAAGCAGTGGGTCCAGCATATCAAGTTCAAATAGTCAAATGACAGGAAATTGGGTCAGCTGAGGCTGAAGGTCAAAATGTTTCACATGCTAAAAATAAGCTGGCATCATGCCAATGGCCCAGGCCTTTTTTTTAAAAAAAAAAAAAGTGGTTCTGGGCTATGTGGAGCTGAGCCTCTCCTCTCCCAGCCCTGAAAGGAAGTGTGGTTTGGATGCAACCCTAGCAGAGGCAGGACTAAACTGTCTCTAGGCCCCTTTCCAGCTCTGGAATCCCATGATACTATAGTCTACTGATCTGATCTTTCCCAGGGACATTACTAACCAGATCTAAGAGACTGAAGGATAAAAGAATGGGGAGCAGCATGCAAAGCCTGACCTGGGTAGACTGAAAAGACTAAGGGAGAGGAATGGGCACAGTGCAGCACCAGGGAGCTAAAAGTTAGTGGTAAAGGACTATGGCTAGGGGTGGTCTCACAGGACAGTGATCCAGGCTGGGGTTAGGGAGGGAGGTGGTGGCAGGAAGTCTGACCTGGTAGCAATGTCATCATCCTCACCACCCCAGCCCCAGTATTCATTGGGGAAGCCATTCATCTTCAGATACTGGTCAGGAGTGAGCGCCGAGACCCCTCCAAAGTACTGGGGGTACGGGAGGCTGGGGAGAGAAACATCCTTGGATTCCACAAGTCCTCTGGGGGGCCATCCCCCCTTCTTCCACTGGGTGGTGGAATTCCTGCTTCCAGTACCCTCTCACGCCCTCTACCTGTATCCAAACTTGTTCATGGCAACAGCAACATGCCGGGGTCCTCGGGGGTCACACACATACAGATTGTGGTCGTTCTCTGGCAAGAGGTCCACATCATGCAAGAACAAGCAGTCCCATTCTTCATCACGCAGGGCCTCCCGCACCCCAACATTCAGCAGCTTTGCCCTGTTAAATGTTCCATTTCCAGCCTGGAAGATAATGGCGGAGGACCAAACTAGGTCTATAGGTAGCATGGAAAAGAAGCATAAAAGTGAAAAGAGGGAAATCAAAGTGGGATATGGGACAAGGAGAATGAAGAGAAAGACAACGTCTTTGTTTTTTCATTCAACAAAAAATTTTTTGAGCATCAGTATGTGCCTGACACTTACATGCTGCTATTTAGCATTTAATCCCGACAACAAACCAACCACGTGGAACAGGTGGTATATTAGTTATCACTCTTTGCCTCATTTTAGCAGGTTGGGGATCCTGCTCAAGGTGACATATGGAACAAGTGGCAGAAGCCAGAATTTTAGCCCAAATCTATCCACTTCCAAATTCAAGAACGGAAAAATCATGGAAGATTATAGGACAGTGGGAATATCCTTAAGGAGAAGTATGGGACTAACACGTTGGCAGAGCAGTGCCAGCTGCTGCTTTCTTTTTATATATGTGTGTGTGTGTGTGTATATGTATTTTTTTTTTGGGGGGGGCTGCATTGGGTCTTTGTTGCTGCACGCAGGCTTTCTCTAGTTGCGGTAAGCGGGGGTACTCTTTGTCGTGGTGGCTTCTCTTGTTGCGGAGCATGGGCTCTAGGCGCGTGGGCTCAGTAGTTGTGGCTCATGGGCTCTAGAGTGCAGGCTCAGTAGTTGTGGTGCACGGGCTTAGCTGCTCTGTGGCATGTGGGATCTTCCCGGACAGGGCTTGAACCTGTGTCCCCTGCATTGGCAGGTGGATTCTTAACCACTGCCCCACCAGGGAAGCCCCCTGCTTTCTCACATTCAACAGTCTGACCCTCTTTTTTTTTTTTTTTTTTTTTTTGTCTGACCCTCTTAAAATTATTTCAGGGATCCATTATATGAGAGTGGAGTGGAATTTGTTTGAGGCTTCCTTATAAGAAAGAAAATCAGAAGGGTATGGGAATTGGGGGTACCTGGTGGATGACATAGATGCCATAAGCAAGCTGCTGGCGTTGCAGGAACGGGTGCAGGTGGTAGAGCAGCAGGCGCAGGTGGTGCTCCCGGGCACGATGGGGCACAATGATGGCTGTTCGGGACCGGGGCTCACACCCTGCAGGGCGGTACCGGCCCCCCGGTTCCACCCGGGGATTCCTCTCCACAATCTCTGCCAGTGACGGCACTGGGCTAAAGGACACGGACACGGGACCCACTGTTGGGAGGGAATGGCAAGGTCAGGGATTAGAAGGGCAAGAAGAACTGTCCCTGGCAGTCTTATTCTGGGGCTCAGCTCCCCCAAGGGCTTGCTCAAAAACCTCACAAAACCTTGAGTTCCCCATCACTGGGACAGCTTTGCAAAGTCTGGAAGGTGAAGGCTCCTTACCTAGCCTACCTTCTTATTTGAGGGTTCCATAACTCCCCCCTGCCTCACAAGGTTAGAAGCTTACAGTTAGGGGATGGAGAGAACAGATGGACTTCCAACTAACTCACTAGACTAGGAGTGATCTACAAAAGAAGCAAGTCCTAGCCCAAGGCAAGAAGAGCCCATAAATGGGCTGTGGCTCAACCCAAGAGCCCAGTCGAAACTCCAAATTTAGAGTCCATTCTATCACAACCTCAGCCTCCCTTCCAGTTACGTGAGCCTCCTGTTCTAAGACCCACTCCTGCCATCCTATGCCTGTCCAAGCCTCCCTGTCCCCACACCTTGGCCTCGCCTTCACTTCTGCCTTCCTTCTGCACTCACCTAAGAGAGGAGATCGTTCTGGACAGTAGGGCAGACCTTGAGGAGCTGGGGGGCCCCCTGGGGCAACAGGGGCCCCAGGCAGGTGACTGAGGTTACTGTAGACATCATGGGGATGAGAGTAGTCAAATGTCGGCTCCTGCTCTCGGCCAAATAGAGCGCTGAGGCTTCGGAAGCCCCCCAGCGACAGGTACATCATGACAGCCAGCTGGGAGCCCACAAGCAGGGCCAGAGTGCAGGGTCGCTCCAGCAGCCTCCGCAGCATCCTGGGGTGTAGTCTGGAGAGGGAGAGAGGAGAGTGCTGGGGCAGGCAGGAAGAGAGCAAGCCAGCAGAAAGAGATCATTGGGCATGGATGAAGGCGGTGCCAGGGGTAAAGAGGAAAAGAACAAAGTCACAGAAGGGAGCACACAGATGTATGGAAAGAAATAGAATGCTACCACTATCAGACCTACCACCTGTCACTTCCAGCCCAAGTTTCACTCTCCTCCACCCTTCCCTCAAACCACTCCTATCACCTACTATCAGTCCCCAAGAATGCTTACATCATTCATGTCCCAAGGCCATTTCAGAGCATTCTCTGGAGAACCTCCCTTCCAATTTTAGAGGGGGTAGAGATAGACTCACCTAGGTTCAAGCTGTCTTCTTCAGGATCATGGGGACTCCACGGGGTCCCGGGGGAGCAGAGATGTGAGGCATTATATAAAATTGGAAATGTCACAGAGGACAGAGGAAGGCTCCATCCAGCACTCCAACAGCAATCTTAGGACCAGCTGAAACAGAAGTGGTCAAGGATAGCCAGCCACCCGCAGAGGGGCAGACATGAGGATCAGGGTGAAGCCGGTTTCCCAGCTGGGGAAGGGAGGGAAAGTGGTTGGAGAGAAAAGGGGTGCAGCAGTAGATGCTAGGTCCCTGGCCTCTCCCCCATAACCCTCTAGTGTGTCAGATTCACTCTGTACTTAACCATCCTCCACCCCAGCAGGACCAACCTATTTGGAGAGTGGGGAAAGGGAAGCTATCGGAGATCTTACTTTCGCCAGGGGTGAGGCAGTCTTAACAGTACTGTGGAGTGGCCTCAAGAGAACCCAGGGAGGCGGAGGAAACTGGCTCCTTTCCGTTCTTCACGTTTCTGGGAGCTAGCTCTGCAGGTGCAGGGAGCGTGACCACCTGGGAGCTGCATGCAAACAACCTTGCAGCGCGGCGGGGAATAGGATGGGGGTAACATCCCCTACCTTTTTCTACCTTTCCCCGGTCCTATCGGAGGTGGGGATCAGGGGTTATTGGTGAAATGAGATAGGGAGATGGAGGGCTGGGCAGAACCTGTCAGAGGTACCTGGGCTAGCTCACCTAGAGGGGCGTGGTCAGCGCTCTGCAGGGGCTTACAGCCCAGTTGTTTCGGAGCACCCTCATCCCACCCCAATCTCCTCCTGCGTTTGCTCTACCTTACAATGTGAGCCCACCGGCCTCTGTCCATACTTGCACTTACGTCCCCCTCCCTGCTCAAGGCTGTCTCCAGCCTTTACCCAAAACTTCTCACCTTCCCAATTTCCCGAACCTTTCTCCCGTGCCTCTCACCCCACCAGCCCCAGACCACACACCTGACCTTCTGCAGCCAGTCTTCACCACCACCCCGACAGCCGGAAAGAAACCGCTGCCGCCATCTTGGAAGCGGGAGCTTCGGGGGCGGGGCCTCGCGTCACGGGGCGGGGCCTAGGGTGGAGCCGCCCCGGCCCGCGAAGCGCAGGGTCTGAGCCCCGCGCGGCCTGTGGGGCACGGGTGAAGGTACCGCGCGGGCTTCTCGGGGCTCGATCCCTCGGGAGAAGGCGCGGGGGCTCATCCCCACCGGACCGACTTCCAACGGGATTCCACCCCCCACCCCTCACCCCTCACCCCTCACCCCTCACCCCTCAGACTTGTGAAAACATCAAGTCAAACCAGGACCTTTCTCGGGGCCAAGACGTACTGAGAGGCCGGTGCATCGGAAGACCTGACTATCGCCCGAAGTTGACCTGAGCCCCTTTCCCAGTGTGTCAGCGGCGCCCCCTTTAATCTAGTGCCACTTATTATCAAAATTATTTCTTGCTCAGGGTACATCGTTGCAGACTCCTCTGGCGCATTTTTGTATCCCCAAGGTATCCCGCAGGCCTTGAAATAGAAACGGTTAATAAAACAAGGAAACGTTGAGTGTGGAGGGAAGGGCAGCGTCCGCTTTAATGTAAAAATGTGTTTCCCCAGTTGTTAAGAGTAAGATGGACGCTTCGTTAATATGCAATATGCTTTATCTTGTGGCTTCTACTTAGAAGCAGAGCATCACACTGAGGAAACTTAAATAACTCGCAGTGTCTGCCTCAAAAAGCTCATGTTCTTTTGTGCGGGGTCGGGGTGGGGGTGAAGGGGGTCAGGGTAGTTGTACACAATATAGTGTGATAAATATGATAGCCTAAAAATTGCACCTCGTTCACAAGTTGAAGTTTGGAAAAGGTTTCCCAGAAGAAATGATGACTAATGGGAAACCTGAAGGACTTGTCTATAGCATGCCCTTCTGTTTTATAAGATTCAGTCTCCATGGAGCTATTTTACAATTCTGTGTAGGTTAACTGATCCACATGCAAATTCTGTCCTGTCTGAGAGAGGTTCAATTAACCCCCTACTCCCCTCCTCACCCCGCCCCCCCCCCGCATTGTGGGAAAAACAAAACAAAACAAAACAATTTTGCCTCCATTTTCATATTTCTTTATTTCTGATCTGTAAATGTGTCTGTTCTTTAGATTTTTTTTTTAACGAGTTATAACATCTGCTGGTTTCCTTATGAGTTAAATAAAATCTTTAACAGGTGTTCATTTTTATACATGTATTGACAAAAACTCTCTCCTTGACCAAATTTTAGACAGGCTCCCCTGAGCCCTCTTTTCTAATAGACCTCATCCTTGGGCCTATAGCCATTTTTATCAAGAATCCTGCTAAGTCACTTTAGCAAGAATCCCCTCATCCTTAATTTCTGATCACCCTGGCCTGCCTTTAGCAAGAATTCTAAGTTGGTTGAGCAAGAGTCTCCCTACTCTTGATGTAATTTTCCGTCTACTGACTCATTCTGCTCATTGGCTATAACTATCCACCTGTCCTTAACTGTATTCAGAGTTGAACCCAATCTCTCTCTGATTGGGATAGCCTTGGCACCTACTGCAATAGTCCTGAATAAAGTCTTTCTTACCATTTTAACAAGTGTCAGAATAATTTTTTCTTTAACAGTGTAAGAGTCATAATTTTACCCTTTTCTGAAAATTATCTTTTAACAGGTGAATAGCGTTCTAGACACAGGAAACCACAGTGCAAAAGTCTGGAAATGAGGAAGAAATTAGGGAGCTGGGGAAATTAAAAAATGGATCAATAGGCTAAACGATAGAGTCAGGGGAATGGTGAAAGATGAAACTGAAGAGGTAAATAGGTGACAGATAATGAAAGACTCCATAAACCACATTGAAAGAGATTGAGTTTTATCCTGTGGGCAAGAAGAAAGCCTTAAAGCGCTCTAAACAGAGAGTGCTACGATCAGAACTAGGAATTTTACTCCGGTGGAAACGAGGAGCATGATTGGAGTGGTCAAGACTGGAAGCAGGGACCTATCAAGGAGGTTACTGCAGCAATCCAGGAGTGAGATGAAACTCATGCAAAACAAGGTAATATCAGTGGGACTGGAAGGAAGAGGACACCTTTGAGAACTTTTAGGAGGCAAATAGGACTTGGTGATTGGCTGGATGTGTCAAGTCAGGGAGTTAGAAGACTCCAAGAGGACTCCCAGATTTCTTTTTCTTAATTAATGAATTAAGTAAGTAAGTAAGTAATTTATTTGGCTGTGCCTGGTCTTAGTTGTGGCATGTGGGATCTAGTTCCCTGACCAGGGATAGAACCTGGGCCCCCTGCATTGCGACCACAGAGTCTTAACTATTGGACCACCAGGGAGGTCTCGACTCCCAGATTTCTAATGTGGATCACTGGGTGGATGGTGGCGACATTTAATGAGAAACAAAACTTAGAAGAGGTGGGCTTCCCTGGTGGCGCAGTGGTTGGGAGTCCGCCTGCCGATGCAGGGGGCACGGCTTTGTGCCCCGGTCCGGGAAGATCCCACATGCCGCGGAGCGGCTGGGCCCGTGAGCCATGGCCGCTGAGCCTGCGCGTCCGGAGCCTGTGCTCCGCAACGGGAGAGGCCACAACAGTGAGAGGCCCGCGTACCGCAAAAAAAAAAAAAAAAAAAAAAACTTAGAAGAGGCACATTTGGGGGAAACAGTAGAGATGACAAGTTAAACTTTGGACCTCATGAGTTTGAGGTGCCTATGGAGGCTCAGAATTAGATAATACTGGATTTGAGTACAATGGCAGCTTTGAAACCCACTGGCTGTGTGATGTTGAGCAATACACTCTCTGGGTTTCATCCACACAGTGAACCCATCTTAAGTGGTTTTGTGATAATTAGTGAGAATTATGGAAAAGGGCCAGCAGACAGCAGATATTCAATACATCTGATTTTGAGCACAAAGTAAGAGCCAAGTAAAAGCCCTCATTTTTTGTGTTTTTTTTTTAAAGATCTCACTGTGTAGTGGAAAAGACAGACATACAGAAACTTGAAATGTAGTTCTTCTAGAGGACCCTTCCTCAGCCTCTGCTCCTCCACGGTGTTCTACTGTTGTAAAACTGACTTCACCTTCTTATCCCTCCTATCTACCATCTTCTGATAACTCCTCTACATTCATTTGCAAGCTCCCTGTTTTCAAGAACCTTCATCTCTACTCTTTTTCACCCTGGCCGCATCCTGGGCTTAGTCATCCCCTAGAATTGCTAGTTTCTGAAACCTTAAATTCTGATATGCTGGTTTCCACCACAACATCCGATCTTTCTGTATTCTGAAGAAATCCTGGGGCCTCTAGAGGCCCAGTCATGACACACAACATAACCGAAGAAACGCAGTCTAGTAATAAAAAAAACTAATTTAACATAATTTAAATCTTTACTTAGTTTCTCAAGGAAACATCAGAGGATGGGGGAGGGGAGAGTGAAGCAGGAGCACATTTTAATACACAGCTCAATGTCTTTAAAATCCTCTCTCCCCCACTTAACATTTTCTACCGAGATGGTAGCTTCTCCCCAAAACTACCCCTTCCAACTCGACTCAGTTGCTTTACAGTATTATCCACCAGCTTCAAGTCTGTTCACTTTACTTTGATTTTGCAGAGCAGAGCAGAGCCTGGGAGCTGAACTAGCAAGCACACCTTCCACCACTACCCTACTCTCCAAAAGCCCTTATAGCTTACTTCTAGAAGGGGAGGCAGACACCTCCTCCAGGAACACTTCCTTGACCCCATATTCTATGCGCCTCTTCTACCATGGCACCTATCACACAGGTCTGGAATCTTTGTCTTACCTGAGACTGTCTTAGCCACCAGACTATGAACTCTGAGGACAGAGACCATGTCTTCCTTTTTATTATCCCCTGAAAGTAACCTACAACTTTTGGCACAAATTCTACAAAATAGCCCATTTTAGATCTGACCTAGAAAGTTCCTTGGTATACTTATTTTCTCAGGCCAATGCAGGAGTGGGAAGGGAACAGGGAACGGAAGAGATTTGAGGGGAAGAGAATCAGCATGTATTGACACTCACTAGAAGCCACACACAGGGCCAAGCATTTACATCATTATGTTCTTAAGTTCTGACAACCTCTCCATAACGCAGGTGGTAATATACCCATTTTACAGATAAAGAAACTGAGGCTCACAGAGATCAAGTAATTTAAGATCATGCCATTACATCCTGGCTCTTGCAAAGCTTAGATTCAGTCTGACTCCAAAAATCTGTGTCCTTTCCAGACACTGTGAGAGAATGATTTGATTCTAGTTTATAACAAAATGGCTTATTTATTGAACAAATAAGTGGGATGAACAATTCATTCTCACTGGGGAATTAGGTCAGTTAATATATTTCCTCTGACCCGTTTTCAGGCCCCAGTTCTCACATTTTCAGCTTCTCAATGCTTATTTGCATCTACATTATCAAGAGAATGTGCTAATGTATCTCTATGGAGTTGGACATGTGTATGTCAATGTGTGTCACTGCTTGTGTATTTGTCTATTACTGGGTTTGTAGGGCCTGTTATTGGTTGCTCAAAGACTGTGAGGGATGCCTTCAATCTATACTTCCTCCCCTCCCTTTCCTTCCTAAAGCTACTTAAGTACTCTGGGCCTGTCCCCATATAAGGTCCTATCTGAGGAAGTTGTTCGGAATTGTTGTTCCCCCCCTCCCCTCATCTGCCTCTTTCTGAGCATTTTTAGAACTGGTGGTTTCCTGCAGCTGTCAGCTGGTTACTCTTGCTGCCAATGATTTTAGCTTGCCCCCAGCGACAGTCAACGGGGAAGGTGTTCAACTTGTTCAGAAGCATCGTCTGAGCTAATAAAATGTTACTACGTTAAGTTCTACTTTCTTCCCCCTTCCTCCCCCACAAGTCCTGACCGATGGGATGCTGGTTTTGTCAACTACTATCAATCTGGTATTTCAGAAAACAAAACTGTAATACCATATGGAGATTAAACAAGTGGAGCCAGAGATGGAGTAGAAACGTAACCGAGTAGCTGGTCCCACGGCACCCCTCAGGAATGCTGGCTCTCTCACCCCCACCACACAGATAGGGGTTGGACAAATGCCCAGATTTCCTCCGCTCTAATCACTGAAGTCGAGAATCTCAGGGACAGAAAGGACTTAGAGAAATTGGCCCAACACACAGTTACTGCTTCGACCTCTTCCCCCACCTTGAACACACAGGCACACTTGCCATTCCATAAAATAGTTGTCCATCTCTCCTTGAACTTCTGCAGGGATGGGGTTCTCTCAGCAGTCACCGACTCTTCTTCCTCCAGCTCATCACCATTCTTTTTCCCTTAAGGACCAGATACTTGAACTGTCTCCATGCCTTCTTCCTTCCTGTTATTCCTGTTTCTCCTCCTGCTT
The DNA here is from genome assembly GCF_964374135.1 of Grampus griseus. Taxonomy (NCBI): domain Eukaryota; kingdom Metazoa; phylum Chordata; class Mammalia; order Artiodactyla; family Delphinidae; genus Grampus; species Grampus griseus. The sequence goes on along the minus strand of NC_139017.1, from coordinate 67,449,157 downwards.
GTACACCCACATCCCAGCTCAGACCCATGAAGGCAATAATGCCCTCCCCACATCCATAGCAAGAACTTGTTGGACCCCTGACATCGGGATATTAGGCAGTCTACAGCCTGGGTCTGGGAAGGTTGGTATGGGCGAGAACATTCCAGGAAGGGGTGACGCCTTGCTAGGGATTTAGGGCCAGGATACCCATCAATTCTCTTTGAGGAGCAGCTCTGTCTTCTCTTCTCTTTCACTGTATGCCTCCCCCCGGCGCCCACCCATCCAATCACACAGGTGTCCCCTAAACTCAGTAACTTTCTGGGAAAAACGGCTTCATGGCAGTCAGAAGCTTACTCAGTGAGTAAAGGGCTTTCTCTTAAAATAATTTATATAAGTGATTTATTACCGTAGGCACTAAAGAAATGTAAGAAGGGCTACCGTGGTTACCTGTTCCTCAAGGTCCAGCCCAAGACTCACCCTCCTTAACCCTCATAGCCCATTAAGCCCAGGCATCAATCTCTACGGTTCAATTTGCCCTCATCATACAGTTCTTTGTACCATCCAATATTTCTCTTTGAAGAACCTTCCCCCAGATTGCAGTGAGCATCTTTATGTGTGTGTTGTTGGCGTTTGTACTTTACATCTACTTAGCACAGAACTCCGCTTATAGTACCATCAGCTCATAGTATTAAGGTCTGTCTATAAACATGTTATTGGTGGTCCAATTTTGCTAATCAGATGAAACAGTTGAAGATCGCTCTGGCCTTGTCCCACTCTCCTGTTTCTCCCTCCTCTAGCCTGGTTGGTAGGAGGACAGGAGGAAGGGCCTGGGCCCAAGCACAGCAGTGGGGGCCATGCATACGGAAGAAAGGAGGCCGAGCAGAGCAGGGGGCTGCCCTGTTCCCAGTGCTGCCAAGGGAGTAAATGCCATACTTGGTGGTACAAAGTCCAGGGCACCGTGTAAGGCGCTGCCTCGTACAGAAGTTGAGCAGCGAAGCCCAGCCCCAGTGAGCAGAGTGTACACAACTGCTACACCCTCCACGGCTTGCCTTAGTCCCCTAGTCCCAGCACTATATCCCGAGCAGTACTGGGCAGCCCAGCTAAGAGCTACTACGGCAGAGTGAAGCACCCCAGTTCCCCCATTTCCCCCTCTTCCACTCCCTCCTCAGGGTCTTCTTTACCTATAGCTCCTCCTTCACCTCCACATTCAGCCCCTCTCCAATCCCTAGCAGTCCTGCTACTACCAGTCAAGACTCTAAATTCTTGCAGGGTCCACCTGCCGCCCTTTCCCAACCCTGTTCCCTTAAGCAGAGTCACCTGCTCAGACGGAAAAGTAGAACTGATTTCCGCCACCACTGAACACCTGGCTCCCCCTCGCCTCAGCTCCCTCTCCATGCTTTTTTTTTTTTTTGCCCTCCAGACTATCCCCTACTCCTCTTATTAAATTCCATTCTAACATCACATCTTCAAAGAAGTCTGCTGGGTTTACACTGGTTGATTCTGGGGACCCTGTACCAGTCACTCAGTAGTCATAAGGATAACCTCTCACATGGGTGCATCCTTCACTATTTTCTCACACGGGTACAGCCTTCACTCTTTTGAAAATATTGTAACATTTGTTCAGAACAACCCTGTGGGAACAGGTATGTTTTAGCCCCATTACACACATGAGCAACCTAAGGCTAAGCATCTGTGACTTACCCACCACTACCAGCTAGGAAGATGCTGAACCCCAGCTGAGATTCAGACCCATCGGTTCCCGCTCCAGTGCTCTTTCTATAACAGCTTCCCCCAACGCCCTCAACTAGCACTCTCATTACCAAGCGCTTGTTTGTTTTGACGGCAGTGTTCTAGTTATCTTTCACATTCGTGTTCTTGTCAATTGTGCTTGTAGCTGAGTGTTTATTACGCCTCCATGTGGTTGGGAGCCTCCAGAGATCAGGGACAGAATTGTCCTTTCTCTGACAGTCCTTCAAAATCCAGGCTAGGGTTCTGCCAACCAAAGGAATTGGGCCTGGGGGACAAAGGCAGGCACCGCTGACGCAGATCCTTGCCACCCTCAAATGCATCGCGGACTCCATGGACAGTGGAGCCGAGGACGGTAAGGTGGTGATAATAATAACTGACGGCAGCTGACATTTGTTGGGCACTTACCAAGTGCTAGGCATGATGCTAGTTCTTTATTTACATTAATCCTTACAACAAATTTCCAAGGGAGGTATTATTATCGTCAAATGAGGAAACTAGTGTTCAGAGATGTGGAGCCAGGGTGCAACCCACATCTGTCTGACTCCAAAAGGAGCACATAAATAGCAGAATTCAATTTATATTTAAAAATATGATAATCCCTTACTCCCTGAAGGCCTATCCTACCCTTGACTCTTCCTCTCCCAGAAAAGAAAATTCAGGGAGAGGAAAGCTAGGCAGGAGGAACCTCACACACACACACACACACACACACACACACACACACAGAGATCACTTACACCTATCACCACCACCCTGGATTTCCTAGACAGGGTGAGGGCTACGAGGGCAGGGGGTCAGTTTCCCCAGGACCCTAGCCCTCATCCCCTTCCCTGGTGCTAAATAAAAGTGAATAAATACTAAATAAATACAACCGGGGTCTACCCTGCCTTCCCCCTCCCTCCTGTGACCAGCAGGGCAGAGGGGGCAGTTTAGATAGGGGACTATCTCCCAGCCCCTTCCATCCACCAGCCATCCAGGGCAGGAAACCCGGGCAGGGCCAGCCTGCTCGGTAAGGCAGAGAGGAGGGGCGGGCTCACCTCACAGCCCCTCCCCAACTGTGTCTCGGTGCGAGGCAGCTGCCGAGCCCCCTCATTCTCCCAGCCAAGTCCGAGGCCCCGGTGCCCAGAAAGGGCAGCCGGGACGGTGAGGTTATTTCCTGCCCGCCCAGGAGCGCCGCCGGAGGATCTCCAGAATCTGTGCCTTGCGGTGCACCCAGTCCTGGGGAGGGGGGCGTGGCATTGAAGGGGTTGGCCAGGGCACAAAGAAGCTGTAGCGGAGGCGTACGTTCTGGGGGTTGCCAGCCACCAGGACCTGCAGCGTCAAAGGCTGAGCCAGGGGCCCGTGGCCGGACAGTGTCTCCGAGGCTGCAGTGGCCCCGCTGTAGCGCAAGCTGACTGCCCCGGGCAGGACCACGTCTGTGGCGGAGGGTATCAGCGTGTATTCACCATTGAGGGCATAGGAGCCATCGGGGAGCTTCAGGGCCAGGTAGAGGCTCCGGACACCAGGGGTACCCTGCTGCCGGACCAGGATGTGGGTGGCCCCTGCGGGGATGGTGACCACATCGTTGTATCCGTACCTGTGTGCAAGGAGTAGAGGAGAACTCAGCATCTCCCTGAATCCTCTCAGCCTTTCTGAGCTGTGTTTGTCATGATCGTATAGAAGGTTGTCTCCCCAGACCTACGTGAGCTGTCCAGCCTAGATCTGAGCTACATGCAAATGTGCCCTCCTTCCTCCTCTCTGGGCCTTTACACCTGCTGCCCCCTTACTGAGGTGCCCATCTAAGCCCCGCCTCCTTGGTGCCTGTCCAATTCCTATTCTTCCTCCAGAAGGGAGGTCACCTCCTGGGAAGCCTTCCCTGATGCCCACAAGTGCCCTCACAGCAGCCCAGGCTGACACCTTTGAGCAGGTGGGACACTGCGCTGTAACTGTGAACTCGTCTGTCTCCACTACTAGACTGTATGTCAGCTCTTTGAAAGGAGAAGCAGTGTTGGGTTCACCTCTGTATCCCCAGGGCCCAGGACAGCGTCCAGGAAGGTGGGAGGAGGAAATAAATAGTGAACGAACCTGAACTTTCTGAAGGAGCCAGACTGCTTGCTGCAGCTAGAACCATCCCCACCGCACACCATGCACTTGTCAAATTTCTTTTTGGAGCCAATGACGCGGTCACAGCCGGCATGGATGCAGCGACCCTGGACACAGACTGAGGAGCTGTCTGGAGAACAGGGGGTCCCATCTACCACCTGAGGAGAAGAGAGGGAGTGATGAAAGGGTCTTCCTTAGTCAAAACGGGTTGGTAAGTCGAACAAGACCCATATCCCATCAGGGAGGGGATGCCAGAAAAGTTGGGTCAGGGAGGGGATGTGGATGGAGTGTGGAGGGAACCCCAGCCACTGTAAGGGATGATAATCATAAAAGCCACCATTTTCAGAGCACTCACTATGAATTAGGCACGGTGCTAAGTGCTAGATAAATCTCAAAACCACTATTTGAGGTTTGTAGAGATGGAACGCTGAGGTTTAGAAAGATTAGGAGCTTGCCCAAAGGTTACACAGCTGGCAAGCAGAGAAGCCAACACGGGAATTGCAGGTCTGAGTCCCAACCCCAAGCCCTAAATCTTGGTGGTACCGTCCCAGCTGGACACTAGAGGGCAGTCAACGCGCAGGCTTTCTCCCCAGAACAGGGGTGAAGGATGCAAACCTGCTAGGCTTGTTCTTTCTTCAGCCTCAACCCAGGGCCCTATCACAGAGTGGGGGTCCCGGGGACATTGCTGTCTCCAGGAGGCCTGTCCAGTGAGGGACTGGCCATCCATGAGCTCAATGAGGCCACCACTGTAATTTGCCAGAGGAGCCCATGGGAAGGGGGTCAGAGAAGGGCCCAAAAGTCCACACACTTCCATTCTCACAAAACGGAGCACTGGAAGAAGGGGGAGGGAGAGGGAAAGAAACCAAGGGAAATGGGACAGGCTAGAGCTGCCTGATTGGCAACTTATCCAGAGTCCAGGGCTAGTTTTCTAAATACCCCTGGCCAGAGAAGTCTGAGTGGGCCCCGGGCATGGCTGTGGGAACGCCAGCAGTAGTGCTGTTTGGGATCTCTGCCACCAGAAAGTAGAGGGCGGGTTGGGTAGTGTGTGAGCTTAGACGGGGCCCTGGGGCATCCTGGTTCTCACCCGTGGCTCCAGCACATAATAGTAGCCCAGTGCCCGGGCCTGGCAGGTGAGTTTGCACTGGTCCCGGGGCGCCACACCTGTGTAGCGAGGAACCCAGTCCATGGGCCCTGGGAAGTTCTTGAAGAGGTCAGTGCGGTGGTTGTAGGCAGCACACTGCTCTTCACGGAAGGTCAGTGCTGTAGGGTTAAAATGGACAGTCAGAGCCCCTCTCTCCTCACGCTGCCCCACCAGCCCCTCCACCGAGCCTCTCAGACCTCCAGACAGTACGGCAGCTCTCTCCCCCACAGACTACCTGTCACTTTCCTGAAGGGTAGAGTCACTCCCCCCAACAGCAGGGGCAGTCAACACCTCCTTGGTCCCTGAATTCAAGGGACAGTCCTTTCCGTCCTAGCCATCCCTCCCAAGGCTCCCATCCCCCCCACTCCTCACCTGAGCCAGTTGGGCAGTCCTGGGTATTGCAGGAACGAAAGCGGGTATGGCGGCCCTCACAGTACTTGCCACCATTCCGGGGGATGGGCCGTGTGCAGTCCCGGGAAGAGAACTGGACACCACCTCCACAGCTCCGAGAGCAGTCACCCCACGATCCCCAGGGGCCCCAGCCACCAGCCTGTGGGATCTGCAGAAGGACAGAATGGAAGAGTGGGATGAATACACTCTCTTGGGCTCAGGGCCACTCCCTCCTCCCCCAGGCCCTCTGCCCCTCCCCTGCCCTTGGGATCTCACATTGAAGTCCTGGAGCTGGTCCACATGGAGGCAGCGGCCACCCATACAGGCCTGTGCGGGCCCACAGGGGGTACCATCAGCCCAGGGTGAATGCTTGGTCTGGCACATGGAGTGGCCATTGAGATGGCCAGAGCACCAGAGGGCAGCACAGGGCGGCAGCAGCTGCGGACAATGGCGTGAGTCAGGCCCAAAGGTCAGCTGGCACTGGCGGTCAGCATCGTAGTCCTTGCCGGGGAAAGTCACAGGCAGATGCAGGGGAGCCTCTGGCTTGTCTAAGAGACAGTGCCCTGGGAAAAGAGGCAGGGGTATGACGTCACCAATAGGTTGAAGGGGTGCCAGCCTTGGGCTCCCCAGGGCCTGACAGATTCTAAGATCCAAATTCTAGGGCTGGAAGAAGCTTTAAGTAGCAGCTAAATGTATTCAATGCTTACTATGTGATGAACATCGGCTAGATGCTTGACCAACGGTATCGTGTTTAATCATGGCCAAAGCCTATGCGGTGGTTACCGTTATTATGCGTATCTTACAGATGGTAACTTACAGTCACACGTCTACACACATCTAAAGAACAGGATCAGAATAGGAACTCAAAGCACTAGATCTTCCCACCTATTCCAACCAGCTACAGAATTCTTGAGTCTGCTTCTCCTCAACAGCGCTGCCCAACCATAGTCACACTGCTAGGCACGCACACCTCAAGTGACAAGGCAGTCACCTCTTTCACAACTAGCCCCTTGCAGTGTTGGACAGCTGTGGCCCTTAGAAGGTCAGTTCTAATTCTATTGAGCCAAAACTTGCCTCCTGTAGCTGTGCTATTTATTTTGAGAGGAAGTGGGAACCACACAAAGGCAGCAGCATTTCTCACTCCATCCCACACTGCAGAGGAGGCACGTTGCAAGGAGTCAGTTTGGCCCATGTGAAATGCGGCAGAAGAGAAAGTACAGCGGGGGGCAGGAACTGGGTCCTGCACAGGGAAAGGGGAGGGCCATCTGCTTACCATAGCCATTGTCCAGGAAGTCAGTGATGAAGCGGGCACTGCAGGGGGACCAGGGCTCCTCGGGGTCCACGTGAGCCATCACAGGAGCCATGACATGGCGGGAGGTACTCCCAGGCCCATTCAGACCAACACATGGCTTTGAGTTGTCATGGAGCATGTTGAAGACATGGCCTGTGGGAGCAGAGGCCCTGTTAGGGTCCAAGGGTCTCATCCCTGTGCCCTCAGGGGGTTGCAGGCCCATCATAAGCCTGGTTGCAGGTATGGATGGTCAGATCCGTTCCCCGTCCCAACCTGCCCCCAATGTCTTTCTGGTGCTCCAAGGGCTTCTCAATATGTAGCCCCCCTTGCTCTGTCTCCCCTCTCCCCATGATACACTCAGGGCCCCTCCCTACCCACTTTTCCTTATAGCCTACATTCCCAACCCTGATTCCATCCACTCTATCACTGACTCTTGTGAATAATCTCTCTCAGTACTGTGCCACCTCCCCTCCAAACACAGTTCACAGTAGATTTCTACACACTATCTCATTTAATAGAAAACTCTAAATGCTTGTCTACATCCGGAGCAGAGAAGGGTAATGGCCCTGGACCTAGGCCTGGGGAAAAGGAAGAAACACCTTGTGACTTGCATTTGTACCCTGGTGAGCTCACTGTCCCCTCACCTCACCCCTGATAGCTCTCTCACTCATCACAGGTGCCCCACGACCCCACCCCTGACTTACCCAGTTCATGGGCAGCAGTGAAGGCTGACTGGAGCCCGTCATCCTCCACGATAGCACAGCTCCGAGCTGGGTCACACACAGTGCCCACATCAGCCATGCCTAGAGTGTCACAAGTAGAGACCCCACACAGGTCCTGTGGAGAGGGAGATCAGAGACAATACATGAGGAACCAAGATACCAGCATCCACTGAGCTGAGATCCAGATTAGTGGAGACCTGGGCACTGCGTATCCAGCACTGTCAGGGCGCAGACAGCACTGGCAGTGTGGCTGGGGCCAGGCACCATGTTGAACAACTCCAGGGGCACCATTGACATCACGGTCTGTGCAGTGGTGCTTCTTGGAGTTGTGCAGTGCATGGCCTGAGGTGCTGATCGGGGCCTCACCTGACGGGTAAACAGAATGGCCGTGTCAAAGTGGTCAGGGTCCGAGTCCTCGGGGGTGTTGAGTCCTCGCTGCCAGGCACAGAAGCTGCGCAGGGTCTGGGCGGCACTGGGCCCTACTTGGGGCCCTTCCTCACCTGGCCCCAGAATCACCAGCCGAGTCACCACCAAGCTGACAGGGTTGCGGATGCTTGGGTGCTTGAAGGTCTTGGCCGCCGCTGCCATGACCGTCAGCAGGTAGCGCTTTAGCCCAGCACCGTGAAACGCCGCCATCTTGTCATCTGCCACCACCAGGGTCTCCACAAATCTACTCACTGAAGCAAAGCGCTGGAGAGGAAAAAAGGGGAGGAGAATCCTGAAATAGCCTCCCAGACCCATGGATCGCTTCTCCCCTCCCTTACTTCCTGGGTCTGGAACTCAGCAGAGCCAGCTGGGCCACATACATCCCACGGGATTCCTGATGGGTCTCGGTGGGGCCTCCCCCCCAACTCCAAATCCCAGGGCTTTTGTGGTAACGCTGAGAAATCATCTGCTGGTTCTGAGAAGGGGAGGGGATGGGGATGCCACGTCCCAGGGCTATGTGGGCCCAAGAGGTGAAAAGCAGCTGGGACTGCCTCTGGGAGGGACTTTGGGGTCCCCCATGCCTGAGTGTGTCTGGGGCTGCAGGACTGGGGCTAGAGGGCTGGGCTGCAACGTGTCTTCCCTGTGTGGTTGGAGGAACAATTCAGTCAGCAGCTAGGGCCAGGGCCAGATTTCAGCGTGGCGGGTGTGGAGGGAGCGTCTGGTCTGGATTAAAGCTAGAGAGGGAGGGAGGAAGGACGGGAAGAAGGGGGGAGACTGGGAGTGGGAGGGAGGAAAGGATGGAGCCTCAGGCAGCCTTGCAGTCAGTCCACAATGTGGGAAGGGGACGGACCAGAAGGGGGTTCAGGATGCCTTTCCTCCCCGGTCCACTCCTGCCCTAGTTTGCAGTTTGCCAGAACAATTCTGAAGACAGCATCAGAAGCCAGAGGCCAGTCTCTTGGGCCTCAAACCTCACTCCTTTAGCTGGTGGTGAAAATCAAATTTGGGGCCCAGAAAAGAGTCAAGGCCAAGGGGCTATCAGGAGGGCCTCCTTGTTGGGGACTGTGCCAGTAGGATGCCATGGCCAGGCAGGGTCGGGGTGGAGAGAGAGAGCGGTCATTCCCAGCATAGCGTCTCTGACCCAACCCTGGGAACCCCCTTGGGATCAGCGGTCTGGCTAGGAGAAGGGTTGGGGCAGGGAAAAACCAGAGCCTTCCCAGGAAAGGAGGCCAGTGGAAAGAGAAAAGGCAGACAGAAGGGAGGGAAGCAGCAGGCTGGCCAGAAGTGGAAGTGGGTGGAGAGAAGGTGAATAGGGGTCAGTAGGACAGACATGGCAGGAGGACACTGCAGGACACAGACTCCAGGGCTGCCTACCTTGGCTCTTCGTGGGCTGGAACTGGGGCTCCCGGGAGGAGCCTGGACGTTGCAAATGGGGCCCTGGCCGCTGGCTGGACTCTTCCGGCGTAGGATGTGAGCCCCAGGCCCACCAGCAGAGTTAGGGGTGCCTCCTTCCAGGGGCTGGATGTGGAGTTCGGTCCCTCGATACTGCAGCACCCCTAACAGGGCTCCCCCATCCCAGTGCAGAGATGCCACCGACTCCGGATCTCCGTTGATGGTGCCAGTGAAGTAGGTGCCCGGCTCTGCCCCGCCCAGGAGCTCAGGCGCCCGGCCCAGGTATTGCACCGTCAGCCCCTCCACCCGCACGCCGGGGTCCTGCTCCAGCTCTAGTAGCAGCATCTCCCCAAAGGCTGGCAAGCGGTAGGACAGCCTGGCAGGGGTGCCCAAACCAGGCAGGACGCTGTCGTTGAGCTTCTCTGGAAACACGATCTCCTCCTCCCGGGGGAGGGGGCTGGCCGGCCAGGCTGAGGGCAGGAGGGAGGCCAGCAGCAGCAGAAGCAGCTCGGAGACGGGCACGCTGGGGAGCAGCAGGCGGGGTTGGATTCCCCACAGGCAGCACTCCGCCAAGCCCCTCCCGGGATGCGAGTCCGTCCGGGACATGGCACTGGTGCTGAAGCTGGGAGAGACTGAGGCCGTCTGGGCACCAAGTCCTCCCTGCCCTGGCTTTGGAAAACTCCTCTCTGCAGCCTCGGGGCTCGGACCCCAGCCAGGGTCAGAGGCAGAATTTTCAGAGGGTCTGGGGACCTTCAGAGGAGATGGAGAAAACTTGGCCCTTAGGCTTAGGAGAGGTGCCTTAGTGGTCTGGTTCCTCCAAACTCTCCTCCCACACCCTCCTCTCCTGGATCTTTGTTTCTCCCTGCCTGTGTCTTCTGCAGCTTCTCTGGCCTCTCCTTTTGCACTCCCTCAGACTCTGTCTGGCTTCGCTTCTGTGCCTGTCCTCTCTCTGCCTCCTTCCGCCGTGCCTTTGTTTCTTTCTCCTCCTCTCTCTCCCGTGTCTATGAGTCTGTGGGTCTCCCTGTGAGTTCTTCCCAGCCTTTCTCCGCGCCAGCTCTTTTAAGCATCCTGAGCCACTACGATTGGCTGAGCTATAAGCCATTCAGCCAGGAGCTCTGGTGGTAGGACTCAGATGGGTGTTTCATTGCTTCCCAAAAATCTAGTTTTTGTTTTCCTTTAAAAAAAAAAATGGGACTTGCCCAGGGGAGGGGAATCTCTAGCAGCCGGATGGATCATAGGCACTGGGCCAGCTGATGACATAGTCTTTTCCCAAACCCCACAGTCAGCTCTCAGCTGTCTCTTTCCCTTTTTGGTGGGACAGAGCCCCAGGAGGGGTAGGAAGTCAGGGAAAGGGCCTGGACCACACACGGAGAAGGGACCACGGTCCCAGGAGAATTCTAGCTCCCACTGTCTAACCTGGCACATCCTCCCTTTTCTCAGGGATCCCTCATGATGCCCTCTGCCCCTAGAGGCTGGTTTCCAGGGCCGAGGGAACTGAGTGAGCTGCCAGGGAAAGAGGGTGGGGAACAGGTAAGGAAGCATCAAGACGGCCGAACAAAGGAAGGAGGTGGCTTGACACTGCTCAGGATGGGACCAAGAAGCTGGAGAGGGTACAGGAGGCAGGGAGAAGGGGCAGGCAAGGAGACAGTGATCAGGGAGTGTACTGCCCAAAGGCAGGATGAGTCTGCTTAGAATGGGCACACGGAGCCGGCAGAGGACAAGGCAGGAGGGGTTAACGACTCTTCCTTCTACAGAAGGGAGCTCTAGGGTGGCACCTTCTCTCCCTCAGGATCCCCTTTCCTGAATTACCATTCCCCGCCCCCTCAGAAGCCCAGACAGCCATTCTGCCTCCAGCCTCCATTCCCCCCAGAACTCCCCCTCCCCACTTCCTGACTCCCCATTTCCCTGGCCCAGCTCCCAGTAGCTTCCCCCAGGCTCTTGGCCCTGCTCCTACCCACTCCCAACTGCCCTAAACCCTCCCCCAGCCTCAAGTCAGCCAGCCCCCAGCACAAGAAAGAAGTGCTCTCTCAGGAACCCAGAAGTACCCTATGTCAGTCCATCAGAGGGAATCCCCACCTGGTTCTTTTCAGCCCCACCTTTTCCTAAGAACCCAGTGGTTCCTGGAATATCTAGTAATCTTTTATTTCTCATTCCCCATGGGACAGGGAGAGGGTGGTTGTAGCACTGTGGGTACAGGAAAATTAGGGAACTGAGAGAAACAGGAACCCAGTGCCTGGGATGGAGAGAGTGCTTGGGGAGGAAGAGGTAATGTTAGGGCAAGGAAGCAGAATGATTTCCTTGGTTTGGGACTGGAGAGAACTCAGCAAAGAAGTCTTGGGGGTGGATTCTCAAGACAAGGAAGGAAAGGGCTCAGAAGTAGGGGCAATTTCTGCTCACCCCATGCTATGGCCACTCCTTTCCCCAGGATATCCCCAGGAAGGAGAGTACCGTCAGCACTTTCCTTTCCCAGAGGCAGACCACCTGCCCCTGCCCCCACTCCTCTATTCACTCTCGGCCTAGTCACCTCCTGTCCTCCACAACCCATCCGCCAGAATACTTCCTTTTCCCCTCCCTTCCTGCTCAGGTTGCAGATACCTGCCCTGGTGACCATCACTTCCTGTATCACCCACCCCCTTCGGACTGCAGGACCCACCTCTTGACCCACCACATGCCCTGACCCTGGTCCTAAGGGGAGGGGGTTGGTGCTGCAGGAGTCAGACAAAGGATGGGAGACCAGAAGGGGCAGGAGCAAGAGGAGCTGTCACCAGAGGACTCTTACTGCCCCTCTGCACCCGCATCTGAGACGAGGACAAAGGGGGCGAGTAAGCAGTGAGAGACAAAAGGCCTTAGAGTAACAGCAGCAGTGTGTGTGTGGGGAGCGTTGGCAGCCTGGAGAAGGCACAAAAGATGCAGTGTCCTAGGCAGCCCCCCAGGATCCCTCACCCTAGCTCCAGCTCAAGTTTCCCCTAGGGCCAAGCAGCCCGGAGTCCATCCTGTCTTCTCCTAGGCTGGATTAGGGCAAATAAACGCAGTCCCTACATCGTCCTCCCTCACTATCACCACATTCACTGTGTGTTTCAGCTATACCAGGAGAGGAGGCTCAGGGAGACGGTGGGGAATGAGGGGAGCAGGGAGGCACAGCCTCTGCCTGGCTCTGTGAGGACTGCCGAGCCCACCCAGGTGTCCCAGTCAGTTCCCCCAGTCAGGGATATGGCCCCACCCTTTGGTACAGTTCCCATTAGGTCAACTCCCAGGCTAGAAGTCTGGCTTTCCCCTCTTTCTTTGCAGCTAAGAATTCCCTGTCTCTGCCACTCTCCTGGTCTGTCTGCCCCACCCTGCTGTCCTGCTGGTGAGCTGTGGCCCAGGCACCCTGTCTGGAGGAGATCTGGGGAAGGCCTCTTTCCAGGCCCCAAGTGGGAGGGATGTGCAAAGTTAACGGGTGGCCCAGCTGGAGCTGGGCTTGGAGGCAGAGAGAACAGCAACTAGCTCCAAGGCTGGAACTCCTCTTTGTCTCCTCCACACAGGATTAGGATCAGACTCCTGATGGTGCTACAGTTCTATGCCGTTGGCCAGTACAGAGGCCGGGTCAGAAAGATATGAGGTGAAACAGACTGACCCAGGGTGGAAGTGGGGTGCGAGGCATCGCTAAGGGCACTTCCTGGGTCTGTAATTCTGTGGGCTCTGGAAGCCTGGCAGATATAAGGGTCACCCATAGGGGACCTCTTATCCTCATGAGGTGGCTCCTACACACCGCAGCAGCCCGTTCCAATGCTGGTGGCCTTCGCATCCTACTCTTCTTTCATTTTACTTTGACAGGAGCTCTCAGACCCGCCCAGCCCCACTTGGGCCCCTTTTCCCTAACCCATTTAGGCCGTCTGGAAATTAGCTAGCTCTCCCGGCTCCGAATCTTTTGGATTCGGGGATAAGGAGGTAATTGGCAAAGCCCGGGTCTACCCCAAGAAGGGCAGGGCTCAGACACAACCAGAGAGCAGGGCTACAGCAGCGGTGAGCTCACGCGAGGAGTGGGGAAGGGCCCCCATGTGAGTGTCCGCCTGGCTCCGGGCGGCAGGGCACTTTCTAAGGCGCGCAGGCAGCTCGGCAATGGTGCACGAGGGCGCCGCTGCCCGCAGCAGGAATTGCAAGTTTCTCCTGCTCAGCCCTAGAGGAGCCCACCAGGAGCGGTGGGAAGCAAGGGCCTCAACCTCCGGTACTTAAGCGAAAGTGAAGCCGGGGTGCAGAACCCGGATGTTGTCAGGTTCGCGCTCGGCGACCCCGCCAGCTTCCAAGAGGGCGGCTGAGTGGTGCCAATAGGCGAGAAGCCCACAGGAGGCGCGCAAGAGGCACTTCCGCCCGGTTCTCCTTCCCGCAGTCTGTGGCGGGGCAAGATGGCGACGCTCAGGGCTCTGTGCGGCCTCCGGGGCGTCGCGGCCCTGGTGCTGCGGCCCGGGGCTGGGGCCCGACTGCCGATTCAGCCCACCAGGTGAGACCAAGCGCAGCCCTCGATGCGCTGTCCCCAGGGCTAGGGTTTCTCGAGTCCGGGGACTCCACGGGCCCTGTGACCCCCCCTAGGAAAGAATGACCCAGGCCCGTGACCCCTCGTCCAGGCCTGCTCTATCGAGTTCCAGGATCCAGTGGTGCCTGCCTTGGCCGAGGGAGGAAAGAGGGTTTGAGCTCGATCTGCCAGAGGTGAAATCAGTTGGAGGGAGACTCCGCGCCTCAGTGTTAGTGATAATGTCACCCTCCCTTTATGTCCTGCTGCTTTTCCCAAACCCCTTCACGGGTGGGGCGCGACTGGTGAAAAGTCTCCTTAAACGCTGTGGAAGAAAAGGAGAGCAACCCCGATAGACTTAAAGGAGGAACATAAACCAAGAATCCCCGGGTTGGCCTCAGGGCATTGTTCTGGCCGTACTTGAGCAGAGCCAAGGAGCCAGCATGCCCCACCCCCCTTTCTTTTCTTACTCTTGGGTTGACCTTGAATAAACACCTTTTTGAGTTCATATTCACCAGGATGGGCATATGAATATGACCAGAATTTAAAGGAGCTGGGATCCCCGGCTCTGCATGTGTACGGGTGATAGGTGAAGTGATTTCAGGAATAAGTTGTTAGTAAGGATGGAACCTCTAGAGCTCCGGTTTGTTCTGCCAAAGCGATGCAACTCTGTGTCAGTGACTTGACATTGAAGAATCCAAGACACCCTTCCCTGGGCCCACCTGAAAGTGAATGGGAACAGAGGAACCAAGCACTGTTCAGGCCCTTTGTGTAGGATCTGTCATTACCTCCCCAGAGGTGCTCGGCAATGGCAGCCAGATGTGGAATGGGCAGAGCAGTTTGGGGGCGCTGTCATGTACCCCACCAAGGAAACAGCCCACTGGAAGCCTCCACCTTGGAATGGTGAGTGCCCAGTGCCACTGTCCCAACCTACACCCCTCCATGCCCCAAGCTGATTTCTAAGTGCTCTTGAGCTCTCCGTGTGAGGCAGATTTTAGCCGCCAACTCTTTTTGCTGCTTTAACCTTGCAACTCAACAAACGTGACTATAGTGATAATAGGAGGTATTTGTCAAGTAGAATATTCCAAGAGAAAAGAAAGAGAAGGTCCCAGTCAACCCTCGAGATCCCTACCAAATTTATATCTTTAGCTTCAGCTTTTTCCAGAGATTCAGTATATTTCTTTTCTTTTTTTTTTTAAATTTCATTTATTTATTTATTTTTGGCTGTGCTGGGTCTTTTCTGTGCGTGGGCTTTCTCTAGTTGCGGCGAGCGGGGGCCACTCTTCATCGCGGTGCGCGGGCCTCTCACTGTCACGGCCTCTCTTGTTGCGGAGCACAAGCTCCAGACGCGCAGGCTCAGTAGTTGCGGCTCACGGGCCTAGTCGCTCCGCGGCATGTGGGACCTTCCCAGACCAGGGCTCGAACCCGTGTCCCCTGCATTGGCAGGCAGACTCTCAACCACTGCGCCACCAGGGAAGCCCGATTCAGTATATTTCTATCTCCCTCTCTTGACAAGGTGGTTTTTCCCACTGGCACCCAAATGAAACCTTTCTGAATACGAAACCTTTTTCCCCCCCATCAAAACTAGCTCTTCCTTGTGACTTTTAATTTTTATTTTATTTTATTTATTTGCGGTACGCGGGCCTCTCACTGTTGTGGCCTCTCCCGTTGCGGAGCACAGGCTCCGGACGCGCAGGCTCAGCGGCCATGGCTCACGGGCCCAGCCGCTCCGCGGCATGTGGGATCTTCCCGGACCGGGGCACGAACCCATGTCCCCTGCATCGGCAGGCAGACTCTCAACCACTGCGCCACCAGGGAAGCCCGTGATTTTTAATTTTGATCAGTGACTCCCTCATTCTCCTAATCCCTCAGGATTGAAGATTTTTAGTCATTTTTGGCTCTTTTTTCTCTCTTGCCCTCCATGTCTATGTTCAATAACATGCAGATTCTTTAATAATGTTTCACATCTGGTCATTTCTCCCTTTGTTGTTTCGATTTATTTTGTATTAGATCTTGATTATTTCGGAAGTCTCTTTGACGGGTTATTGCGACTGATATAGTTTCCCTCCAGCTATCCTATACAGTGTCTATGCCTTTATCTTTCCCAAACATCATTTTAGCATGTCATTCATTCTTTTGATCGAAAACCTTCAAAGGAACTTCCAGTTAACCTTTCAAAAATTTAACAGTAACAACAGCTGAGTGCTTACCATGTGCTGAGTGTTTTTGTATGCATTATTTCACTTAGTTGTTACAACAGACCTATGAGAGTGATACTAATATTATCCCAATTTTGAGGAAATTGTGGTGTGGAGAGATTAAAAAGTGGTCGAGGACACAGGTGGATTTGTACGTGGGTCTGTCTGACTCCAAAGCCCATGGTGAAGAATTTTGGTTGCATAGGTAGACTCTGGTTTCAGATCTCAACTCTCCATTTACCAGTGAATAAAGTACCTACTTCATAGCGTTATTGTAAGCATTAAATGAGATACAAGTAACGTAAACCACGTAATGTAGTGATTGGCTCATGCTAAGTCCTTCCTAAGTGTTACTAATAATACTGATAATTGGGGCTCCCCTGGTGGTGCAGTGGTTAAGAATCTGCCTGCCAATGCAGAGGACACGGGTTCAAGCCCTGATCCGGGAAGATCCCACATGCCGCGGAGCAACTAAGCCCGTGAGCCACAACTACTGAGCCTGCGAGCCACAACTACTGAAGCCCGTGCGCCTAGAGTCCGTGCTCTGCAACAAGAGAAGCCACCGCAATGAGAGAAGCCCACGCACCGCAACAAAGAGTAGCCCCTGCTCGCCACAACTAGAGAAAGCCCGTGTGCACCAATGAAGACCCAGTGCAGCCCAAAATAAATAAATAAAATAAATAAATTTTAAATAAATAAATAATACTGATAATTGAACCACTACCCCCTACTGCCTGCCAACACTTAATCTGTCTCTTGGCAAACAAGAGTTCCATAGATATTTACTTTCTTGTTTCTGAGATTTGACATGTGTTCATTCCGTAGCATGGGATGCCTCTTCTCTCTACCTATTTGAATCATTCCCTGTGTTTAAGAACCAGCTCATATCTTGCCTCCACGAGGTCTTCACAGTGTTCCTTCCTTTCTTTAAATATTTAACGGCTAAGCAACTTACTTGGCAACTTGTAAATTTGACCTGTGTTACTAGTTTCTCACATGTACTTATCTCCCGAATTAAATTGTAAGCCTCTTGAGGGTAAAAACTGTCGATTAGTAATAGTAAGAATTAAGTATACATTTCCCAATTAGTTGTCCATTCAGCAGATACATCTGGAGAGCAGTGTATCTTCGTGGTTAAGAGTGTGGAGTCTGGAGCTGACCAGGCTGAGTTAAATCCTGACTCTGCCACTTACTGACTCTGCCAATTCATTTAGTCTTTCTGGCCTCAACTTCTCCAATGAGATGAGGATAATGATAGTATCAACTACTTATATGGTTGTTGAAATAATTAAATTAATTAAAATAAGTAAAGTGCTTAGAGTAGTGCCTGGCACATAATAAGGACTGTATAAGTGTTATCTATCATTATTAGTTTTTTTGTTTTTTTTTTTTCCTGGTACGCAGGCCTCTCACTGTCGTGGCCTGTCCCGTTGCGGAGCACAAGCTCCGGACGCGCAGGCTCAGCGGCCATGGCTCACGGGCCCAGCCGCTCCGTGGCATGTAGGATCTTCCCGGACTGGGGCACGAACCCACGTCCCCTGCATCGGCAGGCGGACTCTCAACCACTGCGCCACCAGGGAAGCCCCTCATTATTAGTTTTTTAAAGGTATCCTGAGAGACATGGAAAGAGTGAGGCTCATGGTCCCTCTCATCAGAAAGTTTAGTCTCCCTTCCCTTTTTCCCATCTAATGGTCTTCCTCCTGCTTATGATAAAGGTTAGGAAATCAGCACGGTATGGAATGGTGAGATGGAAAGTGTCCAGGGAGATATTAACTCCTTGCTGTCTTTTGGGGGTTCTCAAAGGAATTACCATTTGGCTCAACTATTTCCCACTTCTCAGATGAGGACCCTCCAAAGGACACGTTGGTGTCGAACCTGACCCTGAACTTTGGGCCCCAGCACCCAGCAGCCCATGGAGTCCTGCGGCTAGTGATGGAATTGAGTGGGGAGATGGTGCGCAAGTGTGACCCTCACATCGGGCTGCTGCACCGAGGCACGGAGAAGCTCATTGAATACAAGACCTATCTGCAGGTGTGGGGGGTGAACGAGGACCTGTTGCCAGGACCTGGGGATGCTTTAGCCTCGGACTTTGCCAGTTCACTCCCCAAAACCCCAGGGGAGGGGGGTGTTGAGAGGAGTAGCCCGTTGAGTTTATTAGGACAGTTTTGACTGGGAGGATGGAGGGATGTGGCAGGGGATGCTTGACTTGAATCATGTGGATTTGGTTTATCCAGCAGAAGTACTTTGGAGCTGGAGCTACACTCCTAGCTCTTCTCTGGCTGACTTTTGGCTGACCCCTTTATCCTTACTCTAGTGCCTCAGTTTCCCTGTTCTTGTGTCGTACTAGTACGTCAGAGCTGGTGTCCCTGGGGTCAGGGAAAGAGGAGAGAGACGTCAACTCCCCAGGTTTAACAGCTGATTCTTGTATCTTCCAGCGTTCTAAGTTTGTTTTCGAAATACTCAGTGAGTCAGAGTGACCGGGAGGGAGTTTGTAACAGAGTTTGCTGTTTTTAGGAGAACTCTGTGACCCAAATAATGAGGGTAGGGTCAGATTTGAAGAAACTGGATCTGGGATAGGGATCTGAAGTTTTTTTCTTACTATCATGAAGAAAGCTCTTGATAACAGAGGACGATGGAGTTAGGATTTAGAACCAGCTGACTAGAATGTGATTCCCCCAAAGAGTCCAGGCAATGATGGTTTCTGGTCCCAGAGTCCATGGAGTTAAACCCTGTAGCTTTATCCCACGTCACAGTGACATCAGGGCAAGAACTGGCTGTTCCAAGGAGAAACTTCTTAGCTCCGCCTCCTTCCTGGAAGCTGAAGCTGGTTCAGCATACAGCTAGGACTTAGCTTTCTTGGTATTCTGGGGAAGAACCATTTCTACCTGACTCTTCCTACAGAAACAAATCCCATTCTTCTTGGTGTTCTTAATTTCCTCCTGAGATTACCTTTCTCCTGCAGTATCTCAGAGAGGCGATCGTCTTTGACAGAGGCGTCACTTGGCCCAGAAGACTTGGTTGGCAGTGGTGTGCTGGAGCTAACTCAGTGGCTCACAAGAACACTGTTAAATTTTCAGGAATTTTGTGAGCCAGTTGTTAAACACAGCTGTTATTAAAAATCAGATTATACTAGCTTGTGATTTAATATATTAAAAATCAAGGTAAGAAGTATCAAAATCCATGCCTTCATTATTTTACTACATTTTTCTACGCTGTGCTCCTTAGGTAGTTACTTCCATTGTATCTGTATCGTGGAAATACTGTGTAATGGTGTGCTACTCGGCCCAGCGCTGTCTGTGGTCAGTTACATAATGTTGGTAGTTTAAAGTGGGACTTCGTAGGAGTATTTTCACCATGGAAATGGGCAAACATGACAAATCGGGGTCTCCCCACCTTCACCCCTTCAGTGTGTTTCACCCTGCCTTTCTGAGGCTCCTGAGATTGGGAAGGTTTATGTAGCACTGACCTCTGATGCCCACTGAGAGCAGTGCTTCTAGCAGCCAGACTGAGAGTTCCTTGGCCTGTTAGATGTGATCCTGATTCCTCCCTCTTCCCAGGCCCTTCCATACTTTGACCGGCTAGACTATGTGTCCATGATGTGTAACGAACAGGCCTATTCACTGGCTGTAGAGAAGTTGCTCAACATCCAACCTCCTCCTAGGGCACAGTGGATCCGAGGTATGCCCCATCCCCTTCTTCCTGTGGCCCACTGAGAGTACAGCATGGTGCCTCTGCCCCGCATCTTAGGAGTGCCGAACCGGAGCTTAGTAGGCAGACCCCAGGCTCTGCCCAGAGCTGCTCTGTCAGCCTGGATCCTTGGCTCCTATATCCTTCTCTTGTCTTCACCTCTCTACAGTGCTGTTTGGAGAAATCACTCGGCTTTTGAACCACATCATGGCTGTGACCACACATGCCCTGGACATTGGGGCCATGACCCCTTTCTTCTGGTTGTTTGAAGAAAGGGAGAAGGTATGAGAAGGAGGAAAGAATAGGAAAAGGGAAGGAGGTGCCAGAGGTAGAGAAGGTACGAAGGAGACGGGAGTAAAAGGAGAGAGAACATTTAGGGGGAGAAGGTACATTTAACCTGGGTTATATCTTGAGGAGCTCTGTGTCATGAGGGGTTGGTTGGGCACCAGAAGGCTGAGGGCGGGGGAGTAGACCATCGTGGTGTTGGACTTAGGGGCCCAGGACTTTGTCACTAATTCCCAGTGTGTCCTCTCAAGATGTTTGAGTTCTACGAGCGAGTGTCTGGGGCTCGGATGCATGCTGCCTATGTCCGGCCAGGAGGTGTGCACCAGGTGAGCAGGCTCCCCTGCCTCTCTTAAGGTCCAGTCCTTGCTTGTATCCTCTGTGGCCACTGGAGGGCAGCCCTGGCTGATGGAAGCGCTAACTCTGTATCCCTGAGGCAGGGCTGGCTCTCCTCAGTGGAGACCCTGCACTCACTATCGATTCTCCGTTTGTCTTCTAGGACCTACCCCTTGGGCTTATGGATGACATTTATGAGTTTTCTAAGAACTTCTCTCTTCGCATTGATGAGCTGGAGGAGGTAAGATAGGAGTCCGTGGGAAAAATCCCTCTTTTACCCCAAGAGGATCTGTGGGATTAATCCCCAATTATAAAGAAATACAGAGGTATTTGAAGAGTGTCATGAAGAGTGTTCACACACCAGCTCTCTTGCTCAACAGATGCTGACCAACAATAGGATCTGGCGGAATCGGACAGTCGACATTGGGGTTGTAACAGCAGAAGACGCACTTAACTATGGCTTTAGGTGTGAGGAATAAGACTTCTCTCCTCAGGGGCGGGTGGGTTCCAGCTTAATCTCTTGGCTTCAGGTGTGGCGCCTTCCTTGCCATGCTGTCTTTGTATCCCATGCCCAGAGCGTGCGGGAGGGAGAGGGGAGACTAGGGAAGAGAGCATGCCTCTTTTCTTGGTTTGTGGAAAGTGACCCTTGGTCCCATTGTACTCTCTACAGCGGGGTAATGCTCCGGGGCTCGGGCATCCAGTGGGACCTGCGGAAGACCCAGCCCTATGATGTTTATGACCAGGTGGAGTTTGATGTTCCTATTGGCTCTCGAGGGGACTGCTATGATAGGTGAGGCCCAGATCCCTTCTTAGCTCATTTTCCAGCTAGTTTCCCCTGTCTAACTTTTCTCTTCACTGCTTTCTTCTTTCTCATCCTTTCCAGTATCTATTGGAGCTCTTGTGTGTGTTAAACTAGGTTGCTCTTCAAAGTACTTGCACATACGGGACATTTTATTTTACCCTTACATTCTTCTTCTGTCTTAGATGGGACTAGTTGGGGCTGCATCTTATAGCTGAGAAAGCTGAAGCACAAAAGTTAGAGATTAGCCTGGGGTATGATTCTGTTAGTAGTGCTTGAGACTAGAATCCTCCTTATCCAGTGCTGTTTCCACTAGATTCTAAGCTTCAAATTCCATTCCTCTTCACTGACCCCAAGAAAAATTTGCTACTGTTTTCTTTTTGAGTCACTTTGACTCTCACCTGTTCTATACTCCAAAAAACGTTTAAGAGGGTAATTAAAGAGGGAACTACTACAGGACATGGTCTGAGAAAACTAGAAGAGGATTTGGTCTGAGAAAACTAGGAGAGGGCTCAGTGCTTGAATCAGAAGACTGTAGGTTTTCTATGGGTGGCCAGGCCAAGCAGAGATGCTGTACTAGGAGGAAAGGATGAGGAAAGTTACCTAGCACTGTTCAGTTCGGCCAAGGGCATCCATCCTCCCAGCCTCACATCTCATCCTCTGGCTGCTCTTCTCTTGATCTGAGTCTGTCTCATCTACTTCAGGTACCTGTGTCGGGTGGAGGAGATGCGCCAGTCCCTTCGAATCATCTTACAGTGTCTGAACAAGATGCCTCCCGGGGAGATCAAGGTTGACGATGCCAAAGTGTCTCCACCAAAACGAGCGGAGATGAAGGTTAGCTATAGGGGGAGGGAAAAGGGGGAAAGGGGGCAGCGGCTGGGGAGGAGGATCTTGGGATTAAATTCCTACTTTTCAGTTTTCCTTTTTCAAAGAATTCACTGTATAAGATTCTTAACCTCCCGTAGCCTCCTCTCTTTTTCTATACCTTCTGTGCCCATTGGCTTACATGTGGGATTTTAGACTCCCTGGGGATAGCATTATTTTCTGTGTGTGGGTACACCTGCCATACAGTTTGGGTCTGGCCTGTTGACGCTCCGTTTTTCCTCTCTCCAGACTTCTATGGAGTCACTGATTCATCACTTTAAGTTGTATACTGAGGGCTACCAAGTTCCTCCAGGTGCCACATACACTGCCATCGAGGCTCCTAAGGTGAGGCAAGAAGGGGAAGGAAAGGACAGTACGTGGAGTGGGTGACTGGCGATGGATGTTCAGATAAATGCTTGTTCATCAGTGAGAGAGAGGACGTGAGGGTGAATAGAGAGGTTTTTGTTGGCAGAGGAAAGGGTTCTTCCTGTTAATGGAGGCAGCCAACCTTCTTCCTTGGACAGGGAGAGTTTGGGGTGTACCTGGTGTCTGATGGCAGCAGCCGCCCTTATCGATGCAAGATCAAGGCTCCTGGTTTTGCCCACCTGGTAAGAACCAACCCCAGAGATTCTAACGCTAATACACAAAGCCAGTAATTAATGGCCTTGGTTGAGATTTTTATGCACTTTCACTCCTCCTCCTTCTACCCTGTTAATCTTGCCTAACACTATTGCTGTCTTAATCTCTGCAGGCTGGTTTGGACAAGATGTCTAAGGGACACATGTTGGCGGACGTCGTTGCCATCATAGGTACAAGGCCTGTTGTGTAGTAGAGGTGTTCTAGGCAAGGGAGTTTGAGACTCTGATTGGGGACAGAAACTGAACACTTCTGTTCAACATAGACTATGGGCATAGACTGAAATCCTCAGTTTCCTGAGCACAGTAATGAGTTCTAGATTCTTGGTAACATCACTTTTCTTCTCCTCCCCCTGACCTCCTAGGTACCCAAGATATTGTGTTTGGAGAAGTAGATCGGTGAGCACGGGAACAGCATTGGACCTCCCTACCTACCTGCTTCGTCTGCGGAGCCTGTCCATCGTTGGGAATGGGACTGTGTGTGTGTGTGTGTGTGTGTGTGTGTGTGTGTACACGTACATGAATGCTTAGCTGTCAGGCTTTCTGTGCATGTACTGGAAAAGGAGAAATTATAATAAATTAGCCGCCTTCTGGCCCCAAGCCCAAACTTGTGGGTATGTCTTTCTCAGTATCTTACTGTCTTTCAGTTTGATGGGAAACTCATGAGTGTTAACCCTGTACTTCTCTGTTAGACTCAGTGCTTAGCAGTTTTTCCTGTGCATCTCTGCCCCTTTTGTGACGCTTGTCCTTTCCACTTCTCCATTGCCCATTTCCTCTTTTTCCCTTACTTCCTCCCTGCCCAAACATTGCTGCCCACACCAATTGGTAAACTCCTCAAATGAAGACTGGGTACAGAGTTCCAGGGGGGAGAGAAAGGGGCTATCATGGGGTCTTAGGGAATTTTGAGGGGCAAGTTATCAGAGCTCTGTCTCTGAACAGGGCTAGAGTGAGATGGCGGGTTTAGATAGCCTTTCCCAAGCATGGGTGTTGCCTCTTTCCACGGTAGCAGGGGCTTGGTCACTGAAGGACGGAGACGTAGGAGACCAGATCTCCTAGCTCCCTTGGTTGGCCCTTCCGGGAGCCGCCCGGTCTCTAGTGCAGGAAGGGGAAGGGGCCAGAGCTCAGAGGAAGGCGTGGCAGGAAGGGGGCAACGCTGTGGTCAGGGAGCCGCTCGCAGAGCACAGCTGCACGGTGCCGTCAGAGCGTCGGATCCCCAGCTCGCGGCCCCTCAGCCCCTGCCCAAGATGTTTCCAGCAGTGATCTTGCTCTTAATCCTTTTGGTTGAACAAGCAGGTAAGAGGGTTTGGTGAGGGACAGTGAGCTGGGCTCCAGGGTTGGAATCAAGGGCATGTGTCTGAGGGCTGAGGCAGGGACAGACAGAGGGAGGCTGGCACTGGGAGGATGGGCACAGAGACCCTGCGGCTGGTCCTGCCCAGTCTCTGTCAGGGCGCAGGGCTTGTAGTTCCCTCCTTTCTTGTCCCCTTCTTACTTTTTCAGGACTGATACACACGTAAGTCTTCAGTTTGGCAGAGGAAGGGAGTGGGTGTATGACATGAAAAGCTGGTCTGGGGGAAAATTCTGTTTCTCATGATCAGCATTTTCTGTGGGTTGCCTTTGGTCTTCTCCATTGGGAGCTGACCTCTAGCTGGTTAAATAATATAAAGCCCCCTTCAGGAAGGCAGGGGCCTGTCCTTGTGTTTAGGAGTGAGGCAGGGGTAGTCAGATACGTGATTGCGGCTTCTGTGGGTCATCCCTAAGGCACAGTTGATGTGAGGGTGGGGGCAGCGTACAATGCCCAGTTCCAGAGAGCTAAACGTCAGCTGAGAAATGGAGGCAGAAATGGGAAGTCCTCTGCAGCTCTGAGGCTCCAGGCCTTCTCTAAACTCTCCTCGCTCTGTCTGGGTCGCCTGTGTTTTGAAGAGGGATAGTTACAGCTGGGGTTCGGGTAGGAAGAGGTTAGTGAAACTTAAGGGAAAATGGGGAAGTTGGATGGACTGGGATGGAGTTCCACCAGCCCAGCTGTGAAGATGGAAGGACTGAGTGAGCGGCCAGTCTGCTGCCATGGGATGAGGGAGCAGGGACACTGAGGCATAAGAGAGAGGGCACGAACCTGGAACGCAGAAAACCTGAATTTCAATTCCAGCTCTGGTACTTCACACTGTGACCCTAAATGAATTACTTAGCTTTTCTGAGCCTTGGTTTCGTCACCTACAAAATGGCGATGATGTTTCCGTCACGGGGTAGTTTTGAGACTTATGTAATACCGTGTGTGAAAGAGTGTCACAGAATAAAACGTACTTCACCCATATGTCACATGCCCATGAGCCCTCTGATAGGGGTCAGAGCAGATAGAGGCTGGAGCTCAGACTTTATTTGATTTTTTTCCTTGCACGAAACTTCCTCTCTCAGTGGCCCAGGGTGAGTAACAGGGCAGAGTACCCGGAGCCGGAATCCATACAGCTTGTGGTCATTCCCTTGAGCCTGGGCTAAGACACTCGCTCAGCCTTATGTGCAGAGCCATCGGTATCTATAAGGCCAAGGAAAGCAGGCACCTTGTTTTTACATATTTAAGTGTCTTAGTTGGATGGGGGGGGGGACAGAAAGCGATGTGGCTGAGGCTAGATGACCCATAATAGAGTGATTGCCTTCCCTCCTTTCCTCAGCTCACATCCTTCCTGTCCAGCCCTTAGCAACAGGTCACAGGACTTAGCAGAGACACCCCTGTGGTTTCTTTGCTGAAATTTGTCACTGCCTCCACTCACTTGACCCCCCTGGGCCGAGGTTTTGGTCTTGGCTCAGTGAACTCAAATGGGTCCCTTGAGGGCTGTGGAATGCTCAGTGGTGCCTGAGGAACCCACAGTGCTAAAAAGAGAGGGTTGGGGGCTGAGGGGGAAGCTCTCAACTCTCAGAACCTATAAGTTCCATCACAACAGAACAGTTCACACTTCCTGTCCTACCCCTAGCCTAGGGTGAGGAAGAAGAGGGAGAGGTGAGAGAAATAGGAATCTAGAGAGGAAGATGAAGTTTCTTCCCTGGGACGGTGCCCCTCCAAGTCCCGTCCTACCTCCAGAGCCCTTTCTTTCTCTCCTCTGAGCACCAGATCTTTCCTGCTGCCCCTGACCCCATGGGTACCCTCTGTCCCCTCAGCGGCCCTGGGAGAACCTCAGCTCTGCTATATCCTGGATGCGATCCTGTTTTTATATGGTATTATCCTCACCCTGCTCTACTGTCGACTCAAGGTAGGGCTGGGCAGCGTGGGATGAGGGCTGGAAGGAGAAGTGGGAGGGTGGTGGCAACATGGCTCCAAAGAGAGGGAATAAAAGGGGTTCCCCTACAACGTTTGGAGGTGGGGTTGGGCCACTAACTCCACCTTTACTGATGGCCTTTCCCCTACTCCAGCTGCAGGTGCGAAAGGCAGCTACAGCCAGCTATGAGGTATGGACCCTTCCTCAACTGGGTATCAACAATTTTTCAGTCTCTCAGCCCCTCTGGGGCTTTAGCCTTGGGATCTGCGGTCTCTGGGGGGCATGGGACTCAGGTGCTGATCTCTGTAAGCTTCAGAGGTCCCCCTCCTACCTCATCCTACCCACCCTGCCACCTAGCCAAATCACAAAATATTCAACAGGTGATGAGGAAGAGTCAAGTGTAGAGTGACAAGGCGTACGTGAGAGTGTTGTATGTTGTGTGTATATGTGTGTTGGTAGCCATATGGGCAAATGTGCATTCATGCCCCCGAGTACCCGTGGGAGTGCCCTCTAGCCCAAGGGGGCCAGCCACCCCTGGACAAATACCTCCTGGGGTAGGGAAGAAGATGCTGAGGGGCCCTGGAGATGTGGGTCTCTAATGCCTTGCCCTTTTACCTCTGCAGAAATCAGATGGCATTTACACGGTGAGTGAACCTGCCTCCCAACCCCAGTCCCAGGAAGTCAGCAGAAGAGGGTGGGCTTTTGAGTGAACTTTGGAAGGGGTAGGGCCTCTGGGGGTGGGTAGGAGGCCCTGTGATGGGCTCAAGCTCCTGACTGTCCTCTGACTTCCACCTCCAGGGCCTGAGCACCCGGAACCAGGAGACTTATGAGACCCTGAAGCATGAGAAACCGCCACAATAACTTTAGAACAGATGCCCTTGGTCGCTTCCTTCTTCCACTCTCCTCCCAGCCCTCGTAGCTGGCATCACATATGCCTCCCCGCCGTTAATGCCAGCTGACCCTATCCCTGTAATGACGCTATGCCCCCCATTAATAGACACCAGTGGTTCCTCCTCCCTGTCAAAGACCTCAGATGCTCTTCATTAATGTTTATATTCTAGTCTCACCTCTTTATGCCACCCTTCTCCGCTTCCCCGTCCCCAACTCCCACTAAACGATGGAAACGGAAGGCACTAACATCAATAAAGTTACCGCAGACTGGACTCTATTCATTCATTCATTTAACATACATTTCCTCAGCCTCTACTAGCCTAGGCTGGATACTGAAAATATCACAAGGCAAATTTAGTTCCTGACCTTCCATAACTCATAGTCTAATAGACCAGAGCTGTTCTGCTTGATTGAGGGATGAATGCTGACTGTGACTGGGGGAAGGATGAGACCCTTGACCCCCAGGCTCTCTAGCAGGGTGCTGGAGCAGGGAGTAATGTACTGGGGGTCTAGGCACATTCAGAGACATTTGAACCCAAGAAGTGACTTCCGCACCCAGCTTGGCCCTCTGTGTCTGACAACGAAAACGAGGTTGGGTTGCGGAGAAGCCTGGCTATCCAACCCCAAGTAGTCACCAGTCCAGATCAGAGTGGGCTTCAGGGAGCAGTGTGAGCGCAGCTCGCAATATACATGCCTATGGGCATTAGCATAGCTGAGAAGCCAAACATGCAGAAGGGATGGTGCGACTAAAGCTTGTGTGATGCTCCCAATGGAAGGTTTTATGGGAACCGTGTTTTCAGTGGATTCTGGGGCAAGAGGGACCTGAGGGAGCCAGGTCTGGGTTGGAGGAGGGTAAGGCAAAGGGGAACAAGTCAGGTCCAGATGGGAGGCCAGGTCCTCCAACTGCATGGGTGAGTGGTGAAGGAATCCCCCTTCTCAGTGCCTGTCCTGTTTTGAGGCAGGAATCCCTGGTAGTATCTGAATCCCATCCCAGCCCTGTCCAAATGGGTCCAGAGTCTCCAGGCTTACCCCTAGCAACCCCCTATGCTGGGCAATACTTTGTACTGCATGGTGACTTACACTTTTCAATGTGTTTTCCATCCTGTCGTACCATTTGATCCACTCATTAACACTGTGAGGAAATTCAGGCTCTTTGAAGTTAATTAACCTGTCCAATGTCGTCTTGCAAGTGACAGACAGATCTGTGTCCCTGCACGTTTTGCCACGTGAGGACAAAATAAATAGATACTGAGAAAGAAAGGGGAAGAAAGTAGTCACGAGTGGTAAGGGTATTAAAGCCCAGACTGAAGAGGTTGGTCAGCATACAGATGAGTGGGGGAGGGATAGACTGGGAGTTTGGGATTGACATGTACACACTGCTATAGTTAAAATAGATAACCAACAAGGACCTACTGTATAGCACAGGGAACTCTGTTCAATACTCTGTAATAACCTAAATGGGAAAAGAATTTGAAATAGAACAGATACATGTATATGTATAACTGAATCGCTCTGCTGTACACCTGAAACACAACACCGTTAATCAACAAAACTCCAATATAAAATAAAAATTAAAAAAAATATATATATATATACAGAAGAAATTGGAGCTATCTCTGGTGTCTGGGGAAAAGGTGATTTCAGATGAGATATGACGAATGAGTCAGGGTAGAGAAGTAACTATTTTAAATATAAAGTGGAAGTAAACTTTTATTGGAAAATGCCCATTTTCCCATTTTGGGATTGTGAGTCTCCTGCATCAGTCCAGCCTGACCTCCATTCCATTTTGATTTAATCCAGGTATCACAGCTACCAAAATTTCTCAAGTCCCACATGTCCATCAAGTTGGAGACCTGTTAGGCCTTTAACTGGCTACCACGTCTACTAGCTCCAGGCTCTAAGACGGCTACCACAACTTGGGCCAGTTCCATGAATAGCACCCAGGTAATAGTGGGGGACAGGCTTGGAATGGGTGTTCCCAGACAGGGGGTCTAGGTGAGAGGTTTCAAATGGAAGGATTAGAGTGCCTTCAGGGAGAGGAGTCTTTTATTGAAGGATGGGGGAAAGCACAGTGTTCCCCTGGCTCAGAAGGGAAGGGAGGGGCCTTGGGTGACACCTTTCATTTTGGGGAAGATTTCTCCTCTTCATAGTATGACAGAGGAAATTCTGAAGGGTGCTCTCATTTCCCGTGACCTTCAGGAGTCTAGGGATTCAGTTCATGAATCTTTTCATGCCTTTCAAGGTACCATGTCCACGGCAAAGTCTCTTTAGTTTCTCCTGCAGGGCCATTCCCAGGCCTGTAGAAAAATCCCTGGGGTTTGGAGAAGAGTCACAGGCACCCCTACTCTGTCATTTCCATCACTGGTCTCTTCAACCCTTTCTCCACCCCTTCACACCAAAACCCCTCTCCTGTAAGAAGCAGATTTCTCTTTGTTCTCCCTCCTCCTCTTCCTCCACTACCCCTACTTTTCCCAGTCCCCAAAACATACCAGGCTCACAACTTGATTCCTTCAATATTTATCGTAGAAAACAAGGAGTAGGTAGGAAGAGGAGCTCTAGGCCTGGCCAGTGGGTGTTCCAGGGGCCAGCTGGGGATGGAAGACAACAGTCTAGGCAACGCACTGGCAACAGGCAACAGGCGATGTTTTGAGGTCCAAAATACTGTCCAAGAAGTTAACCAGATCAGTTCCAGCCTTCTTGACGAGGGGCGTCAGCTGCTCCTGTGCCTTCTCAAAGTAGGCCCTGGATATGTGAGGGATTAGAAGTCAGGATGAGGGACTGGTAGGGGCCTTCTTGGTAGTGGGAGGTGAGACCCAAGTCCCCAAACCCTAGTGCCTGGTCTATCCTGGCATGGCAAAGCTCCTAGGGGGAGAGGCAAGCCCTCCGCTGGGCAGAGATAGAGATAGAACAGACCATACAGATAGAAATTCAAAGCCCAGTTCCCGCTACCCCTGTCTGTCCAAGAGGTCCATGGGATCTGTGGGGTGATGAAGGAATTTTCTCTACAATTTAAACCTCATCCTCCCTAACCCCCACCCCTTAGCTCAGTCTTCTGGAGGACCTCCCAGCTTCCCCTCTTTCTCTCCATAGCCCCCTGGTCCATGAACCCCCTTTGTTGAGACTTACTTGGCCTGGTTTGGAAGCTCTGAGCCCTTGGCCTTCTCCAGCAGGTCTTTGCCGTAGTCGGTCGCAGTCTGGAAGTACTGAGAGAACAGGCTCTGCAGATTCGGCAGCTCTGCCTGTCTCCGAACCAAAGCCCCTGCACACACACACACACATCCTCAGCTGAGTCCCCAACAATGAGTCCCACATCTCTGCCAGTATTCAGCCTCAGCTCTCAGCTCTCTCCCCAAACAGGTATCCAGCTCCAGGTCTTTGGATGCACTTTTCTGGACTTTAGAGAGGGAATGATTTTTCTTTTAAGCTCTCTGGTTGCCAGACCTGGGCCTAGGAGAACAGACAGATGGGCAGCTAGGACCCAAGCACCTTTTCCTCCTTGGGACCCCTCTTCATAACACACCCACCTTCAAGGCTACAGATGGTAAGGAGCAACACAGTCATTGGAAGCAGCTTCATGGTGTTAATGGAAGGGAAATTGGCCTGCGAACAGGTGAGGGCAGGGAAGGTCACTGAAGCGAATGGGCTTCAGCCCCTCCCCAGAGACCCCTACCTACATGTCCACGCCAACCTGGTTCCCTCCCTTTCTACAGTTAAATCTTTGGATGCTGCCCACACCTCTTACTCCCTTACTTTACCTAGTCAGCGTTGCTGTCCTTGCCGTCTGTGCCTGGCCTGGCTAGGGAGGCAGGGGCTATATATCTGTATGCTTCCCCACCCCCCTGTCAG
The DNA here is from genome assembly GCF_964374135.1 of Grampus griseus. NCBI lineage: Eukaryota > Metazoa > Chordata > Mammalia > Artiodactyla > Delphinidae > Grampus > Grampus griseus. Next base: position 67,418,716 of record NC_139017.1, on the reverse strand, counting down.
GTGACAAGTACTTTGGAGGAGTCCAGGGGGGCAGGAGCTATACTGGAGTAAACAAGTTAGAGAAATGGGGGGAGGAGAGGACAGCACGTGGGGGACTCATGGTGACGGGGTAGGAGGCAGGGGGTGCAGGCCTTAATGGATGCCAAGGGGTATACTTTAGGCTTATTCAGGATCCATTCCTTTGGGGCCTGGGCCCAGTAGTCCTTGGATTTGAATGCTTCAGGAAGCAGGATTCCTAGGTTTTTTTTCTCTGGAAAGCTCTGACATATCAAGCCCTCAGCCCCTGGTATCTTTGTCCCATTATGGGTATATTTCATCTCCCAACCCTATCCCCCATCACTGCAACTTGGCAGAGAGGTACTGGGGAACAGAAGAAAGGACATAAAATCAGAGACGGGGTGAGGGGAATGCAGGTTAGGACAATAAAGGTTAGGGCCAGAGGCCAGGTGTGATTGACTCTGTACCTTTTTGAGTTAATGTGTAACGAATGAGATGGGAGAGAAAACACTGGAGCCGATCAGTGAGCACAGCCCACCCCCAATAAAACAAATTCAGAAAGCAGCCGGTGCCCTCCCCCTGAATTGGAGCGCTCTGGCGGGAAAAGAGGTGAATGAGAGGCTTCTACCAAGGATAAAGGTTGAAGGTCTCTGGGCATTTGATCACCTTACCGGTTCCAGGCAGTGGTCAGCCAATATGAGTCAGCAGGAGCCAAAGCAGCCCTCTGACCAAGGCCCTGACCCTTGTCCCAGCCCTGACTGTGAGGGAAGGCAGAGGTGCATTCCCCAGGCCCAAGGAATTTGGGTGAAACCAGCTAAATAGATATCAGAAGTATCTGTATCTTTCATCCTTTTGCCCTCAAAGTATACGTAGAGCATTCCTGGGAGATGGGAGTGGTGATGTGAGAGCTAGTGGGGAGGCGACCAGAGCCTAAGAAATCTTATTCTATCTTCAGCTATTCCCCTGTGGAGCACTTGGTTCTTGAAGGGCACTCCATTGACTTGTCTGTAGCTTTGGAGTGGAGCGCATTGAGGGCAGGAGTCCATATTCCTCGATTTTATTTGCCAACTCTGCCTAAGGAACCAGGGAAGGAAGGATTAACTTCAGGGGTCAATTGTTTCAGGGAATAGTTCTGCTAGAATTAAGGCTGCAGCCCCTGTTCCTCTACCCCAAATTCTCACACCCATTCCCATTCTACCAAGAGGACAAGAGCGCCAACTTTGAGAGGTGCAGACCTCCAGGAGGGAAGTGTAGGTCCATTTGCCTACGGAGAGCTGTACCTGTGCGTCGAACTCATTTGGAGGTGTACTGTGTACTGTTCAGGACTGCGAGGGGGAGTGCCCAGGGCCTGGGAGGGTGGGGGGCGCCTAGGGGTGTTCCGAAGCGGTGTTCGAAAGAAGTTTTCACAGTCGTTCCCTCCGCCACCCTTCACAAAACGCGTCTCCAGGCTATATGGTGGAGGGAACTTCAGTGGCTCAAGCTCCAAGATGCTCCCTCTAGTGTCTTGCACGCTCAAAGGTTTTTCCCGACCTTGGAAAGGCAGGGCGATCTAAGGCCATCTACTTGAGTAAGTCTAAGCAGCTACCAGCAAGTCCCGTCTGTCTCTGCAGTGCCGGGTTGGAGCTCTCATGATGAGAGGTCTGCCACTCCTTTGCGTCCTCCTCTCCCACTGGCCCATGCTCAGCGGCCAGGCAGCCTTTTTTTCTTTTTTTTTTAATCGATTGGGCGGAGCCCAATCAAGGGAGGGTTGGGTCTCTGAAACCTTTTTTTTTCGCCCGGTTCCAAGATGGTGTTCATGACTACGCTGGGAATGCAACGTGAAGCCGCAGTTCTGCCATCATTCAAGATGGCTGCCTCCATCAAGATGACCGGGGTGTGCCTGGGGGAAAGGGGCAGCATGATGGTATGAGACGGTAAGGGTTATTGCTCCATTGCAAACCTCACCTTGAGGCATAGGAATGAAGAGCAGAAAGGCTAGGAAGCTGGGTGAGGTCTGTGGTGGAGGCTAGGATTAGAGAGTGGGGGAGGGTACAGGGGTGACAGGTGGGGGTGAGGGATTAAAGATGGGATGGGAGTGTGCCTGGGGTTCAAGCTCCCCACCGGTGCCCTCTCCCCCCACTTTTCCTGTTCCAGGTCTAGCGTCGGACCATGTGGAAGTTTCTGGGACTGGGGAGCCGGATAATGGGGGGTGGGGCCCGTGCGGGGTAGAGGGAGCAATAGCGTCCTTTCCCAGGCGAACCCCGGCCCCTCCCCTGACCTCTGGACTGAAATGGGGAACACATTGGGCCTGGCACCGATGGGGGCTTTGCCCCGCCGGAGCCCCCGTCGAGAGGAACCTCTCCCCAACCCTGGGAGCTTCGATGAGCTGCACCGGCTATGCAAAGGTGAGAACTTGGCATCTAGGTGTCTCAAGTTGAAGGGGCAGAGAAGGGGAGGGTCTTGAATGGTGGGTGTCCAGTGATGGGAGCAGAAAAGGGGAGATCACAGCTGGGGCGGGCAGCCTCAGGGAGGATCAGGTGCTCAGTGCAGCGGAGCACTTCCTGTTACAGGACTTGAAAGGAGGTCAATTCCTCCAAAGCAGTTTCTATGGGATTGAAAGGGGAGACTACTTCATGGGGTAGGGGTTCCTTGCCTGTGCTTATTCCTTCCCTTCCCCTCCCCTCCACCCACTTCAGATGTATTCCCAGCACAGATGGAGGGAGTGAAGCTCGTTGTCAACAAGGTTCTGAGCAGCCATTTCCAGGTGCTCCCACTTTTCTGGCCCCTCCTTTCAATTCCTCCCTGCCTGTCTCTGGATCCTCTTCTCCTTTCCTTTGTGCTCCAGCCTTAGCCAGGCTATATGGGACAAAAGAGAGAGAATATGGGGGCTCTCTTTACTTTCTTTGCCTGTGGGACTTGTTGCTTTTAATCTGGTGACCCTCTGTATATGTTGTAATGTTTGGGTTTCTTAAAAGACCTGCTGGATGGGGACAAGATGAAGGGTGGGATGGGGGATTGAAATAGAGCAGAGATGCTCTCTCCTCCATTAACTTCTCTTTCCTTAGGTGGCTCACACTGTGCACATGAGTGCTCTGGGCTTGCCGGGCTATCACCTCCATGCGGCCTATGCAGGGGACTGGCAACTTAGCCCAACTGAGGTGAGGGCTCCACACACCTGGGTTATCTCCCTAAAAGCCCAGCTAGGACCCAGGTGTAGAGGAGGAGGAAATGTGTGTGTTATGAGGAAGAATGGGCAGGGCACCTCCTCTGTGTTTCTTGGGAGAGGGTGGGGAAGCATTTGTGATGAGCTGGGAGTTTGTCCTTGTGGCTCCACTAGGGGGCGCCGGGTACCGTTAAAGAAATCCTACATTTGGATTAGAGTGAGTGGTGCCACCCAGGTCAGTCTTACTCTGGACACTCTTCAACAGGTGTTCCCCACTGTGGTCGGGGACATGGACAGCAGTGGCAGCCTCAACGCCCAGGTCCTGCTCCTCTTGGCAGAGCGGCTCCGAGCCAAGGCTGTCTTCCAGGTGACCCATGGTTCCTGCCTTCATCTACTGAAGCATTTCCTCTTTCTGCCCCATGAGTGTCCTGCTCTGGGGGCTCAGGGAGAGGAGCAGAGGCAACAGTGATCATAAAGAGGGAGGGAGATTTTACTTCTCCCTCTCCCTACCCAGACGCAGCAGGCCAAGTTCCTGACGTGGCAGTTTGATGGCGAGTATCGGGGAGATGACTACACAGCCACTCTGACCCTAGGAAATCCTGACCTGATTGGGGAATCGGGTGAGGAATTGGTACAGGGTTCTTTTTGTCTTGGCTGCCCACTTGCTAATGCTGGCTATGCCTCTTCATGGTCTGTACAGTTCAGGGATTAGAAAAGAAACTTTCTGGGGCAGGCTGGGGTGGGGGGCTGCTGGGGGTGAGGTAGAGGGCCTGTCTCTGTGAGTGACTCCATGTCTCCCCACCCCACAGTGATCATGGTTGCTCACTTCCTGCAGAGCCTCACTCATCGGCTGGTGTTGGGAGGAGAGCTAGTTTATCACCGGCGGCCAGGCGAAGAGGGGGCCATTTTGACACTGGCTGGGAAGTACTCGGGTATGGGGTGAGGAGGAATAGTGACAGGGAGGGAAATTCTGGACTTGGCTGGGGTCCTGGCCTGTGTTCTATTACAGTAACGCTCCTTTTCACTTGTACTTTGGTTTTTTATTTGTGTGTGTGTGTGTGTGTGTGTTTTTGTCGTACTTCGGTTTTGACAGCTGTACACTGGGTAGCTACCTTGAATGTGGGATCAGGTGGGGCCCATGCAAGTTATTACCACAAGGCAAATGAACAGGTGAGTCTACTGATCCCATCCCCTGCCGCAACGAGTCCCTCCCAACCTCCACAGGCCCTGCTGACCCACTATTCTTCCTACCCTCGCTACATATACGTTTCATGCGCCCCTCCATTCTGCTGATGCCCTGTCAGGACTCCTCTAGTCTTCACTGAGACAGATCCCTCTCCCATCCTTGCCCATGGTTCTCAGGTTCAGGTTGGAGTGGAGTTTGAGGCAAATACGAGGCTACAAGACACAACTTTCTCCTTTGGTTACCACCTGACTCTGCCCCAGGCCAACATGGTATTTAGAGGTGAGGGTTATTCAGATGACATTCGGAGGTGCTGAGGGATTGGGGTGGGGGGCAGCGGGAGGGAAGCTCCGCCTTCCTCTGCTGGCCCCTTTCTCCGAGCCCTGTTAGATAACCTAGTGTATATTCTCTTCCCCAACAGGCTTGGTGGATAGTAACTGGTGTGTGGGTGCTGTGCTGGAGAAGAAGATGCCCCCGCTGCCCGTCACCCTCGCCCTCGGAGCCTTCCTTAATCACTGGCGCAACAGATTCCACTGTGGCTTCAGCGTCACTGTGGGCTGAGGTTGTCCCAGAGCCAGCCCCCATAACAGCTGGAACCTCTCAGTCAGGTGCCCTGGGGCCAGGAACTAGGCCCCTCTCAAGAGCCCACCTTGCTGGGTGACCTCTAGGTCCCAGGAGCAGAGTGGGGACAATACATGCCCTCCTCAGAACTGGAGCTGCCACAGAGGCAGCTGCTGAGGCAGTGGTTTGAGGCTCCCACCTCTGCCATCAGCCCCAGTTTCATCTTCCCATACTCTTATGGCTCTGGACTAAGGGAGAAGAATTAACGGGTCTGTCTGGCTGCATTTTCTCCCCTCACTCCCACCTCCTTCATTTCCTTATGGATTAAAGCTCCTAGCCTCTTCCTCTTCAGAGCAGAAAAATCTGCATGGCATTAGCTCCCATCCTGTTTTCCATCCCAGAGTTTCCCAAGGCTGGGAAAGAAGGGCTGAAGGGCTAAATCTTTGACCCCAGAAAGTGGGGCCCACCTATTCCCAGACGGAGCTTCTTTACCTCTTAGCCCTGGGGCTTCCTCCTTCCCCATCTTCTGTGCTTCCAGAGAACAACTTTGTCCCCGTGGCCACCCCTCATTCTCCCCATTACCGCATGAAGAGGCAGACATTGCTTTGATCTTTCACTGCAACCAGTGGGCTCCCTGTTTACTGGCTCCAGCCTCTGGTCCGAGCATTCTCCCCTTTCCAGTCCAGCGTGTCCAGGTGGTCTGGGGAAGGAGGCAGACTGGGCCTCAGCTGCAGGTCTCCTGGAGCAGTGGCACCATGGTGGACAGTCCCCTGGATGTTCTCGATTTGGTACCAACATGCATTGTTAATGCTTCGGAGATCAGCCAACCGGCCCAGCAGCTTCGCGTATAGAAACCTTTGGGGTCACCAGGGAAGGAGAAGAGAGATAGGCAGCTGAGAGTCTTGTCCTGAGGCCCTGACCCCCTAAACTGCCTCTCTGTGAAGCTAGGTCTGAACATTAGGGAAAATATGCTCTGATGTGACAAATGTATCAGAAGCTCCAAAGGTCCCCAGTGGGGCCTCTATCTGACACTGACTTCTCTCACCATGCCGTTTTTCTTGAACCCAGAGCTCAGAGGGCCGAGTGTGAAGGAAGCCCCAGACTTTGCCAGATATTCAGCTGTGTGGAATCCGAGGATCTGGCCTTCTAGAGCAGGTTCTAGAAGGTGGGTGTGTTCTATGGTATAAAGCAACCCTCTTCTGGCCAAACTGGCACATTGAGGAATAAGCAAGACAGAAGTGGAGTGCACTTCAGAGCCTGGTTAGATCATGGACTGTTGAACCAGGGGCTGGCGTTGGCCATGAAACTGAATGACCATAACTTCAAGGGGAATGAAAAAGGAATTGGACCAATGGAGAAGGAGGGGAAGGGCCAAGGAAAGAGAGTGAACAAGATTCTTGAAAGTCTGTTTTAGGCTGGAGGAGTTGGATTGGTGAGGTGATGGATGTCATCAATCTCAGGAATGCTATTATACCGAGCCTGTGAGCTACTACTTTGCATCTCTCCTGAATAAAAAAATCTGGGAAAAGTGAGATGAAACAGCAGTAGGAGCAATTTGAATGCCGGAACTCTATGAGATGGGAGGGAAGGACTAGACCCTCAGGGGCCCTGGTTTCCCAAAGGAAAGGACAGTAAAAGCACTCATCCTGAGTTCAGTGTCTCCCTAACTCCTTCCCACCCTGGCGCAGGCTCCACGTGTCCAGTCCCACTGTACCGGTCCCGGGGATTTTGCTGCTGGCCTTTGATATAGCTCTGCAGAGTCAGCGCTATCTCCTCTTGCAACTGATCAATCCCCTCTCTCTGGGTTATCCCAGGCCGGTCTGTAAGATAGGGAGTGGGGAAGGACAAGGTGGGAGGTTGCGGGTGGCCTGCATGGTGCCCCGGGGAGCCAAGACTGGGATAGACCCATTCCACAGGTTTGAAGACTAAAAGGCCTGGATGGATGGATTCAAGGAGCTGGGAGTTTGGGCAGAGGTGGTGGAACAAAAGCTTCTGGGCTTTGAGGGATGCTTCCCAGGAGAGAAGAGGGCCATGGCAGCCACGAACGCATACTCCAGGCTCCTGGAGCTGCAGTTGGCGCAGTGTCCTATGGAAACCGAAGAGAACTCCAAAAACTCTTCCTGGAACCCCACTGTGGGTTCCAGGGACACGGGCTTCAGTAGTTGTGTCACACGGGCTTCGTAGTTGTGGCTCTCGGGCTCTAGAGCACAGGCTCAGTAGTTGTGGCGCACGGGCTGAGTTGTTCCGCGGCATGTGGGATCTTCCCGGACCAGGGCTCGAACCCGTGTCCCCTGCATTGGCAGGCGGATCCCTAACCACTGCACCACCAGGCTTAGGAGCCTTCAGGTCACCTCGCCACGTACCATACCGAAGGGATGCATGTCCTCTACTGTTCTAGCACCATCTCACCATGCACTCCATCTTCTACTGTGTAGCAAAGAAGCCCGCAGAGGAAGTTTTGTGTTTGGAGACACAAAGTGGCATTGAGTGCAATGTGACATTTCTACAGCTGCTTCCTTGAGAAGGGAGATCTGGTCCTCCATGGGCCAGAGCAGGAAACCTGCTCTTTAGACTCTAGCCTGAACTTCAGAGAGGGAGAGGAACTCCCAGTTAAAAGCTGGGAATTCAAGACCTGCTACTTGAAAAGGCTGAGGGAAGGGTTAGTTTGGTTAGTGACCTTTTTTGGGGGCGGGGGTGGTGGTGAGGGTGGGATTATAATTTATTGGAGTGTTTTCTTCCTGAAAGGTAAGGGGAGGTCACATACCGAAAGGGGCAGGTCCTTGGTGAGCCTGATGATTTGCTGTACCATGAACGTGTTGATGTCTGCGAAATGTGTGAGCAGAGGCAGTGCAGGGAACTGGGTGGACAGCGCTGGTGATGGAGGAACAGATGAGCTGGAGGCTGCAGAGATCAGAGCCTGGGTGAGAGGCCCCGGTCCTAGCGATCTCTTTTAGGCCTCTCCAGCTTTATCTTGGAAGGGTTCCGGGCTAAGGAGTCTGCCTCGGCTGGGGTTCTGGAGAAGTCCTGTCCTCTATTGGTGCGTGGCACGCGGCCCCCTCCCTCAGGCCAGCCTCCTTGGGCACTCTTTTGGTCATATTTCAGCTTGAATCCTGGAAATGCTCTCCCTGAACTGCACGAACTGGTCAAACATGGCGCCCACGTGGCGAACTTGGGCCCCCAGCAGTGTCTGGAGTAGCTCTTTCTCCTCAGCTGCATCGATGCTTGCCGTGCCCGCCGCTGGGCCTGTCTTGCTTACCGCAACGCCCGGGCTTCTGCCGATGCGATCATTGTGCCTGGGGAAGGGATGTGACAAAACTATTGAGACTAGCAGAGAGCACCTTCCTCTGTCAGCCCCTGGTCTGGGGCCCTCGGACACTGCGTAATGAAGGACGCGGGGAGGGAGGAGAGTTCTTGAGGCCTCCTTGGGCTTGGCTGAAGTCCCAGGGGCTCCAGGTGGTAGGGGATTCCTGTACACTTTCCCCGACCTGTGAGGCACTGCAGCAGAAAACAATGCACTGTGGGAAGGAAAAAAAGGATGGACAATAAAGTGGGAATAGTATAAGGAGATGTTTGACTTCTGGGGGAGCACTGAAGAGGGAGGGCTTGTGATACCAAAAACATCACCCTATGTTTGCATAGCTTTATAATGTCAAAGCTTCTGAGGTTAAGTCTCACTGAATGAAACAATCCTGTGGGTGGAGAGGGCAGGTGTTATTATCCATATTTTTCAGAAACAGACTGACATTCCAGTGACAGGTCCAAGGTCACAAAATACTTAACGTGATGTAGACTGAATTCAAGATTTTTTGACTTCTACAGTTTCCTTTCCACTGCTCCATATTGAAAAGCAGTGTGACGTCATGGAGAAAGCAAGGGTCTGGTGAATACTGACTCTACAACTTTTCAGCCGAGTGGACTTGGACAAGTTGATTTCTGTTACTTTAAGTTGTGAATATGAGTTACATTATCTTTTGGGGGCAGAGCCTTATTACCTGGCACAGAGAAAAAAACATTAAATAATTCAACAACTATCAAGTACCTACTAAGTGACAGGCACTCTATTTGAGAGATGGAAGAGTAAAATCAAGCCATATAAATATCTAGGGGAAGAGCATTCCAGGTAGAGGCAATGGCGAGTGCAAGTATAAGTTACAACAGTCTTGAGAAGAGTGTGCTTGGTGTATTTGAGAATGGCATTGACGTCAGTGTGGCTGGGATGGGTTGAGCAAGGGGAAGAGTCGGAAGTGAAATCTGAGAGGTGGTATGGAGGAGCTGGCCCATGAGATCATGGACCATAAGAGAGAGGAGGAGCCCTTGGAGGTTTTGAGCAGAATAGTGACATTGTCTGACTTGTTTCACAAAGCTTACTCTGCCTGCCCTGTGGAGAATACGCTGTGGGAACAAGGGCAAAGCATAGTCAGTGGAGGAACATAGTGGATTCTCGGGATGGAAAGGGGCCAACTCACTGTCCTTCTTCATGCCAGCATCTAGGCACTTCTGCAACCTGCAGGCTGGGCCTTGTTGACCTTCCAGCTTCCAGCAAAGGGGCACGTGAGACCTGTGCTTTTGCTGACTGTTTGCCTGAGAAGACAGAGACATTGTGAGGGTTGGGGATGGCAGCGAGCAGGTAGGTATGTGAGGGGCTGAAATGAAATGGTCAAAAAGAAACTATGGGGCTTCCCTTTTGGCGCAGTGGTTGAGAGTCCGCCTGCCGATGCAGGGGACACGGGTTCGTGCCCCAGTCCGGGTCGCACATGCCGCGGAGCGGCTGGGCCCGTGAGCCATGGCCGCTGAGCCTGCGCGTCCGGAGCCTGTGCTCCGCAACGGGAGAGGCCACAACAGTGAGAGGCCCGCGTACCGCAAAAAAAAAAAAAAAAAACTATGGTGAGAATTCCCTGGCAGTCCAGTGGTTATGAAACAGGAGGGAAGGGGGCAGGGCACAACCTTTGAAAGAATGACATAGCCCAAGGACATGACATAAACTGATTAGAACCAAATGGGTCCAAGATGGCAGACAAGTCGAGTTCCACTAGACCTTGAGCCTCAGTATACGCTCACTGTAACACATCAGCAAGCTAAATGACACACCCACAGGGCCATGACAGTTCCCAGGCCCACCTGGGATCAAAAAGTGGGCGGTGGTCCAATTCCTGGAAATCCCCGCCCCTTCCTGAAATAGCTGGAATACTCCTCCCACTCATTAGCATATGAAAATACCCACCGCTATAAAAACTGACAACCCCAGACCCTGGTGCCTTTTCTCACCTTCTGAGGTGGCCCACACTTTGTGTGGGGAGTGCGTTTCTCTCTAAATAAATCCATTTCTTACCTATCGCTTTGTCTCTCACTGAATTCTTTCTGTGATGAGACATCAAGAACCTGAGCGTCATTAAGTCCTGAAACCAGGTATGTGATCTCAGTTGGAAGACCGTAGGTTTTGGCCGGGTTCGAGTTCTGGCCGAGAGGGTTCAAGTCCCGATCTGGGTCTAGGCTGGGTTCGAGTCCCAATCTGAAGCGCACCGTTTCAGTTAGGACTATGCGCTTTCACCGCCGAGGGCCTGGGCTTCAATCCCTGGTTGGGGAACTAAGATCCCGCAAGGCAAGTGGCCAAAAAAAAAAAAAAAAAAAAAAAAAATCTGTGGTGACATGGGCTACTCTGAGCTGTGCCCAGAGGTCCCTAGGGGTAGAGAGGATACAACGCATCTCAAGCATTTCCAGGGGGGCACAGAATCAGTCAGGAGAGCCTAGTTGGTGCTGTACTAGTTTGGTGCTTTGCAGGTAGTGAGTACCCTTGACCAAGGGGTTGTGTCCATAGGACAAGCACTCAGCCTTCCCTCTGTTATTTTGCCTCATGTTTATACAAGTGTTGAGGTTGGCAGTTTGCAGCGTGCTAGCCACAGGGTAGTCAGGCTTCAAGATGCAGGAGTGATGTAACTGGACAAGCTTGGGCATGTGCCAGGGCTTAAAGGCTGCCTGGCAGGCAGTTTGGGAGGGCGTTTCTGCTGGGGAGGAGGTTCTCACCTGAAGAAACCCTTGCAGTCCTCAGAAGTCAGGGCCTGGAAGGGATGGCCTGTGGCTCAGTTCCTGCACACACACAATTCCTCTGCTCATCCTCCTCACGGACCATGGCTTCAGGTGTTGCAGTGGCTGTCACAGGCCCCTGAATGTCAGAGGGGTTATCAGTCGGCTCTGGACCACCCTTGACCTTCTTCCCCTTCTGCAGAGCCTCTTCCCAAACCTGCCCTCGGCCTGACCCCCTGCATTATCTGCACTTAATTGCTTTTAGTCTCTGGACCCCGAAAGTTTTCCTACCTGCTTCTCTTCCCACTCTGACCCTGCTTTCCCCTTGAGCTCAAGAGCTGCTAGTGTTTAGAGTTAGGGATTACGGCCCTCAGTATCTGGAAAACAAGGATAGAAACTGCTCCTTATCAGATCCATGTAGATGTTCCCTATTGCTGAGGAGAGAGGGAGAGAGCAAGCTTTTTCACATGACGTATGTCAACAGTAAAAGAATAGGCATGGGCTTCCCTGGTGGCACAGTGGTTGAGAGTCCGCCTGCCGATGCAGGGGACACGGGTTTGTGCCCCGGTCCGGGAAGATTCCACATGCCGTGGAGTGGCTGGGCCCGTGAGCCATGGCCGCTAAGCCTGCACGTCCGGAGCCTGTGCTCTGCAACAGGAGAGGCCACAACAGCGAGAGGCCCACTTACCGCAAAAAAACCCACAAAAAAACAGAAAAACAGAATAGGCATTACAATTGTACAAAGCTCCCAAAAGGAAAGTTCTTCAAAAGAGACTGGGGGCTAATTAAGGGCTTATGTAAAGAGCTAGAAGAGGTCCCACTTCCCGAGAAGGGAGGGCTGAGAATTAAATCAGAATAGCCTCTAAAACATTAGATATATGGGATTGATCTGGGGCCTCTTGCACCAGAGCTGGCATCATGGGAGTGTGCCTTGTGCAGTCACACAGGCTCTGTGCTCAGAGGAATCTTGGGCTTGGTTTAATGCTCTGATATTGCCACTGTCTTGAAATTCTTTTTTTTTTTAAATAAATTTATTTATCTATTTTTGGCTGTGTTGGGTCTTCGTTGCTGTGCACGGGCTTTCTCTAGTCATGGTGCGTGGACTTCTCATCGCGGTGGCTTCTCTTGTTGCGGAGCATGGGCTCTACGCGCTCGGGCTTCAGTAGTTGTGGTACTCGGGCTCAGTAGTTGTGGCACACGGGCTTAGTTTCTCCGCGGCATGTGGGATCTTCCCGGACCAGGGCTCGAACCCGTGTTCCCTGCATTGGCAGGTGGATTCTTAACTACTGTGCCATCAGGGAGGTCCTGTCTTGAAATTCTTAATGATGTTTGAACAAGGAGCTTTGCATTTTCATTTTTCAGTGGGCCCTGCAAATTATGTACCTGGTTTGTATAGAGCCAAGATGAAGGACATCTAATTAATAAGTTTAAGAATCAGAAGTAGGAGCCTTCACTGGGGTTGTCTAGTGCTCAATAGACACTGAAGAATATTTTTGCAAGTGTAAAGAGTGTGTATGTGTCCAGATGGCCAAGAGGCAGTTGAAAATATGCTCAACATTGCTAATTATTAGAGAAATGCAAATCAAAACTGTCATGAGATATCACCTCACACCAGTCAGAATGGCCATCATCAAAAAGTCTACAAACAATAAATGATGGAGAGGGTGTGGAGAAAAGGGAATCCTACTACACTGTTGGTGGGAATGTAAATTTGTGCAGCCACTATGGAGAACAGTATGGAGGTTCCTTTAAAAAACTAAAACTACAGCTACGGTATGATCTAGCAATCCAACTCCTGGGCATATATCTGGAGAAAACCATAGTTTGGAATGATACATGCAACCCATTATTTATTGCAGCACTGTTTACAATAGCCAAGGCATGGAAGCAACCTAAATGTCCATCGACAGATGAATGGATAAAGATGTGGTACATATATACAATGGAATATTACTCAGCCATTAAAAAGAATGAAATAATGCCATTTGCAGCAACATGGATGGACCTGGAGATTATCATACTGAGTGAAGTAAGTCAGACAGAGAAAGACAAATATGATATCGTTTCCACATGGAATCCAAAAAATGATGCAAATGAACTTATTTACAAAACAGAAACAGACTCACAGACAGAAAACTTACGGTTACCAAAGGGGAAAGATGGGAGGGAAGGATAAATTGGGAGTTTGGGATTGACAGGTACACTCTACTATATTTGAAATAAATAACCAACAAGGACCTACTGTATAGCACAGGGAACTCTGCTCGGTATTCTGTAATCAGCTAAATGGGAAAAGAATTTGTAAAAGAATTGATATATGTATATGTATAACTGAATCACTTTGCTGTACACCTGAAACCAACACAACACTGTAAATCAACTATAGTCCAACATAAAATAAAAATTTTAAAAAATTTAAAAGGTGGGAATTTCTAAAAGAAAAAGTGGGTATGTGTGTATACACATACACATGCACTCTCTCTCCCAATGTTTATGAACAGAAGAAGTAATTTCAAAAGCTATTTGGATGTTTTGGGGTTGGGTAACATGTTGGATACATCTATGTTGGATAACTCCGATCCCACACACACTGGCATAAGGTCCAAATCTCAGTCTTTCACTTTGAAAGGTCTTTCTCACTGTACATCTCCCTGGGTGTTTGCTGTTTCTGCACTAATATAGTCTTCTCCCACTAGAATACAGCATTTTTTTCTTTTTTTTTTTTTTGGCATATCATCTGCTTCTTCAGTTAAGGGTTAAATTATAATTAATGATGCTCTAACAGTGAGTTAAAAGCCCAAGTGGAGGCTAGAGCCATAAAAATACATTTAGAGAGACAGAGACAGAGAGGAGAGATTGGGTTAAAAAGAGCCTTGTTTAGGTCCCCTTCATCTCAAGTAGGTGTAACTTCCAACTATGTATAATTTACTGCATTTGTAGTAAGCTGAGCTCCAGAGAACACAGGTGCTTGCAACTGGTCCTTGGGAGTCGGTGAGCATATTTATGCATATGCATCTGTTGGTATCTTTGCTTGAGTGAGACTCTGTGAGAATTCACGCTAACTCATTCAATCAACAAATACTGACTGAGAACCTACTATGTATTAGACACTAAGGATAAAAAAGGTGAATAAGATGCTTTCCTGCCCTCATGGAGTTTAAAGGTGCTAGTGGAGAGACAGACCTTTAAATAGCTATAAAGAAATATAATCAGGAACTGCCTTGGTGGTCCAGGGGTTAAGACTCAGCACTTCCACTGCAGGGGGTGCATGTTCGATCCCTGGTTGGTGAACTAAGATTCAGCATGCCGGGCGGCACGGCCAAAAAAAAAGAAAGAAAAGAAATATAATCCTATCAGTGATGACGCTATGCACAGAGCATTCTGAGACTACAGAAGAGGGGCACCTAATCCTGCTTTGGCAAAGAGGTGTTGAGGAGGAGGCAGGAAAGTCTTCCTGGAGGAGTGACAGCTGAGTTGATTTTTAAAGGATAAAAAGGAGTTAGCCAGATACAAAAAAGTAAATACGGTAGAACCACGAACAGGTCTTTCTTGCTGGAGCATAACATTTCAGGCTGGAGTGGGAAGAGAAAAGTCTAGAGAGATGGGGTATGAGGCTGAGATGTAGGCAGGGCCAGTTCATGGGAGACCTCGTGTGCCAGAGAAAGCAGCTGAAGTCCATCAGGAAGCTTTTAAAGGGTAAGATGGGAAACGACATGGTCAGATCTATTCTAGATATCCAACTACTGGCTGTTTGGGAGATAGATTTGAGGGGGCAGGACTGGAGGCAAAGAAACCAGTTAGAAACTCTTGCCATAAAGTAGGTGAGGGATTAAGCCTGATCTAGGATAGTGGTAGGATATAGTGGAGGAGAGGGTTTTGAAAAATACCTGGGAGGTGAAATAATTGGAACCTGGTGAGTACTAGAATGTCTAGGTTGAGAAAGAGGAAGAGGTAAAGATGACTCCAGGTTCCTAGCATGGGTGATTGAGTGGATGGTGTTACCACCAACTGGGAGAGAGACTACAGGAGGAGTATACGGCCCTCCCTACTTGGGCCCCTATCCTTTTCCACAGTTGCAGATTTACTCTAGCAATAAGGTATTAAGTACCCACTCTGTGGTGAGGCACTATGGAAAGGGATAAAAGAGAGGGTTCCTATTATCAAGGAATTTACTGTCTGATTATGGAGATTGCATAAGTAAATGGAACTCCTAGATCTTACAAGGAAATATATAATCAAACTCTAAATTGTGTGGTAAAGATCATGTATCATATCATAGGTATTAATTGCTTCATTAATTTGTTCTTATTATGAGCAGTGTACTGTGTAAGAATCCTTACCAGTGTTAACCCTGAAACATAAGTAATATCAACACTTTACAGATGAGAAAACTGAGGCCAGAGAGTTTAAGTAACTTGTACAAGGATTACTATACCCAATAGTTTATTAGATGACTTCACCTGGATGTCGCACAGGCATCTCAAATTCAGTATGTCTACAGTGAAGCTTTATCATCCCTAAAGCACAAGCAACATAATAAAAAAATAAGTGGTACTGCATCAAACTAAAAAACTTCTGCATAGCAAAAGAAATGATCAACAAAATGAAAAAGCCACTTACAGAATGGGAGAAAATATTTGCAATCCACACATCTGTAAAGGGGTTAATATCCCAAAAAAATAAGGAACTCATACAACTCAATAGCAAAAAACCCAAATAATCCAACTTTAAAATGGGCAAAGGACCTGAGTAGACATTTTTCCAAAGGAGATATTCAGATGGCCAACAGGTACATGAAAATGTGCTCAACATCGCTAATATTTATGGAAATGCAAATCAAAACCACAATGAGATATCACCTCACAACTGTTAGAATGACAATCATCAAAAAGACGAGAAATATAAAAATTGTGAGTCACTATGTTGTACATCTGAAACTTATGTAATACTGTTCATCAACTATACCTCAATAAACACACACACGCACGCGCACGCGAAATAAGAAAAGAAATAACAATTGTTTGTGAGGATGTGAAGAAAAGGGAAACTGTGTGCACTGTTGGTGGGAAAGTAAATTGGTACAGTCACTGTGGAAAAGAGTATGGAAGTTCCTCAAAAAATTAAAAATAGAACGACCATATGATCCAGTAATTCCGCTTCTGGGTACCTATCTGAAGGAAACAAAATCACTGTCCTAAAGGGATATCTGTATCTCCATGGTCTTTGCAGAATTCTTTATAATAGCCAAGACATGGAAACAACCTAAGTGACCATCAATAGATAAATGGATAAAGAAGATGATATATATATAATATCTATTTAATATATGATATATATTTAATTCAGCCATTAAAAAGAAGGAAACGCTACCATTTGTGACAACATGGATGGACCTTGAGGGAATTACGCTAAGGGAATAAGAGAAAGACACATACTGTGTGATCTCACTTATATGTGGAATCTAAAAAAAAAAAGCCAAAGTCGGGGACTTTCCTGGTGGTCCAGTGGTTAAGACTCCGCCCTTCCACTGCAGGGGGCACCAGTTTGAACCCTGGGGGAACTAAGATCCCGCATACCACACAGGGCGGCCAAGAAAAAAAACAAACCCAAACTCATAGAGATAAAGATCAGATTAAATCAGATTGGTGGTTGGCAGAGGTGGGGGGAGAGGTGAAGCTGGTCGAAAGGCACAAACTCCTAGTGATGATGTAAATAAATTCTGAGGTTGTAGTACACAACATGATGACTATAGTTAACATACTATATTGTATATTTGAAGGTTGCTAAGAGAGCAGATCTTAAAAGTTCTCATTACAGGGAAAAAAATTGTAGCTGTGAGGTGACACATTTGACAATATATACATATTAAGTCATTATGATGTACACCTTAAACTTACGCAATGTTACATGTCAATCGTACCTCAGTAAAACAAAATGGAAATCATTGTCACCTCCCACAAACTAATTTCTCCTACACAACCTAACTTGGTGACTATCCCAACATGAGGAAGTATTGCGTTGGCCAAAAAGTTCGTTTGGGTTTTCCTGTAAGATGTTATGGAAAAACCCGAATGAACTTTTTGGCCAAGCCAGTAGAAAGAGCATGTGGCTTGGAGTCATACAGACTTAAGTTCAAATTTCGACTCCGGCTCTTGCTAGCTGAATCACTTTTTTTTTTTTTTTTTTTTTTGGTTCCTTTCCTAATTATTTGAAGTCACTGAGACCCAGCTCCATGGGAGTCAGATATCATCAGGCTGGGCCATTCCCAGACTGGGGAAGGGAGGCTGACTTCCTTTTCCTAGCTCAGTACTGAATTAGGGAGAAGTTCAGACTAGAGGAGAGATGCTCTGGCCCAGGGCTGCCCCTTCACCTGGGGCCCAGGGATTGCCCTGAGCCTTCTTTTTTTGTTGTTGTTTCCTGACCAGGGATTGAACCTGTGCCCTCGGCAGTGAAAGTGCAGAGACCTAAACGCTGGACTGCCAGGGAATTCCCTGGCCCTGAGCCTTCCTGTTCTTGGAGAAGTCCACCTTGCAGTTCTTTGAGATGGGGCTGTCTTAGGAACACACCTCTCTGACCTTGCTCTTCTTATGTACAAAAATGCTCCCCAGGCTTCATGGTCTCTCCCACTGAACAGACTGAGACTGGGGGATGTGCTGCAGGGTGCCCCTGGCATTCACGATGAACAGGCTTTCAGGGTTAACTGATGTCCTTACCCTCTTCCAACATACCTGTCCTAGGCCAGGCTCTGAAAAACAACTGTGTTGGTTGTAGCCTGGTAGGTTAAACTCTCTGAACTTTGGTTTTCTTATCTGGAAAAAAGGGTTTAATGACACCCACCAGCTGGGTTTGTTGTGAAGATTAAATAAAGTGATATATGTAAACTTCCTTACACAGTGCTTGGAACATGGAAAGAAGTCAATACATATTCATTCTCTTACACTCTTCCTTTCCTTCTTTTCCACTGCTGTCCTCTCCCTGATGTCAAGCCAGAAGGTGGGGAGTCACCTAGCCCCTTTTCTCTCCCTCCCTAAAAAAGATCAGATTCCATGCCCTGTCATTCCTGTCTCCTGGCCTCTACATGCCCACTACCTCTTAGCTGAGTTCAGGCCCTCATCATTTTCCACTTATCACTGCAAGTAGTGGAATTAAATTATTCTCCCTAAGACCAGCTTCATCTATTTCCAACCCATCCTCCATGCTGTTGCTATTTCTAAAATGCAAATTTGATCATGTCTCTCCCCTGCTTAAAATTCTTCATTTGCTTCTCATCACCTTTGGGATAAAATCCAATCTCTTTGGCATGCCACACGAAGTGCTTTGTGATCTGGTCCCTATTTATCACTCTGCCTTCATCTATCCCACTTCCCTCCCCTGACCTAACACATCATACTTTGTGCTTAAGCGCTCAGAGTTCCCTGAACAAGCTATGCTCACCACCCCTGAACATCTGCCCTTATTATTCAGCCTGATTGGAACTGCCGCACACACCCCACTTCCAAACCACCACACACACACACCCCCACCAGGTTCCCTTGATCCTTTTGGCCCTTCGGGCCTGAGCACAGCAGGTCACCTCTGGGAGCCTGTGGGTTAGAGCTACACGTCTGCTCACACATTTGTCACAGCACGTATCACACTGCAGAGCAACTGTCACTTTCTGACTGTCAATCAACTGTGAATTGAAGTCAAGAGCTGCATCTTTTATCTTTGGATCCTTAGGGTCTTGAGTACTCCAAGCGCAGATAATAAATGTTTACAGAGTGAGTAAATGGGCTGGGATATGAATTAAGGTCTGATTCCAAACTCACGCTCATTCTATGTGGCATCATGTTATTATTTGAGAATGAATTCATTCATTAAACAAATACTTAATGGGTATCTATTTTTCCAGGCATTTTTTAGTAAGGTACATCCCATGTCATCTGGGTCCATTTCCTGTTTCCTTCTTCGCTGCTGTCTTTCATAGCTGATTATCTTTTGCTGTTCTGAGTTTCTGACAGGATACTCATTGGTCTTTTAGTCTGATTCCTGACTCGTTTCTGACTTCTGAACAATTGCTGCCTGCTGTTCTTACCTGCCATGTTTGCAGTTGGCATGTGGTCAACCTCACTCAGGTGTCCACCGAGCCAAGTTTCCAGTCGGCCTGCTTTATCCTATTCGGCCTCCCAAGTTTTGGCACAAACACTTCTTTGAATAGGAAGGGTTCAGGCTACCTCCTTTCCTTTGTTTCCTGTAATCTGGTTTTGATCTTTAAATTCACCAAAGATCTCCGGTGACCTGTTGAATTCAATGGGCTTTCTCTTATGTTTCTCCCAATCAACCTCCCCATTGCTTTGACTCCCTGACAAGAGTCCGCCTACTGATGCAGGGGACGCGGGTTCATGCCCTGGTCCGGGAAGATCCCACATGCCGCGGAGTGGCTGGGCCCGTGAGCCATGGCCGTTGAGCCTGCGCGTCCGGAGCCTGTGCTCCGCAACGGGAGAGGCCACAGCAGTGAGAGGCCCGCGTACCGCAAAAAAAAAAAAAAAAAAAAAATGAAATGTCTTTTCTCCCTATAGCCTCTATGATGTTATGTGCTCCTGATTCTCAACCTGTGCTTCTAGTAGCTCTTTTTTCTTTCTCCTCTGTTGGTTTCTCATTTTTCCTAAGGCTATTGGTTATGGAAAACTATGGGTTTTTCTCTAAGTCTCAATTTCAACCTCCTCACCTTTCTTCTTCTATGTTCTTCCCTAATATAGATAACACAAGGCTCTGTTAAAATGTAAAAATAGCTCACATTTTAGCATCACAGTTTACAGAATGCCTTTACATACCTGATTTCATTTATCCTCATTCTAGTATGTGAATGTCTTCACAAATTAACTCCGGTTCCATGCATGGGATCTTGCTATTCTTAGTAGCTCCTTATGATGCCTGTTCAGATTGTTATTCTCATTCTATTCTTTCTTCTGGACTCTCACTGCACTTGCCCAGACTTCCACCACAGCACCCATAATGATATTGCACCTTCGCGTTCACATGACCATCTCTCCCCTTCTAGACTGTAGGCTCTATGTCATGTGGGTCTTCTTTTCCCAACACCTAGCATAAGTCCTGGCCATAATGTGTGTTTAATAGCCAGTGAATAATTGAATAACTCCCAATTTTCTGGTCCCGATTCCAAGAGTCACTTCGAATCCTCTCCTAAATCTTGTTATTGATTCCTTATGCCTTAGGTTTCTTGATGTTGTCCCTTTTCTTCTGTTACTGTCACTATAGTCACCCAGACTGTTGCACTTTGTACAATTATGACATCCCCATCTTTTTCTCCCTGCTCTTGGTCTTTCTCTTGTCAAATCAGTCCTATGTTTTCCTTGCAAGTATAATCTAAAAATGCCATTTGTACCAGGGTAAGGTTTAAATTCCTTATTCTGACATTCAAGGCCCTCACACATCTCCTGCCACTTCCCTACCATAAACCTCAGTCTTCTTTCACCATTTCTTTCTTGTTATCACCCAGATGTCAGATCGACACCTTTTCCTCCTTCCCCCCTTCCTTCTAGCATTTGTCTAAATTTTAGCCTTCCTTTATCCAGCCCAAATCCCATTTTCTCCAGGAAGCTTTTGACTCTTTCAGTCCTAGACAATGTCTTTCTTCTTAGACCTATACTATTTACTGTTATACAACTTACTGTTGTAGCATACTTGGGCATTTAATCATCTATGGCAGGGATTGGCAGTTTATGGCCTGTAAGCCAAATCTGGCCTGCTGCCTGTTTTTGCACAGTCTGTGAACTAAGAATGGTTTTTACATTAAAAATGTAAAAGAAGAAAAAGAATATTTCACAGCACATGAAAATTATATGAAATGCACATGTTAGTGTCCACAATAAAGTTTTATTAGAATATAGCCACACCTATTTTGTTTAGATATCGTCTATGACTGCTTTCAAGCTATAATGGGAGGCTCAAGTAGTTTAACTATAGGGCCTACAAAGCCTAAAATATTTACTCTCTGGCTGTTACAGAAAAAGCTTGCTAACCTCTGATCCAAGATCTTGGATTCTCTGTATAATCTTTGCATCACTGTTCAAGAACTTTGGAGAGGTCTGCTTCACTAAAGACAATCATTTCAAGGCTAATTAGCTGTTCCTTAGACAGGTGGGGGAAGCCAGAGGGTAGGCTGCATAAAGTAGGTGCTAGCCTACTTAGAATTTAGTAACTTAGGCAACCAGATTCCCATTGGAAAGTGAGAGTCAGAAGATCCCAGGTAGATGGGGGAAAAGATGTGATCTTCTTTTCCATCTTCTCTGTTTCCGAAGTGGCAGAGAAAATGTAAACACACAGAGGGTCTCGCTAGAGAAAGGGTATTTGAGGTCTTATCTGAATCTGGTTGTTGAGAAGGGATCAGTGGTTGCTGGCTGAGAGAAGCTCAGCTATTAATGACTCAGTTATTACAGGCCATGATAGAAACTATCAAAAGGGTGTAACGGCTAACGCTGAAAGTGTTTGGCTTTGGCTGACTGAAGCTCTAAGTAGGCTAAAAGGTTTTACAATGCCTAGAAGTATCACAGGCAAGAGCATTTAAAGGATTTCTTTAAAGTAGAAATGGAAGCTAGATATTTAGGAATAGCAGTTGAAGTTATCAGAAAGTTCCTGACTTTTACCTAGGTGTTCTATTTCTTTTCATCTTGCTCTAATCATATTTTTTTCTTAAAACTTATACAACATAGTGATTATTTAGTGAAGTTCCATCTTACTGAAAAATAATCTATATAGATTGGACTGCGGGCTTCATCTTTCACATCTGCTCCCTACATCTGGGCAGAATCCACTTGCTAGTTTTGGTACTCAAACATATACCACCAAATGGGTTCCTACCCGAATTGCAGGAAGAAAAAACCTAGACTCTAAGAGATAGGACTTGCATATTGAAATCTATTTTAATGGCAACAATAGGTGCAAGGTCATAATGTGTGTGTGTGTGTGTGTGTGTGTGTGTGTGTCTCTTTCTCTCTCATTTTTTTAATAACTTCACTACCACAGTGGAGCACAGTGGAGGGCACATTGTCAGACTGAGATTGGATGAGTAAACAGTCGTAAATTAACTTTTGGGGGGAGCTCATTACCTATTCAAGTAGACGCTAGGGGACCATCATTTTGTTGGAGAAGGGTTTTTCGCATTATGTGGGAGGTAGAATTGATGAATCCTAAAATGTCTTTCAACTCCTTAGATCTATGATCTTCCAAATCAAACAGGCACTTCAAAATTCCCCTGTTCTTTGCCACAGAATACCGTCCCCTTGCATCTCTCTGTCTCTTTTGCTCTCTCTGTCCCTCTCTGTCTCTATCTCTCCCTCTCCTTCCCTTCCTCCTTTCTGCCCTTCGCTTATTCAGACTGCCATCCTATTACTAAATCTTAATCTGTAACATCTCTTGGCTTTTACCCTTTCATTCAGTTTCCTGCTTCACATGTACCCTCTTGATATCCTTCCAGCTCTTCTTTCTTCACTTTCTTAAACTCACACACTCCTTCCCTGCCTCTCTCTCTCTTTCCTTCGTGTACTACTCCTTCCTCTCCTTCCTCCTTTGCTCCCCCTGCTTCATTTTCCATCTTCTCATCCCCCGACGGTCTCCCCCTCCTTCCCGCTCTCTGTCTTACCCTAGTTTGGAAATGCAGCAGACCTCTGAGCCTGCCACCATTGGGTGCCAGGGGCTGTCACTCTGCGGCAGGAAGAGCTCCTATTGGTCGGGCTGGAGGCTGGTAGGGAGCTGACTATAAAAGGTGGGGCCGGCGGAGGCTCGCGGAGCGGCTCTGACAGGACAGGGTCGGAAGGGGACTCCTGGCGGGCAGCTGAGCGCCTGGAGCTGGGGTGCGGGCACTGGAGCAGCGGCTCTCCGCACTAACTCTCCTCGCCTCGTCAGCGGGGCCCCTGCCTCAGAGCCCGGCAACTTGCGGCCGTCGCCCGTGCAGCCTGAGTGCCCCTTGTCTCCCCTGCACGTGTCGCGCCCCGCGCGCCCCGTCTGGCCGCCGCGATGAGCGAGGTGAGAGGCGCTGCCCGGCCCCGCCGCTGCGGACTAGGGCTGCGGCGCGGGGAGGCCGCGGCTCGGGGTCCCAGGGCTGCGAGGGAGGGTGCTGCAGCCCAGAGCCGCTGAGAATCCTCCCGGGACGGCCCCTGCCTCTCTGGGAAAGCTCCCACCTTGGAGTGCTGGGGAGCGATTGGAAGAGGGAGGCTTTAAGTTCCCTGACTGTCGGTGGAGATTTGGGGGGACTGGAATCGATTGTAGAATGGGAGGGCTGAGGTCTCAGGTCGTAAGTTTTATCCTCAGGATACTGCCCTCTGCATAGGTCTTACTGCTCCAAGGTTACTCGGGCTTCCCTTCACTCCCCAGACTTCTGAGAAAAACATTAGCTTCTGTCTTCCCTCTCCTAGGGCTGTATTGCTTTTACACTCCTTATGTAGCATTCAACGGAGAACTCCAGCCCTCGCCCCCTGGGGTGGCCACTTCGCCCCTATTAGGAAGGTGGCATCCTACCCTCCACTCATTCAATCAAGAACTAACCGTTGGAGGGACCATTCTGATATTCAGAAGGCTTGTAGTGGGGGCCTGTCTGGCTGCTGGGGAGATGTCCCCTTCAAGAGTAGACCTCCTTCTGCAGTGCTTGTTACACCCTGAGTCTCCACAGGGTCCGTGGTCATCCGAACCAGACCCAGTCCATTAACTGTGATTTCCTCTATTCAAAGAACACTGTCCATCCGTGGGGGTCAAAGCAGAGACTGGGAAAGACCTCTTCCATTGTTTGACTGCATTTTTAGGCATCCAGAGACAAGGATCTTTCTTTCTAAGTGAAGTCAGTATGGGCAGTGACATCACAAGCTTGCTCTCTGCACCCCCTTCCTAGTACCCAGGATCTTGTGTTAAATCCAACATCTCAGCTATATGCCAGATCCCAGCTCTACTGCTTACTAGCTATGTGGCCTTAGGCAAGTTTACTAAGCCTTTCTCTGCTTCAGTGTTTTATCTGCAAAATGGGGGTAATACTGGTCGTTCTAACGATTAAATGAGATAATATATGCCAAGTACTGAGAACAGTACCTGGCAGAGAGTAGGCACTCATTGTATGTTAGATATTGTTATTATCTCCATCTCACTTCTAAAATTAAAAAAAATTATTTTAGAGTATTTCAGAAAACTAGCATGAGAAGTGTCAAGGATACGAGGTTAGTGAAGGGGTAGGACCCTGTAGGTCTCAGTTTAGATCTTCATCTTTAGTAGGAGCTCTGCTGGCTCCTACCAAAAGCTCTCACCCAGGGAGCCAATTAGTGCCAACTACTATGTTTTGGTTGCCATGTCCACTAAGTTTATCCTGGAAAATTCAGCTACTCTGGGGGCTGCAGATGAACTAAAGTGGTTTCCTGTCCCTCAGATAGTTGTGACTGTGACCACAGCAGCCTTTCAGAAAGAAAGAAAAGGAAAAAAAGGTTCAATCTTCTTTCCTTTTGCTTCTTTCAGCCCTAATGTGAGAAGAGAGGTTTTCTTTGCCCTCTCCCGTTGCAGAGCACAGGCTCGGGACGCGCAGGCTCAGCGGCCATGGCTCTCGGGCCCAGCCGCTCTGCGGCATGTGAGATCTTCCTGGACCGGGGCACAAACCCGTGTCCCCTGCATCGGCAGGCGGACTCTCAACACTGCGCCACCAGGGAGGCCCTCTTTGCCCTCTTTTCACTGAGGTCTAGAGTTCAACGCCCCCCTAGTGTTTCTAAATCTGAAAGTTGCAATTCAAGCCATCCCCTGGAGGTTTGTGATGTGAAGTCTATGCCAACATGAAGATGTGTGGTTAGCCTGTGCTTTTTAGGGGAAGTGCACAGCCTCTCTGTAGGCTACACTACAGGGGCTGGGATCTAGGGTGATAGTTGGTAGAGTGACAAAGCTGTCACAAAGCAGTGTCAAGAAAAATAATTTGGTGTTTGAGGGGAAAGTCAAGTCTTGACTTAGCAGCTGTACTTGACTAGCCTCGATCAGGAACTCAGTAGAATGAAGAGAGTGGAATCCTTGGATGGGAAGTAACTGACAGTGTCTGCAGGGCTGCCTGACCTCCCAGGCTGTCAGAGTGAACTGGTCCTAACTAGCAGTTTAGTCGTCGAAGCTGCCTCCTAATACAAAGCTGAGCCTGGCTTCAGGGATGAGTATTTATAAAATCCAGAAGCAGCCACCTGGGCTTACACAGAGATCAGCTGTCCCTGAACCAGATACCCAAAGGGCCTCTGCTTCCCTAGAGGCCAAGACCCAGCCTGTTTTCTTCCTCTTGTAAAAGCTATGAAGAAAAGTGGAAGTGTTGCCCAGAGCTCTGAAGCTCTAGGGAGACTCCAAACTTCTTTCTCTCAGCCCAGCCCCAGGGGTCTCCTCTTTCAGGCTGGAGCCCTAGCCCAGGAAAGCCCTGTGCACTCTGAATCTTATGTAAGCTCCACCTCCCCCACCTGCTTATTGTCTTGCTTCAGTGAAACTGCATGAAATGAGAGAATTTGGGATCTCTTTAAGAGATTTCCATTTCAAATGAAGAACAAAAATTGGGGAGGGGGTCTCCAGACCTAGAGGAAAAGTGTAGGATCCTGGTGACGCTGCTGGGGAGGGTCTCTGGTGATACTTTCCCTTCCTGGCTCTGCTGTCACTCAGTACTGCAGCAGAGCATTCCCCTGTGAGTGTGTGTGTTCGTGTGCAGAGGAGCTGCAGGGGCTCGTCTCCAGCTTGTCTGCATTCACAGCTGCAGGCAGGACTTGATTGCTGTGAATCACAGTCTTATCTCTTATAGTTTAATAACTTTTTGCTAGTTTCGGTGGAGAATGGGGATGGGAGATGCATTCAGTCCATGAGGGCTCTTTCCTATAATCCCTTGTCATATGGTGTAGCTGGCGGCTTAAAGCACAGTTGCAAGTTCTTCTGTGATCCTGTTGCCCTTCTCAACTGTAAAAAGCCCAGCTGGAGGAATCCCTTGGTCCAGCCGTCATTCTGCT
Organism: Grampus griseus; assembly: GCF_964374135.1. NCBI lineage: Eukaryota > Metazoa > Chordata > Mammalia > Artiodactyla > Delphinidae > Grampus > Grampus griseus. Next base: position 67,392,822 of record NC_139017.1, on the reverse strand, counting down.
GAAATGGGGCTTATGTATGACTGGTAACTAGTTCCATGGTGTCTGCCCCATAGTGTCTGTCCTCAAGCTGGCAGGGGATGGAGCAAGGGACAGATCAACTAGAAACCTCACTAGACCCAGTACTCCCTCCTTTATTATTCTGCTTGCTGTCCTCCTAGGTAATAGGAATGGGATATCACACTTTGGGGATCACATTCTCCTTCCTGTGCATGTCTGCCTGAATCTACAACCTCCTCCACAATGGAAGTTTGGTCAGGGTGACATCATTCTGTTATGTCTTCTGCGAACCATTTGTTAGGGAACCTGGTAGGGACTTGGAGGAAATCCAAGTTTCTCTCTTTCTCTCTCATTGGTATTTTATTATGATGATGATTATGTGGGACGTATAAAACAGAAGAGCTGGATACTGGAGAGCCTTCCACCTCTAGAAATATCTGGCTTCTGAAGTAAGAGAAACCAGAATTTGGTTCCAGAGCTTGCTCATCCCTTTCTCAGTCACCAGTCCAGGTTGTTGGCTTTAGCTGCTTGAGCAGGAGACTGGCTGATAAAAGTGGATGACTTTGTCATCCTGTGACCTGGGAATATAGTCTTCTCCCTCAGCTGCAGCTGTTATCAGTAACACCTTAGAATGTCAAGTCTCTATAGGGACAGGCACCGTAAGTATTGTGGCTGGAGTCCGAATATGCAAACCTGATGTGTCTTTCATGTCTGTCCATGGAGAATCTTAACTGATGACAGTGATGGAGATAGGGCTGCAAAGACAGAGGAGGAAGTAGGATCAGGTCGATCAAGACAAGTCACTAGCTTGTCTTTTCAAGGTAGTGGTTCTATGAATGCTTCCCCCTGTTTTCTTTCTGTTTTTCTGTAGTTCCAAATTGTCTTTCATGAGTCTATGTTATCATGGAAAAAATAAGCTTAGTTTTGCAAAAATCCTTCTATCTAGAAGAAATACAGATATTTTTTTTTTACCAAAAAAATCTCAAATAATATATCAAAACATTTTAGCGATATAATTTCAGATTTGTCAAGGAACCCTAAAGATCATCTGGTCCAGGGCTTCCCTGGTGGCGCAGTGGTTGAGAGTCCGCCTGCCGATGCAGGGCACACGGGTTCGTGCCCCGGTACGGGAAGATCCCACACGCCGCGGAGCGGCTGGACCCGTGAGCCATGGCTACTGAGCCTGTGCGTCCGGAGCCTGTGCTCCGCAACGGGAGAGGTCACAACAGTGAGAGGCCCGCGTACCGCAAAAAAAAAAAAAAAAAAAAAAAAGATCATCTGGTCCAATCTCCTCATTTTACAGATGAGGAAACTGCGGCCCAAACCTTATCTAAGTTTACACAGTATTAGAACCAACACTGGGGCATAGAACTGCTGCCTTCTTATCCCCAAAGAACTTTCCCTAAGACTCTTTTAACATGTGACTCCAGTGATAGAATGGTTTAATCTACATGCAACTTTGAAGGAATATATTACAAATACTTTCTATAGGAGATCTAAGCAGTGTGATTTAATAAATCCTGAGCAAGAGGATAGAGAGAGAGGAGAGACCAACGTAGGATGATGTGTACCAACGGGGTAAATTTTGGTAGAATACTAGACAGGGTAAGCACTATTCTTCCTTATGCAAGATGCCTAGTCACCTTAAAAGTGAGTGCAATGGATATGCTGAAGTGGAGTAGGTAAGTTAATAGGAGTGTAGGAAGGCGGAAGTCTGGAGGTCCTCTTTTCATGCGTTCTTAGTTTCTGGTGTCCATCACTGATTATCATCACTGTAAAGAAACAAGGACCAGAAGGAGAGGTTTTCTTTCAGAAAAGAAAGGAATGAGCAATTCTCTTAACTCTAAAGTATTTGACTTGGAGGATCCAGTGCAGAAAACAGGTATCTAAGTAAAATTGCGGTACCTGATAATCAAACAGACGCTGAACATTTACTCCTCCTTCATTTGGCCACTTGACTTCCAAAGAGAGTACCAAGGCTTTGGGAGGAGAAATCTAGAAGAGGGAAAGAAGAACACGTTAGGCTGGCAAAGTAAGTGATGAATGCTAAGTGCGTGATTTTCTAAATCCGTAATCCAGACCTACTGCTCAAAGTGACTTGCTCCAGCATTATTTGACCTGCAAGAGTAAGCCAAGTCAGAAGCAGATCCCAAACCACTTTTTCTAAGAAATCTGCACCCCTGCGGGTGCCTGGATCTTATCACGTTCTCCTCCCTGAAGCCTGATTATTGTTTAAGTCCAGGCTGATGCCAGAAGGCGGGCCCACCTAGGTTTCCCAACCCCCCATCCAGGGAAAAGAGGTGCCATTTACCCTTCTGTTGTCCTTGGTGCTGCCTCCCTCCCCCACAAAGCCCTCCAGCTGAGCGTTTGCCTTGTAGGCTGTGGTGGGATTAATACGTTTATTCTGGGACAATAACGTCATGGGTGGGATGCACACTGAAGATTCCAGTAATACATGATGCTTTGGCACTACTCTCTCTCCCCCACCCCCTACCCCCAGTATGGGGTGAAGGCACAGCTCCAAGCTGTGTGCAGAGCACCGCAAATAACTACTCATTAAATTGTGGCAGCCCATGCTGGGGGGAAACGGGCGGGGGCTGTTGACTCACCGCATACCATGAGCTGGCATAGCCAAAGAATTCTGCCTGACTCCAGTGAGGGGTACTGCTATTTCAGGAAACAGGGGTGGGATGGCTGAGCGGGGAAGGACAGACCAGGGGGCTTGGGAGCTCGGACTGCTTAGGTTGTATTCCTGTCTCTAAGGTGTTTGGGTTATATTCCATGCATTAGGAAACATTAGGAAAAGAATGTGTGTCTGTAGAACCTGGAGTAAGGATTCCTAGTTCTTTTTCTGTTATTATCTTGAGGGTGACCTTGAGCAAGTCTTTCTGAAGCTGTTTGAGGACTGCAGCTGGTTGCTGCCCTGAAAGAATTGAAACAGTTCCAGCAGTGCTCCAAAAACAGCAGTCCAGGGTCTTTCAGGGGCACCAGGGGATCCCAAAGGCCTCTCTAAGGGTCTTTAGCAGTGAACTTCATTTATCACTGGGGGAGAACATGTCAGCAGGGATAAAAGGGTCCCTGGGGGGCTGAAGCCTCTTTGTCACTACTTGAAAGCAGATGCACTAACTCCTGTCTCCCTTCAGTTTCTGCATCTCTAAAGCAAGCAGGGAGCTTACAAGGCCTAGGATTTATTTCAATACTAAGGCAAGAAAGGGGTCTTTGGGGCTCGTATTTAGGATTTTTAGGATTCAGGCCCTTTTTAGATTTCCCTGCCCTGGACTATAGGACAGGATTCTGAGTCCTTGTGCTTATCCATCTGAACTAAGTGATCCTAACAGTACTATAATGTGTATATGATGTGTTTTCATTTGCCCAGCATCCAAGATATATCATGCAAAAGCAGAGTATATGTGATCCAGATGCAATGAGGTGCTCCTTTGTTCCTGTCTGTTGCTGCTGTTAACAACCTGTGATACCTCTTTAAAGACCCCAGTGGGATGAGGCGTAGGGGGAAATCTGGGTAGTTTACCTTTCCCATGGTTAGTTCTAAATTGCTGCTTGGAACAGAGGGGGTGACACTATCTTGCCTCTTCGCGTGACAATGGTTGCTGTGGCAACACCATTAAAGATGTAAGAGACAAAGAAAGGAAGAAATGCAGCCCAAGAAGGGGGCAGGGCGAGTAGGGCCTAGAGTTATAGGGTACCTATTCCCCAATAGTGACAGCTATAGGGAAAAAGCACCTAAGTCGCTACCACTTTGACTATTTTCAGGTGCTTTGCCAATACTAACAAACTATCCTTCTGAGGCAAGGAATGGCTTTACACAGTCATCTTTCTGATACAAAGGATTGATTGAGGAGATATGGTCTATTTGCTCCTGAGGATTAATCATCTTCTCCCTGTGGTCTACAAAAAAAAAAAAAAAAAAAAAATAGGGTATGTTTCTGTCTAAGGGTTCTTTGCAATGAAACATGAACATTAATGGAGGTGCTGTATTGGAGGTCCCCTCTGGTACACCTATGACCTGGGAGTAGCTCCAGGAGGCTCCAGGGCTCCAGACATGGGCAGCTGCTATACAGAATACAATTTCTGCCCAAGCAGACTATTGTTGGGCCCTTTACCAAAGGTTTAGAGCTATTGTCAGCATTTTTGGGGACAGACATTGGGAATACAGGGAGATTGTGATTTCCAGGGTTGGTTTAGAATAAAAAGAGAACAGTTATGAAACTCCTTTGGTAGCAGAATAAGCCTCAAGGGCCCTTAGAACCATCCCAGGTATTCCCTTCATCCTTCAGTCCCACTTAGTGAAGATATACTCTGTGGCAGCTCTAGTTTTTGATTCCAGGTCTTGAGCCAGGCAACACCCCAGTAACTTGTCCTATTCTTATATTCAATCCACAGTTACATTACTTCAAAATAATAACAATTTATTTTGATATATGCTAGGTATATTTTTTCTAGTTCTTTTCACCTTTTAGGATAGATATGTTTTCTCTTCTGCAGATGAGATGTCTGAGCACAGCAAGGCTAACTGATTTATCCAATGTCACACAGCTAGGAATGGGAGAGCCGGGATAGTCAATGCAGATCCAGGATATGAACTCGGATCTGTCTACCTCTACCTAAGATGACATATTGCTTCCACCAGGAATTTGAGGCTTGAGAAAATTTTAATTCACATAAACAAATATCTACTGAGTATCTACTATGTGCAAGACATAGGTTGCAGTTACTACAAGTGATACACAAATAAATGGACCGTGCTTTCAAGGAAATGGACTCTGGTGGGGTGGTGAAGTTGGGGAAGGGGAGGTAAGACAAATACACAATAACTATAATACAGGTAACATGAAATACACTCCTAGAGAAGTTCTTCCCCTTCATCCTCAGCTGTTTTTCAGGCACATCTACTGAAGTGAGGAAAAGCAATGACCTGGCTTCACAATCTCTGAGCCAGCTACAGAGTGAGGCCCTCAGCTATCTGAAAGCAAATTAAACTTCAGAAATCGTGGTGAGGTGGCAAATACAGCAGAGTAGGAGCTCCCTTCATTTGTTCAACATATACTGAGTGTGTATCATGCTAGACCCTGGAGTGAGTAAGATAGACACTGCCCCTGCCCTCATAGCGAGTTCCTCATAGGAACTTGCACAGAAATGGAGGAGACAGACATTAAATAACTAATTAATAAATTATTATTTAATTACATTAGTAACAAGTACTACTAAGGAGAAATACCAGGTGCTGTGAAAACTTATGACGGTCCTAGCCTAGTCTGGGGAGCTAAGAAGGGCTTCCTGGAAGAAGGAACCCTTAAGTAGAGCTCTGAAGGATAAATAGGAATTAACTAGGTAAAAGGGGAGCAGGGGTAAGGGAACCATGTGCCAAGGTCCTGAGGTGAGAAGCAACAGAGATGAGGTTACCGAGGTAATCAGAGGTTGCATAATGTAAGATCTTTTAGACTGTGTTAAAGATTTTCTTCTAAAAATACAAGCATTTTCTTCTTTATCCTAAGAGCATCAGTAACCACTTGGGCTATTACCGTGGTCCACATAAGAAACAACTGTGTTAGGATGGTGGAAGTGAATGGATTAAGAGATATTTGGGAGATAAAGTTAATAGGACTTGATATTGAATTGGATATGCAATGTGAAGGAAAGAAAGGTGTCAAGAACAATTTCTAGGTTTGTGGCTTGTACAACTGGATGAAATGGGGAATACCTTGCAGAGCACTAGGTTGGGTAGGTAGGATTATGAATTTAGTTTGAGACACAAAGAGTTTGGAGTTCCCATAGAACACCCAAGTGGAGATGTTTTATTTATTTATTTATTTTAATTTTAATTTTATTTTATTTATTTTTTTGTGGTACGCAGGCCTCTCACTGTCGTGGCTTCTCCCGTTGCAGAGCACAGGCTCCGGACGCGCAGGCTCAGCGGCCATGGCTCACGGGCCCAGCCGCTCCGCGGCATGTGGGATCTTCCTGGACCGGGGCACGAACCCGTGTCCCTTGCATCGGCAGGCGGACTCTCAACCACTGCGCCACCAGGGAAGCCCAAGTGGAGATGTTTAAAAGCTCAGAGGAGGTTTCTGGGATAGAGGTATGCAGTCTGCCCTCTGCATCCACGGGTTCCACCAACAGCGGATTGAATTTCTGAATCTGAGGATGCAGAACCCATGGGTACTGGAGGGCAGACTGTACTGTGCCATTTTATGTAAGGGACTTGAGCATCTGTGGATTTTGGTATCCCTGGGGATCCTAAAACCAATCCCTCTTGGATACCAAGGGAAAGCTGTACATTTGAGCCGTCAATGGCATTCTGTGCGGTTCAATATGGTAGCCACTAACCACATGTAGTTATTTAACTTATTAGTTATTAATAAATTATTAACTTATTAAATAAATTTATAAATTTTATTCCTCAGTTGCACTAGCCCCATTTCAAAATGCTCGATAGCCCCATGTGCCTAGGGGATGCCATATATTGGGCAGCACAGATATAAAACATTTCCATCATTGCAAAAAGTTCTTTTGCAGGGGTCTGCAAACTTTTTCTGTAATGGGCCGGGTAGCAAGTATTTTTGGCTTTGTGGGCCCTGTGGCCTCTGCTGCAATTACTCAACTCTGCTACTGTGGTGCAAAAGCAGCCACAGACAATATGCAAACAATGGGCATGGCTGTGTTCCAGTAAAATTTAATTTAGGAAAACAGGCCGTAGACCAGATTTGGCGGTGCGCAGTAGATAGCTGACCACTGTTCTATCGGATGGTGCTGTATAAATGATAACTGAAGTCATAGGTGCAGATAAGATCATCTAGGAAAAGAGAACAGAAGGGAGCCTAGCCCTAAACCTCGAGAGCCCCCAATACTTAAATGTTGACAGAAGTGTCCAGAAAGATAGGAGAAAAATCAGGAAAAACTGTGATGTCCCAGGAGCCAAGGAAAGAATGTGTGTCAAGAAAGGTGAAATGATTAAGAGTATTGAACGCTTCAAGAGGTCAAGCCAAGTGGAGCTGAAACTTTTGCATTTGATTTCTTATCATAGAGCACATTGGTTTTCTAAAGAGGCATTTCAGTGGAGTAGGAGTAAGAAGCTAGGTTGAAGTGGGTGGGAGAGTGTGTGGGAGGTGAGGAAATGGAGATAGTAAGTGTTCTGAGAAGTCCAGCTATGAAAAGAAAAGAGATGTGAGAGACCCTGGCCCCCACCCCTTCCCCAGTCACCTATCTACTCTACCTTTCTAACTGGTCCTTCTCAGTCTTTTCTAGCTCTCTTAACCTTCTTTCCCCGTAAAAAAATAACTTATTATTTAATAACTTATTACGTTACTTGTATAACTTAATAAGGTATAACTTACATGCAGTAAAATGTACTTTTATCCGGATATAGTTCTGTGAATTCTGACAAACATATACATCATGTAACTGCCACCACAATCAAGATATACAGCAGCTCCATCATCCCCAAATTCCCCCATTTTCCTTTATACTCACCCCTCCCATGACCTCAGCCCTTAGCAGCCACTGATCTGTCTGCTGTACCTATAGTTTTGCCTTTACAAGAAATGTCATATAATTGGAATCATACGGTATACGTGTATCCTTACGGGTCTGGCTTCTTTCACTTAGCATAATGCCTTTGAAGTTCATCCATGTTGTTGTATGTATCAGTAGTTCATTCCTTCTTTAATTGTTGAGTAGTATTACATTTTATGGATGTATTACAATGTGTTTACCCATTCCTCAGTTGAGGGACATTTGGTTGTTTCCAGTTTTTGGTGATTGCAGGTAAAGCCGTTATAAACATTCACCTGCAAGTTTACGTGTAGACGTACGTTTTAATTTCACTTGAGTAAATACCTAGGAGTAGGATTGCTGGGTTGTATGAAAAATGGACACTTAAGAAACTTCCACACTAGCTGTTCCATCTTACCTTCCCACCAGCAATGTCTGAGAGCTCCAGATACTCTGTATCTTTGCCAGCACATCGTATAGTCATTAAGAAAAAACCAACAAAAACACGTGTGTGCATGCATGCGTGCATGCGTGCACATGCGCACACACACACACACACACACACACACACACCCCCCAAAACAACAACAACAAAACATTCTAATAGCTGTATAATGATATCTAATTGTGGTTTTAATTCAAATTTCCCAAATGACTAATGATATATATTTTTTCATGTGCTTATTTGCCATCCATGTATCTTCTTTGGTGAAGTGTCCAAATATCTTGCTCCTTTTTACAAACTGTATTCATACTATTGAGATTTGAAAGTTCTTTATATATACTGGATACAAGTCCTTTATCAGATTTGTGATTTGCAAATATTTTCTTCCAGTCTGTAGTTTGTCTCTTCATTCTCTTAGGAGTGTCTTTCAAAGAGCAGTTTTGAATTTTGATGAAGTCCAATTTATAATTTTTTTCTTTTATGGATTATGCTTTTGGTGTATCTAAGAAATCTTTGCCTACCCCAAGGTTGCAAAGATATTTTTTCCCTGGATTTTCTTCTAGAAGTTTTATAGTTTTAGGTTTTATATCCATTTCAAGTTAATTTCTGTATAGGGTGCAAGACATAGATTGAGGTTTCTTTGCACTTGACTATCCAATTGTTCCAGCACTATTTTGAAAGGACCATCCTAACATTTTATTTATTTATTTATTTTTATAAATCTTTATTGGAGTATAATTGCTTCACAATACTGTGTTAGTTTCTGTTGTACAACAAAGTGAATCAGCCATATGCATACATATATCCCCATATCCCCTCCCTCTTGAGCCTCCCTCCCACCCTCCCTAACCCACCCCTCTAGGTCATCGCAAAGCACCGAGCTGATCTCCCTGTGCTATGCTGCTGCCTCCCACTAGCTATCTATTTTTACATTTAGTAGTGTATATACGTCGATGCTACTCTCACTTCGCCCCAGCTTCCCCCTCCGTCTCCCCCCATGTCCTCAAGTCCATTCTCTATGTCTACGTCTTTATTCCTGCCCTGCCACTAGGTTCATCAGTACCATTTTTTTTTTTAGATTCCATAATATATGCGTTAACATACAGTATTTGTTTTTGTGTTTCTGACTTACTTCAGTCTGTATGACAGACTCTAGGTCCATCCACCTCACTACAAATAACTCAATTTCATTTCTCTTTATGGCTGAGTAATATTCCATTGTATATATGTGCCACATCTTTATCCATTCATCTGTCAGTGGACATTTAGGTTGCTTCCATGTCCTGGCTATTGTAAATAGTGCTGCAATGAACATTGTGGTACATGTCTCTTTTTGAATTATGGTTTTCTCAGGGTACATGCGCAGTAGTGAGATTGCTGTGTCGTATGGTAGTTCTATTTTAGGTTTTTAAGGAACCTCCATACTGTTCTCCATAGTGATTTTATCAATGTATATTCCCACCAATAGTGCAGGAGGGTCCCCTTTTCACCACACCCTTTCCAGCATTTACTGTTTGTAGATTTTTTTGATAATGGCCATTCTGATAGGTGTGATGTGATACCTCATTGTAGTTTTGATTTCCATTTCTCTAATAATTAGTGAGGTTGAGCATCTTTTCATGTGCCTCTTGGCCATCTGTATGTCTACTTTGGTGAAATGTCTATTTAGGTCTTCCACCCATTTTTTAATTGGATTGTTTGTTTTTTGATATTGAGCTCCATGAGCTGTTTGTATATTTTGGAGATTAATCCTTTGTCTGTTGTTTCATTTGCAAATATTTTCTCCCATTCTGAGGATTGTGTTTTTGTCTTATTTATGGTTTCCTTTGCTGTGCAAAAGATCTTAAGTTTAATTAGATCCCATTTGGTTTTTTCTGTTTTTATTTTCATTACTCTAGGAGGTGGGTCAAAAAAGATCTTGCTGTGATTTACGTCAAAGAGTGTTCTTCCTATGTTTTCCTCTAAGAGTTTTATAGTGTCTGATCTTACATTTAGGTCTTTAATCCATTTGGAGTTTATTTTTGTGTATGGTGTTAGGGAGTGTTCTAATATCATTTTACATGTGGCTGTCCAGTTTTCCCAGCACCACTTATTGAAGAGGCTGTCTTTTCTCCATTGTATGTTCTTGCCTCTTTTGTCATAAATTAGGTGACCATATGCACATGGGTCTATCTCTGGGCTTTCTATCCTGTACCATTTATCTGTATTTCTGTTTTTGTGCCAGTACCACACTGTCTTGATTACTATAGCTTTGCAGTATAGTTTGAAGTTGTGGAGCCTGATTCCTCCAGCTCCGTTTTTCTTTCTCAAGATTGCTTTGACTATTCTGGGTTTTTTGTGTTTCCAGACGAATTGTAAAATTTTTTGTTCTAATTCTGTGAAGAATGCCATTGGTAGTTTGATAGGGATTGCATTGAATCTGTAGATTGCTTTGGGTAGTATAGTTATTTTCACAATATTGATTCTTCCAGTCCAAGAACATAGTATATTTCTCCATCTGTTCACCCTAACCTTTTAATATTGGGGTTCCTCAAGGCTTGGTCCTAGACCCGCTTCTTTTCACTCTAGTTGTGGTTGAAGAAGGAATTCAGATTGAGGAAGGCTTTTTCTTGTTTTTTCGGTTTTAAAGAAAGGAAGAGGTTTTATTTATAAGCAAGTCAAGAGAATTGATTGTGAAGATCCCTGAGGAGGAGAAAAGGGGAATGGGATCTAAAGCTCAAATGGAAGGAAAAGACATCATCTGAATGCTGATAAATGCTCTGGAAGGAGGTATGGGGTCAGGAAAGGGAGGATATTGCTGTGTCATATCCCTCTCTGCAGTCTCTCAAAGTTTGAAGACAGAAGACCCCTAAGCCAGCAGACCTCTCCTTTTCCTCCGTCCACACTGGAAGGGAGAGTCCACAACTTTGAACTGCAGAGGAAACAAAAGTATACTCATGGGGAATTGACAGCTACTGCCAAGATGATGGAATGGAACATTGGAGCACATCAGGCCCAGAGGTGAGGAGAAAAGGAATACAGGAATGTAGGCAGGGAAAGAAACTAGGGCCCTCTAGGGAAAGGCAAGAGTTGATGGGCCTCATAGTTGCTAATTACATGTTGAGAAGTAAGAAACATTTAGTCCTGTGTAGGCAGTGAGGCTGAACTGAACCAAGCTTCAACTCACTAGAAACTTCGAGTAACAGGCTTAAATGTAAGCAAGAGAGTCATTTGAAATGGAAACCAATAGGATGATCCTGCACATGGAATTCTCAGAATCTGAAAGGCTAGCATCTGGCCCTGGGAGTGAAAAACACACATACAGGCTATGGCTAACCCCCAGGGGTCAGCCCGGTATGTGTCAGGAGGCCCACTGGGCAAACATCAAGATGAAAGCCAGAATCAGCATGGCTAGCTCAACTAGCAGAGCAGGAATCTGAGTCAGTAGGCAAGGTCTGGGATCAGGTTCTCAAATTACAAGAAAGCTTTCCCCATATTGGGAGGACAGGACCCTCTAGAGTATATATCAAGCAAGTGTTGGGGACTATGGATTGAGAGACTGGTCCTTGAATACAGCTGCCTAACTGTGGGAATGGAAGGAAATCATGATCTCTAGGACTTTCCTTCTTACCTAGGGATTGCTCTGCTGTGTGGGAGCACTTGTCTATTTAAATCAGTTTCACACTGGACATCCTTCTCATGTGGTATGTATGTACCACATGCATACACGTGCTTACGCCTTTGGCTGGAGACGGATACAGCATAGCATAATGTTCAAGAGGGTGGACTCTGGAGTCAGACCACGTTGGTTCAAATCCTGGCTTTGCTACTTCTTAGCTATATGACCTTAGGCAAGTTAATTAACCTCTTCTGGCCCTTAGTTTTCTTATCTGTAAAGTGAGACTAGTAACAATACCTATCTTATAGGGCTGTTGTAAGAATTAAACATGTTAAAGTACTTAGAACAGTGACTGGCACAAAGTAAGTATTATATCAATATATATGATTATTAATAAGATGAGGTGGGGTGGCATTCTAAAGTCCTTGATTTCTTCCAGTTCCCCTAGATGGGTCCCATAAGGAAAAGGAAGGATTTGCTAAACCATTTCACTGTTGTTATTTCTGGTCAGAAGAGCTCAGTGTTGAAAGAAGTAGAAGAGCACCTGAGAGTTTCCAGTAATCCATACCTGGCTAGAATGAGAGGCTGAGAGAGAGCGGCTGAGAAACGCTCACCTGTCACAGCTCTGTGGGTGAGCACTGATCCTCTGGAGTTGCGAGTTTTTGTAAGAGACACTCTTACAGCACATGTGGTTTCTGGTTCATCCAGAGAGGACCTCCGTGCCTCCTTGGTTTACCAGAAATATGGTTAATCTGATGGCTGTCAGATGGATGCACCAGAGGACCTTGATTCATCTAAAATTGCTGAGTTTCTGGAAGATACACAGGAGACTTGGGGCAGAGACCAGGGACCAGGAAAGGGCTGAGTATCACGTAGAGGGTGGGAGCTAACAACATGTGATCTAACTGCCCCCACCTCCTACCTCAGCAAATCACTAACCACTAAATCCAGAAATCTATAGTGTTCGGAGTAGCTATTTGAGAACTGGCTGGAGAGGGTACAGGGAGGAGGAGCAGGTTGAAGCCCCAGCGTATTACTTTTTAGCAGAAGGTGTGAGAGAGATTTCAAGGGGCATTGTTAGTAATAGGGGTTTTCTTCTCCTTTACAGAACCCTTTTCTAGTCTCCGTAGTGACCTCTCATAAAGTTCGGCCAAATGGAGCTGAGAACCCCTGGGTGGCTAGACAGCAGCTGAGCCATGGCTCCATTCCAGGGTCAGTAATCTCAGGAGAGACTCAGGAAGGTGACAGCTGGCAGGGCAGAGGGAAAGGGGTGGCGGGTGTGGTTCAGCCCTGGCAAATATTCCTGCTTCGAGGATTCTCAAGGTTAGCTGATATGAGAAGGAAGGCAGAGGAAGGGGCCGTTACTCGAGGGAAGATTTTTAGAACTGGGGTCCAGATTTTCCTCCAAAGGGGAGGGATGAAAGAAAAGAATTGGTGGATTAAGGGAACAGGCTTAGAGAGAGAGAGAGGGATAATGGTTAAAGCAAGGATCAGATTCAGGGATTTGCTGGCAATAAAAAAAGGAGGGTTTGAAGTCAGAGATCATAGGACTATAGAACTTGCCTCTTGACCCGTGACCCTCTTGTCAGGACTATTGACTATTATCCTATTACTAAACACCCCATGTATCTCATGCTTTTGCAGTGTGGACAGACCTCTTGTGATGACAGCGTGCCAGTGTGGAAAGCGTCACCTAGCTAACTACTGGGTCACTACATTGATCATGTGCCAAATATATATATATATATAGACTACAGGAAGATCATGGGAAAAGAAAGAATAATGAGTGGGCAGTCTCCCAAGAGTCTCAGGAACAACCCTTCCTCTAATGGAAACTTTTTTTTTTTTTGGTCAAAGGGGGACTAGCAGGAATTCCATAGGGTTTGGGGAACACCCTTGTGCAAGTTCTTTCAGATTTTTAAATAAAAATGTACATATACATACATAAGCAATCAATATATTTTACAAAAATTGGACCATATCAACTTTTATTTGTAAATTTAATTATTTTTGGCTGCACTGGGTCTTCGTTGCTGCGCGTGGGCTTTCTCTAGTTGTGGTGAGCGGGGGCTATATTCGTTGCGGTGCACAGGCTTCTCATTGCCGTGGCTTCTCTTGTTGTGGAGCACGGGCTCTAAGGTGTGCAGGCTTCAGTAGTTGTGGCTCGCAGACTCTAGAGCATAGGCTGAGTAGTTGTGGCGCACGGGCTTAGTTGCTCCGTGGCATGTGGGATCTTCCTGGACCAGGGATCGAACCCGTGTCCCCTGTATTGGCAGGCGTATTCCCAACCACTGCACCACCAGGGAAGCCCCCAGCGTTTTTTATCTTAATAATTTGTATTTTACTTTAAATTATTATTTTCTTATTTCCCCCTAACTTTCTGTTAGAAAAATTTATCAGAGTTGAAAGAGTTGTTCAATGCACATCCATATCTTTTCCAGCTAGATTCAGTAATTGTGAATATATTAGCATATTTGTGTCAGCATGCGACGGTATTCGATCTTGTGGACATAGCACAGTGGCTAAGAGTGTGGAGTTGGTCTGCCTCGGTCCCAGAGCCAGTTCCACTGTTTTCTAGTAGTGTGGCTTGACCTTGGGCAAGATCTTTTTTTTTTGCGGTATGCGGGCCTCTCACCGCTGTGGCCTCTCCCGTTGCACAGCACAGGCTCCGGACGCGCAGGCTCAGTGGCCACGGCTCACGGGCCCAGCCGCTCCGCGGCATGTGGGATCTTCCCAGACCCGGGCACGAACCCGCGTCCCCTGCATCGGCAGGCGGACTCTCAACCACTGCGCCACCAGGGAAGCCCTTGGGCAAGATCTTTAACATCTCTAAGCCTGTTTCCTCAACTATAAAATAGGATGACATCTCAGAGATTTCAGAGGATTAAATGGGATACGGTTTGGCCATAATAAATGCTCAGGAAGTATTATTTGGATACTTGTCTTATCTCCTCACTCAGCCTGGAAGATAGGGACAATATCTTGACTGGTTTTACTTTATTTTTTTTTTTAATTTTTGGCTGCGTTGGGTCTTCGTTGTTGCAGGCTGGCTTTCTCTAGTTGCGGTGAGTGGGGGCTACTCTTTGTTGTGGTGCTCGGGCTTCTCACTGCGGTGGCTTCTCTTGTTGCGGAGCATGGGCTCTGGGTGTGCGGGCTTCAGTAGTTGTGGCGCGCGGGCTCGGCGGTTGTGGTGCGCGGGCTTAGTTGCCCCATGGCATGTGAGATCTTAGTTCCCTGACCAGGGATCAAACGGGCATCCCCTGCATTGCAAGCCGGATTGTTAACCACTGGACCACCAGGGAAGTCCCTTACCTGCAGAATTTGACACAATTAATCACTCTTGTCTCCTTGAAATAGTTTCTTCATATGGCTTCTAAAGTACTATAATCTCTTGACTTTTCTCCTGGCTTCTTCTCAACTTCTCTTATTGATTTCTCCGCATTTCTACAACCTCTAATCACCGGAATGCCCCAGGATTTGCCCCTTTTCTCCTCTTTATCTGAACTCACTCCCTTGGTGATCTCACCCAGTCTCATGGCTTAAATGCCAACCACATCTTAATAACTGTCTAATTTATATCTCTAGGCAAGAGTCTTCTCTTTAACTCATCTTGAATATCCAACAGCTTATAACAACATCTCCTCCTGGTAGACAGTGGACTTGAGGATGGTGGGGGGCCGGGGGCCAGGGGGTACGGGGTGGGGAGGCTGAGACAAAATGAGAGAGTAGCATTGACATATATACACTACCAAATGTAAAATAGCTAGTAGGAAGCAGCTGCATATCACAAGGAGATCAAGTGCTTTGTGACCTCCTAGAAGGGGTGGGATAGGGAGGGTGGGCAGGAGGCTCAAGAGGGAGGGGATATGGGGATATATGTATACGTAGAGCTGGTTCACTTTGTTATACAGCAGAAACTAACACAACATTGTAAAGCAATTATACTCCAATAAAGATGTAAAAAAAAAAAAAAAAAAAAAAAAACTCCTCCTGGATAACTAGGTAGGCAATCTCAAACTTGTCCAAAAACAAGTTTCTGATTCTTTCCCTAATACCTGCTGCTCCTGCTGTCTTCTTCATTTCAGGAAATGGCAATTCATTTTTTTTTCATTTCCTCAGCCCCAAAACTTTGGAGCTATCCTTGAGTTGTGTCACTATGCCATTTAACCAATAGTCGTAGCTTGAAAATACAGTTGGCCCTCTGTGTCTGAGGGTTCTGCATCCGTGGATTCAACGAACCAAAGATTGAAAGTATATAATTTTTTAAATTTCAGACAGTTTCAAAAAGCAAAACTTGAATTTGCTGCAAGCCAGCAACTATTTGCATAGCATTTACATTGTATTGACAACTATTTACATAGCCTTTACATCGTATTAGGCATTATAAGTAATCTAGAGATTTTAAGTATGTGGGAGTATGTGCATAGGTTATATGCAAATACTTGCCAATATACAAATAAATGCCATTTTATATAAGGTATTTGAGCGTCTGTGGATTTTGGTATCCTTGTGGGTCCTGGAACCAATCTCCTGCGGAATCTGAGGGACAATTGTATACCTAGAATCAGATCACTTCTCACCACCTCCACTGACACCTTTTTGATCCAAGCAACCATTATCTCCTGTCTAGTTTTCTGCAATAATTGCCTAACAGATTTTTCAGCTTCCTCCCTAATGCCCCTTATGTGCCAATTGAAGGTCTCTAATGGCTTCTCATCACCCTTACGATAAAAGTCAAGCTCCTTAAAAAGACTCCCAAGGCTTAAAAAGACTCCCAAGGTCCGACGGAGTCTGCCCCAACTCCCAGTTATCTCTGATCTCATCTCCAACTGTCGTTCACTCCAGCTACGTTGGACTCATGCTATTGCTCAAACACGCTAGTCACACTTCCACCCCAGGGCCCTTGAGAGCTCTTGCCCACCACCTACAGCCCTTACTCCCTTATCTCCTTCAGCTCTTGGCTCAGATACCACCTTTCAGAGAGGCTTTTCCTGACCACTCTGTATAAAACTGTATTTCTCCATTCCCACCTGGCAGTCACTACCTCCCTTCCCTGTCTTTTCTCTATAGCACTTATCACCACTTAACATAATAATAATTTTTTTATTCATTTGTCTATCTATATCCTAGAATGTAAACTCCATGAGGGCAGGGTTTTTTCTGTTTTGTCCTCTACAATTTCCCTAGCACCAATCAATACTTGTTGAATAAATTTTGATGACTCTTCTCCCTCTCTCTGATCTCAAGACCCACTTCTTCAAAAGACTAAGGGATGGGGCTTCCCTGGTGGCGCAGTGGTTGAGAGTCCGCCTGCCGATGCAGGGGACGCGGGTTTGTGCCCCGGTCCGGGAAGATCCCACATGCCGCGGAGCAGCTGGGCCCGTGAGCCATGGCCACTGAGCCTGTGCGTCCGGAGCCTGTGCTCCGCAACAGGAGAGGCCACAGCAGTGAGAGGCCCGCATACCGGGAAAAAAAAAAAAAAAGACTAAGGGATGGACCTGGTAGTAGGAGGGCTTGAAAATGATGATGGTGAGTCTACGGGGATGGCACCTTAATACTTCTGTGAATATCTAATATTCTGATTTTTCTTTTCCAGCTTAACACCAAAACATCCCCAGCAACCAACCAGGCAGCTGGCCCAGAGGAAAAGGGTGAGTGGGGGTGGGCTAAGCAGTTTGTAGGGCAGGTAAATATAGGGACATGAAGACAAGTAGGGCTGGAAGCCTGGAAGCTCCTAAAGTCAGATGTAACAGGAATAAGAATGTGATAAGTGAAACAAAGCACTAGGTTAGGACTACTATATCTATAAACTTCCTTCCACTTTTTCCTAAGAAGTAAACCTACTAGAATTTACGCTTTGATTTTAGAAACTGGCTCTGGAATGCTTGGAAACAGGTACAGTGATAGGAAGAAACTCATCAAATGATCCCAGCCCCTGTCTCAATCAGAACTTTAGGGAAAACAGGGGAAAGTGAGTGTGCCGTGGGACTCTGAACTGTAGGATTTAGGAATAAGTGGTGATAGAAGACATTTGTCATCTTGGTTCAAGAGTTGCAAAGCTTCTGAGTACCTACTATAACTAATTCTCAGCCTAGGTACCCTGACTCAAGCTTCTGGGAGAGTCATCAGGCATTCCGGGTCCTAGCAAAGATTGGGGGACCTCACAGAGTCCAGTAGAAAGTGGACTTTAACCACTGTATTTGGGGTCTGGGAAAGGGGCTGGGGCAATTCAGGTTTACTCATTAATGAATCTCTCAACTATCTGCAGGGAGAGCTGGCAATGCCAAGAAGGCTGAGGAGGAGGAGGAGATTGACATTGATCTGACGGCACCAGAAACAGAGAAGGCTGCCCTTGCTATTCAGGGCAAGTTCCGGCGATTCCAGAAAAAGAAAAAGGATTCCAGTTCCTGAATAACCAGCCTTACCCTTCACCTTGCTCCCTTCCCTCCCCTTCTCCACAGCTCTGACTCCCATGTATCTTTGTCTCCTTGTCCCTCAAGCTTCTCGTTGAGGCAAGTTCAACACTTATACATTATTTTCCCTGGCCTCTCAAGCCATCGCAGCCGCAGAGGCACAAGGAACACAGGGAAGATGAAGAATTCAACAGGCAGCCACTTGCTTAAGGGTGGAATGTTTTCTCCTTGGGATACAGCTTCTTGACCAGTACCTGTGCCTGCTCTATGAGGCTGAAGAGCAAGAGGATTTGAGGTTGAGAGAGGGACCCCTGATGATGTGGGAGGGAGGGAAAAGCCTTCAGAGTAGGGTGCCCGAGGGTGGGGCATATGTTCCACTGGTTACAGCATTCACACTTCAGGTAGCATTTTTTACCTTCACATCCTTCTCATCAGAACCTCAACTTCCCTCCTATGAGCTAAGCCACAGTGGGGACTGGAGCCTCCCTTTCTCCTGGGCAGACCTAAATCAAACTGCTCCCATGTTAGTGCATGCTCAGTAGATTAGTTCCAAGGAAGGCCGACTGGGACTGGTAGAGACAAGGGCAAGTTTCCTTCATCGTCTAGTCTAGAACCGTAAGGGGCAGAAGTGGAAGAGGTTCAAGGGGCCGCAGGCAGGGAAATGGGAAGATTTGGGAAGGAAATCGCCAGTTGATTTGGGAAGAAAAGAAAAGTGAAGGAGGAGGAGATCTCTAAGGACACAAGTTACTGCTGGTAAAGGTGTACCATATGAAGGATTCCTGGGGCTTTGTTAACCTGCCTACCTCTAACCCCTCATGCCTAGCCACCCCCAGAGGCCACAAAAACCAAGTGACCCTTGTAGTTCCCACCTGCCCCATGGTGGAGTCAGAGCAGAAGTGGAACAGCCACTCTGTGTGATTTTAGCATGTTTAATAATTATGAAAACAATAAACAAAATCCTCAAGTGGGGCCTTTTGACCTCTCCTTCTGTTTTTTCTCGGGAGGAATATGAATATAAGCCTGAGCTGGCCTCAGGGAGGGTGGTAGAGCAACTGCGCGGATTACATGATGGCTCAGGAAACTAATACAGACCGAAGCCCTCTCCTACCTTCCTTCCCTGACCTTGTCCTCACCTTGATTCACCACCCACATTGTCTCTACCTGCTGCTATTTCCACCCCCGATGCTCCCCTACAAGGGTGCTCATCTCCTTCCCTTTCCCCTTCCAGCGAGCACACGCTTGGTGGATCTGCCTCTGAAAACCAACCCCATCTTCCCTTCCTCCCTCTCCCCGAGTGACCTGTGTTAGCTGTCCCTCCTGCTTTGTCTTCCTCCCACGACCCTCCTCCCCTCCCACTGTTTTATCAAACAGGAGAAGAAGCAGATGACTCTGGGTCAGTAGAGAGCACCACTGTCACGCTGAAGATTTTAAACCATGAATAAAATGATGGCTTACGTTGCTGAGAAATGATTTCTATACATTGAAGCCAGAAGCCAAATGCTTGAAGGTCGAACAAGGAACGCTCTCTCTCCCCCATTCTCCTCACTTCTTAGTACTGATTTAAGAATACGGAAGCTGGAACCATGCAGCAGCTCTGAATAGGAAGCAAGGAACTATATCCCTGGAAGCAACCTATATTACAAAGTTCGTCCATGCCTAACAAGCCATGGCTATAGACTATCAGGAGGATTAAACAGTAATTCATGGGAAGGCCCTCTTCTCCTGTTGCCAGAGACGAGAAGGAAATTTTACATTTGAAATCTGTTCTGAGTGCAGTATAGTAATGATGGTGGCTTTTAGTCCTGGACTCAGGGGCAAATAAAAGGATATGCTCATTGCCACACTAGGTGTGTGTCCAGTATGTCCTGGTAGAACAGGAGGATTCCCTGTTCTCTGGTTCCGTGGACACAAGATGGGGATTAACTGTACTGCACCTTGGTCTGCCCCTATTAACACTAAAGTAAAACAGGTACTTCCTATTCCTGGTGATATGAGCTTCTGAGAGTTGGCTGGTGCTAGGGCAATAGTGGCATTCTCTGTCACCAGCCGTCTCCTATAGACTCTGCTGCTTGGAGGATACCTGCTGATTTGTTTTTTGCCACACTGGTCTGGAGCATGATTTTTTTCCCCTTCACTACTACTAGCTCCAGGCTATTATTCTTGTTCTCATGTGTATTTTAAAGAAAGTGCATGGTAGCAAAAACATAGTCTGTTGCTTTGGGAAAGATAGTTTGAACTGGAAAGAAAGGTTTAGGCATCTTTTGCTGGACCAGTAGTAGTTCTCAGTAAAAGTTCTGAAAGCTGGTTTCTCTCTGCCCAGGCTACTTACTTCTACCATAGGGCACTCAGATTGAGCCTTTCCTCTCTGGCCTATCTGTAACTCCTCCTTGGGGCCCTAGAATTCTGTCTCTCTGCCAGAGACACGATCCTTGAGTACTGATCACTGAGAAATTATTCCCGAGTGCTTTGTTCTGTGGAGCAAAAACCACAGGTCTTTGAGGGATCGGTGAATACTCTCATAATAAGTGGTTTAGCAGAAGACACACGCATTAGAAACAGTCGAGGAAGAAAGCAAATGCAGTTGTCACATCTATATCACTGATAACTCTTTTGGTACTTTTTTCTCTGTGTAGGAGTGGCAGAGCTGGGAGTAGAGTCTCGTCAAAAGTGAAAGAGGTCTGGAGATCTGAGCGGGAGATACTTTGAAATATGTTCCCAAAGCCCAAACTTGGAGGTGAAAGTCTTGGGAGAAATTCAGGCGGCTAAAAGGACAAGGATCCTGCTTCCCTGGACAACCTACTTTCAGGGACTTGGTGTCATTGCTGGGTAGGGCTCTTGACCTCTCCTTGAACTTGCCCCAATATAGAGCCATCTTTTTCCACTTTGATCTCTTCCATCTTTTACTCTTACACTTAACCCCTGTCCTAATGTCCTTTTTGGGAGCTTCCCTTCCTGTCCACCTCTGCCTCTCTCTGTCTACCCTTGCTGTGTTTCCCTTATTTCTGGAGTTGTTTTCAGTGGGAGTGACTCCTGGCAGCTTCTTTGAGCAGGGGCCGTACTCATCCCTGAGAACAAGTTCTCACTGGAATCACTCTCCAGTGAGCTGCTGTCTTCCACTTTTAATCCTCTGCTGTCTGTGCCTCTGAAAACTGAGGCTTTGTGGGTCCGGTGGTTTGTTAAGACGGACATCACTGGTGCCTACTGTTCTGGTTGTTTGGCTGGTAGCCCTGAGTCCAGATCTGCAAAGGCAGAAACTCACAATCCACGGATGTTCAGAAAGTCAGCCTGTTCCCAAGGCTTCAGCAGAGGCCTCTTCATTCCCTCCCTGACTTCTTCCCTCCTCCAGCCATTGGGTTAGGGTGGCATTGACCGCTCTCCCTCCTGCTCTCAGGATTCTAGTCTCCCCTTGGTATAACACTACTGCTACTAATAATAGGCCTTTCTTATTCCCTAATCACCTAGATCTTCAAGAATAAAGCAAGAGGGTCATATCCCCTAGATCACTTGCGTATTACCTGTACATAATGTTCTGTTGACATAGATTTCATCATGTTCACCTCCCAAGTTGGGGTAACTCCCTAGGCTTATGCTACCTGCAGCGCATGAATGGTGATGACAATGGTAATATCTAGATTTGTAAAGTACTGTGTGCCAGGCCACGTTCCAAGCAGTTTTACATATGTAAACTCATTTAATTCTTACAACCCTACGACATATTATTTCCATTTTACATATGAAGAAACTGAGACACAGAGAGATTAAATAACCTTCCCAAAACAAGTGAATAGGTAAGTTAGTATCAGAGCTCAGGTAGTCTGCCTCCAGCATCTGTGCTCTTTGTACCACCTTGATAAGGGACTGGATGACTGAAGAGTAGAGAGCTTTGTTGTCGAGGACGTCGTTCAGCCTAGTTTAGAGGGCAGAGAGGGCCAAGCTTCCCTTAGCTGAGCCCAGGCATATCTACTGGTCCCTCATGGCCCACACAAGTAAGACCTAGACCCTCTGTGGTCCCCCATATTTCTAGGGGACCACCAGCTCTGGCTTTACCTGATTGTACCGCTAGACTCCTCCCAGAATTCTATCAGTGGCTTGATCGCATCCAGCTGCCTCCCCTGGCGCTCCAAGGAACCTAGGGGCAGGCCTTCTGGAATTAAAGGTGGTTTGAAGTGAAATGGCTAGAGAAATGGGGCACAGAACTTGGCGGGTAGGGCTGATACGCATGCCCAGAAAAGGAAGAAGGGTCAACAGACTCACATTAGGGTATAAAGGTGAAGAGATGCGGGCATCAGGAAATGAAACCAAACTCTTCTCTAACTCCTGGGAGGGCTCCAGGTCTCACTGATTCCCCAAGCCAGTTCTCAACAGGAGGATGTACTGCCCTCTAGGGGATGTTTTGGAAGTCCATGGGGGTATTTTTTTGGTTGTCATGATATGTAGGGGGTGGGGTGGGGATGAGGGAGGGTTTCCTGGTATTGAGCATTCAGGGGTGAAAGATGCTAACCATACTGCAATGACCAGAATAGTGCTGCACAAAATAAAATTGTCCCACATCCCTCATGTCTTTTAAAAATACCATTGTGTATTAATGTGAAAAACCTGTTATAATCTGAGGGTACCTGGAACCCAACTTCATTTTACATACGAACACAAAGTACTTTTTGCACCATTTTAAACACTGGATTTTCAGAAATGCAACTAACATGTAGATTGAAGGAACTTATAATGTGTTTTGTTCAGAACTTTATCATGAGTTGCTTACCGTTTCAGAAATCCACGTCATCGATGACAATACTGCTTATGGTATTTGAGTCACTGATACGTATGCCCCTATCAGTTTGCATTTGTTGCTGTTGTATTTACAGTGATTCTACGTGTAGGTTCAAGTCTCTACTATGTTTTATGCTTCCAGTGTAGTTATGCCTGAACATTACATATTAAAATACAGACAATTTTATTATAAATTAATCTTTTATTTCACTTTTATAATATATGGTTAGAGTATTATATTTACTTTTTGAAATTATGTTTATAGTTTATATTACATATGAATATCATGCCTGGATAGTAAAACGGGCACTGTGTCTGAGGGCTTTGGGAACTGTTGCTCTAAGCTTTTGGAAAGCCATGCCCAGCACTAGCCTGAAGATTCAGGAATTCATCTTTCCCCTGCCTCCACCCCTTTTTTCTCTAAAAGAGGCCCCCAAACCTTACTGCCAAGCTGTAAGTCTTTACCATGAGCTGGACACTTAGAGAGGGACCACAGGATAAACAATGGGGACTCAGCTGGAAGCCACACTTAATGCCTACAAAGAAAAGCCTTTGCAAGACAAAAGGGTCATGTCTGTGTTGTGATGATGTCTGAATTGTGAAGCAGACAGTAGTAGATGGAGATCTGACCTGTGGGCAAGTTAGGCCCTCCTGCCTGAATATGTATTGGGGGAGAGGTTCCCCACTTGCTTCAACTGAACAGAGGAAAAAAAGGGAGGAAGAGTATGACTAGGAACTAACGTGGATGGAGCTTCTACTCTATGCCAAGTACTTAGTGACATGGTTTACATATATTCTCAATTTCTTCTTTTAAGTGCACCATAGGATAGATATCAACTTAACAAAACTCAAGCTTCCACAGTCACATGATTTCCCAGGTCACAGAGAGCTTCAACAGGAATTAAAGCAGGACTGGTTTGATCCGTGTTTTAGGTTGCCAAAAACAGGGGTGAGTTCCTTCTTTAGACCATTCCTAATTTTTCGTTCTTTTGGAATAAGCAAAGAGAGACTTCCCTGGTGGCGCAGTGGTTAAGAATCCACCTGCCAGTGCAGGGGACACGGGTTTGAGCCCTGGTCCGGGAAGAGCCCACGTGTTGCGGAGCAACTAAGCCCGAGTGCCACAACTACTGAGCCCGCGCGCCTAGAGCCCGTGCTCCGCAACAAGAGAAGCCACCGCAATGAGAAACCCGCGCACCGCAAGGAAGAGTAGCCCCTGCTCGCCGCAACTAGAGAAAGCCTGCGCTCAGCAACAAAGACCCAATGCAGCCATAAATAAATAAATAAAATTTTAAAATGCTTTAAACAAACAAACAAACAAATCTTCTAGATGACTCCATAGCTGAGTGCCTAATATGTCAACAGCAGAGACCAACACTGAGTCCCTAATATGTACTACTCCCTGGGGGGACCAGCCAGACACTTGATGTCAAGTTAATTACATTGGATTTCTTTCATCATGGAGGGGGCATAGATTTGTCTTCACTGGAATAGACGTTTTGGACATGAATTTGCCTTCTTTGCTCATAATGCTCCTGCCAGCACCAACACTGGGGGAATTCACAGAATGCCTATTCATAGTTATGGCATTCCCCATAGTACTATGTCTAATCAAGGAGCTTATTTCATAGCAAAGGAAGTTTAGTAACGGGCTTGTGCTCATGGAATTAAGTGGTCTTACCATGTACCCCATCATCTGAAAGCAGAAGCTTATTTGAAACGTGGAATGGTTTACTGAAGATTCACAGCAGCAATTGGGAGACAAAACCCTGAAAGAATGAAGTTCTGGCTTACAGGATGCAATATATGCTTTGAATCAGAGACCATTACATGGTGTTTTCTCCTCTATGACCTGAATACAAGGGTTCCAGAGTCAAGGGGTAAAAGTGCGGGTGGCTTTTTCACTATGACACCTAATAACCAACTCACAGAATTTTTGTTTCTCCTGGCAACTTTGAGCTCTACTGGTTTGGAGGACTTAGTCTCCAAAAGGAGAATGCTTCTACCATTAGACACAATGGTTCCATTGAATTAGAAGAGGAGACTGCCACCTGGTCATTTTGGGCTCTATACATCACTGAACCAAGAGGCAAAAAAAAAATGATTACTTGGCTGGCTGGTGTGATATATCCTGATGACCTAGGGGAAGTTGGGATGCTGCTACACAATGGGAGCAAGGAGAGCTATTTCTGGAACCCAGGAGATTCTCTGGGGCATCACTTAGTACTTCCTTGCCTAAGAGTAAATGTTAACATAGCAACCAAAAAAAAAAAAAAAAAGACAGGACAGACCTTGAGTCAGAAATGGAAGTTTGGATCACTCTACCAGGTAAAGAACCCTGACTATCTGAAGTTCTGGCTGAAGACATAGGAAATATGGAATGAGTAGTTGAAGCAGTTCATAGATATTAATTATGGCTTCTTGACCAATTACAGAAATGAGGACTGTGGTAACTTGGCATATTTTCTGTTTGCTTGTTTTAGATATGTATTTGTCTAAGTTAACCATTTTATTCATCTCTCCCTTTCTTCCCATTTTTATGTTATTATACTAGTTGTTGGAAGTGAACTTCACAATTTAATCTTTAGGTAACAAAAAATTCAGTGGAACTCTGGGTTTAAGGAGTAGCTAATATAGCCAGAGATGGACATGATGACTGGTGGCCTGTTTGAGGAAATGTGAAAAGCTCTGTGTTGTAGTCTGACTTTACCTCCCTTCTCCAACTTCACTCCCACACATAAATATTTGTCCAATTTCTTAGATGTTTTAAGGCAGAGCAGCAAATTCATGTTAAGGGTGGTTGGGCAGGTAAGGAAATGAGAGTAGTGAGAATTCAGGCCCTATCTAGAGGAAAAAAACTATATTCAGTTCAAGATGATTGTTGCCCTGTGACGCTCAAATGTAGCCTTAATTTAAATAAACAAACACGCTTCGTGTGGGACGAACAAAAGATGTCTTCCTGGTTATTTCAATCTCTACTTTAAAAAAGTCATGCAGAGCTTCCCTGGTGGCGCAGTGGTTGAGAGTCCGCCTGCCGATGCAGGGGACACGGGTTAGTGCCCTGGTCCGGGAAGGTCCCACATGCCACGGAACGGCTGGGCCCGTGAGCCGTGGCCGCTGAGCCTGCGCGTCGGGAGCCTGT
This sequence comes from Grampus griseus, assembly GCF_964374135.1. Classification (NCBI taxonomy): domain Eukaryota; kingdom Metazoa; phylum Chordata; class Mammalia; order Artiodactyla; family Delphinidae; genus Grampus; species Grampus griseus. The sequence goes on along the minus strand of NC_139017.1, from coordinate 67,366,954 downwards.
GCTCCGCAACGGGAGAGGCCACAACAGTGAGAGGCCCGCGTACCTCAAAAAAAAAAAAAAAAAAAAAAGTCATGCAGTTTTCAAATACGTGGGAGAAAAACCATTAGCGTGTTTCAAGGAAGCCAAGAGATAAAGTGTTATCAGAAAGAGGAAGTGGCCATTAATGTTAAATGCTGCTGAAAGGGTGAGGAGGACTGAAAAATGACCATCGAATCTGGCGAAATGGACATCATTAATGCCCTTGGACAGGAGCAGTTTCAGTAGAGGGATGGGGACAGTGTGTTGAAGGGAGAATGGGAGGTAGGAGATAGTGCCCTAGACTTGTTCAAGAAGTTTTGCTATAGAGGGGAGCAGAGAACTGGGACAGTAGTTGAAGATGCGAATAAGGGAGATATTTAATTGTTATGTGTAGGAAGATATTTCATTTGTGTTGTATTTTTCTCCACAATTACCAAGTGTCTTTTGGTTTCATTTATAATATATTCTGCCATTAAAGAGGTTCAAGATTTTATGTACTTCCTTTAAGATTTCTGGACTTCCTGTCTTGTTTAAAGGCCTTTTCCATTTGAGGATTAAATGAATATGCTTATTTCCTTCAGATACTTGTATTTTATTTCTTAATATTTAGATTTTATTTTTATATATGGCATGAGATAAAGATCTTACCTTGTTTTCTTCTATACATATGTCAATTGCACCAATACCTTTTGTTAAATAATCCATTAATTTACCACTGAACTAGAATGTTATTTTTATAATAAAATATGTTCCCACACTTATTTGCATTTCTGGGCTCCGTATTCTGGTCTACTGATAAAGACTCTTTAGCTTAGATATTCCCAACTTCATTGAGTTGTGACTCAGCTTCCTCTCCCACCCTGAAAAAGCTATATAGACTCTATTAGCTTCTATTTTCCAATTTAAAAAAATGTGGTAAAATACAATTAACATAAAATTTACCTCTCAACCATTTTTAAATGTATAGTTCAGTGGTATTAAGTACATTCATAATGTTTTGCAACATCACCATTATCCATCTCCGTAACTCTTCATCTTGTAAAACTGAGACTCTATCCCAATTAAACAATAACTGCCCATTCTCCCATTTCCCCAGCGGCTGGCAACCACCATTCTACATTCTGTCTCTATGACTGTGACTACTCTAAGTACCTCATATAAGTGGAATCAAAGTATTTGTCTTTTTATGCCTAGCTTATTTCACTTAGCGTAATGTTCTCAGTTCATTCATGTTGTAGCATATGTTACAATTTTCTTTCTTTTTACAGCTGAATAATACACCATTGTATGTATAGATATACCACATTTTCTTATCCAGTCATCAATTGTCCAGGGACCTTTGGGTTGCTTCCACATATCAGCTATTGTGAATAATGCTGCTATGAACATGAGTGTACTAATATATTTTCAAGACCCTGATTTTAATTTTTTTGGGATATATTCCCAGAAATGGAACTGCTGTATCATATGGTAATTTTGTATTTAATTTTTTTGAGGAACCTCCATACTTCCCACAGGGGCTGTACCATTTTACCTTCCCACCAACAGTGCACAAGGGTTCCAACTTCTCCACACCCTTGTCAACACTTTGTTTTGTTTTTGATAGTAGCTATCCTAATGGGTATGATGAGGTGGTATCTCATTGTAGTTTTCATTTGTATTTACCTAATGGAATCTATTCGCTTTTCTATTAACATGAATTTGGGTTAATTTTTCTTTTCAGAGAAGTGGAAGACAGCCCTTGAAATAAATGGAAGCACTCTGGGTTTTGGCAAAGCTGCTGTTAAAAATCTTATCTTTAACCTCTTAACAAGGTGAAGAATTGACTTGTGAGAATCTTGGGTTTTTTGCTATCAGTAACCGCCAAGGGAAAAAGATATATATGTTTTTCCATAATTATTTAAGGATTCCAGGATATTAATGGTGTACCATTAGCATACCAACAAACCAGCTAATGAGCTATTAATATTATACCTAAAATGCACCAACAAAACAAAGTTGTGTGTGCATGAGTTTGTAGGGGTGAATGAGATTAGTGCTAGTTTGTAAAGTGTAATCCTTTAGGCAAGATTGAGAAACATCTTTAAAGGACTGATCCTCAATATCTTAGTTGTATATCAATTTATAGTTTACAAAGGTTTCCATACACAGGATGGAATCATGTGATTCTTACAAGAATCCTGGGAATTCAGTAGGGCAGGTATCATTATCTCAGTTGTTTACAAATGCAGAAACAGGCTTACCTAAGCCAAGTGACTAGCCCTGGGTCAGCTTGTGAGTGGCTGAGGTATCTTAAAAATATAGATCTTGGTGAAGAGGGAATCTGTTATAACCCATGTAAACGCAGAGCCTGACACACAGTTTAGCACATAGTACGAACTCTGTGTACTATAGTACAAACTCACTGAATATTTGTTGAATGTATGAATGTGTCTTATGAGCCTATTTCAGAGTTCTTTCCATAATACTATGTAATCCATGCCATGAAATCAAATTCTTAACAACTGAAACCGGTTGGGGAGAAGAAGGAGTTGGGGGAGGAGAGGGTTTGGGGAAGGTGGGAGGTTGGGGATGGGATAAGGGGCAGGGATTATTCCCAGAAGAATGAGGAAATTGGAGATGGAGGCAACAGCTTCTGGAAATGTCAGTGTTTATTAAACATTTAAGGAGATTTGGGGGTTTGAGAAGAAATATACAGAATGTAGAAAAATCCTAAGAATCCCCTGTGGCTAGGAGTGCAGCCTCTTCCCTTTCCCCCGTTTCCCATTTGTTTTTCCTGCTTTTTCTTTGGTTATTTAAAAGCTATTTCTTAAGGCTCATTTGTCCCCTCCTCAGCCCCTTCACCTATGAAGATCCTTTGTCTCTCCCTCTCCTTTCCTGTGACCTTGAGTCCCAGAACAGTGCTCCAAAGTGGTCAGGGGGCACCATTCCTGTAGCTGAGGTTTGAGGATCGGGGGCCCCTCTGCTTGGGCTGGCTCTCCATTAAGGATTTAATGGGGGGTGGGGAATTGCCAAAGCCACATGACGTCATTGGTACTCAGTCATGGGGGGAGGGTAGAGCATGGGCACAGATCAGATAAAACAAACAAACAAGAATGGATTAAAAAATAAAAAATAACTAACAACCTAAATAAAACCTGAAGGAGAATCTGATCTGGGTGACCTGGGTGTTAGCTGGGAGGGCAGAGTCTGCAGCTGGGCCACCTGATGGAGGGGAGGGAGGGTCAGAGAGAAGAGGGTCAGAGGGACAGGCTAGGTGGTGCAGGGGATGGGAATATCAGGTGGCCTGGAGTTGAGGCAGGGGGTAGCAAGGTCCCTTTCTTTTCAGCGCCAGAGGAACGGGTACCAAACACACAGTCCCTGGGGCAGGTGGAGTGTAGGATGGAGCCCTGGGCTTCCAGAAAGCCAGGAGGTGAAGGTGGGGGAGAATATGAAGTGCTTGGGGAATGAATTTTGGAATGAAACTTACATCTCAAAGGGAAGTGAGGGCAGGGCAAGGGCTGGGGAGCTAAGGAGGAAAGCACCTAGACGGGGGATAGAGGAGCCTAGGTCCCCCTTTTCTGGCAGGGCCTTGGTGGGGGGAGGGGGTGATCACTTTTCTGAGTCCAGGCCCATCATGTTCTTGAGGGCGTTCTTGAGGCTGGTTCTGCTGGGGGACTTGACAGCAGGCCGGAGCTCCGAGCTCTGCTCATCCTTTCGTAGCTCCATCTCTATGACCACCATCTGAGAGCCTTTGGTAGCCTCCGCCCCTGACCCCTTACCCCCCGCCCGGCCCGCTAACCGCTATTTCTTATCCTTGCGAGACTCCCCCAACCCTTTAGTCTTCTTCTCACTGGCAGCTTTGGTGCTTCTGCTGTGGTCCAGCATGGCATACAGCACTGGCGTCTGTGGGGAGGAGTGCACGCATCAGTCACTGGTCAGGTGGGGCTTGACTGTTCCCATCCTGCCCCCGACTGCTGCCTGGAGGCACCCCAAGTCCCACTAACCTGCCGGCCGCGCTTCGATGAGTCCTTCACAGACTTGTGCAATTTCCCCTTCTCCATGGCACTGCAGGGAAAGGGGGTGCTATGGATTTGGCCCTGTTGGAGCCCCTCACGGAGGGGTCAAGGCTTCCTTTTCCCTTTGGCCCTCCCACCCATTGGGTTAGTCTCCGCCCACATGGGGAGTAGTGGGTGGGGGAAGGGGAGTCGGCTCCGCGCCTTACCTGAGTCTCCTCTGCAGGGCCGCCTGCCTGCGTAGCCAGCAGTACCGAATCAGGTAGAAAAGCAGCAGCAGCAATAGAACACCCCCCAAAACACCCCCGATCACGGCTCCCAGCACCACCCCGTACCTAGTAGGCACTAAAGGGGAAGGAAAAGAAGTGGCGGAATGAGCAGGGACAAGTATCTTTGGTTCCTAGCCCCACACTTATTCCCTGCGGTTTGGGTTGTAAGACATCCCAACCAAGGCTGTCTTCTGCCCACTCTCCCTGAGCCTGAGGGGCATTAGCCCCGGCATTTTGCCCCTTCCCCCAGCCTCTCAGGGAGGCCCGATCCCCTCTCTGAACTCCCTCCCATGCCCACATCCCACCTCCTCTCACACCTTTTTCAAAGACATAGAGCGTGACCTGAGAGGTCTTGCCCACTATGTCTGGTGGGTTTTTGACGTCACAGGTGAAAGTGCCGTTGTCACTATAGTCCAGGTTGTGTATGACAATGGAGCCATCCTTCCAGAGAGGGTCCCCTACCCACTGAATGCGCTCTTTGAAGGTCCCCACCTCATCGATGTAGGGCTGTCCCTTGGCATAGTGGAAGATCTATGAGGAATGAGGGGAAGCATGTATTTCTAGCTTCAGGGTGAGGGATTCTGGGCTGGTGAGGGTAATGCTGGGGAGGGGGTTCAGCCCTAGTCAGTGTGACAAAGATTGCCACTTACTCCCCTTCCTTAGCCCAAGTTCTCTTTTCTGTGGTTCTTTGAAACACCCTTTCTGTTATGCAAACTCAGGATTCCCCCCAGGCACTCACCGAGATGGCATCACGGCCTCCTTCTGGCTGGTAGCGCCAGGTGAAGGAGATGTCATCTGAGACCCACTCACTGGACCAGAAGGAGCAGTGCAGGGTCACCCGGGAGCCCACAGCACCGTGGACCTCCTTGTCCGTGTAAACCACAATGGCCTGGGCTGGGGAGAGCACTGCAAACATAGAGGGGGAATCAGATGCACATGTGGGCCCAAAAAGGGATATAGAGGGAGTGAGATCAATAGGAAGTCAAGCCTGAGTCAGAGGCCAAAGCGAAGACTGGGACAGAAATGACGCATTCTGCGGTCCAGGTCTCTCTCGCCTAATTGAATAGATGAGTGGAAATGCTGTGCTGGTTCAAGCTCTTCGGCATGTTCATAGAGGAAATGAAATCAGCAGTACCAGAATTCCCCTGAGGACTTCCAGAAGTTGAATTCTGTCTCCAAGTCTAACTTTCCCTTTGGATCAGTATCTAATTCTTAAGCTATCCCTTAGATGCAGGCTTTACAATTTTTAAAACTTATTATAAATTATACAGGTAACACATAGTGCATTCTTCTTATAACTATTCAAGCAATAGAGATAAAGAGAGCTAAAGTCTCTCTTGACCAATTCCTTTCCTGTAGTCCCCTCCCAGATATTACCAACGTTATCAGTTTAATGTGTAACCATTTTCTATGTGTCAGACTCAACATAAACTCAAGATACACATATACTTATAAGAAATAGTTTCTTTCTGTGGAGCTTTCTTTTCTTTTTTAACATATATTGCATTATAGTCTTTTTTTTTGGCTTAAGAATATATGTATAAAAAGAATATATGTATCTGTTGGGAGTGTTCCACTTTGATGCATACAGATCAATATTACTTTTAACAGCTACATAGTATTTCACAGTACAACAAACTCAAATGTCTTGCAGAAGAATTGAAGATAACTAGAGAATGTAAGTCTTCTTCCCTGACCCAGCTGTCTTCAGTGCTGAATCCCTGATTGCCATACAGCTGCTCTTGACTGGGGGGGTCACGGAGGGAAGGCCCTCATATCCCTCTCAGGGGAAGCTTGATTCAGAGCAGCACCCCCAAGCCCAAAGCTCAGATGACTCTGCATTTGAGCCCCTTGTGGTTCTGCTTTGACCCTCCTCACCCTCCTCTTGGCCCTTTTGGCCCAGGGTCACTCCCAAGACTCACCCACACAAGGCCATTCCAGGGAGATTATGTATGTGGGCTGGCCCTGGCTGGGGGCAACTGTAGACCCTTTTGTTCTATGGGAGAGGGAGGAAGCAATCAAATAAATAGAGACCCATTGTCTGACCACTGACCAGTGTTGGGGGCTCATGCCTCCCCTCCCCTCACTGCCCCCCGCACCCCTGCCCGTGGTCCATAGTCCCAAATCTCCCACCTCAGCATGCAATACCAATGACTCACCTCCTGGGACTGAGCCTTCGAGCCTTCTTGGGTATCCCAAATGTAACAAGGAAGGTTATTCATTGGATCTAACTTCTATTCCTCCTGTTCAAATATCAACCACTGCCCTTCAGCTCTGTTCAATGGTGCTATGAGTGGGACAGAACTTTCTCTCCCTCTTATACTCCAAGATCCCCTCTCCCCATTTCCCTCACCACGCCCTTCTCCAACTCCCTATCCTTAACATTTTCTCAGGATACCTCTGAATAGTCCAGTACAGTCCAGAAGAGTGTAGCTGCTAGGTTTAGGACTCAAGGAGCTGACCGCAGAGAATCTCAGACATTCTAACCAGCCCTCCCTCCCCTCCCCTCATTTGCCCTACTTCTCACCCACTGCACTAGGCTTCAGGGCAGTTTGGAGAAGGGAACAATCCATTCAGATAACCCTGCTTTGAACTTCTCTTCCTCACCCAACATCTGCCGTGGGGCAAGGAAGGGGCTGGTCAACTTATGTGGAAGATAGCTTTAGATGAGACAAGACCCTAGAATCTCACAGAACCTCCCTTCTACTCTGTTCACCCACATAATGGACAACAGATCCACAAAGAGAAACTGAGGTACCAAGAGACAAAGGATCGGAGGAGTTGGGGCCACAAACCTTGGGCTCCTTCCTTAGATCACATTCCCTGACTTCTCTCTTCAGGGAAACTAAGGTTAAGGTACCTTCTGCACGACTAGGGAATGAGTAGGGACCAGAACCCAGATGTCTGAACATGTTCCTTACCAAGCTCTAACACTGCTTCCTAGTAGGCCTTCACCACTGCTTTGGGGGCATGTTACTGGTTTCCAACCCGGGTCCGGTCAGGTCCACCTCAGGGAAGCTCTCTACACTCTTTTCCCTTTTCCCGTCACAGAATACCTTTACCTTTACAGCCTCCCTCCAAACTATATATATATTTTTTCTCTGCATAGAATAGCATCTTCCTGCTGTTGCTGCCTCTTTCTTTGATTGCAGTGAGGAGCGCAGCGAAGGCAGGGGGAAGGTTGCTGAGAGACAACCTGAGCCCCGGGGCCCCCAGACTGGGGTGGCTCAACTTACCCAAAGAGGAGAAGAGTAGCGCAGCCAGGATAGGACTGGGGTTGGAAGAGGGAGCCCCAGGAGCCATAGCTGGGGCAGGGCTAGGGCCCGGAGCGTCTGCGGGGTTGGGAGAGTGGGGGACAAGGAACTGAGCGGGGGTTCCTGGAACCCGCTTAAAATCCCCCAGGGTCCCGGTATGAGGGGGCTGTCCTGAGCCAGTAGCCAATTGCAGCCTGGCATGTGCAGTTGAGAGGTGGTGAGGAGGGGGGCAGAGCACAGGGAGCAGAAGGGGCATTGTGTCCTCTGGGTAGAGGGGTGGGGGGGGGACACATACCACCCCATACACTGAGGGCTTTGTGTCTGCTGGCCTCCCCCTGCCCCAGGCTGGAATGTCGGGGGGGGGTGAGGGAGAGGGACAGAAAAAGGGACACAAACACATTTCTCTGAGGGACAGATGGGTGGAGGAACCTGAATCCTAAGGCTATGAAAAGGGATTCCTCCCTAGCCTCCATGCCTGAGAGTGGCTCCCCTAGGGCTCTAGGAGTTAGAGGTGGGTTTCCCCCAGAGAACTTTCAAAACAGGATATCCCTGCTATCTTCACTACTGTGGGCTACATTACAGGCTTCTTGAGATGACTAAGTCCTTTGGGTGTCTTTTTTTTTTTTTTTCCTATCTCTCTGCATCTTGGGTGATTCTTTCCAGATAAAAAACTTTTTTTCCGTGGGAAAATACCCAGGGAAGAATCCCTTGATCTTTCCCTTTTTTTCAGGAAGTCCTTCACTGCCTCACGCTGCAGTTTAAGTCCATTTCAGTTAAAAGCAAGGCAACAAAATTATATTGAGTGCCAGCCAGCTACATATATGAGTATGTGAATACGTGGGTATGTGAGTAATAGAAAGAGGAATAAAAATTAAGATCCTCCTTCAAGGAGTTCAAAATTTAGTTTGGGGAGGCAGAGGGGAGAATCAGAGGACAAACCCGTTAACAATGAAATATAATAAACCATGATGCAGCAGACTGATGAACAAAGTGCTGAGAGTATAAGTGAGGGCACATAGAGCTACATTAGGAAAATTAAGTTATGTAACAGAGATTAAACACAAAAATATCAATAACTTTCATTTAATAAATGAAGTTCAGAGGAAGAGGGAGTCATGTCTAGAAGGCAGTATTAGATGTGGACCAACCTTTAAGGATGCATGCCATTTTGAAAAGGAGAAATTGGCAGTGAGGGTATCTAGGCAGATAGAACAACAAAAGCAAAGACAAAGAGATAAGAAAGTGTGTATGTGTGTGTGTGGGGGGGGGGTGGGTAGGTTTGTGAAGTTTTGGGAATATTCAGGGCAGATCTGGTGTCCTCCATTTTTACTCAATTTGGGGGATCTTGAACAGGCATCAGAGGTAAGGAGTCTGTACAGGAAAGTTGAAGCCAGTTTGTGGATGGCCTTAAATGACAGAGCAAAAGGGGTGGATTTAATCCGGTACATCATAAGAATTCTGCTGATGGTTTTGGGATGGTATTTGGGGTTAGGAATGGGAGTGTCTACATGGTCAGAGCTGAGTTTTAAGACAAACACGTTACATGAAACATTGGAAGAACTAAGTGAAAGAGGCATTCATTGGATTTGTTAACGTGAAGCTTCCGAGGGCCAAAGCAAGATCAATGACTGGAAGATCAATCGCAGAAAACTGTATTTTAATGTAACAACTTCCTAATGACTAAATTGTTTACTAAATGAAACTTGTTTTTTGAGGTACCCATTAGCGAATATGTTAGAACACACTCTTGAAAATCAGCTGTCAGCAGCGCTACAGAGGAGATTCCTACACTGGAGAGAAAATCGGGCTGGAGAGCCTGTAAGGTCCCTTCCAGTCCAGAAGTTTATTATAGTGCTTTCTTTGCCAGCATTATAGAAATGCAAAATAGTATATTCATTTGATGTAGAAATAAATGAATCTGTGCTATTTAAGTCCTGAAAGGAAAAGTACATAAGCGCTAAATATAAATAAGATCTGAATATTAATGCAACGAATATGTTTTTATTGCTGAACAGGAGTTGCTTTGGCTGTCTGCTTCACTTCTCCTCATCCTTCCTCCTCAAAAGAGGCTCAAGAACTTTTGCGCTTTTCCGTTCCTTTCCACTTGCTTGTTTTCTCCCTTATAAGTGCTCTGGAAGTGATTGCTCAAAACTGTTTTTATGTATATAAATCAAAGCAAGTTCTCCCCCACCCGTACCCCAGGTTCTTCTGGCAGTGGGTGTCACCCACATAGCCCTGAAACAAGGAACAAGGGAGCGTTGTCTTTGGTTAGTGGGCATCTAGCTCATGCAGCGGCTCAAGCCCAGGAATTGTGAGACATAAAGCTAATCGAGGTGGTTAGAGGACGCTCCCCATCCTCGGATGGTGCTCTGAGAGGTTCTCTCCCCCACGGATCTCAACTTGTGCACTATCTCTGTACTGGTGAAGACGGTTCACATAAGAATGGGAAGGAGCCCAAAGTATCTTTACAAAAAAAATTTTTTTTAATTGAAGTATAGTTGATTTACGAAGTTGTGTTAATTTCTGGTGTACAGCAAAGTGATTCAGTCATATATATATTCTTTTTCATATTCTTTTCCATTATGGTTCATTACAGGAGACTGAATATAGTTCCCCGTGCCATACAGTAGGACCTTGTTGGTTACCTGTTTTAGACATAGTAGTTTGTATCTGCTAATCCCAAACTCCTAATTTATCCCTCCTCCTTTCCCCTTTGGTAACTATGTTTGTTTGTTTTCTATGTCTGTTTCTGTTCTGTAAATAAATTCAGTTGTACCATATTTTAGAGTCCACATATATGTGATGTTATTTGTCTTTTTCTTTCTGACTTACTTTAGTATGATAATCTTTTGGTTCATCCATGTTGCTGCAAGCCGAAAGTATCTTTTTCCCTGCATGTCTCAGTCACCCTATAATACTTTTTAGTCCCACCTGGGAGGGGGAAGGCGTGAAACTAGACTGAGAAGTCCTCAGTGAAGAATCTGGGCAAGCCCTCTGCTTTGTGGTGCTAAACAAAATGAGTGTTTTTAGAGGTGCTACCTGTGAAGCACCTCTGAAAACAAAAAGGTAAAACGTAGACTGCAGAATTTGACCCAGCGGCAGTTCTGCGGAAAACTTACCACTTTTTAGAAGTCAGCTGAGAGAGGAGGGGTCAGAGACTAACTGCGCACAGAAGATATGCGAAGAGTCGGAACTAGGGCTGATCCGGAGAGCCTCCCAATCCTCAGAAAGAGCTGGTGTCGTCACGTGACAGAAGCCCCGCCCCTCCCATCGCCCAGAGGTGGTGGGGCCGTCGGCGTCACTTCCGTCCAGGCCGGAACCCAAGATGGCTGCGATCTGTTTGAGGTGACTTTAGTGTGGGGTGGGAGTCGGTGCCGGCGGCTCTCGGGAGAGCTGCACTGGCCCCTCACGTCTTGCTAACAGCTGTTTACCCCGTGCCTCGGCAGGGAAAGGACCTGTGGGTGGAGGCCACGCGCTTTGGAAACCTAGAGACCCTTCCCCTCCCCTAGCGTCTCCTGTGCACCATGTAGGGCTTCGGGGGTCCCTGGCCGATTATCTTTTCCTTACTCCTTGCGGATGGGTCGCGGGGCTCTCGCCGCTTCTGTTTTCCCACTTTTTTTTTTTTGCGGTATGCGGGCCTCTCACTGCTGTGGCCTCTCCCGTTGCGGAGCGCAGGCTCAGCGGCCATGGCTCACGGGCCCAGCCGCTCCGCGGCATGTGGGATCTTCCCGGACCGGGGCACAAACCTGTGTCCCCTGCATCGGCAGGTGGACTCTCAACCACTGCGCCACCAGGGAAGCCCAGCTTTCCCACTTTTAAAATAGTTTTTCCCCACTTCTAAAATAGTTCTTCCCCAGATTGCTCTTGTGGCTGCAGCGAGAGCCGAGCTCCAAGAAAATAAGTAGGTCTAACTTCTCTTATTTAGGGCTTGGGCCTCGAGGAGAAGGATCTTGGTGTACTTTACCTTTGCGTTTTACTCCTGCAAACACCAGCTGCTGGCAATGAGTGGGCACTGTCCCAGTTCCTAACGGGCTCCTCGTAGAGAGTGCAGGAGGCCTAGACCCCTATCGGGGTGACGATTAGCAATAGCGCCCATAGTGGTTGCTCTGCTGCCTCAGAGCAGCCAGGAACTTCAGTTTGTTTATTTTTTTACTTGGTGGGTGAGGGGAATAGATGCCCCAGTTTTTCTCTGTAGTATCAACTCCTTGTCCTGAGAAATACCCTAGACTGTCTTCCATTATGAACTGTCCATTGTCGACAAGGCCTCGTTCTCTGCTCAGAGCCTTTCTAGCCATAGCGATTTTTGACGCTGTTGGTACAAATCCCAGCATAGTTTCGTGCCAGCACTATTTTTGGAAACTATTTGTTATGGAAAGTTAGTTTTAATGCAGTTGGGATTTAATTCCTGATTTCCCCAAATGTCTTCTCATTTCTCTTTCCACTTCAATCACCCAGTGTAAAAATAGACGGACTTTATTTAGTTTTTCTCTGTGACAAAATGATTCCTCTTGGAGCTGAGATCAGGAATGGTTTATCTTAATCCTTCGTTTTTCTCCCTGACTCTTATTTACAATTGTGTCTTTTTTTCTAAAGCGTGTCAGGGGTAGTCTTGCCAGATTGCCTCCTTTATTACAAGTAGTTTGACCATAATTGAATGCTTTTGAATTCTTTGATATATCATATTTTAGAAGATGTCACAGGCTTTTTGGTGGAATTAACGTTTAGCTTGTAATGATCATATTGGGTCTAAACAGTTCATTTTAGGAGTTTCATGATTAGCGCTTAGAAACCAAGGATCACTGTACACATTGAGTATGTCCAGTCTGTATCATTTTGAGCTGTGTAGGACTGTCATCACTAGGATCATTAGTGGTAGTACAAAACTCTTATGGAAAGGGCACCTTAAATTCTAGGAGCTAGTTTCTAGTTCTAGTAGTGTCACTAATTCCATTTATTTGGGACAAGTCAAGGTCATTGATTGCATGATTGTGGTTTCTTCACTTGTGAATGAAAATAGTGATAACTTGAACTCACTTAAGAGAAATATTGGCTAAACATTTTTAATGCTTGGTTAACTAAAAATTATTAGTTATCACAGTATTGTATGTCATGGCTTTTGAATAGTGCTCTATATTTTGTAGACTCCCTAAAGTTAATGGGCTAGCTAGGGAGGAATAACCAGCTAAGTAGCACAGACTCCACTGGCAGTCAGTCAGGGAATGAGTTGCCAAAGCCAAGACTGAGATAGAGAACTAAGCTAAGAACGGCTAGGCTTCTATCTAGTAAAGTTCATGCAGTTTAAGCACAAAGCCACCAAGTCATTAACCCTCCGAATGTTGCTCATCATATTAAATGCTACATGTGAAGCACCTCCAAAAACAAGGTTTAATTTATTTAAAGTCTAAATTCTTAAGACTGCCTTTTAAAATAAGCATACTAATTCACAAATCATTTTTTTGAGCCTCTTCTGTCATATTGTTATAGGTGCTATAGATGCAAAGTATTCCAGTTCTATTCTTGAGGAGCTCAAAATTTAGCAAAGGAGATAAATGGATTAATTAATAAGCAACAGAATGTTGATTTAGAGATATGAACAAGTGATGTGGGAGCATGACAGGTGCAGCAGATAGGGCTAAAGGAGTGGTGAAGTTGCCATTTGGGAGTTGTTGGATCTTGAAGGATGAGTTTATCAGGCTGCTAGGGAGGTCCACTCAGAGAATAGCCTGAGCAAAGGCATGTGGTCAAAAGAAACTATGCTCTGTCTGGGGGCAATGTAACATTCAGTGTGGTAGAAGTATAGAGGGCTGAAGGGAGCTTGTGGGAGAATAGCTCTGGAGAATTGGATCAGGTCATGTTGAGAAGGGCCTTGTTTGACTGCAGTGTGAACCTTATAAGTAGTGGGGAACTGTTAAAGACTTGCAGGCAGATGATTGATGAAGTCAGCTTTATTTTTCAGTAATTTAACGCTGCTAATATTGAATGATAGGGAAGAGATTGGTGCTAGGAGATCAATTCAGGAGCTCCTGTTACAGTCCTAGTGAGAAATGAAGAGAATACAGACTAAAACAATGGACTGAAGTTTTCTAGATAGTATTGGTAAGATTGGGTGATGCCTTGCATATATATGGGGGGATGTAAGAGAAAAGAAATCAAGAATGACTTAACATTGTATCTTTGGAGTTAGTTGGGTGCTCATACAATTAATCAGAAATTCTATATATAAATGATTGCTCTTCATTGTGTCCTTCAAGGTTATGTAAATACTTTAATGTTCCTGTTACCTCATTTATGAAACTAAATTTTGACATGCCATCAGATCAAGTTTAGAGGGCATACAAGAGAAATTCATTATATTATAGTCACATCTTGTTTTGGACCAAAAGTGGATCTTATTCAATTTGATCACATAGACTTGGCTTTGAATAACTTTTGTTTTTTTCCAAAAGTCAAATCCATTTTCAGCAGATGAATATTTTTACACTGCAGAGTTTTAAAAAGAATGTGATATGAATTCTAAAGACCTTTGGGAGACCAGTGAAATATTACTAAATTACATGTATGGGGTATATTGCAGTTTAGAGAGTGCTTTCCTATACATTTTCTCTTGCAGTCCTCCCAACAACCAATAATGTAGGTATTATCAATCCTATTTTATAAATGAAAAAGCTGAAGCTCAGTGACTCACTAAGTTACACAACTTATGCAGATCTAGACATCCAGTCTGGCTGTTTTACTTTGTCCAGTGTTCTTGTTACATTACTGTTGTTGCCTCAGTACAGAGAAGAGTTTCAAAAACAATTTAAGCCATGATTACATTTTGCATTAAATAATGCATTTAGAAAGGGACAGGCCCTAACTAGAAATCAGTTCTGGCTTGTTAATTAAAAATAAAATAAAGTACTGTTACTTTCTAGCTATAACATATAACATATAACTCTTCCTGGGTGGAAAAAGAAATCTTTTCAGGGTTCCTGGTTTCACATGAAAGGCAAGGATAGATTAGATATCTACTTTTGTCATATTTCAAATAAGGTTATGCAGTTGTGCAACTAGTTTCTGTTAGGGCCTTGTGGAAAGTTTACGTTGGTATTTGTCTGGGAGACAATAGCACTAGACAGAGAGTGCTGTAGATTCCAACCCACATCTGCAAACTCTTGCTGGGTAGCTGAGTGACTGGACGTAGCCTGGTGTGAGGAATGCATGCCCTGCAACTTCAGAGTCACAATTGATTTAAAGAGATTTGTTCCCACTTCTTTCTTTCTGGGAGCCTTGGGTACACAATGTCTGTATTCATCTCTTGCCTCCAAAGCTGGAAAGAGGGAAGAGCTGAAGGAAGTGTTGGTTGGATTATTTTTCCTTCAAATAGTGGGCCCTTCTAGTGTTCTAGTGTAGAGTGTAAGGTTCTTGAAATATTTATGCATCTAATATCAATGGTATGAGGGACATCATGAGCTTTTTTAGAAGATCATTGGATCTTAATGTGATCTTGTATCCCCACAGTGTCTTGCACATAGTGTATATACAATAAACTTTTGTAGAATCTCAATGTATTTGGTCCCAGAGCTTCACTCTGATAACTTTCTCAAATACCTTTGGAAAGATTCGATATAACGTGAGTTAAAGGGGTGTAGTGATCATGTGTTTTTCATAATACCATGTAAATGCTGGATCAGTTAAATTCTCTTTAGATAGAATGCCTGGGTACATTTTAGTCTCAGACTTGAAAAGCAGTTCCGGTATTGATATATACGTTTCAAAAATAGCAACTTTTTAGTAGAAAACTTGTGTTACCTACTTCAAGTACCTTTTCATGTGGGTAGTAAAGAAATCTACATTCTCATATTTTTTGCACTATTATATGACAGCCTTTTTCACTTAAAGTTCATCGAGGTTGTCTGGAACTTGTTGGTAGTTCCTAGAATGACAGCTTAATATTGAGGACCCTGCCTCCTCAAACCCCTTGTTCTTTAAACCTTTTAAATTCATCCATTTGCATCAGGTGTCTGCTTTGGCTAAGTTGTATAGTACTTGGTGTTGCCACTGGCTTATTCTGTACCCACCCCCCTTTTAAAATTTTATTTTATTTTATTTTTTATTTTATCTTTGGCCATGACTCATGGCATGCAGGATCTTAGTTCCCTGACCAGGGATTGAACGCTTGCCCCCTGCAGTGCAAGTGAGGAGTGCTAACCACTGGACCGCCAAGGAAGTCCCCCTCTCTTTTCTTTAAACCCCTGTCTTTTAAACATCACCTCCTTTAAGATCTAGCTTGAAAAAATTTGCTTTCTGTATTTCTTTGTTGAACATTACCAGCTCTGGTTATTCTTTTACCTTGTATTATTTGTGTTCAGCTAAAACCTTATTTTGCATTTGTGAGTAATATTTGTGATTATTCTCAAGTTATTTAAAGTTGCAGCTTTCCAACTAGAAAAAATCTCAAAGATCCTGATACTGTCATTGTTTTTATCTTATTCCTAATTTTCCCCTCCACCCAGAGTCTAATACAGTACAAAAATAGAGAAGTTGATATACTGAAGTACATCTCTAAATGTGTATTGACTGTTGGTTCTCTTATCTTTCAGACGTGCTGGCCATCACTGCCTCCGTGCCCACCTTAGTCCTCTGCTCTGTATCAGAAAGTAAGTTTCCAAATATGGAGATTATTATTATTTAACCTTTTTTTCATCAGGGAAAAGCAGTAGGTTGACTGATATTTTGGGGATATGTACGAAAGCAGGTAATTGTAGATGGTTGGCTGAAAATTTAGTGATTGTGGTCCTTATTTTTCTCAGCTGGTAGTAGAAGAAGGAAGAATAAGAATATATCTTTGTTTTTTTCTCAATTTTCCTCACTTTAAGCTTTTCTGCTATATATAACTTTATTGATTTGCATTTGGGGCAGCTCCCAGGCCTTAGTCTTTATCTCTCTTTCTTTCTGCTATATTCATTTCTAGTCTACTGACTTCAACAATTGTCTCTTTGTGGTTCTTTTTTTTTTTAACGTTTAATTTTAGAAATGTTTTGTACTTCCAGGGAGTTCCCTAGTGGTCCAATGGTTAGGATTCAGTGCTTTCACTGCCGCGGCCCGGGCTCAATCCCTGGTCGGGGAACTGAGGTCCCGCAAGCTGTGTGGTACTGCCGGGGGAAAAAAAAAAGAGAGATAGTAGAAATATTTTGATAATTTGTACTTTCAGAAAAGTTGGAAGAATAGTACAAGGAGGTTCTGTATACCTTTCACCTACATTCATCAGTTGTTAACATTTTGCTGTGTTTACCTATCACTCTATATATTTTAGGTTGTACTATATGAAATTGCCATTTTTGTGGGTCAAAACTGGCCTAGTATTGACAATTTAGTGTGATTCAGCACAATTTAATTATTGTGATTATTTTCTCTGAATTCTTTGAGATTAAGTTGCAGACATCATGACCTTTTACTTCTAAAAACTTCTCCTAAGGGAATTCCCTGGCGATCCAGTGGTTGGGACTCCGAGCTTCTACTGCAGGGGCTACCAGTTCTATTCCTGGTTAGGGAACTAAGATCCTACATGCCGTGTGATGTGGCCAAAAAAACACACAACTTCTTCTAAGAACAAGAGCATTATGTTATAAAGCACAGTAAAATTATACAAATGCAATTATCAAATTTGGCAAATTTAACATTGATGTAATCTTATCTGATATACAGTTGTTTTTCAGATTTTCCATTTGTCCCAAATAATGTACTTTATAGAAATACAGTCCACCTGTCCCCCATCCAGGATCTAATTAGGCTCACATATTATATTTAGTTGTCATATTTCTGTAGTATCCTTTAACCTGGAACTATTTCTTAGCCTTCCTGTGTCTTTTATGACATTGACATTTTTGAAGAATACAGGTCAGTTATTTTGTAGAGTGTCTCTTAAGTTAGGTTTGTCTGATTGTTTTCTAATGACTAGATTCAGGTTATCCATTTTTGGCAAGTGTAATACATAAATGATGTTGTATCCTCAGTACATCACATCAGGGGCATGTGATGTCATTTGTCCCATTAGTGATTTTAACTTTGATCATTTGAATACAGAAATGTCTGCTAAGTTTTTTCCCAGTATGGAGTTACTGTTTTTAACTTTTGCAATTAATAAGTAATCTATGGGGAAATATTTTCTTGAGGGGGATAGATCATGTTTAATATAGGCACCTAGAAAGTTAAATTGTTGAACACAGCTGTTTAACAATTGGCTTCAGGGACTTCCCTGGCAGTCCAGTGGTTAAGACTCTGCACTTCCACTGCAGGGGGCACAGGTTTGATCCTGATGGGGGAACTAAGATCCCATATGCCCCACAGTGCGGCCAAAAAAAAAAAAAAAGTAAAAAGAAAAGAAAAAGAATAAAACAGTTGGCTTCAGCCTAGCCCAGTGACAAGGAAAACCAAGAAGCTATTCAGAGGTACTGAGCTGAATCCAGTTCTTGATTTTTGAGAACCTAAAAAGGATTCTTGAAGAGCCAGATGAGAGCAGATGGTAATGTATGAGATATCACTCATGGCCTGGGAAAAGGGTAATCCATTTATATAAATGGTTTTGAAATATTATATTTGCCCTGCCGCCCAACAAGAAAGAAGTTTAGCCTCCGTTACTGGACCTGTGTGTTGGGGGATTGGAAAGAAGAGTTATCCTCTGATATGACCTCATTGGGTGATTGAGGTTATTAATAACTGAGTCAACCTTGGCAGAAAGATAAGGTGAGTGGACAAACATGTTTTCCTAATACATAGGTTTATCTAGCCCAGCTTACCTTTTTATATGTTAACTTTTTGTTATGTGAAAATTTAAACCAAGTTTACTTTTAATCATTTTAAAACCTTTTGGTTTTATTTTAGTGCTGTTCCTTTGGGAACCACAGCCAAAGAAGAGATGGAGAGGTTCTGGAATAAGAACACTGGTTCAAACCGTCCTTTGTCTCCCCATGTCACTATCTACAGGTAAGGGCTCTGGAACCAGGGAATTTAGTAGTAGTGGATAAAAGTTCTGGAGGTTGGCCCATAGCCTCCCTGATTATTTCCCTTAGGCCTTTTTTATAACAAGATGACTAAATTCTCTCTTCTGGCCTTAGAAGGGTAATCTAGCCTGCAAAACTACTATTTGGAAAATTCTGGTAAGTCAAAATGTAATTCCTATTAATTAAAAAAATTTATTTTGAAACAATTTCAAATTTACATAAATGTTGCAGAAGTAGTGCACTGTGTTCCTCTATACCTTTTGCAGATTCCCAATGTGTTATAACATGTCTGAATGATTTAAGAACAAGTGCAGTGATGATGATACCCCATTATTCCTGTATTAGTTTTCTATTGCTGCTGTCACAAGTTAACTACAAACTTGGTAGCTTAAAACAGCACATTTATTATCTTACAGTCCTGTAGGTCAAACTCTGGCTCATGTCTTACAGGGCTAAAATTAAGGTGTTAGCAGGGCTGCATTCGTTTCTGGAGACTCTAGGGGAGAATCTGTTTCCTTGCCTTTTCCAGCT
Organism: Grampus griseus; assembly: GCF_964374135.1. Classification (NCBI taxonomy): domain Eukaryota; kingdom Metazoa; phylum Chordata; class Mammalia; order Artiodactyla; family Delphinidae; genus Grampus; species Grampus griseus. The sequence goes on along the minus strand of NC_139017.1, from coordinate 67,347,905 downwards.
TCTGAAGGCTGTTCCGAATTCTTTGGTTTGTGGTCTTCCTCCATCTTCAAAACCAGCAATGGTGGGTCAAGTTCTCCCATCCTGTCACTTTGAACCTGCTTCATTGTCACATTTCTCCTCTAACTGCCTCCTTCTGCCAGACCCTTCCACTTTTAAGGACTTTAAAAGGATTATATTGGGCCCATCCAGCTAATCCAAGATAGTCTCCTTATCTTAAAGTGAGCTTATAGCAACCTTAATTTCACATGCAACCTTAATTCCCCTTCGCCATTTAAGGTAAATACTCACAGGTTTCAGGGATTAGAATGTGGACATCTTTCTGCCTACCACAATCGCTTAATACTTGAGTGTATAGTTCCTAAATTCAAGGAAACTCTCCATGCTACAACCATCACAGTCAAAATTAACATTGATCCAGTGTTACCAACTAATCCTCAGATCCCATTCAGATTTTGCCAGTTGTCCCAGTAATGTCCTTTATAGGTCCAAGAGCCAACTCAGGATCATGTATTACATTTAGTTGTCTCTTTAATCTCCTTCAGTATGGAACAGTTTTTTAGCCTTTCTGTATCTTTTATGATCTTGACATTTTTAGGATGTTTCCCAGTTTGGGGTATATCTGATGTTTTCTTGTGTTTATGCGGTTTTGGCAGGAATACCTCTGAAGTGATGCCATGTTCTTCTTAGTGCATCCTATCAGAGGGTGACACAGGATGATGATTTATCCCATTGGTGGTGATGTAACTTTTTTTTTAAAGATTTATTTATTATTTATTTATTTAATTTATTTATCTTTGGCTGCATCGGGTTTTAGTTGCAGCACGTGGGATCTTCGTTGTGGTGCACGGGCTGCTCTCTAGTTGTGGCGTGCGAGTTTTCTCTTCTCTAGTTGTGGCGCACAGACTCCAGGGTGCATGGGCTCTGCAGTTGTGATGCATGGCTTCCAAAGCACATGGGCTCTTTAGTTTGTGGCACACAGGCTCTAGTTGAGGCACTCGAGCTCAGTAGTTGTGGTGTGGGGGCTTAGTCGCCCCACAGCATGTGGGATCTTAGTTCTCTGACCAGGGATCGAACCCACGTCCCCTGCATTGTAAGGTGGATTCTTTACCACTTGACCACCAGGGAAGTCCCTGGTTGGTGATGTAACTTTTTATCACTGGTTAAGGTGTGTCTGCTAGGTTTCTCCACTGTAAAGTTAATGAAAAATGATGTTGTATTTATTAATTCTTATTTTGTGGGGAGGTACTGGAGAGTATAATATTCTACTTCTCATCAGAAGTTTATCCATTAGCATCTTTCGATGGTAGTTGCCTGAATCAGTTATTCCTGTGATGGTTGGCAAATTGTGATTTTTCTAATTCCATCATACCTTGTTTATTACTATAAGGTAAAGCTTGCTTTCTCTCTCTCTCTCTCTCTCTCCCTTTCTCTCTCTTTCTTTCTTTCTCCAGTATTTCTAACAGGAAAAACTCTTCTCCTCTACTCTTACGACACCAACTAAAGGAAAGACACTAATGTTTCCTCTCTACTCTCTATACTTCTGATACCAAATGTGTACGGGTTTTCCCACATCAACCAATTTTTCAACTCTCCAGCACCAACTGGGTGTCCAACAATTCAGTTATGACACTTACTACTTGGAGTTAGCACAGACCCCCCCAGGTTAGGGGCTCAGTCCCACAAGACTGCCTGCCACTTTGGATGCCAATCGCAAGTCCCAGGTTGTCACCTGTACTTCTGACTAATCAACTATAAATCAAGAGTTTTCATAACACCCTCTGTGGATTCAATAATTTGTTAGAATGGCTCAAAGAACTCAGAAACATTTTCTTAAATTTACTGGCTTATTATAAAGGATATTACAAATGATACAGATGGATAGCCAGGTGCCCTTTTAGTTAGTTCTATGTCTGGAAGGATCCTGAGCACAGGAGCTTCTGTCCCCATGGAGTTGGTGGTGCACTCCCTTCCCGTCATGGATGTATTTACCAGCCTGAAAACTTCCCAAACCCTGTACTTTGGGGATTTTTATGGAGGCTTCAACACGTAGGCATGATCAATTATTAACTTAATCTCTAGCCCTTCCCTTCCCGGAAGGAGGTGGGGGTGGGGCTGAAAGTTCCAAGCTTCTGGTCATGGTTTGGTCTTTCTGGGGACCAACCCCCATCCAGAGTCACCTCATTAGAACAAAGATCGCTCTTACCACCCAGGAAATTCCAAGGGATTTAGGAACTGTGTGTCAGGAACCAGAGTCAAAGACCAAATAAAAAGATACTCCTAGCACCCCTATCACTCAGGAGATTAATAAGGGTTTTAGGAGCACTGTGTCAGAAACTAGGAACAGATATTTTTATATATATATATATATATATATATATATATATATATTTATGTATATATGGGCTTCCCTGGTGGTGCCTGCCAATGCAGGGGATACAGGTTCGAGCCCTGATCCGGCAAGATCCCACGTGCCGCGGAGCAACTAAGCCCATTAACCACGACTACTGAGCCTGCGCTCTAGAGCCCATGAGCCACAGCTACTGAAGCCCACGCTCCTAGAGCCCGTGCTCCGCAACAAGAGAAGCCACCACAATGAGAAGCCCGCGCACCACAATGAAGAGTAGCCCCCACTTGCCGCAACTGGAGAAAGCCCGTGAGCAGCACCGAGGACCCAACAAAACCAAAAATTAATTAATTAATTTAAAAAATATGTATATATATATATTTTTCCTATTATTGCACAATTCCTATTTTGCCCAAAGAGTTACACTGTTACTCTGATTTATTTTGTTGTTCAGATTGTCCCAGCCTTAGCTAGTGGGAGTTCTTTCAAGATGGCTCCTGTGAAATCAAGATCTGGGTGCTAGATGTGCTCACTGCTACCAGGATATCATTGCTTCTAGGCTGTTTCAGTAGATAGATCTATGAGACATATGTATGAATACACACATGTACATGTGTATATGTGAGTATATACATATGCATACGTACATCTATTTCTGTTAATTTGTTGTTTTCAGAAGTAGCATTGATGGCTGTTATGCTGGTGTCTTCCCCAAAAACCCCTATAGATCTGCTCCTTTCTAGCTAACTCAGCAAATCATCTTGAGCTGAGCTACCGTCTTTACTTGGGTTCCTGCCAGGGAGGCTGATCATATTTTAACCACCTCCACAAATACCACAACCCTTCAGATTTTTTCCAAGCCAGATTCCAGAAATAATTCTGATTGAACAGTAGAAATTGGACATTCTACTAAAACAGAAGATTAATAAGTGATCTCAATCCTTGCTACTTTATGGTAAAACTTATTTTTAAGAGCTGAAGGATGTGGGGGAGGATTATAATGATGAAGAACTTCTCAAATTATTTTGAGTCTATATTTAAAGCCCTGGCCTTTTTTCACAGCTCATATAACAAACAGTAATAAGCTGATGAGATGAGACTTAAACTACCTTGTTTGCTCTTTGGTTATGAAACTCTAGACAGGAAACATAGAGCTGTTTCCAAGGTGAAATGTCTGGGAAAGATTTCTGAGATATCTGGAATCATATATTTTCTGTTGCTAACTTTCATAGATTTTTGGAGGTAGCACGGAAGTATATGGTTAAGTTAGCCCTTTCTGAAATACTCTTTTTTAAAAATTTTTTAAAAAATAAATTATTTATTATCTATTTTTGGCTGCGTTGGGGCTTTGTTGCTGCACACAGGCTTTCTCTAGTTTTGGTGAGCAGGGGCTACTCTTCATTGTGGAGCATGGGCTCTAGGCATGCGGGCTTCAGTAGTTGTGGCTCATGGGCTCTAAAGCGCAGGCTCAGTAGTTGTGGCGCACGGGCTTAGTTGCGCTGCGGCATGTGGGATCTTCCGGGATCAGGGCTCGAACCCATGTCCCCTGCATTGGCAGGCGGATTCTTAACCACTGTGCCACCAGGGAAGTCCCTGAAGTACTCTTTATCTCTTAATAAATTAAGTCAGTTTATCAAAGCAAAAGTGTATATAGGGATTACATTATTGGGAAAACAAGTCATTCTAAAGGACGTTAGAAAATAGTTTAAAAACTTAGAGTTAGAAACGTTCTTAAATTTTAATTTATTCTTCAACCTCATTGGTTTTAAGACTGCTACTTGGGGCTTTGGATATTCCATTAAGCTTCTGCGGATAGTCGTGTGGGGCTGGCCAACATGCAGATTGCACTGTAGGCCCTTAGTCCTGGATAACCAAAGCAACGTGACTTTAAGGATTTTGCATTTGAAGAAAGAGTGCTGCTCAAAAAAATAATAATAATAAAAAAATAAAAATAAAAATGTTTAAAAGCCACTGTTGTACCTAATGAGTGAATTTCCTCTGCAGTATTTTCATAAATGGATGTCTACCTATGCTTGCACACCTCCAGAGAAAAGGAACTATCACCCTTTTCCAATTTGGGAATTTCTCTTATTATCAGAAAGACCCTCATTTTATTGAACTTACTACAACTTATATCTTCTGTACAGTGGTTCTAGTTCTACCTTGAACCATATAAAATAGATCTAAGTCCATTTTTTTTTTTGACAGGCTTTATTGACGTTGAGTATCTTTTTAATGTGTTTATTGGCCATTTGTATATCTTCTTCGGAGAAATGTATATTCAAGTCCTATGCTCTTTTTTTTTTTTTTTTTGCGGTACGCAGGCCTCTCACTGCTGTGGCCTCTCCCGCCATGGAGCACAGGCTCCGACGCGCAGGCCCAGCGGCCATGGCTCAGCGGCCATGGCCCAGCCGCTCCGTGGCACGTGGGATCCTCCCAGACCGGGGCACGAACCCGTATCCCCTGCATCGGCAGGCGGACTCCCAACCACTGCGCCACCAGGGAGGCCCATATGCTCATTTTTAAGTTGTGTTGTCTTTTTACTTTTTTTAAATTGTGGTAAAATGTATATAACATAAAATTTGCCAGTTTAGCCATTTTTAAGTGTATAGTTCAGTGGCATTAAGTACATTCACATTGTTGTACAACCATCACCACTGTTCATCTCCAGAATCCTCTCATCTTCCCAAACTGAAACTATACAATAATTACCATTCCCCTCTGCCCCCGGCACCTGGCAGCCACCATTCAAGTTTCTGTCTCTATAAATTTGACTACTCTAGGTACCTCATAAGGTAGAATCATATAATGTTTGTCCTTTTGTATCTGGCTTATTTCATCTGGCATAACGTCTTCAAGGTTCATCCATGTTGAAGAATGTGTCAGAATTTAATTCCTTTTTTTTTTTTTTTTTTTGTTTTTTTGTTTTTTTGTTTTTTGCAGTACGCGAGCCTCTCACTGTTGTGGCCTCTCCCGTTGCGGAGCACAGGCTCCGGACGCGCAGGCTCAGTGGCCATGGCTCACGGGCCCAGGCGCTCCGCGGCATGTGGAATCTTCCCGGACCGGGGCACGAGCCCGTGTCCCCTGCATCGGCAGGCGGACTCTCAACCACTGCGCCACCAGAGAAGCCCTTAATTCCTTTTTAAAGCTGAATAATATCCCATTTTACATATGTACCACATTTTGCTTATCCATTAATTCGTCCATGGATTTTTGTGTTGTTTCTATCTTTTGGCTCTTGTGAATAATGCTGCTATGAACGTGGGTGTACGAATATCTCTTTGAATCTCTGATTTCAATTCTTTTGGGTATATCCTCGAAGTGGAATTGCCAGGTCATATGGTAATTCTATATTTAATTTTTTTAATATAAATTTATTTTATTTCTTTATTTTTGGCTGTGTTGGGTCTTCTTTGCTGTGCGCGGGCTTTCTCTAGTTGAGGCGAGCGGGGGCTACTCTTCGTTGCGGTGCATAGCTTCTCATTGTGGTGGCTTCTCTTGTTGCAGAGCATGGGCTCTAGGTGCATGGGCTCAGTAGTTGTGGCTTGTGGGCTCTAGAGCACAGGCTCAGTAGATGTGGCGCGTGGGCTTAGTTGCTCCGCAGCACGTGGGATCTTCCCAGACCAGGGCTCAAACCTGTGTCGCCTGCGTTGGCAGGCAGATTCTTAACCACTGCACCACCAGGGAAGTCCCTATATTTAATTTTTTGAGGAAGCAACGTACTGTTTTCCACAAGGGCTGCACTGTTTACATTTCCACCAGCAGTGCACAAGGGTTCCAGTTTCTCCACATCCTTGCCAACATTTGTGATTTGCTGTTTTTGTTGTTGTTTTAATAGCCATCCTAATGGATGTGAAGAGGTATTTCATTACGGTTTTGATTTGCATTTCTCTAATGATTAGTGATGCTGAGCATCTTTTCATATACTTACTGGCCATTTATATATCTTCTTTGCTTTTTACTTTTTTGGTGGTATTGTTTGCAGCGTGATGTTAGGTCACTTGCTGAAAATCATATATCTTATGTCTCAGCTTTTCCTTGATTAACATTCTACTAACAGTCAAAAAGAAAAAAATTCAACACACTTTAAATCAGTAGATATTTGTTAATTGCTCACAGTGTGCTTGGTACTTTTTTAGGAGTTGGAAATACAAAGATGAATAACATATAATCTGTGTTCAAAAGGATCTCAGTATTTCCTGAAAAAAAATTTTCCAAAGGGAAATCATACTGACTCCTAGTGATCATCTTTTCTGTAAGTGAATTTAAACAATCTTGATTTTCTGTGCTTGACTCTTATCTAATGTTTGAAAGGAAATAGTGGGGATGATCTGTCTCTGCTCCATGATATCTGAGGCCTCAACTAGAGAACACAAGGCTGGAACTGAAATAATTTGAAGATCCGTTTACTCACATGTTTTGGGTTGATTCTGGCTCTTAGAGGGGACTTCGTTTTTCTCTCTGCATGGGTCTTGTTACATGATCTCTCTGCTGAGGCTATTTTGGGCTTCCGTATTGCATAAGAGAGGGATGGACGAAGGGATGGAGGGATAGAAGGAGGGCAAGTGATTTGGAACTCGTGCAGTGTCAGTTCTGCTGCATTCTATATCTTGAGGCAGTCAGTCATGAAGTCCTGCCCAGAGTCAAGGCGCTAAATATAAATAGTGCCTGATAAGGAGTGACAAGATTCTGGAAGATCATGTGAGACTGGAAATAATATCATGGTTGTTTGGAAAATAAAACCTCCCTTACCTACTCAGTACTAGGCTAACCAGGCTATGGTTTTAACCATTTTTTTTAATTAAAAAATTTTTTTTAAATTAATTAATTTATTTTTGGCTGCATTGGATCTTCATTGTTGCGTGCTGGCTTTCTCTAGTTGCAGCGAGTGGGGGCTACTCTTCTTTGTGGTGCGCAGGCTGCTCATTGTGGTGGCTTCTCTTGTTGCGGAGCACGGGCTCTAGGCGCACGGGCTTCAGTAGTTGTGGCACACGGGCTTAGTTGCTCCACGGCATGTGGGATCTTCCCGGACCAGGGCTCGAACCCGTGTCCCCTGCACTGGCAGGCGGATTCCTAACCACTGCGCCACCAGGGAAGCCTAACCATTTTTTTTTAATTAGGGTAACATTTGACTTTATCACTCCCATTTTCCATTTCAATATGTCTAAAAGATTACTAGAACAGTGCATATATTCCATGTGTTAGCTCTTGGGATTTAATTGATCTTGCCAGGAGCCCTAAGTGCACTTGGAATGCTAAGCAATGTCTTATAATTTCCCGACTTTTTTTTTTTTCTTTCAAATCAATATTTGTTCTGTCTTTTTGAGTCTGATAATCATTCTCTTTGACAAATAAAATAGTTGAGCAATCTGCTTTGCACTCTGTCATCCATTAACATAAAATTGTCAACCCCAGTTAGGAGGCTGTCTTTCCCTGAATACAATTTTAAAAGCCCCTTGTTGTCCTTGACATTTTTGCAAGCCTCAGCTCATTCTGGGTTTTAGTCTCCTGATTCTTCTAATCAAATTATGCCATTGTTCTCCGCTTGTCCTTTGTTATGAGGCTCTTCTTCTGCCTTTTATATTTATCTTGTTAGTCTGAGTTAATGAGAGTGGTGTCTAGCCAGTTTTTTTGGTTTCTTTAGACATTACTCCTTTCTTACTGTGACCATTTTTAATACATAGAATTTCCTTTTGCGGTCCTTTCAACCTACTTGAGTTGCTTCCCTTTAGAGTATGGAGTACGTGGTCTGATTATGCTCAGCATTCTCTATCTAAGCTGACTTTCCAGGATGAATGTTAACTTTATCCAGAGATGCCTGTTCTTTCCATTTCACTAACCAGTTCCCTCTTGAGCATGAGCACTAGGTCCAGAATGTAGCAGTGTTGGTTGTCCTTCAATGGAAATGCTTTGGCAGACAGACAAATCAGAACATGATTTATTTATTTATATTAATTAATTAATTAATTTATTTTTGACTGTGTTGGGTCCTCTTTGCTGCACGCGGGCTTTCTGTAGCTGCGGCGAGTGGGGACTACTCTTCGTTGTGGTGCGCGGGCTTCTCATTGTGGTGGCTTCTCTTGTTGTGGAGCACGGGCTTTGGGTGCACAGGTTCAGTAGCTGTGGCTCGCAGGCTCTAGAGCGCAGGCTCAGTAGCTGTGGCCCATGGGCTTAGTTGCTCCGCGGTATGTGGGAATCTTCCTGGACCAGGGATTGAACCCGTGTCCCCTGCATTGCAGGAGGATTCTTAACCACTGCGCCACCAGGGAAGTCCCAGAACATGCTTTAAAAAGTGGTTTGATGACAAAGTATTTTAAAACTACTGTGGATTAAGAACATATACTAAATCCAGCAAAATGGGATTTTAAATTTGGGATAGGTAATTTATTAGGGAATGACTGATATGCTCAATTTGGATATTTTGGGGTATATAATAAGAAAGATCACGGATGACTGTGTTATATGAAACAGCGGATAAATAAAACTCAGGTTTTCTTCTACTTCTGTCTTATGACTGGAGAAATGGAGGGACACAGGTGGTTGTAATCTAGTGTTTATTTTCTAACTGTATGCAACTTTTATTGATGTTTTTGACCCATGTTCCTTCTTCTTATGAAAGGAGGAGTTTGAGTTTTAATTGATTCCTCCTCTCAGCTCTGTTAGTGATGCAGTCTGGAAAAGGGAGTAATGCATCTCTTTAAATAAATCATTGTTCTTATTTTCAAATTAGAGAGTGGAAACACAGGAATGTGAAAGCTGTTTGTTTTTATTTTGTGATAAATGGTTGCCTATTTCCAAAGTGGTTTATATTCTCTTTGCCAAGACGGACTCTCTACTATGGTGTCATCTATTCCTCTTTTTTTTTTTTGCGGAACACGGGCCTCTCACTGTTGTGGCCTCTCCTGTTGTGGAGCACAGGCTCTGGACGCGCAGGCTCAGCGGCCATGGCTCACGGGCCCAGCCGCTCCGCGGCATGTGGGATCTTCCCGGACCGGGGCACAAACCCGTGTCCCCTGCATCGGCAGGCGGACTCTCAACCACTGCGCCACCAGGGAAGTCCTATTCCTTCTTTTAAATTGCTTTTGTGTGTTTCTTTTCAGATGGTCTCTTCCCATGGTGATGTCCATTTGCCACCGTGGCACTGGTATTGCCTTGAGTGCAGGTATGTATGTATGTTTTTATGTGCACGTGAACACACAGACACACACACATACTGCTTTGAAAAACTTTGCTGTTTCTTTGGCTCTTGGCAATGCCTCCTCAGAAACTTGATTTAGAGAAAATGATAAGTCATTTAAGCTTATTGTTTGTTCATTTCTTTAACAATTAATTATGAGTTCACACAATGCTTAGGTTCTTTTCTTAGCCAATTTTTTTCTTTTTTTAATTCTTTTTCTTATCTTTTCTTAGCCAATTTTTAAATCATCCCTAGCATGTCCTGATAGTATGTTTATTGTCATTACGGAGAACAGATATAGAAATATAATGGAGATAGATTGGCTGACTGACCAAACACAGTCCAAGATTAACCATCAACCTTATTCTTTCAGAAACTCAGTTTTAGCACTCAGTTTTCATCACCTAGAATTGATCAGGTGCAAAAACATTAACTCATTCTCCAATCTCAAAAATTCTTGGTTACAAATCAGAATGTCTGTTTATTTATTTATGTGATATGAAATACAGCTGCAGAGTGAGTCATATGCTGGTCTTAGTGCATCCTTTTCAGGTAGTAAGGTTTATTACAAGTAGGATGTACAGATTATAGTCAGGTTTCTGGAGTCTGATGGATCTTTCCACAGTAGGGAGGTACTTTATAAGAGGATCAGCTGTATTTTAAAAGTTTTCTCTGGCTAGCGCTGGAGACGTGGACATATTTTTGTTTTTCATAATATCCTTTGGGGGCCCCTCCTAGGCTTCTGTAGAGTGTGTTTTCACTGAAGTGGTCATCAGCACAACTAGTGGCTCAAATATAGGGATCCTGTATTTGGGGAGCAGCTGCTGAGACATTGGAGAAATTATCCAAAACTAAGTCTCTGCTATTCACAATTAGATTAGTTTTGTTGGTAAGCAAGTAAAGATAGGAATTCCTATTTAAGATACGATGTTATCATTCCTATGTTACCATTCCTTAGGTTATTATATAACTTGTAATTATTTGCTTAGTTTTTATAAATCTGTCTCTTTTATTAGGCTGTAAACTCTTCATAGAGTAGGAACTGCATCTATCTTATTTACCTTTCATATCCTCTAGCACTCAGTAGGTGCTTAGTTAATCTTTATTTACTAGATGAGTACAACCATGTAAATCACTTTGCTCATAGTGGTCATTTCAGATATGTTCGTTCCTTCTAACTTCTAATTAATCTCCTGTTATGCATTAGAAATTGGTTAGTGATAATAATAGCCTCTACCCTCAAGGGTGAAAGAGTCTAAGGAGTAAGACAAATAAATATTTATAATGCACTGTGATAACCTTTTAATAGAGATATGAGATCCCAGAGGAGAGGACAACTCTTCCGGAATTGGAGAACTTGAAAGAAGGATGAGTAGGAGAACTCATGAAAAGGAGGTAGAGGAGGACTTTCCAATGGACAGACTACCTTATACAAAGGCACAGGGTTTGGAAAGCATCCAGAGCCCTGGATAATGATAACTAGATCTGCTTGTTTAAGAGTTGTGTTATGGGAGAAGCAGCAAAAGATAAGGCTGGAAAGTGCGCCAGACTGTAAAGGACTTTGACTGCTGTGCTGAGAAGTTGGAACTTGATCCCATTGACCATGGGAAGTCATAAAGGTTCATGTTCTCATTTGTTTGGCCTAGACAAATCCATGATTAGGTATTTATTCAGACTGTAGAGATTTTGTGGCCACTATATAAATTCTGAAAAGCATGTTGAACTAGAAAAGCATGATGACACTAGTTTGACTTTATATAGAATTTATTGAGGAAGACCTTTACAAGCAGTCCTTTAAAAGATGGAGAGAGAAGGCTAGTAACACTCTTTCATTGCTTAGATTCTGTAGGGATTAAAATACTCGTGATTTTTCATAGTGACAGACAGTATAAAAATCTAGGTGAAATTAGGTAAATTGCTTGAGAATGACAGGTACCTGAAGCTGCGATGTGAATGAGCCTGGGAAAGGGTAATCAAGATGCAACATACAACAATAAAAAGAATGAGATTCAAAAAAGAAAATATGAGTGCCAAACAACAGATATTTTAGAGGAATACAACTATAAATAAATTGTACAATTAACTTGAATGGGTAGAAGAATGGTCCTGAGTGTTTTGGATAGTCTTGAAAAACAGGTTAGATTGGAGAATCAGAACTTCAGTGGAAGGTCACTTGACTGTATAGGCAAACCTACTGCTCAGGCAGTCGTTTCTTTTCTAGAGAAGCCAAAGGACTTATAGATATATAAAGTAACTAATGGAACTCTGAAATGACTTTTTTTCATCTGGACTTTTCATGAGATGGGACTGGCGTTATTGATTCTCCAATGTGATGTGTTATACCCTCGTCATTCCTGACTGAGGCAGTTTAGAGAAAGAGAAAAGAGCATAAACTTTGGAGTTAGATCTGAGTTCAATTCCAGCTCTGTCACTAACTAGCTACTGTATCATCACTTCCTTTTCTGGTTATAATAATACCTAGTTAGGACTGTGAGAATTAAGTATATAAAATTCGAGCTGTAAATCAGGGTTCCCATGACCCCTTCCTCAGGTTTGATAATTTGCTAGAAGAGCTCACCATAACTCAGGAAGACACTTTATTTAGACATACCGTTTTGTTTCTTTTTTTTTTTTTTTTTTTTTTGCCATGTGGCTTGTGGGACCTTAGTTCCGTGACCAGGGATTGAATCTGTGCCCGCTGCATTGGAAGTGTGGAGTCCTAACCACTGGACCGCCAGTGAAGTCCCAAGACATACTGGTTTTTAAAATAAAGCATCAACTTCTTTATTTTATTATTTTTTTTAAACTTGCTTCAGAACTTTTTTTTTTGGCTGCATTGGGTCTTCGTTGCTGCACTCAGGCTTTCTCTAGTTGTGGCGAGCGGGGGCTGATCTTCGTTGCAGTGCACGTGCTTCTCATCGCAGTGGCTTTTCTTGTTGCGGAGCTCGGGCTCTAGGAGCGCAGGCTCAGTAGTTGTGGTGCACGGGCTTAGTTGCTCCGTGGCATGTGGGATCTTCCTGGACCAGGGCTTGAACCCGTGTCCCCTGCATTGGCAGGGGGATTCTTAACCACTGCGCCACCAGGGAAGTCCTCAACTCCTTTATTTAAAAAACTAAACGGGGCTTCCCTGGTGGCGCAGTGGTTGAGAGTCCGCCTGCCGATGCAGGGGACACGGGTTCGGGCCCCAGTCTGGGAAGATCCCACATGCTGCGGAGCGGCTAGGCCTGTGAGCCATGGCCGCTGAGCCTGCGCGTCTGGAGCCTGTGCTCCGCAACGGGAGAGGCCACAACAGTGAGAGGCCCGCGTACCGCAAAAAAAACCAAACGGAGGAGTTACACAGGGCAAGGTATGGGGGAGCAGAGAGGGGAGTATGTATGGAGCTTCCATGCCCTCTCTGGGCACACCACTCTCCCAGTACATCTTTGTGTTCAGTGACCTGGAAGCTGTCCAAGTCCTGTAGTTTAGGGGGTTTTATGGTGGCTTCATTACCTAGGCAAGGTTGATTAAATCATTGGCCATTGGTGATTAGCTCAATCACCAGCCACTCCCAGGTGTGGTGGGGTTGGGGGAGGGAGGTATGGGACTAAAAGTCCCAATCCTCAAATCATGCCTTGGTCTTTCTGGCATCTTAGACCCCATCTTGAAGCTGTCTAGCCTCCTGCCCCCCCTGCCCCCCAGCTACTAATTATCTCATTAGCATACAAAAAACCTTTCCTTTCACTCCAGGGATTACAAGGGTTTTAGGAGCTGTGTGCCAGGAATTGGGGGAAAAAGACCAAATACATATTTCTTATTGTATCACATCTTCAAACAAGGAATATCAGTATCAGTAAGTTAATCAGAAGCGATTTTGGCCAAAGCTTTCCTCTTTACAAATGAAAAGTATATGAGAAGAAATTAAATATGAAATTTCCTAAATCCTCCTCTGATGTCTAGTGTACTGGAAGGCAGGAAATAGCCTCTCCTCCTAGAACCTGAGTGCCTGAGGAGGGACTCCTCTAACAGCCAAACAATTTAAATTATGAAAACAAAGCCACTGAAGCTGTCCCATCTAATCACTAAGAAAAATTAAATGGTGCTTCCACTTGGCTGCCAAGACCAACTTCAGCCTGCTCCTCTGCAGTTAAGTGCTACATACAGAGCTGTGCGGATCGTCAGTAAGTCCTGTTGCCACTTCCAGAAGCCATCATAAGTTCTTTCAGACACTTCTTCCCAGCAAGCCTCTGCAGATGTCACTGCCAAAGAAAATGAAAACATCTAAAAGGGACTTGGTGGACCTGTCCAAATGATGATTAAAACTCAGGTTGGCAGTACCTGATTGCTGTCCTAACTAAAGTGTTGTCAAACTAATCTCATCATATATTCTGCCTGTCTGCTTCCCTGCAGCCTTGTGTGGGGGGGGGCACGAGGCGGGCAGGAGTATTCATGCATTGAGGGAAAACAAAGCATTTTTGAGAAGCATTTTCTCTTCTGGTGACAATCAGTTTTTCCAGGTCATCCCCTCTTGACAATTCAGGGACTAAGACATGGAGTAGGAAGGGCTGAGAATGAGATTTTTAGCTACAAATGATCAGACATTTTCTGAGAGGTAAAAGATTAAATATTCCAACTATTAATGTAAATAATAATCACTACCAGGCCTGTATTAGGAACTTTATATATATGTATTTAATTTAATTCTCACAGTCCTAACTAGGCATTATTATAAGCAGAGAAGGAAGTGATGATATAGTAGCTAGTTAGTGACAGAACTGAACTCAGATCTGTCTTAACCAAAGTTTGTGCACTTTTCACTCTCTCTACACTGCCTCTGTCTGGAATGACTGGGATTCCTAACATATGACATATCACATTTGAGAATCAATAATTCATGTCCCATCTCACAGAAAGCCCAAGAGAATAAAACAGTAATTTCAGAGTTCCGTTAATTACTTTATAAATCTGTAAGTCCTTTGGCTTTTCTAGAAACGAAGCTGACTGCCTGAGCACTAGGTTTGCCTGGTCTCTCACTGAAGGTCTGATTCTCTAATCCGACTTGTGTGAATGTCAGTGTGGAACAGCAAATGAGCATGGTAATGTCCAATTTAATTTCTGAGGTTTGAGATGTACAATATCCAACAACATATTAGCAAATAACTCTGGTTATTTAAGAATAAAAGTTTTTTCTTTCCATTTACAAGGATAATTTTTTTCACATAGCTACTAAATTGTTAGGACATAAATATTTGAGTTGTTTGAATCTAACTACTTAATAAACAGAACTGTTAGGTTTTTCTTTTGGCTTGGGGGCATCATGAAAAAAATTCCTGAAAACACTGAGGTACCATGGAACTGAGATAGTTTGAGAAGGTTTGGGAGGAAGATATGACCCAAGAGCGTTCAAGGATCTTTGACAGCCTGGGTAGATAGGAAGCTAGACGATCACAGGAGCTCCCCACTATCCTCTGAATTTCAGTGCAAACCTGAAGTTCCGAAACCTCGACAGCCACACATATGCCTCAGATACCAGGCTCAGCTTTGATCTGTGCACCAAGTGTGACAGCAGTCTACTAACTGAGTCCTAGGAATAGCCACTCAGCAACACTAACCTCTAGGAGACCAGACTCTGACGTGGCTGCCTCATCCTAGGGTGTGAACAGCATGTCTTCCTTCAGCCTTTGCTTCTCCTATGAATGCTATAAAATTCTGACGCATCTGAGGTTTCGTCAAAGAGCTGCAAGCCATGGTAGTTATTCTCAGCACCAGCATTCTTCCAGACTGATGGAGAAATGGACGGCACCCAAAAGTTTTTAATTTTGATGAAGTCCAATTTATTATTTTGTTGCTTCTGGTTTGCTGTCATATCTAAGAAACCACTGCTAATCCAAGGTCATAAAGATTTACTCCTGTGTTTTCTTGGTTTTATGGTTTTAGTTCTTACATTTAGGTCTCTGATCCATATTGAGTTAAATTTTTGTATGGTAGAGATGTAAATTTTTTTCTCATTCTTTTCCTTGGACTGAATGTACTGTTCTTATTTTTTCTTACTGAGATGATGATATAGATGTAGCCAGAGGTGCCTTCTAAAATGATGGGTGAAGTTTTTATAAAGAGATGTTGAAAGAAGTAGCAATATGGCAAATTTAAGAGATTAGGGTCAGATTCCAAGTAACGTATCTTCCACTGAGAATGTGAACATTAGTTTAAATCTTCCCCATTTTAAAATGGTTTAGAATTGTGTGAAGTCCTAGGGGCTGTCATAGAACCCAGTTTTATGTGTTACATTGGTTGTAGCTGGTGTGTAGCTGTGACGGGCTTACTTTGTTTCTCCGCAGGGGTCTCTCTTTTTGGCTTGTCAGCCCTCTTGGTCCCTGGGAGCTTTGAGTCTCATTTGGAACTTGTAAAGTCCCTGTATTTGGGGCCAGCGCTGATCCACACAGCCAAATTTGCACTCGTCTTCCCTCTCACGTATCACACCTGGAATGGGATACGACACTTGGTAAGTTAATTGTAGACTTGTACGTTTTCTGGGTGAAAGGAATGGAGAGCCTGGAAGGATTTTCTCTTTCCTGGTCTGAGTTTAGTGCTGTTCTTAAAGTTAGTTGTGCTGGACCTTTGTTCAGGGGCCTCTTGGGGAAAGCTAAACTAGATGCCCTGTGCATTGCCAGGTAGCCCAGCTGGTGATGCAGCTGAGACTGGATGTAGGCCTGGCAGATACTTGCAGGGTCTCAGTGAACTCTTTTAGTTTCAAGAGGGATGTTACCAAAAGAGACCCATGAAGCCAGGCCATACATCTGGCATAGAAGGCATATTTATCAGACAAATACTAGTTACTGCTTTCAGTCTAAACTTCCTGTCAACACAGAGTGACAAATTTGGCTGGAGTCAAATATTCTGACGTTTATTATCTTGATGTTGGATTGTGTTAACTGCTTTTGTTTTTTGTTTGTTTTGAACTATTAGAGAGAATGGGGCCAACTTTAACAAGCAACTGGGTGCTAGGATCCCAATATTGAGTTTAGGAATCTTTTGATAGCCTGAAATCTGACCATGTTGCCTCCTACATGACCTTGGGGTCAGTTCAAACTGGTGTCTCCTTCTCTTTATTAAGGAATTAAAGCTTAATCAAACCTGCCCCAGGTCAGAGATGAATCTCTCCTACAGCATCTTAAGATTTATATTTTGTGGTCTCCCTACCCCTAATCTTGCTTCCTTTCCCAGGAAGATAATTACAGCTTTATTCTTTCTGGTTTTCCATAATTTCTCAACCTAAGCCTCTGTCAGTTGGATGCTCTTGCCTTAATTTGACCTTTCATAACTTCCACATCAGAGCCTAGAGATAAGCACTTTCTGAATTGTATTCTGGTCCAATAGACAGTTTAATGGAATCAGAAGAGTGAGAGACTAAATGATCTATTAAATTAAGTGTATCTATCAACTGGTCCCTGGGGCAGTGTTCAGTTTGATTCAAAATGACTTCACTTCCCTCAGGAGGAGGGGATGGAGAGGGACGGCATTTCCATTAATGACTTCTTATTCCACAGAACAAAGCTTTCCAATGGAATCAGCTGATCAGCTTCCTTTGTTGGCATCCTGGCTCAGGCAGGGACTTGCCATATATTTGCTTTTGTCTCAGTATGGGGGGAGGGAAGGGGAAGAGATTTTATAAAATGTCAGAACTAAGTCAAGGCTTTTCTTAATCCCTTAAATCTGCTTTTGTTTGTTCTTTTAGCAAGTCCTGGCTCTGAGTGTGGGACAGGATTTTTATCTGTTCTCTGTGACAGTCCATAGTTCTTGCACTCTCAGCTTGATAATTGCCTTGCCAGAAGATCTAGTGGGGGAGTGGAGGGTGGAATTGATATTAAGAGAGTAGGAAGTGACAAGGTCTCTGGTATGCTAGAGAATATTCCCCCATCACCACCACCCAGTAGGACTCGATTTTTTGGTAAAACACTGTGCCTTTATAAGCAAAACAGCTTTTTGTGGAATCTGTTTGACTCCTAATCTTATCTAGGTAGAAGCTCTTTGGCAGCTGAGGTGGGGCATCTTCTTATCTTGATTATTTTGGGGGCTCTCTAATTTTTCTCTGAAGCAATCCTAATTTATTCAGTTTTACATTCAGGGTATAGGTATATGTGTGTGTTGAGACAGTCATATGTGGAAAGTGTGAAACCTGAAGACTCTACTTTTGCCCTAGGGGATCTTTTAGAGTACAATATGTTAATGTCCCTAGGGCACAAGGGAGTCTAGATCAGTATTTTTTAAATTGTGTTTTTTTGACTCAATGGGTAGAAAATCAATACAGTGGGTTGCTACCAACAAAAAAAAGAAATTTAAATAGAATACAACATATAGAATATAACACACATGGTAATGATAAATATTGCTTATTGTTTCATGAACTTTTATATATTATATATTTTATACACACACACGCACACACACACTGGATACTAATTAAAAGGTATTTCTTAGTTGGGGGTGTGGGTCACAGTCAAAACAAAATTGAGAAATAGTGTTGTAGACCCCAAAGAGTATTTTTAAAAATTATTAGTCCTGGACTTCCCTGGTGGCACAGTGGTTAAGAATCCGCCTGCCAATGCAGGAGACACAGGTTCGAACCCTGGTCTGGGAAGATCCCACGTGCCGCAGAGCACCTAAGCCCAAGCGCCACAACTACTGAGCCTGCACTCTAGAGCCCATGAGCTACAACTACTGAGCCCTTGTGCCACAGCTACTGAAGCCTGCGTGCCTAGAGCCCATGCTCCACAACAAGGGAAACCCCCACTTGCTGCAACTAGAGAAAAGCCTGTGCGCAGCAATGAAGACCCAATGCAGCCAAAAATAAATAAATAAATTTATTTAAAAAAAAAAACTAGTCCTCTGATGGACAAATGTTCCTTCTCAAAGGGGATTCTGTGGTTGGCTATACCTAGGAAATCATGTATATTATATCCCCATTTTGGAGATTAACAGTGTGTATTAATAAATTGTTTGAGAAGTCTTGTAGTTAAACTTTTACCAAATTAATTTGACTACAGAACTTTTTTCCCCCATGTAATGCCTTTTAACATCCTGAGGAACTAGATTTTGGAGAAACACACTTTGGGAAACATTGATCAGTTTTTTTGTCACGAGAGAAAGTTTTTATTCATTCTGGAAGATCTTATGGGCTGAGGATGGATCCCTTTACTATCATTGGGATAAGCAGGTGGTCGTTACTGTATTGTGAGTTTTGAGGAAAGTGAAGGTCAGGAATAAGGGGAGAAGAGCTTTTCTCTAGAATCATGCTGAGAGAAATTGCCTGTTCCTAGGTGGAGTTCCTTTCTGAGAAAGGAGCTGTGAGAGTGACCAGGACCCTGATTGCTGAAAAAAAATTTTTTTTTCTTATTTCCACAGATGTGGGACCTAGGAAAAGGCCTGACGATTTCCCAGCTATACCAGTCTGGAGTGATTGTCTTGGTTCTTACCGTGTTGTCCTCTGTAGGGCTGGCAGCCATGTGAAGAGCCGACGTTCCCAGCATCATCTTCCTACCCGTTATTGCATTGACCCATCTTCCTGTTTGTTACTCTTATCTTAAGCCAGGGCAAAGTTATCTTGATTTGTTTAGACCCTTTTGTGCTTGCAGATCCCCTTGGAGCTCAGCAGTAAGAGTACCTTATAGAACTAGAGTAGTGGAAAAGGATCCAGTTTTTCCCTTATTTCTAAAGATGGAATGACTATAAAAACTCCCTTTTCCTGCCCCCAGCTTGCAGCCTACTCTGGGCCTGGGAGCCCTCATTCTCTCTCCATATTAGGCCTTGATTTGTGCTGAGGGTCAGCTTTTGGCTTCTTCCTAAGACAGTGGAAACAATGCCACTCTGTGGCCTCTGCCATGGGGACTGGGAGTGGGGCTTGGGTTGCCACTGCCTGTGGGTTGCTGGCTTAAAGGACAATTCTGTTAATTGGTCAGAGCCCAGGGTCTTTAACACCCACACAGTGTGACTGAAAGAAGAGGGGTGGGGGTGGAGGGGAATTAGCCTGTCCTGGCTAGAGGGAGATGAAGAGAGTAAGTTGGCTCTTGGAGCACATGCTTTGGGGAGAAGAAGATATATAGCTTTTGATGCAAGAGGAAGATCCAGAAAACTATCACTGAACCTATTAAGGATTATTTCTCTTCCTTGCATTTCCAGAAAAACCAAACCTCTTATTGTCATGTTTTCTAATCCAAATTCATGTGACAGCTTTTTCTGAAACAGAATTAAAATTATTATTTTGTCTTTGACTCTCCTTGATATCTTGAGAAACCAAGACAGTGGTGGTTGGGGAGGAGCCAATTTCCTCCCCCTCCCTCTGGTCTCAGGCGATTACATCCCCCAATCTGACCTTTCTCAGGAGGGAAACAGTTTGTCCTACAAGTGACCACTGGAAAAATTTTCAGGGAATCAAATGCAAGTAGCCATGGATCTAACATCTTGCCGAAACCTCAGAGAAGGAAGGAGCAAAAGAGAGGAAGTTGAGCTTTTTGTTTATTACAGGCTCCAAAATCCCACTGAGAACTGATTATTATAAGCCTTAAGGTACAGTTCAGCAAATTATGATCCAGTGGAACAATGGAGGGGACAGCCAAGGGACTATGAATATGAACTAAGTATGTCCATTTGGGGAGAAAGGAGAGTAGAGGTAAGAAAGGAGAGATTGTTGGAAACCTGGCAAACATTTATAGTTTAGTGAGAAAACTTGCTACTTTTTATAATCCATGTAGGCCAGGCTTTTGGGTCCCTAACTGCCTTGACAGGAGTGCTGTTTTGATAGCCTTTGGAAACTCTGGGGTGACAGGTCTATCTTGTCTGTCACTCTGAGTTTTTAGCCGACCAGTTAAAGCTGTGGGTTGGAGAGAAGTAACAGTGGCTGTAATTGGTGTCAGTTAGAGAGGAAGACCTTACTTAGTTGCCTCAACAGTCTTCATCCCAGCTCCCAAGTAGTCTTTGGCTTTAAGTGATGATCACTTCTCCCTTTTTGCTACACTGGCCCTGGGAAGTCTTTGTAGCCTTCCTCCAGCGTATACATATGTCCTCTGTACTTGTCCTTGGAGTTAGGCATACGTGTTCATGAGGGAACAATTGGGCAATGGAACTGGGAAAGGTTTGGCAAGGGCATTAAATTTAACAGCCAGTGCCAGGAAGATGCAGAATGGGGATAATGATAAACAGAAATTGGAGGCTGGGAAATAGATAAGGGACTTTTTTGGTGGCTTCTTATCATTCAGGTGATTGGGGTGAGGGGAGTGGCAGTGTGGTCATCATGTATGTTATTCTGTCCTAAATTTCTCCTTGTTGTCTCCCTTTATTTCTCTTCTCTGTCTTCTAATCACTTCTTTATCTTCAGTTTTCAAATTGTATTTGTATTTTTGCTTGAGTTTTGCTTTTGTAACTCTTTCTAATTTGTTTTCCCTGTGTGTTCTGTCATCAGATAATGAAGTGTTAGACAAGGATTGTGTCTTCTACTCTGGCTTCCTGTACCTTTTCTTCCCCACCTTCTCCAAATGCACATACACACACTCTACTCTAAATGATTGTACTTCTGACTTTGAAGTTGTAGTTCATGCTCAGGATGAAACGTGAGCGAGTAGGGGTGACAGACTGGTTATTTGAGGTTTCTTTTGCTGTGATTCAGACCAACTTCCTCCTGGTCATTTCTGGAAATGACTCAATCCTTGTAAAAATGTGTTCTACCCCCAAGCCACTGTCATGTTCTTTTCCCTGCTCTATTTCCTCCAACCCTTCTCCTAGTTATGGGTTAAAAGAGGCAGACATAGCAGGAGGGAAAAATCCAAATCAGTAAAAGAGTCAACAAACAATGTTTATTTTCCAAATTTGCCTTTATTCCCATCCATAATTTCCCTGACTGGGAGGTCTTGCTTACATCACTCAATCTCTAGACAGGTTTTCTCAGTGTGGTCCCTTAGTCCCTTATGGAGTTCCAGGTTTGCATTTCTGGACCTCAGCTAAATTAGGACCTGCACAGTGTTCTAGCATACATGGGCTTCCAGGTGGACTCTTTGGAGAGTTGGGTGGGCTTTGGGGACCTGGAGTGTGACCTTCAGAGGGGTGTGACCTTTGGAGCTGATCTGGGGAATTGAGATTTGATGCTGGGGAGCTTGGGATTATGGTTGCACTTGGTGCTGCTTGCCGTACAGTCTTTGTGATAGACTCCCCAGGTTTCTTCTGACTGTCTGGATCATGGGGCTGTCAGGGGTGGAGTAGAAGAGACAGTTATGTTTCAGGTTAGGCCTAGATCATTCCCAATCCATCTCAGAATTCTAGATCCCTTTCTCCCCATTCCATGAACAAAAGGTCAGGTTTCAAATAAGAAGAGTTAAATTTGATACTGTTAACTTCCCCTTGAGATCAGCTCATGCTGTACTGTGTGGACGGGGTATGAATGGGAGGGTGTGGATAAGATGCCCTTAGCTTATCCCTTCAGGCCTCAGAGGTTGTTTAAGGACTGGATAGGGTAAGACAGAATTGGTTAGAGGTTCCCCCTGCTGGGATTGTGGTAGTATAACATTAGGCATTTTTGAGGTTGAAAAGAAGTGAAGACAACAGGACTGAGGTTAGATGGGAGGAACAGATACCTTGCCTAAGATTTCAGGATGTAGCCCATTGGAGGCCTTGAGCAAATCAGGATATTTCTGTATCCATTTGGTAAGGGAGGCAGCACCAGCAGCTGTACGGGAGGTCAGGGTCACCCGAGCAGGGGGTATCTTCAGAGGCATTTGCCAGGTGCCCATGAAGGAACCCCAAGGACTTGCCTAAAAGGAAAAATGGGATTCCTCAACAGGGCTTCTCACTCCCAGTAACTGACCTATTGGTGGGCTGTTTGTCTTATTTCCATCCTTTACCTTTGGGAATGCATCGTCATGAAACAAGAATGAAAGCATAATTTCCCCACTCTTCCTTTTCCCCCTCTCTCATTTAGGCTACCCTAATTTTTTCATCCGCTTGTCTCTGCTGGCTTAAATTCCACATCCTTAGGTTAAGTTTGGCAGCGTACCCACTGCATAAATGTTATCACCTGAAGGTGTTCATTTTATACAGATGATTCATCCGCTTAAGGAATTCTGGGTGTTAAACACGACCCTGTTCTGTTGGATAAGCTGGCTGGAAGTTTGGGGGCACTCGTGTTACAATGTGAATTAGATTGCACCTTAATTTTCCAAATAGTAGCTGCAGGAGATTGCAAGTCTCCCTGCCCCCTTACTCCAGTTCTGTGCCTCAGTTCTTTACCTTTCAAGATGAGAATGGAGATGAGTATCTCACCTTGGAACGGGGCACTGAAGGCAACAGATGGCCACGATCATTGGCGATAATCTGAGTGTAGCCTTCATGGGAAGAAATCCTCTGGGGTAGAGGTGGGGACAGAAGTGCTTGTGAACATGGAGTGGAAAAGTGGAAGAAAGTATCTGAAGGGCTTTAATTAAGGATTGAGGGAGAGGAGGATATGGGAATTCCAAGAAGGCTGAAAGAAGTTAGGTACCAGTGAATTACATAGAGTGTGACATAAAGAACCAGAAACTGGCATTGTGGTGTGCTGAATGTGGAATACCTCTTTTGTTGGCTTGGCGAGAGACCAGTTCTGCAGATACTTGGGTGAGAAAGCTTTTTCATACTGTGGAGAAAAAGATGAGAAGCCCTATGAGACTCAAAGGCCCCAAGCCCAGGAAATGATAGCTAGGCACAGTTCTTCAGATTTGAAGACCAAAAGCGTGAACAACCATGCTAAGTAAGCTTTAACTTGCTTTAGAGAGGATGTGATTTGTTTCATCTGTGTGCTGTCCAACATGGAGCCACTAGCCACATGTGGCTGTTGAGCGTTGGAAATGTGACTAGTCCAAATTGAGGTGCTTTGTAAGTACAGTTGACCCTTGAACAACATGGGTTTGAACTGTGCACGTTAACTTACAATAAATAAATATGTACTTTTCAATAAATATGTTTTACAGTACTACATGATCAATAGTTGGTTGAATCTGTGGATGTGGAACCCTGGTTATGGAGGGCCGAATCTAAAGTTATATGTAGATTTTCAACTGTGTGGGAATCTGTACCCTAATCCCTGCCTTGTTCAAGGGTCAACTATATAAAATACAATGGATTTTGAAGACTTAGTACAAAAACGAATGAAACATCTGATTATAACTTAAAATATTAAGTGTTGGAAATAATATTTGGGGCTAAATTATTAAAATTTACTTTATTTCTTTTTAATTTTTTTCACGTAGCTACTAGAAAATTTAAAGTTACATTTGTGACCCACATTATCTTTTTATTGTAGTGCTGGTCTAGACCAGCGGTCAGCAAACTCTGGCCTGGGCCAAATCCATCCTCCTGTCTGTTTTGAGATGGCCTGAGAAAGCTAAGAATTGTTTTTATAGATGAACATTTGCACTTGATTTGATAAAGGGGAACACTAACTTTGTACCCCAATTAACCGAAATATTTTCTCATCCTATAAGAATTTCATGCTTTTCATTAACATTACAAAAAATTGCACTCAGTTATTGTATTTTGAATTTTGTCAAAATTTTATGGAAAAGTGTTTTCTCTCATACCTATATAATATCTCTGATTTTGTCACTCGACTCACAAAGCCTAAAATATTTACTCTCTGGCCCTTTTCAGAAAAAGTTTGCTGACCTCTGGGTTAGGGCCTACAGACTTAACCCAGAGATACCTATTTCTTGTCCTTGGGCCCTCCCTCCCCTGAGGAGCTGAGGAGGTAAAAAAATATTGTCTCAACCCACTCTCAGCTATATATTCAGTCATCAGAATCCTACGGGAGGGGTCAGACCAAAGGTGGAATCTGGAAGGCAAAATTTAACGTTAAAGAAAGAAATGGAAAAGAGTACTTACTTGGTTGGCGCTGTAGTTAGTGGCCATGATCCTGCCACTTCCTCTGTTTACCTGTGTTGCCTGGCAACTGCAAGAAGGCAGACCTTCTCGACTACCTCCCAATTAGCAGGGGCTGCCTTTTCCTTCTTGTTAATCACTTTCTTGGCTGACAGTGCCCCCGATCTTTCCCCTTGAAACTTAGGTTCATTTTCATTTTAGAGATGTGAGGGACAGAGTAAATAAATGTGAGAAAATTGGTTGAATAGTGGCCCAGACTTTTTTCTAGCATAACTTCCCCTGCTTAAGAACTTCCAGGTTGTCTTTGACTGGGGTCTTTAACCACCATAACAAACCATGGAGCCCCAAGAGCTGTGTTCATTGGGCAGTGTGGTGTAATGTATCATAGACTTTAGAGCCAGACACTGGGGTTTGAGTCCTTACTAAACACAGGAACATAGCTGTATGGCATTAAATAACTGATGTCCCTTCACTGAATTTCTATAGTCATTTGTATTGTGGAAATAATAGAACAACTACAGGGTAAATGAGGTGAGGTGAATAAAGTATCTAGATAATGTCATACCATGGTAGGTACTCAGTACTGCCAAGACCCTGTTTACGGGGTCCACTACTTCATTTTCTCAGAATAACAAAGGAATGATGTTTTTATTTATTTATTTATTTATTTTAAAAATAAATTTATTTATTTATTTTTGGCTACGTTGGGTCTTTGTTGCTGTGTGCGGGCTTTCTCTAGTTGCGGCGAGCGGGGGCTACTCTTCGTTGTGGTGTGCGGGCTTCTCACTGTGATGGCTTCTCTTGTTGCAGAGCATGGGCTCTAGGCGTGTGGGATTTAGTAGTTGTGGCTCACGGGCTCTCTTAGAGCACAGGCTCAGTAGTTGTGGCGCACGGGCTTACTTGCTCTGTGGCATGTGGGATCTTCCCAGAACCAGGGCTCGAACCCGTGCCCCCTGCATTGGCAGGCGGATTCTTAACCACTGCGCCACTAGGGAAATCCAGGTATGATGTTTTTAAAAGCAGCTGATTCAGATTTGTCCCCAGAAAGAAAAACATATCCTTAGTCCTTAAATGACTCCTGTCTCTTCCATCACTCTCTAGAATCACAGAGCCTAAAAACAAAGGTGCTTGATGTTGGCTGGGATGAGGTGGAATCAGGAGCTGGTGCCAGGAGATTGAGCAGGGATGATGAAAG
The DNA here is from genome assembly GCF_964374135.1 of Grampus griseus. NCBI lineage: Eukaryota > Metazoa > Chordata > Mammalia > Artiodactyla > Delphinidae > Grampus > Grampus griseus. The sequence continues at coordinate 67,322,318 of NC_139017.1, read as the reverse complement.
AAAGCTGTAGTGTGGAAAACATCAGATTTAGAAAATTAAGTGGTGGTGCTATGACACAAACCTAATGTTTGTTGGACTAGGAAACCTCTCTGAGACTAATCTAAAATGGTATTATCAGAACCATCTACTGGGTTGTTAGGGAGAAAGTGGAATTGTGTTTTCTGAATTATAAAGTTTATACATAAGGCATTAAAATGAAAGGAAAAAACTAAGAAATAAGTTGTCCAAAGAAATAGATCATTGAGAACCAGGAGAGCATTTTAATGGATGATTGTCAATCCCTTCTCCCTTCCTTCTTCCAAAGTCCTCATCCCAGCCAACACACCAAGTACAAGAACGCTCCTACACTTCTAGAGATGGAGGTAAAAACCAGCTCTTGTTTTACAGACTCTGGCAGTTAACAGATGTGCTTATGTGAGGTCTGGAAAGGGGACTCATGTGCTTAGTCCCTGTGGTTCTCATTAGTCTCTAGAGTGATAACATTTTGGTTCCTAAAGCCACAGTGATATTTAAGCAAGCATCGTATCTCTTGGAACTTCTGTCTTTAGCTGGTACGCTTTTCTGATAGAGATGTAATGTTATATGATGGCTTCAATTTTATTTTTTTTAATTAGTTTTTGTTTAATTGAAAAAAGTGTACACGGGAAAAAAATTTCACGTTTACGGAAAGGTATTTACTGAAAAGCAAATCTCCATTTGACTTCAACTCCCAGTCTTGCTCCTCAGAGGCAACTACTCTTATTATTTTCTTGTGTCTCCTTCCAGAAATACTCTATACATTCTAAGATTAACGGGAGCAAGCCGTTCACACTGTTTTGTGATTTGCTTTTTTGACTGTCTTGGGGATTTTTTTTTTCATGATAGTATATTATTTCATTTTAGGGTGTACCATCATGTATTTATTTAGTCTCATTTGGATGACCATTGAGGTTATTTCCAGACTTTTGCTGTTACATACATTGCTGCAATGAAAATCTATATCTACATATATATCTTTATGAATATAAAGATATATATAGAGAAATATGTGTATATATCTTTAGGAACATATGTGATTAGTAGGATAAATTTCTAAAAGTGAAGTGTAAAGTCAAAGGGTTTATGAATTTAGAACATTAGTAGACAATGTCAAATTGCCACTCAAAGACATTGTACCAGTTTATACATCTGCCAACGGTGTATGAGAGTGCTTAGTTCTCCACTCCCTTACCAATGTTTTTCCTGTTTTTGTCAATCTAATAATAAAAACTAATGTAGTTACTTTATGCCAGGCGCAGTCCTAATTGCTTTTTATTATATTTTCTCATTTGATTCTCACAAGAACCCCAGCCTAGGAAACTGGGGCATGCACAGTAAGGAGTAGAACCAGGATTTAATCCCAAGCATTCTGACTCTAGAGTGATCAGTTTTTTTTTTTTTTTTGAGTGATCAGTTTTAACCATTACACTGTATTGCTTCTTAAGCTGTAGGTGAAACATGGTGTATCCTTGTTTTAAACTTTCTTTAATTACAAGGTTTTTTCTTTATGTTTTCTTTCTTTTTTTTCCCCCTGAAAATAGCCTTTCATGTTTTTTGCCATTTGTTATTGAGCTGTTGATCACTTTTATTAATCTATTTGAACTTTATGTATTAAGGAAATCAGCCCTTTTGTCAGTTATGTTGCAAACATTTTCCCCCAGTTTGTCATTTAAATTTATGTAGTCAAACTTATCACCCTTTTTTTCTGTACTTCTGGATCTTATACTTTGAAGGCTTTTTGTAAATTCCAATATTTTAAAAATAATTCACCCCTGGTTTCAGTTTTTATATTTAAATTTTTATTCTGTTGGAATTTATTTTGGTGACTAAACTGAAGTCAGTCTCCAGATACCTAACTAGTTGTCTTGGCATCATTTATTGAATAAGCCATCTTTTCCCGACTGATTTGAATTGCCACCTTTATTGTATTCCCTAATATATTTGGGTCTGTTTCTGGATCCTCTAACCCATTGTTCTGCAGGGAGAGGTGACCATTTTAGGTTATTTGTGTCTTTAAAATCCATGGTTCAATCCTGGCTGGGTCCTGTGTGAATTCTCCAATTAGAATTTCACAGACACTAGGAAATTGTAATATAAATAGTAACAGGCAATTTCGAGCTTCTAACAAAATTGTATTGAATATTAGCCTTTCTTCAGATTGACTGGTTGACTTTAGGTACAGCTGTTGTTCTTTCATCGAACCAGATTTAACTCTTTCAAAGTTGGAAGGGCTCATAAAGGCCCCACTCAAAAAATATGCCTCACGATATTTTCATCATTTGATTCAGTTCTCTGATGCCTGAAATTAGACCATTAGGAAATCTTTTATTTGGGTTGAGATCATCTGCCATTGGACTACAAGTTTACTTTGTGTCTATAGGAAGTGTATAAACTACCTAATTGAGGGCAACTACCAACCTGAGCACTGGAGTCAGATTGCCTGGATTAAATTCTGGTTCTGCCTAAATGTGTGACCTTGGACAAGTTACTTGGTCTTTCTGGGTCTGAGAACCCTTATGGTGTGAAACGAGGATAATCTGAGTTTTGAGAGTTAAACATATGTAACATGCCTAGTAGGGTACGTGATGCATAGTGAGTGTTCAATAATTTTAGCATTAGTATTAGCTCGAGACTGCCCAGTAAAAAGAAGTACCTATTCAGGTTACCTGAAACAGAAAAGGGGGGAATTTATTATAAAGTTATGGGATATTTATAACAGATTCCAAAAGTAGGAAGTATAGTTTGGGCCTTAAAGGGTACTAGAATCTGGAAGATAGAACATGATCAAGAAGAGGGATTTTTTTTTTCTCCATCTCATTGTTCTCTGCAATGCCTTGTTCTTATTTCTCTGCAAGTCAGCCAGTATGATTGCTTCCTCATTGACAGCCACCATCCTGAGATTACTTGGACTTGTACCTTTCTTGCAACCTAGTAAGAGTCTTACTAATACAATAGGAGGGAATGGGAAGAACAAAAAGAATGCTGGTCAGTTTAAGTGGAAAGAGACCATAGAAGGTAAAGCTTTTGCTTTGAACCAGTGGATCTTCTTTTAAAAAATAGGTAATAACTTTCCCACAATCAGTTATCAGTTTTTTCTGTAGTTTTCCAAGGTTTTGTGCATATTCAAGAATAGATATAATAAATAGAAATATATATTTTATTCATCACCATTACATTTTACACAAATTGTAGCATAACATACTACTTTCATTTTAAGATTAAAAAATATATTTTGAATATCATTAAATATTAGTGCATAAAGAGCTTCCTTGCTTTTTTTATAGCTGCATAGTATACATTAATGATGTATTATAATCAGTTCCCTATTGTTGAACATTTAGTTTGTTTTTAAACTTTTGCTATCACAGTGCAGCAATGGATAACCTTCTGCATATGTTGTTTTGCATTGTGTGAGTATATTTGTAAGACAAATTTATAGAAATGAAATTGTGAAGTCAAAGGATATGTGCAGTTTGATAGATACTGCCATATTGCCTTCTAGAGGTTATATCCCCTCCAGCCACATATCAAGAGTTCTCTGGCAGAACTTGAAGCCTTGATAGATTGATGAGATCTCCAAGTTTGCTTTTATCCCACATCTCTTCCCAGACATTAAAGAGATTCACAGCAACTTCTCCCTCAAAAATCTGCGTTGTTAGGTAAACTACCCCATTTAGTGATTTCTAATTTATAATAGCCAAAAGTTAGCAACCTGAACTTTCAATGTATTTTTCTTCCCATGGCAATTTTTTTTTTCTTTTTCACCATGCAGCTTACAGGATCTTAGTTCCCCAACCAGGGAATGAACCCAGGCCCTCGGCAGTGAAAGCGCAGAGTCCTAACCCCTTGACCGCCAGAGAATTCCCCCCCATGGCAATTTTAAAACCAGAAAAATCATTAGTAACCTCATTAGTAAAAACTTGAGCATCTCATCTATTACATAGTTTGACCAACAGCTCTCCACGTTTTCTTCCAGATAGTTCCAAAGTACCCTGCATGCTAGTTCACTGGGGCAGGTGGTAGTGGGTCTTGGATTGGAGACCTGGCTTTTGCCTGTTTTCCTGAGTTAACAGGATCTTATCCAACCAAGCTACTGGACCAACTTTGAACTATTTACACCTCCCTGTTTTCTATATTCCTTTATAGGAACTGAAGACAGTTCTGTACACAGTAAGCACTGAAGAAATGGATGGCTGCATATATAGACACTATTTCAAAATTTCTCTATATATTACAAATTTTTTATCCTATTTTCTTTCCTTGGAGGAACCTAAGGCTCCCTCTATTGGAGACTGCTATTATGTCTCCCCTCCCATACCCCATAAAAGAAGAATATTGTTGATAAGAACACTTCCTGAGGAATCTAGAGAACAAGCTGTAGACGACCACAGTGACTGAGGAGACATCAGTATCTCTCACTAGTGGAGAGAATTAAATTTATGTTTACTTGAATAACCAAGAATAAACGATGGTTCTAATGGAAAGAGTGTAGTTATGTGATAGCTATGTGCTTTGACGATATACACAGTGGCCATAAAGTCTGGGAAAAGATACTATTTTGTTCTGTATTGAAATATAATACCAACAAACCATTAATATGTATTCATTTATGTTTCCAGATTTCTTGGCAACCCTGTAAATATAGTGCAGATAACAATGAGAGATTAGATATGTGAGGTAGATTAGGTAGTATGTGAGAAGTATCAATAGAATAAGACCTGATTATCATATACAGATATTAACTAAAAATAAAGGATTTGCCTCAAGTTAGGTGCTAGGGGAAAGCAATGGGGGCTGGTGGGGGGAGTGACTGATTAAGAGATTCCTAGATAGTTTCAGTGTTGCTCTATATTAGGAAAAACTCCAGTCCTCCTGTGTTTCTCCTTTACTCTCACACTACTATCTCATTAACAACACTTCTGACACCAGACAACGGGTTTTTCCCCACATCAAGTAATTCCATGACACCAGCTGGGTGTTCTATAATTTAGCTCAATTCTAATGCTATCTACCTGGAGATAGGATCAGATCCCACAGGTTAAGGGCTCAGTCCCACAAGACTGCCTGCCCCCCTACCCTTCAGATGCCAATTGCATGTCCAGGTTGTTACTTGTGCTTCTGATCAATCAGCTGTAAGTCAGAGGTTCCCATGACCCCCTCCTTGAGTTTAATTAATTTGCTAGAATGGCTCACAGAACTCAACAAAATACTTGAGGATATCTGTGAGGATATGATAAAGAATACTGATGAACATACAGATAGAAGAGATGTTTAGGGAAGGTATGTGGGAAGGGGCATGGAGCTCCCATGTCCTCTCTGGGTCTGCCACTCTCCCTGGACACTCTCCAAACCCTATCTTATTGGGATTTTTCTGGAGGCTTCATCACATAGGCCTGATCAATCGTTAATTCCATTTCTAGCCCCTCTCCCCTCTCCAGAGAATGGGGGATGGAGTTGAAGTCTAAGCTTCTAATCATGACTTGGTCTTTCTGGTGACTAGCTTCCATCCAGGAGCCCACCAATAATCACCTCATTAGAACAAAAGACACACCCACCCCTATTACCCAGGAAATTCCAAGCACTGTGTCAGTAACCAGGGTCAAAGACCAAATGTTAGCACAAAAGATGTTCCTAGTGCTTTTATCACTTAGGTATTTACAAGGGTTTCAGGAGCTCTGTGCCATGAACAAGGGGCAGAGACCAATATATGTATTTTCTATCATCTCACGTGCTCATATAGACAATAGCAAAAGAGACAGACCTTATGTATTGTATAAAAGTATTAGGATAAAGTTAACCATTAGAACAAAAATACAAACTCTTTTAAATACCAGAAGGTATGTTAAAAAAAAAGTTGGGGTGGGGAGAGGAGGAAGCATATGAAATAGATCACATGGTGAGAGACCTACATATATAAAAAAAAATATGTAACTTAAATCAGTAAGGCAGCTGTAAGTCCAGAAATATTGATTGAATCAACAAATATATAAATGGGCTTACCACACCTGTTAAAATGATTTTCACATTGACTACAAAAGCAAATTCCAACACTATGCTGTATAAAAGAAATAATCTAAATTGAAGAGATTCAGGAAGCCTAAAAATAAATGACTAAAAAAGTACCAGAATTATTTTCCTAAATTAAAGCAGGGGTTGCAATTGTAATTATCCAAGAAAGTAGAATTCTGACTAAAATTGTTTAAAAGAGATAAAGAATTTTTAAAATTAATTTATTTATACAGAAAGTTCTTATTAGTTATCCATTTTAAACATTAGTGTATATATGTCAATCCCGATCTCCCAATTCATTCCACCAACCCCTCCCCCTGGCCTCTTGCCCCCTTGGTGTCCATATGTTTGTTCTCTACATCTGTGTCTCAATTTCTGCCCGGCAAACCCATTCATCTGTACGATTTTTCTAGGTTGCACATATATGCGTTAATATATGATATTTGTTTTTCTCTTTCTGACTTACTTCACTCTGTATGACAGTCTCTAGATTCATCCACGTCTCTACACATGACCCAATTTTGTTCCTTTTTATGAGTGAGTAGTACTCCGTTGTACCACATCTTCTTTATCCATTCGTCTGTCAATGGGCATTTAGGTTGCTTCCGTGTCCTAGCTTTGTAAATAGTGCTGCAATGAACATTGGGGTGCATGTGTCTTTTTGAATTATGGTTTTCTCTGGGTATATGCCCAGTAGTGGGATCGCTGGATCATATGGTAATTCTATTTTTAGTTTTTTAAGGAACCTCCATACTATTCTCCATAGTGGCTGTATCAATTTACATACCCACCAACAGTGCAAGAGGGTTCCCTTTTCTCCACACCTCTCCAGCATTTGTTGTTTATGGATTTTCTGATGAAGCCCATTCTAACCGGTGTGAGGTGATACCTCATTGTAGTTTTGATTTGCATTTCTGTAATAATTAGTGATGTTGAGCAGCTTTTCATGTGCTTCTTGGCCATCTATATGTCTTCTTTGGAGAAATGTCTATTTAGGTCTTCTGCTCATTCTTGGATTGGGTTGTTTGTTTTTTAATATTGAGCTGCATGAGCTGTTTATATATTTTGGAGATTAATCCTTTGTCCGTTGATTCATTTGCAAATATTTTCTCCCATTCTGAGGGTTGTCTTTGCATCTTGTTTATAGTTTCTTTTGCTGTGCAAAAGCTTTTAAGTTTCATTAGGTCCCACTTGTTTATTTTTATTTTTTCACTTATTTATTTTTGTTTTTACTCTAGGAGGCTGGTCAAAAAAGATCTTGCTGTGATTTATGTCAGAGTGTTCTTCCTATATTTTCCTCCAAGAGTTTTATAGTGTCCAGTCTTACATTTAGGTCTCTAATCCATTTTGAGTTTATTTTTGTGTATGGTGTTAGGGAATGTTCTAATTTCATTCTTTTACATGTAGCTGTCCAGTTTTCCCAGCACCACTTATTGAAGAGATGGTCTTTTCTCCATTGTATATCCTTGCCTCCTTTGTCATAGCGTAGTTGACCATAAGTGCATGGGTTTATCTCTGGGCTTTCTATCCTGTTCCATTGATCTATATTTCTGTTTTTGTGCCAGTACCATATTGTCTTGATTACTATAGATTTGTAGTATAGTCTGAAGTCAGGGAGTCTGATTGCTCCAGCTCCATTTATTTTCCCTCAAAACTGCTTTGGCTATTCAGGGTCTTTTGTGTTTCCATACAAATTTTAAGACTTTTTGTTCTAGTTCTGTAAAAAATGCCGTTGGTAATTTGATAGGGATTGCACTGAATCTGTAGATTGCTTTGGGTAGTATAGTCATTTTCACAATATTGATTCTTCCAATCCAAGAACATGGTATATCTCTCCATCTGTTTGTATCATCTTTAATGTCTTTCATCAGTGTCTTACAGTATTCTGCATACAGGTCTTTTGTCTCCCTAGGTAGGTTTATCCCTAGGTATTTTATTCTTTTTGTTGCAGTGGTAAATGGGAGTGTTTCCTTAATTTTTCTTTCAGATTTTTCATCATTAGTGTATAGGAATGCAAGAGATTTCTGTGCATTAATTTTGTATCCTGCAACTTTACCAGATTCACTGATTAGCTCTAGTGGTTTTCTGGTGGCATCTTTAGGATTCTCTATGTATAGTATCATGTCATCTGCAAAGAGTGACAGTTTTACTTCTTCTTTTCCAATTTGTAATCCTTTTATTTCTTTTTCTTCTCTGACTGCCGTGGCTAGGACTTGCAAAACTACGTTGAATAATAGTGGTGAGAGTGGACATCCTTGTCTTGTTCCTGATCTTAGAGGAAATGCTTTCAGTTTTCACCCTTGAGAGTGATGTTTGCTGTGGGTTTGTCATATATGGCCTTTATTATGTTGAGGTAGGTTTCCTCTATGCCCACTTTCTGGAGAGTTTTTATCATAAACACATGTTGAATTTTGTCAAAAGCTTTTTATGCATCTATTGAGATGATCATATGTTTTTTTCCTTCAATTTGTTAATATAGTGTATCACATTGATTGATTTGCATATATTGAAGAATCCTTGCATCCCTGGGATAAATCCCACTTGATCATGGTGTATGATCCTTTAATATGTTGTTGGATTCTGTTTGCTAGTATTTTGTTGAGGATTTTTGCATCTATGTTCATCAGTGTTATGGGTCTGTAATTTTCTTTTTTTGTAGTATCTTTGTCTGGTTTTGGTATCAGGGTGATGGTGGCCTCATAGAATGAGTTTGGGAGTGTTCCTTCCTCTGCAATTTTTTGGAAGAGTTTGAGAAGGATGGGTGTTAGCTCTTCTCTAAATGTTTGATAGAATTCACTGTGAATCCATCTGGTCCTGGACTTTTGTTTGTTGGAAGATTTTTAATCACAGTTTCAATTTCATTACTTGTGATTGGTCTGTTCATATTTTCTGTTTCTTCCTGGTTCAGTCTTGGAAGGTTATACCTTTCTAAGAATTTGTCCATTTCTTCCAGGTTGTCCATTTTTTTGGCATAGAGTTGCTTGTAGTAGTCTCTTAAGATGCTTTGAATTTCTGCAGTGTCTGTTGTAACTTCTCCTTTTTCATTTCTAATTTTATTGATTTGAGTCCTCTCCCTCTTTTTCTTGATGCGTCTAGCTAATGGTTTATCAATTTTGTTTATTTTCTCAAAGAACCAGCTTTTAGTTTTATTGATATTTGTTATGGTTTTCTTTGTTTCTATTTCATTTATTTCTGCTCTGACCTTTTTTATTTTTAAATTAATTAATTAATTTATTTATGGCTGTGTTAGGTCTTCATTGCTGCAGGCGAGCCCTCTCTAGCTGCGCTGAGCAGGGGCCACTCTTTGTGGTGGTGCACGGGCTTCTCACTGTAGTGGCTCCTCCAACTGCAGAGCACGGGCTCCAGGCTCCCAGACTTCAGCAGTTGTGGCATGCAGGCTCAGTAGTTGTGGACTGCAGGCTCCAGAGTGCAGGCCCAGCAGCCATGGTGCACAGTCCTTGTTGCTCCGCAGCATGTGTGATCCTCCCGGACCAAGGCTCGAACCTACATCCCCTGCACTGGCAGGCGGACTCCCAACCACTGCGCCACCAGTGAAGCCCTTTGCTCTGATCCTTATGATTTCTTTCCTTCTGCTAACTTTGGGTTTTGTTTGTTCTTCTTTCTCTAGTCCCTTTAGGTGTAAGGTTAGATTGTTTATTTGAGACTTTTCTTGTTTCTTGAGGTAGGCTTGTATTGCTATAAACTTCCCTCTTGGAACTGCTTTTGCTGCATCCCATAGGTTTTGGATCGTCATGTTTTCATTGTCATTTGTCTCTAGGTATTTTTTAATTTCCTCTGATTTCTTCAGTGATCTCTTGGTTATTTAGTAACGTATTGTTTAGCCTCCATGTGTTTGTGTTTTTTACAGTTTTTTCCCTGTAATTGATTTCTAATTTTATAGCATTGTGGTGAGAAAAGATGCTTGATATGATTTCAGTTTTCTTAAATTTACTGAGACTTGATTTGTAACCCAAGATATGATCCATCCTGGAGAATGTTCCGTGCGCACTTGAGAAGAAAGTGTAATCTGCTGTTTTTGGATGGAATGTCCTATAAGTATCAATTAACTCTATCTGGTCTATTGTGTCATTTAAAGCTTGTGTTTCCTTTATAATTTTCTGTTTGGATGATTTGCCCATTAGTGTAAGTGAGGTGTTAAAGTCTCCCACTATTATTGTGTTATTGTCGAGTTCCTCTTTTATAGCTGTTAGCAGTTGCCTTATGTTTTGCGGTGCTCCTATGTTGGGTGCATATATATTTATAATTGTTATATCTTCTTCTTGGATTGATCCCTTGATCATTATGTAGTGTCCTTTCTTGTCTCTTGTAACATTCTTTATTTTAAAGCCTATTTTATCTGCTGTGAGTATTGCTACTCCAGCTTTCTTTTGATTTCCATTTGCATGGAATATCTTTTTCCATCCCCTCACTTTCAGTCTGTGTGTGTCCCTAAGTCTGAAGTGGGTCTCTTGTAGACAGCATATATATGGGTCTTGTTTTTGTATGCATTCAGCGAGCCTGTGTCTTTTGGTTGGAGCATTTAATCCATTCATGTTTAAGGTAATTATCGATATGTATGTTACTATTACCATTTTCTTAATTGTTATGGGTTTGTTTTTGTAGGCCCTTTTCTTCTCTTGTGTTTCCCACTTAGAAGAGTTCCTTTAGCATTTGTTGTAGAGCTGATTTGGTGGTGCTGAATTCTCTGAGTTTTTGCTTGTCTGTAAAGCTTTTGATTTCTCCATCGAATCTGAATGAGATCCTCGCTGGGCAGAGTAATCTTGGTTGTAGGTTCTTCCCTTTCATCACTTTAAATATATCATGCCACTCCCTTCTGGCTTGTAGAGTTTCTGCTGAGAAATCAGCTGTTAACCTTATGGGAGTTCACTTGTATGTTATTTGTCGTTTTTTCCTCACTGCATTCAATATTTTTTCTTTGTCTTTAATTTTTGCCATTTTGATTACTATGTGTCTCAGCATGTTTCTCCTTTGGTTTAGCCTGTATGGGACTCTCTGTGCTTCCTGGACTTGGGTGGCTATTTCCTTTCTCATGTTAGGGAAGTTTTTGACTATAATCTCTTCAAATATTTTCTCGGGTACTTTTTCTCTCTCTTCTCCTTCTGGGAGCCCATAATGTGAATGTTGTTGTGTTTAATGTTGTCCCAGAGGTCTCTTAGGCTGTCTTCATTTCTTTTCATTCTTTTTTCTTTATTCTGTTCCACAGCAGTGAATTCCACCGTTCTGTCTTCCAGGTCACTTATCCGTTCTTCTGCCTCAGTTATTCTGCTATTGATTACTTCTAGTGTATTTTTCATTTCAGTTATTGTATTGTTCATTTTTGTCTGTTTGTTCTTTAATTCTTCTAGGTCTTTGTTAAACATTTCTTGCATCTTCTCTATCTTTGCCTCCATTCTTTTTCCAAGGTCCTGGATCATCCTCACTATCATTATTCTGAATTCTGTTTCTTGAAGGTTGCCTATCTCCATTTCATTTAGTTGTTTTTCTGGGGTTTTATCTTGTTCCTTCATCTGGTACACAGCCCTCTCTGCTTTTTCATCTTGTTTATCTTTCTGTGAATGTGGTTTTTGTTCCACAGGCTGCAGGATTCGAGATAAAGAAATTTTTACCACGATTAAAAAAAGAGAAAGAATTACACTTAATATGGAAGAAATAGAAGCACATTAATAATAGGAGACTTTAACAAATCAGATCTAGAGAGATAAAGTGAACAAGAAATTAGTACAGATACAGACAACCTAAACAACATAATAAATAAGATAGATTTAATATATATTAAACTCTGAACCTTGATAATAGAGAATATGGCTTTCCTCCCCCCCAAATGCATAGGATTCACAAATATCACAAAAATGTGGCACATTCACAACTTAGGCCACAGAAAAAATCTCAATAAATTCCAATTTGAATTTCCAAATGGGAAATTTAAAAACTTGCTGTTAACCACTTCTGGGTCAAAGGAGAAATGCAAAACCAATCGAAAATGTTAATAATGAAAATAAGAATCTATGGGAAATAGTTAAAACAGCTATCAGAGATTTAATATTAAATGAATAGAAGTTAAAAAGCAAATATAAATGAACATTATGACTCAAAAAACTAGGGAGAAAAAAGAACAAGGCAAACTAACACACCATTGTAAAGCAATTATCCTCCAATAAAGATGTAAAAAAAAAAAAAAGAGAGACATCAGTCATATCAAACTGAACATGGCCAAAGGAAGGAACTAGAAAATAACAGAGAAATGATTGTATCTTCAGCAAGACAATGACATGGGGAAAAAAAGGAGGACTGTTTTTAATTAAAAGAGATATAAGAACTAACCACAGTATGAATATTGCTGGATCCTGATTCTAATTAAATGTATAAAGACATTTAGAGAAATCTGAATATGGAGTGGCTATTGGATGGTACTGATGGATAATGATGGATGATACAGGTGGATAATGATCTTATTTTTAGAGATGTACCGTGAAGAGTTTAGGATTGTGATGTCTGAGGTTTGCTTTAAAGTACTTCAGGAAAATTTTTTTTAAAAGGATAGATGAAGCAACTGTGGCAATATATTGATAAATATTCAATCTGGACAGGGATATATACAAATTCATTTACACTATTCAACTTTTATGTATGTTTGAAAATTTTCATAATAAAGTGTTTTTTTAAATTAAAAAAAAAGGCAAACCAGTGTCAGGAAAGGAAAGAAATTAGTAAAAGAAAGGCAGTGTTAATGGGTTTGAAAACTACAACAACAAAAAGTAGAACTTTTAAAACTGGAAATTAAAATTCTCTTTTAAAATAAATAAATCCAAAACTGTTTCTTTGAAAAAATTAAATTGATAACTTCTTAACTAAACTACTCAAAATAAAGGGGGGCGGGGAAGACAGTACAAATAGATAATGTTAGAAAGAAAGAGACACAGAAAAGAAAAATTTTTATCTATTCTATGTAAATATGTTTGAAAATCTACATTAAATGTATAATGTTGTATAAAACCCCAATTTAACAGAATTGACCCCTGTGGAGACAGAGTAAAAACATATCATTTAATATAAAAGAATTAGAGAAAATGGTTAGAGTTACCCCACAAAACAAAACAGATCCAGATAGTTTCATAGAATATATTATCAAATTTAAAAAAATAAATCCTTAACTTTCTAAGCTATTTTAGAGCATGGCAAAAGAAGGAAAATTCGCAAATTCACTTTATGAAGTGGGTGTAACGTTGATTCCCAAACTTGAATTTTGGAACCATGACAAAGACTAAACAAAAAGCACTCTAGATCAACTTCACTTATTAATATTGATACAAAAATCTTATATAAAATATTAGTAAGCAGAATCCAATAGTATGTTAAGAAAATTGTATCATGACCAAGTGGATAATACTCTATGGATGCAAAGATGGAGAGTCAAAGGAAGTACGTTAATATAGTTTATCATATTAATTGATCCAAGGTAAAAAAAATGCTCATCTCCACAGATGCATTGATAAATTTTAATACATAACACCACCACCAAAAAGTAAAAAGACAACTGGGGGAAAAAGTTATACCACAGGCAAAGAGTTAGCATCCTTGATAAAAACAACAGGGACTTCCCTGGTGGTCCAGTAGGTAAGACTCCACGCTCCCAATGCAGGGGGCCCAGGTTCGATCCCTGGTCAGGCAACTAGATCCCACATGCCACAACTAAGAGTCCACATGCCAGAACTAAGAAGCCCAAACACTGCAACGAAGATCCTGCGTGCCACAACTAAGACTCGGCACAGCCAAAATAAATAAAGAAAGAAAGAAATAAATGTTAAAACAAACAACAACAAAACTTCTAAAAATACAGAAGAAAAAGACTAATAACCCTATAGAAAACTGGTTATAATGGGGCATGTCACAGAGAAAGACATACAAATTGCTGTTAACCATATGAAAATTGTTCAGTATTGCTCATAATTTTAGAAATATTGAAATTAAAACTGCATGGAGATACCACATTTTACCCACGAGACTGCATAAATCTAAAAGTTTGATAACGTACTCTGTTGGTCAGTCTATGAGGAAACAGGCATTCTAATATGTTGAGTATGGAAATGTAAAATGGTACAACCTCCACGATGGAGACTTTGGCAGTATCTAGCTAGCACAGTTATCAATGCCTTTTGATTAAGCAATTCCATTTTTAGAAATCTATCCCAAAGATACTCTAGCAAAAATATGAAAAGTGTCAACTATTATATGCAGCATTATTTGTAATAGCTACAGACTGGAAACAACTCAACTGTCAGTAATATGGTATCTCCACACAGTGGAGTACTACACAGCTGTGAAAAGCAGTGAGGAAGATGCTGCTGTGGAATGATCTCCAAGAAATACTTTAAAGTGAATAAAGCAAGGTGTAGGACATGTGAATAGTGTGCTACTGTTTATATTAAAAAGGAGATATAAATTATATGTGTTTCTAATAGAAAAATGATGGAAAAATAAGTGGTATGATTAGTGATTACCTTTAGGTAGAGAGGAGAAATAATGCAGAAAAGATAGGGGTAGAAGATAAACTTCTTTGAATATACCTTGTTTTGCAGAGTTGATTTTAGAACCATGTAAATATAATTATAAAATTATAATTATATTATATTTATAATTATAAATATAATTATAAAATTATAATTATAATATAATTATAAAATTAAGATTAAAAAAAGGTAATTCCTAAAATAAAAAACAAATGAATTCTCATTATTTTCACAACAGTTTTCTTTTTACAGAGATAATTGGCTAAATACAACAGCTATATAAATGAGTTAATACCTAAACAGCTATACTAAACAGCTATATAAATGAGTTAATACCTCTACTACTAAACGTCACAAATTTCATAACCAGTTTTCTTTCTTAAGACTAAGTCTCCCTCTAGTGGAGATTAGTTTTACAACCAGTCCCCTACCCCCTACACTACAAAGGAAGAAATCTTTTGCCCATTGTCTCCTGCCACCAAATCCTTAAATTACGTAAGTGTTAGAGTCATGAGGAGGAGGATGTGGTGGAAGATATTGAGCAATGGGATAGCAAAGAGTCAGGGACAGAGTCAAGTTTTAAAAAGAAGTGGGGGGGAGGAGAGACTCTAAGAGCCAAGAAAATTTGGTTGTTCAACCCAGAATGGGGAAGGAACTCCAACTTCCTGTTGTTGGAGGATTGCCACCACCTCTGCGCAGAAAGATTTGATTAATATGTCAGTGTCGCTGTGTACTCAGGGAAATAGCTCCCCCTAAGGCATTGCTTTAGGGAGAAACCTGGGTGAGAAATAGTGGTGAGTAGATGAAGAGTGATGGGAGTCAATTCCAGGCATCTCTCCCATCCCTCAGGACTCTCCCAGAGTCCCGCTGACCCTTGAGGTCAGATGCATGAAAGCTTTGCCTCCTTGGAAACTGATCATGGGGAAAGGTACTGGCACGGTCTCTTCAGTTCCTGGTAGGGAGAGGAGAGTCAGAGACTGGCCCACATTAGTGGTTGCATAAGGCTGAGGAGGGACCTGAGGGTGATGGCAACTTGCTACAGGATTTCTTTCAGGGACGAGGAAAATTTTCTAAGGTTGTGGTGATATTTGCACAACTCTGTGAATATACTAAAAGTCAATGAAGTGTGCCCTTGAAATGAGTGAATTGTATGGTCTATAAATTATATCTCAATAAATCTGTTACCAAATAAATAAATAAGTAAATGTCCCCCCCCCTACCCCCACCAGATCTAACTCCTTAATTCAGTTCTGGGGGCCTGCTCTTCTCCATATCTAGCCTAAGAATACTGTCCAGGAAATTACTCATTTGAATGACTATTTCAGCCAATTCCCACACCTTTCTTTGTTCTGCCTTCACTTCCTCCCTTTAAAAGGTGAATTGAAATCCTAGATGGAAAAAATTGTCCTAACTAGGTGTGGTGACACTTCCTGTGGGCAAAATGTAAGAAACATGTTGCTAAAGGCCAAAGTTCTTAATATAACAATAAGTAATGTGAACGTTATACAATGAAATATTATCAGCCTTAAAAAAGCATGAAATTCTGACATGCTACAACATTTGGATGAACCTTGAAGACATTATGCTAAATGAAATAAGCCTGTTACAAAAAGACAAATACTGAATGATTTATTTATATGAGGTACCTGTACTTAGAGTGATCAAACATCATAGAGGCAGAAAGTAGAATTCTACTGGGGGTGGCAGGGGAGATGGGGAGTTATTGCTTAATAGGTACAGAGTTTCAGTTTTGCAAGATGAAAAAAATTCTGGAAATAGACAAGGGTGTTGGTCATATAACAATATGAATGTACTTAATATGACTGAACTGTACACTTAAAAAGGGTTAAGATGGTAAATTTTATATGTATTTTACCACAATAAGAAAAAAAATTTTTTTAAGTGTTGTGTAATGTGAACTTCACTGAAGACTGCCAAGTAATGAAAATAGGTACCGATGATGCTAGGATAAGATCTCGTCTCATTTTAACAAGTACCAAGAGGAACACCAGAGCTCTCCAGAGTTCTGTGTCCCTCCTTGTTACATACAGAAATCACTCAATCATCATTCACACCTCTTCTCTGAGAACATATTGCCTCAGACCACTCCCAAATTTTACCCTCTCCTTCTTTGTTTGTCAGAAATAAGGCACAGAGTCAGTAATTTCCTAAAAAGTCTAGATCAGAGTTTTTATTCTCACAGTTATCAAAATTTTTTGAGCAATTAAAGTAAAGCCAAAGTTTTTAAACTTATTTTTGCAATAGCCCCTTGTAAAATGAGAATAATATTAGTACATTTTATATATGAGAAAACTAAAACATAGGAAGGTTAAATAATTTGTCCAAGATGCACAGCCAGTAAGTTGCAGAACCAGTTTTCAAACTCCCAAACTGACCTGTTCCTGAAAGTCCAGACCCTAAAATCTGAAATCTCGAGCCCTCATTTAATCTGATTGGATAAGTGAAACAAAACAAGTTTCTCCTGTGGGAAGTCTCAGATGTTTAACTTCCAAGCGTACATTAGAACTCTTCTGTAGTGGAAAGGGGATATAATATACACCATTTCCTCAACTTATTTGACCACTGGACTAATTTTTCATGGAGCATCTCAAGGAATTTTCTTAGCTGAAATTTTGCAAAACTTTACATGTAATACAGAATATTGTTTTTGTATTTTTCAACTACTTTAAGAGAATATTTGAATTACTTTCTCTCATTTGGAAAAATTTTTAAATTGAGATATTGAGAAACTTAATGATTTGCCTAAGGCCATAACCAGTTAATACTGGAGCTGTAATTAGACTCTAGGTCTTCTGGCCACAATTTCAGGGATTTTTTTTTTTTTAATTATAGAAGGAATATATTCACATTGTAGAAAATCAAACAAATCAAACAGAGATATGCAAAGACTCCCCCTCCGCCACCCCCCAGCATTCCAACCTCATCTTCCTTGGGGAAAAAACTATTCTAGTTAAAGTAGATTTGGCTGCAAGTGACAGAAAATCTAAAATAAGTACCTTAAAAATATAGAGAGGTTTATTTTGCTCCCATGAAAATGTCCAGAGGTATGCAGTCCTGGGTTGTTAGAGGAGCTCTGCTGCTTGAAGACCTCAGGGTCTTAGATTCCTTCCAGCTCCATCCCAAGGGTGGAACCCTGATTCTCATAATCCAAGATGGCAGTAGTTCCAAAGGGCACGCAGCAGCTGTCTTTTATTTATTTATTTATTTATTTATTTATTTATTTTGCGGTACGCGGGCCTCTCACTGTTGTGGCCTCTCCCGTTGCGGAGCACAGGCTCCGGACGCGCAGGCTCAGCGGCCATGAGCTTACCCGGACTGGGGCACGAACACGTGTCCCCTGCATCGGCAGGCGGACTCTCAACCAGTGCGCCACTAGGGAAGCTCAGCAGCTGTCTTTTAAGGAATGATACTTGAAGCTGTCACACAAAGATATTTCCATTTTCATCTCATTGGCCTGAACTTAGTCACTGACCATAGCTCGCTGCAAATATAGCAGGCTAGGAAAAATACAGTTTTTATTCTGAGAGGTTATATGCCCAACTAAAAATTACATTACTAGAAGAAGTGGGAGAAATTATGTCAGGGAACTGTTTCTGAAACTAAATAATCGTCAGCACTTGTTATGCATCCTTTCAGATTGTTTTCTTGTACTATACACATTACTCTGCAACTGGCCTTTTTCATTTAATGTATCACTGAGGTATCAGAGTCCTCAGCTAAAAGAAATACAAATCAACTCTGGCTAATTCAGCGGAAAAATAACTTATTAAAGGACATTGGGTAGTTCATACGATTTCTAGGGAGATAGAGAATTAGACTTGGATTTTAAGTTATTCCTGTTAGTCCTGACGAATTAGTACCCTGAGCTGCCACTGCCACTGGGCACGAACACTGCGGCTTGCATATCTGACTTACTCTGCCCTCTGCCCTGGCTCCATGGGCATACGACCTATGCAGTCCCATAGGGCCCTGCACTGAGAAAGGCTGTGACCTGGGTTTGTCTGTTGTTCCTGTCTTGAAATTCTTAATAATTTTTGAACAAGCGGCCCCACATTTTTATTTTGCACTGGCTCTCAGTTGATCATTTGGCCCATCTTGGGTGTTTGTTAAGTCACAGCACGCACTCAAATGATGGACAGATGTAGGTCCAAAACCAAAATTAATCTTCCTATTTCCCATTCCGATTCACATTTGTTCTCCAGTTTTACGTCTTAAGACTAAGACTCTTTCTAGTGCAGACCAATATTTTGACATAAGTAGTGGCTCACAATTTACTCATTACATTCAGATATGCATGGGAAAAAATGTAGCCTATTTTATAATTGATCTAACCTGTTCTTAAACCTCTATCCTACAAGATGTGGAGAAATGGGGGGAAATTTAACTGCCCAGTTAAGGATCTCTAAGTTTTTTCTTGTTTAAGTTGTGGTGGTGATTGTGTTTCCAAAGATGACAACAATATGTCCCACCCCGTAAGCTGTTTTGAAATGTGACCTGGACAATTACCCTACAAGAGGTAGAGTCTATTTCCGCTCTCTACGAATCTGGGAACTGCTGATATGTAAGTTCCAGGGTGGAGACTTAACAGATCTGTAGCTTCTGCCCGCCTTGGTTGGGAACATTCCCTCTTGCTAGTCTGTGCCATGTAAGAAGACCAGTTACTTTGTCAGAGATAAAGGCCATGTGGAGAAAGGCCTAAGGCTATCTTGATCATTCTAGTTCCAGCCAAATTCCCATCTGAGCCCCTGCCAACCGACAGAACCATAGAAATAATAAATTGTTATTTTAAGGCACTAAATTTTGAGGCGGTTTTACAGAAATAGATAACAAAACATGGTATTTGGGGGTTAACTCAGTCCCTATAGGAAGATGCTTGGTCTTTCATCATTCCTCTTAATTTTTCAACAGGGTTGCAGCTAGATATTCCATACCACATGCTCTTAAACGTGATGCTGACACTTCCACTGAGGAGTCTGTATTCTCTCCTCTTGAATTTGGGTGGGCCTATGACTAAGGTGGAAGTGACACAGAGCCAAAGGTGACAGCTTCTGCTTGGTCCTCTTGGGATGCCACATCTTGGAGTCCAGCCACCTTGGATCTGAGGAAGCAGAGAGACCTCATGGAGAGTCCACTTGTAGGTGCTGCTGCTGACAGCCTCAGCTGAGATCCCAGCCGACAGCCAGCATAACATCCAGACATTTGAATGAGCAGCTCCACATGATTCCAGCCCCCAGCCGTCAAGTCACCTCTGCCCTCCAAGTCTTCCCAGCTGAAGTCCCAGAGATTTTAAGCAGAAACAAACTGTCCCCAACATACCCTTTCCAAATTCTTGACTCTGGAGTCGTTTGTTACACAGCAGTAGATAACGAGAACACTCTCTTATTCTCCTCAAGGTGGCATCTAGGTGAAGGTGGACCTACCATGACCTAGAGGTAGCAGAAAAGGAAGGCAACCCTGTGGCTGGCAGCTGGCACCTTACTGCTCTCAGATGTGTTGGGCTGGCCTTGTCCCTGGGTGCCATGTGCTAAGTTGCAGCTATTTCTGTTGGGCCTTTTGCAATCCTGACATTAATTGCTCAAGTCCATTGACCCATCCCATTCATTTGCCTCTAGCTGCAAAGTCTCTGCCCAGTAAGCTGTTTTGTCTCATTCCCAGACTTCTACAAAAGACATTTGTTCTAGTCTAGGTGTCTTCCCTTGGAAGGAGATGGGAGTTAAATCTATTCAGAATATATTCCTCTCTCCTCCACCCCCCACCAGCGACTCCCAGTGTGACTGTATTAGACCAGATGGTGGGTCAAGTTCTCACCTTCTACTCTTAGGGGTTTTTTGTTTGTTTTATTTTGTTTTTTTAATCCATTCCTCAGGAGTGGGAGTCTCAGAGTCCCTTCCAGCACTAGCCCCACCTTCAGGGTTTCATTAGAATATTTGGGAGTGTTCTGCAAGGGGTGTAGGCAGGAGCAGCTGTGTTTAAGGTAGCAAGAAGTACTGCTGGCACCCCAACCTCAGTTTCCTGCAGTTTCCCCACTGCCTCACCTTGTTGTCAGAAACCAGGCAATTCACCTCTTCCATGGTAGGGCTGGGGCTCACATTCTCTTGTTTGACTTGGACCTCACAGCTGCTCCCTCCAAGGACTCCAAGACAAAGTACACTCTTTATAGGCCTGGTCTCAAGTGATGCTCTGATTTAAAAAGGGATTTGTGGACAATCAGTACAAATGACCTGGGTTTGCGTCAAAATCCATCACTAGAATGGGAACTCAGGCATATGTCTTTACAACTTTATTTCCTCATCTGTAACATTTTGATGATTATCTCATAAGATTGTTAAAATGATTGACATTGTAAACTACTGTGATACAAAGTAAATGTAAAACAAATGTTAGTCATTATGATTAGAAAGTGTATGATTAGCACGTTATGATTAGAAACTGTATATTAGCACGTTAAAAACTCCGAAAGCTATTTAATTAGAGAACTGCTGAACTCTGTTGAACCAGAATTTTCCTGGTTAATACGTCCACAGGAACACTTTTAAATAGCACACCTATAATTGGGATTAGGTGGAGATGGAGGGGCTGGGGAGAACGGGAACACACCCGGCTGGAACACGCACATGACTATGAAGTGTTCAGATCTATGGGATCGCCACTCTCCTCGGAGCAATGACAAGGCCCGGTCATTTCCAGCTCCTGGGGCCGAAGTGGGGACGCCAACAGGAGGCTGCCTGCGCTGTGCTCCACTTCCCTCCCACCGATGTGTGGCCGGTATCGTGTCACGTTGCTCCCATTGTCGGGAACCGATCAACACTTCCCAGGTTTCCGGTCCTGACTCAGGCCTGACTTGCGGGAAGGCTCCCCGCTGCGGTTGCACTGGGAGGAGCGGGGGCGGGGCCGCCCGCGGGCGTGACGGCGGGCAGGGGGCGGGGACGTCCGAGGGCTGCGGCCAATCGGCCTTCTCAGACTTCCGGGAAACCCTGGCGCGCCTTTTCTCTAGGCCTCAGATTTCCGGCCTTGAAACAGGTTTCTCGGGTTGTACAGTTAAGCCGAAGGTGGCCTTTGTGTAGGGTTCGTGACCCGGAGACGGTCTCTCAGGAGCCCGGATTTCAGGTGTGTCTGGGGACCCCTGGGCGTCTCGGTTGACTCGCGCGCTGCCCAGTTGTTGGCGCTCGGAGTCTGCGGAAAACGAGGAAGGAGGGGTTAGGTGCAGCCTGGACGCCCCCAGGAGTAAGAAGGCGAAATCACGCGACGAATTAATTTTTGGAGATATTCGCGTTTTTATTGTTTAGTTAATGTGTCCATATCTTCTTTGTTTTTGTAATGAAAACTTATAATCTCGTCTTTGCCTAACTAGATTGCTCTTTTCTCATATAACGTCTTTTTTATTTTACCATGTTTGAATTCGTCTGCCCCCTCCAGAAAAATGTCCACTGACATTTTCACTTAAAGTTAGGTCACATACACTTACCGTTTCTATTTAGTCTTAATGGTATTTTTTTTCATCTTAAAAACATTTGATAGTTTTTGAATAGGTGATATATAAAAGTAATAAAAATAAATCCACACACTAAGAAAGTTAATACAGAGAACAAACAGGTGGTTGCCAGAGGGGAGGGGTGGGAGAGGAGAGAAATAGGTGAGGGAAGTTAAGTGGTGCAAACTTCCAGTTACAAAGTAAATGAGTTAGGAGTATGAAATATACTGTGTGGGGAATATAGCCAATAATAATGTAATATCTTTGTATGGTGATAGATGGTAATCATTTTGAAATGTATAGAAATATCGAATCACTATGCTGTGCATCAGGAACTAACATAGTTTTGTATAGATCAAATATACCTCAAAAACAAACAAACATACTAATAGAAAAAGAGATCAGATTTATGGTTACCAGAGGCAAGGTCTGGGGAGAAGCAGAATTGGATGAAGGTGGTCAAAAGGTACAAACTTCCAGTTATTAGTTAAATAAGTACTAGGGACATAATGTACAATATGATAAATGTAATTAACACTGCTGTATGTTATATATCAAACTTATTTAAGAGTAAATTCTAAGAGTTCTCATCACAAGGGAAAAAATTTTTTTAATGTTATCTTATTTTGTATCTATATGAGGTAATGGATGTTCACTAAACTAATTACGGTAATCATTTCATGATGTATATAAGTCAAATCATTATGTTGTACACCTTAAACTTACACTGTGCTGTATGTCAATTATATCTCAATAAAACTGGAAGGGGAGAAAAATCATTAAAACAAAAAACAAATGAAGACTGGCTTTGAAAATTCCCTGAGCAGACAAAACCAGTTTAGTCATACAGCAAACCTTAATTTAGCTTATTTTGCAAAGCAAGGGAGACTAATTTGACCTTGGTCACTTCTTGCTCATGCCTCTGGAAGTCATAGGCACAACTTAAACTCTTCGCCAAAATTGATATGAGGTAACCACTAACCAATCCCTATCACTTAAGAAAATTCTAATATTGTAACCAATCACTGTGAATAATAAGCAGTCACTGCCTCCTGACTAATACAAGCTGCTTTGTAACAATACAGCTGGCCCTTCCTATTCCTGGCTTCCACATTCTTGGGCTCAACCAACCAAGAATCAAAAATATTTGGGAAAAAAATTTCAGAAAGTTCTAAAAAGCAAAACTTGAATTTCTCGCAAGCCAGCAACTATTTACATGGAATTTTTGTTGTATTTACAGCTATTTACATAGCATTTACATTGTATTAGTTATCATAAGTAATCTAGAGATTAATTAAAGTAAATGGGAGGACCTTAGTAGGTTAGAGGCAAATACTACACCATTTTATATAAGGGACTTCAGCGTTCAAGGATTTTGGTGTATGAGTAGAGGTCGTGGAACCAATCCCCCACAGATATGGAGGGACGACTCTATACCCCTGAGTTTTCCTCCACGTTTGGAGTGAGTGCGCCTGGTTTGTGAACTTTCTTTTTGTTGTGTGCACAATAAACTTTTACTACTTCAGTGATTCATTGGTTTTACTTCTGCTGTTTCTGAACTTTTGACAAAGTACTGGGTTGGCCAAAAAGTTTTTATTTTCACCAAGAACTTTATTGATCAATGTATACACCATTTTGTTCCACTACCTTCTGCCATTTTTCAGGCAACTTCATAATTCCATCCTCGCCAAATTTTTTATCTTTTTGAGCAAAGAACTGTTCCAAGTGCCTTTTACAGTCTTCCAGGGAATTGAAATTTTTTCTATTAAAAGAATTTTTTTTTAATTTTTGCGGTACGCGGGCCTCTCACTGTTGTGGCCTTTCCCGTTGCGGAGTACAGGCTCCGGACACGCAGGCTCATTGGCCATGGCTCACGGGCCCAGTGGGATCTTCCCAGACTGGGGCACGAACCCGTGTCTCCTGCATCGGCAGGCGGACTCTTAACTACTGCACCACCAGGGAAGCCCTATTAAAAGAATTTTGTAAGGACTGAAATAAATGGACATCCAAAGGTGCAGTGTCTGGTGAATATGGCGCATGAATCAGAACTTCCCAGCCAAGCTGTAACAGTTTTGCCTGGTCCTCAAAGAAACATGTGGTCTTAATTTATGACAAAGGAGGCAAGAACAATGGAGAAAAAACAGCCTCTTTAATAAGTGGTGCTGGGAAAACTGGACAGCTACATGTAAAAGAATGAAATTAGAACACTACCTAACATAAAAATAAACTCCAAATGGATTAAAGACCTAAATGTAAAACCAGACACTCTAAAGCTCTTAGAAGGAAACATAGGAAGAACACTCTATGACATAAATCACAGCAAGATCTTTTTGACCAGCCCCCTAGAGTAGTGAAAATAAAAACAAAAATGGGACCTAATGAAACTTAAAAGCTTTTGCACAGCAAAGGAAACTATAAACAAGACAAGAAGACAACCCTCAGAATGGGAGAAAATATTTGCAAATGAAACAACAGACAAAGGATTAATCTCCAAAATATACAAACAGCTCATTGAGCTTAATATCAAAAAAAAAAAAAGCCCAATTAAAAAATGGATGGAAGACCTAAATAGACATTTCACCAAAGAAGACATACAGATGCCAAGAGGCACATGAAAAGATGCTCAACATCACTAGTTATTAGAGAAATGCAACTCGAAACTCCAATGAGGTATCACCTCACACCAATCAAAATGGCCATTATCAAAAAAATCTAGAAACAATAAATGCTGGAAAGGGTGTGGTGAAAAGGGGACCCTCCTGCACTGTAAATTGATACAACCACTATGGAGAACAGTATGGTGGTTCCTTAAAAAACTAAAAATAGAACTATCATATGACCCAGCAATCCCACTACTGGGCATACACCCTGAGAATACCATAATTCAAAAAGAGTCATGTACCACAATGTTCATTGCAGCTCTATTTACAATAGCCAGGACATGGACGCAACCTAAATGTCCATCGACAGATGAATGGATAAAGAAGATGTGACACATATATACAATGGAATGTTACTCAGCCATAAAAAGAAACGACGTTGAGTTATTTGTAGTGAGGTGGATGGACCTAGAGTCTGTCATACAGAGTGAAGTAAGTCAGAAAGAGAAAAACAAATACCGTATGCTAACACATATATATGGAAGGTAAAAAAGAAAAAAAGTGGTACTGATGAACCTAGTGGCAGGGCAGGAATAAAGACGTAGACATAGAGAATGGACTTGAGGACATGGGGGCGGGGGAGGGGGAAGCTGGGGCGAAGTGAGAGTAACATCGACGTATATACACTACTAAATGTAAAACTAGATAGCTAGGGGGAGGCAGCAGCATAGCACAGGGAGATCAGCTCGGTGCTTTGTGATCACCTAGAGAGGTGGGATAGGGAGGGTGGGAGGGAGGCTCAAGAGGGAGGGGATCTGTGGATATATGTATGCATATGGCTGATTCACTTTGTTGTACAACAGAAACTAACACAGTATTGTGAAGCAATTATACTCCGATAAAGATTATAAAAAAAAAAGAAAAAGAGGGCTTCCCTGGTGGCGCAGTGCTTGAGAGTCCGCCTGCCGATGGAGGGGACACGGGTTCGTGGCCCGGTCCGGGAAGATCCCACATGCCGCGGAGCGGCTGGGCCCGTGAGCCATGGCCGCTGAGCTTGCGCGTCCGGAGCCTGTGCTCCGCAGCGAGAGAGGCCGCAACAGTGAGAGGCCCGCGTATCGCAAAAAAAAAAACCAACCAAACTTATCATATATTTTATCTTGTTATCATTTGCCTCACCCACTAGAATGTAAACTACATGTGGGCAGGGATTTGGTTCAGTCGTTTTTTGTAGTTAATGAATCCCTGGAGGTTAGAACAGTACCTGGAACTTAGTAGGTACTCTATAAATATTTGTTTAATAAAATGTATGATGGCATTGTTTGTCATATCTTGGAGTGGGTAACAACCTAGCATCTATCATGGGGGAAAGAAAAGTAAAATGGGTGGGTGCCCACTATGAAATTATTTACAGCAGTCAGAAGCAAAGGAGTAAATGTACACACAGAAACTTGGGTAGAACCCAAAGTCACAATGCTGAGTGAAGAACATACACAAAATTAGGAAACAATTACACACAAAACAACTACACAGTCTACAAGGATACATACAAATTCAAAATACATATCAAACACATTAGAGAGGGGGTGAAAGTAGGCAATAGGGATAAAAGAAAGTAATAAATTAAGACAAAAATAAATAAAGCAAGAGAAGAGTCTTGCACCCATCCATGTGGATCGAGGGCAATGAATTGAGATTAACACTGTACCTGAGGTCCATCCCCAAATTATTGAATGTTGTGAATACATATTTTAGTTTCATACAAAAATTTTAATAAGAAACTTAAAAATATGTATTTGTATGAGTATCCAGAACAGACTTCAAATACATGTTTATTTTTTTCTGAGAAATATTGAAACAAATTTTAACAGCTGTATTAGGGCATAACTGACATACAGTAAATTGGACATATTCAAAATGTACAGGTTAAGTTTTGGCAAATGTATCACTCTATGAAATCATCCTCACAATGGGGAGCCAACTTGCCCATTAGGCACGGTAGGCATGCACCTACAAAAATATTTCGACTTATTTTAAATCCAAAATGCCTTAATTTTATTTAAAAAATCATTTAAATTCAAAATAATGAAATTTTACAAATGATTTTATATAATATCAATACCTTCATCTTTATACCAATGCAGCTGTAAAATATATTAATAAATTATATATTTAAGTCATATTATATACAATAGTATATTATATTCAGTTATATATTATATGTTATATATAAATGAACTATATTAATACATATACATTTTAAATTAAAGAAAAGATTTTTAACATTTAAACATTATTTTTTATGAAGAGTCCCAGGAAGGTCAAAGTGTCTAGGGCCAATGAAAGTCATAATGCAGCCCTGACACAATTAAGATAGTGAACATATCCATTGTCCCCCCAATTTTCCCTTTCTAATCCTTATTGCCTGCCATTCTCCTTCCACTTACCAAGCAATCACTGATCTGCTTTCTGTCATTATAGTTTTCATTTTCTACAATTTTATATAAGTGGAGTCATATAACACTCTTTTTGACTGGGCTTCTTTCACCCAGCATAATAGTAATTATATATATATATATATATATATATATATTTTTTTTTTGCTGAGCAGCATTCCATTGTATGGATGTAACCATAATTTATCTTCACCTGTTGGGTGACGTTTGGGTTGTTTCCAGCTTTGGGCTGTTACAAATAAAGCTACTATGAGTATTCGTGTACAAGTCTTTCTATGAGCATACACTTAATTTTCTCTTGGAAGTACCTAGGATTAGAATGGCTGAGTCCATAGTAGTAGTTTAACTTTCAAAGAAACTGTTAAACTGTTTTCCAAAGTGGATGTAACATTTTACATCCCCCCACCCCCCATCAGTGTATGAGTGTTCCAGTTCTTCCACATCCTGGACACCTGGTATGATAGGCATTCTAATACATGTGTATGATATCTCGTGTTTTAATTTTGCATTTCCCTAATGATTAATGATGTAGAACATCTTTAGATATGATTATTTGCTTTCCGTCTATCTTCCTTGGAGAAGTGTCTGTGCAAACTGCCGTGTGTGTGTGTGTGTGTGTGTGTGTGTGTGTGTGTGTGTGTAAATAACTTAATTAAAAGAAAATATACATTGTTTCCACCTGATTCAGAACCAAGGGCTTAGGGCCTTAGGCTTCCCTGTGGGGAAAGACTCAGAGGAGGGAGGGAGAAAGAATCTCCATGACTGGGAACTTAGAACTGAAAGCATGGGGACAGCTTAAATCGAAAAAAGAAATAGGCAGGTTTGTTGGGGGCGGAGAGCAGAGCGACTTGTAATACTGGCTCTGGAACTGTTCCATTCATGCCTCTGGACTGCAGGGTAAAGATACCCGCCCTTCAGCTTAAAGCGAGATAATGCTAGGCACACAGCTAGGTCTTGATAACAGGTTTGCAAATTCTCTGGAGGAGACAGCCCCCTGCAGACCCAGCTGAAGAAGAAGGAGCCTGAGCAGAGTTTGAATAAGGGACCAGCCTGAGTTTCAGGGCACCGCCCTGAACCAGAACTTGGTTCTGGGGATCCGGATCGGAGCCGATGACTTCATTCGAGTGACCAAAAGTGCTTTACGTTTCTGGTGTCAGAAAAGATAAGAGAAAAACTGGAGGACCGCCGCGGGGGTCAGTGCTCAACCAGCGAGAAAAAAAAAAAAAAGAGTACACGCCTTGTTTCCGCCCGGTTTCGAACCGGGGACCTTTCGCGTGTGAGGCGAACGTGATAACCACTACACTACGGAAACAGCCGATAGCTGCTCCTTCAAAAACTAGTCTTGAAATGTAGCAGCTCGTCACTGTGTCCCCGCCGGTGAGAAAAGCGCTGGGGCGGGTCGACCACAGCCTAGGCTCACCCAGAGGCCTGGAAAGTGGCAGGCAAGGCCCGGAGGCGCGCCCGGTATCATGGTTACAGCACCAGGTGAGCTCGATGGTGCCTCATCAGGAAGCTTCCAGCACAAGTGGAGCTCCAGCCAGTGTCGTTGCTGTTGAAAGCCTGAGTCTGTGGGCCAAAGCTCCAGACTTCCTCAAAGGCTCGTCGTGCAGTTTTCCGGATCCTGCAGGTCCCGGAGGAACGCTTGGCGGGGAGCCGGAGCACCCTGGGGTAAGGTCACCCTCTGGCACTTAGTGCGTGTCCCCTGTTCCGAGACTGGAGAAAAATGGTGCGGTAACTACAGGTAGGAAGAGACTTAGGTGACAGACTCGGCCAAGATAAGGAAAACCAGCTCATATGTGAAACAAATATACACCTTAAGTTTGCCCAGTACGTACTTTAGAAAGAAATTGTGATGGAAAAACTGTTTTCTCCTTCCTACGTCTTTCTTCCCTTTACTACTCACACCAGCACTTCACTTCTGGTCACCAAGTGTGTGGAGGTTTTTGCCCCACACCAAGCAATTCTCTGTCTCTGACACCACCTAGGTGTTCCACAGTTTAACTGAATTCTGACACTATCTACTTGGAGATTAGATTAAAGGCTCAGTCGTACAAGAGTGCCCTCACCCTCTTCATATGCCAGTCTCAAGCCCAAGTTATCACCTGAACTTTTTTTTTTTGAATTTTATTTTATTTACAGCAGGTTCTTATTATCTATTTTATACATATTAGTATATATGTCAATGCCAATCTCCCAATTCATCACACACACACCGCTCCCCCCCCCCCCCCCCCGCTCGGTGTCCATACATTTGTTCTCTACATGTGTCTTTATTTCTGCCTTGCAAACTGGTTCATCTGTACCATATTTCTAGATTCCACACATATGCGTTAATATACGATATTTGTTTTTCTCTTTCTGACTTACTTCACTCTGTATAACAGTCTGTAGGTCCATCCACGTCTCTACAAATGACTCAATTCCATTCCTTTTTATTGCTGAGTAATATTCCATTCTATATATGTACCACATCTTCTTTATCCATTCGTCTGTCAATGGGCATTTAGGTTGCTTCCATGATCTGGCTATTGTAAATAGTGCTGCAATGAACATTGGGGTGCATGTGTCTTTTTGAATTACGGTTTTCTCTGGGTATATGCCCAGTAGTGGGTTTGCTGGGTCATATGGTAATTCTATTTCTAGTTTTGTAAGGAACCTCCATACTGTTCTCCATAGTGGCTGTATCAATTTACATTCCCACCAACAATGCAAGAGGGTTCCCTTTTCTCCACACCCTCTCCAGCATTTTGTTATTTGTAGATTTTCTGATGATGCCCATTCTAACTGGTGTGAGGTGTACCTCATTGTAATTTGATTTGCATTTCTCTAATAATTGAGCATCTTTTCATGTGCCTCTTGGCCATCTGTATGTCTTCTTTGGACAAATGTCTATTTAGGTCTTCTGCCCATTTTTTGATTGGGTTGTTTGTTTTTTAATATTGAGCTGCATGAGCTGTTTATATATTTTGGAGATTTTCTCCCATTCTGAGGGTTGTCTTTTCATCTTGTTTATAGTTTCCTTTGCTGTGCAAAAGCTTTTAAGTTTCATTAGGTCCCACTTGTTTATTTTTTCATTTGTTTATTTTTGTTTTTACTCTAGGAGACTGGTCAAAAAAGATCTTGCTGTGATTTATGTCAAAGAGTGTTCTTCCTATGTTTTCCTCTAAGAGTTTAATAGTGTCCAGTCTTACATTTAGGTCTTTAATCCATTTTGAGTTTATTTTTGTGTATGGTGTTGGGGAATGTTCCAATTTCATTTTTTACATGTAGCTGTCCAGTGTTCCCAGCACCACTTATTGAAGAGACTGTCTTTTCTCGATTGTATATCCTTGCCTCCTTTGTCATAGCGTAGTTGACCATAAGTGCGTGGGTTTATCTCTGGGCTTTCTATCCTGTTCCATTGATCTATATTTCTGTTTTTGTGCCAGTACCATATTGTCTTGATTACTGTAGCATTGTAGTATAGTCTGAAGTCAGGGAGTCTGATTTCTCCAGCTCCATTTTTTTTCCCCTCAAGATTGCTTTGGTTATTCGGGGTCTTTTTTGTCTCCGTACAAATTTTAAGACTTTTTGTTCTAGCTCTGTAAAAAATGCCGTTGGTAATTTGATAGGGATTGCATTGAATCTGTAGATTGCTTTGGGTAGAATAGTCATTTTCACAATATTGATTCTTCTAATCCAAGAACGTGGTATATCTTTCCATCAGTTTGTGTCATCTTTGATTTCTTTCATTAGTGTCATAGTTTTCTGAGTACAGGTCTTTTACCTCCTTAGGTAGGTTTATTCCTAGGTATTTTATTCTTTTTTTTTTTTTTACAGTGGTGAATGGGATTGTTTCCTTGATTTCTCTTTCTGATCTTTTGTTGTTAGTGTATAGGAATGCAAGAGATTTCTGTGCATTAATCTTGTATCCTGCAACTTTACCAGATTCATTAATTAGCTCTAGTAGTTTTCTGGTGGCATCTTTAGGATTATCTATATATAGTATCATGTCACCTGCAAAGAGTGACAGTTTTACTTCTTCTTTTACAATTTGGATTCCTTTTTTTTCTTTTTCTTCTCTGACTGCCGTGGCTAGGACTTGCAAAACTACGTTGAATAATAGTGGTGAGAGTGGACATCCTTGTCTTGTTCCTGATCTTAGAGGAAATGCTTTCAGTTTTCACCCTTGAGAGTGATGTTTGCTGTGGGTTTGTCATATATGGCCTTTATTATGTTGAGGTAGGTTTCCTCTATGCCCACTTTCTGGAGAGTTTTTATCATAAATGGGTATTGAATTTTGTCAAAAGCTTTTTCTGCATCTATTGAGATGATCATATGGTTTTTATTCTTCAATTTGTTAATATGGTGTATCACATTGATTGATTTGTGTATATTGAAGAATCCTTGCATCCCTGGGATAAATCCCACTTGATCGTGGTGTGTGATCCTTTTAACGTGTTGCTGGATTCTGTTTGCTAGTATTTTGTTGAGGATTTTTGCATCTATGTTCATCAGTGTTATGGGTCTGTAATTTTCTTTTTTTGTAGTATCTTTGTCTGGTTTTGGTATCAGGGTGATAGCCTTGTAGAATGAGTTTGGGAGTGTTCCTTCCTCTGCAATTTTTTGGAAGAGTTTGAGAAGGATGGGTGTTAGCTCTTCTCTAAATGTTTGATAGGATTCACCTGTGAAGCCATCTGGTTCTGGATTTTTGTTTGTTGGAAGATTTTTTATCACAGTTTCAACTTCATTACTTGTGATTGGTCTGTTCATATTTTCTATTTCTTCCTGGTTCAGTCTTGGAAGATTATACCTTTCTAAGAATTGTCCATTTCTTCCAGGTTGTCCATTTTATTGGCATAGATTTGATGGTAGTAGTCTCTTAGGATGCTTTGTATTTCTGCAGTGTCCATTGTAACTTCTCCTTTTTCATTTCTAATTTTATTGATTTGAGTCCTCTCCCTTTTTCCTGATGAGTCTGGCTAAAAGTTTATCAATTTTGTTTATCTTCTCAAAGAACCAGCTTTTAGTTTTATTGATCTTTGCTATTGTTTTCTTTGTTCCTGTTTCATTTATTTCTGCACTGATCTTTATGATATCTTTCCTTCTACTAATTATGGTTTTATTTGCTCTTCTTTCTCTAGTTCCTTTAGGTTTAAGGTTAGATTGTTTATTTGAGATGTGTCTTGAGGTAGGCTTATACTGCTATAAACGTCCCTCTTAGAACTGCTTTTGCTGCTTCCCATAGGTTTTGGATCGTCATGTTTTCATTGTCATTTATCTCTAGGTATTTTTTGATTTCATCTTTGATTTCTTCAATGATCTCTTGGTTAGTTAGTAACATATTCTTTAGCCTCCATGTGTTTGTGTTTTTTACGTTTTTTTTCCCTGTAATTTATTTCTAATGTCATGGCATTGAGTCGGAAAAGATGCTTGATATGATTTCAATTTTCTTAAATTTACCAAGGCTTAATCTGTGACCCAAGATTTGATCTATCCAGGAGAGTGTTCCGTGTGCACTTGAGAAGAAAGTGTAATCTGCAGTTTTCAGATGAAATGTCCTATAAATATCAATTAAATCTATCTGGTCTGTTGTGTCATTTAAAGCTTGTGTTCCCTTATTAATTTTCTTTCTGGATGATCTGTCCATTGGTGTAAGTGAGGTGTTAAAGTCTCGCACTATTATTGTGTTACTGTTGATTTCCTCTTTTATAGCTGTTAGCATTTGCCTTATGTATTGAGGTGTTCTTATGTTGGGTGCATATATATTTATAATTGTTATATCTTCTTCTTGGATTGATCCCTTGATCATTATGTAGTGTCCTTCCTTGTCTCTTGTAACATTCTTTATTTTAAAGTCCATTTTATCTGCTATGAGTATTGCTACTCCAGCTTTCTTTTGATTTCCATTTGCATGGAATATCTTTTTCCATCCCCTCACTTTCAGTCTGTATGTGTCCCTAGGTCTGAAGTGGGTCTCTTGTAGACAGCATATATATGGGTCTTGTTTTTGTATACATTCAGTGAGCCTGTGTCTTTTGGCTGGAGCATTTAATCCATTCACATTTAAAGTATTATCAATATGTATGTTCCTATTACCATTTTCTTAATTGTTTTGCATTTGTTTTTGTAGGTCCTTTTCTTCTCGTTTTTCCCTCTTAGGGAAGTTCCTTTAGCATTTTTTGTAGAGCTGGTTTGGTGGTGCTGAATTCTCTGAGCTTTTGCTTGTTTGTAAAGCTTTTGATTTCTCTATCGACTCGGAATGAGATCCTTGCCGGCTAGAGTAATCTTGGTTGTAGGTTCTTTCCTTTCATCACTTTAAATATATCGTGCCACTCCTTTCTGGCTTGCAGAGTTTCTACTGAGAAATCAGCTGTTAACCTTACGGAAGTTCCCTTGTATGTTATTTGTCGTTTTTTCCTTGTTGCTTTTAATAATTTTTCTTTGTCTTTAATTTTTGTCAACTTGATTACTATGTGTCTCAGCATGTTTCTCCTTGGGTTTATCCTGCCTGGGACTCTCTGCGCTTCCTGGACTTGGGTGGCTATTTCCTTTCCCATGTTAGGGAAGTTTTCAACTATAATCTCTTCAAATATTTTCTCTGGTCCTTTCTCTCTCTCCTCTCCTTCTGGGACCCCTATAATGAGAATGTTGGTGTGTTTAATGTTGTCCCAGAGATCTCTTAGGCTGTCTCCACTTCTTTTCATTCTTTAAATAAATTTATTTATTTATTTATTTATTTACTTTGGTTGCGTTGGGTCTTTGTTGCTGCACGTGGGCTTTCTTCAGTTGCGTCGAGCAGAGGCTACTCTTCATTGTGGTTTATGGGCTTCTCACCTCAGTGGCTTCTCTTGTTGCGGAGCACAGGCTCTAGGCACGCGGGCTTCAGTAGTTGTGGCTTGGGGGCTCTAGAACGCAGGCCCAGTAGTTGTGGCTCACAGGCTCTAGAGTGCAGGCTCTGCAGTTGTGGCGCATGGGCTTACTTGCTCTGCGGCATGTGGGATCTTCCCTGACCAGGGCTCAAACTCATGTCCCCTGCATTGGCAGGAGTATTCTTAACCACTGTGCCACCAGGGAAGCCCTCATTCTTTCTTCTTTACTCTGTTCCATGGCAGTGAATTCCACCATTCTGTCTTCCAGGTCACTTATCTGTTCTTCTGCCTCAGTTATTCTGCTACTGACTCCTTCTAGTGTATTTTTTATTTCAGTTATTGTATTGTTCGTCTGTTTGTTTGTTCTTTAACTCTTCTAGGTGTTTGTTCTTTAATTCTTCTAGGTTTTTGTTAAACATTTCTTGTATCTTCTCGATCTTTGCCTCCCTTCTTTTTCTGAGGTCTTGGATCATCTTCACTGTCATTATTCTGAATTCTTTTTCTGGAAGGTTGCCTATCTCCACTTCATTTAGTTGTTTTTCTGGGGTTTTATCATTTTCCTTCTTCTGGTACATAGTCCTCTGCCTTTCATTTTGTCTATCTTTCTGTGAATGTGGTTTTTGTTCCACAGGCCACAGGATTGTAGTTCTTCTTGCTTCTGCTGTCTGCCCCCTCTCTCTCTCTCTCTCTTTAAATTATAGTCGATTTACAATATTGTGTTAATTTCAGGTGTACAGCAAAGCTATTCTACATATGATTCTACATATATATGTATATACCTATATTCTTTTTTTTTCTGAGTCTTTTCCATTATAAGATATTGAATATAGTCCTTATGCTATACGGTAAATCCTAGTCGTTTATCTATTTTATATATGGTAGTGTGCATCTGTTAATCCCATACTCCTAATATATCCACCCCCCTTCCCCTTTGGTAACCATAAGTTTGTTTTCAATGTCTGTGAGTTTGTTTCTGTTTTGTAAATAAGTTCATTTGTACTATTTTTAAAATTTCACATATAAGTGATATCATATAATATTTGTCTTTCTCTGACTTACTATGATAATCTCTAGGTCTATCCATGTTGCTGCAAATGGCATTATTTCATTCTGTATGGCTGAGTAATATTCTATGGTACATCATACCACATCTTAAGTCAATCCTCTGTCAAGGGACACTTGGGTTTTTTCCACATCTTGGCTATTGCAAATAGTGCTGCTATGAACATGGAGGTGCATGTATCTTTTTGAATTAGAGCTTTCATCTTTTCCCAGTATATGCCCAGGAATGAGATTGCTGGATCATATGGTAACTCTATTTTTCATTTTTTAAGGAACCTCCATACTGTTTTCATAGTGGCTGCACCAATTTACATTCCCACCAACAGTGTAGGAGGGTTCCCTTTTCTCCACACCCTCCCCAGCATTTATTATTTATAGAGTTTTTGATGATGGCCATTCTGACCGGTGTGAGGTGATACCTCATTGTAGTTTTGATTTGCATTTCTCTAATAATTAGTGATGATGAGCATCTTTTCATGTACCTATTGGCCATCTGTATGTTTTCTTTGGAAAAATGTCTATTTAGGTCTTCTGCCCATTTTTTTTACTTTTTGTTGTTGCTGTTATTGAGTTGTATGAGTTGTTAGTATATTTTGGAAATTAAGCCCTTGTCGTTCGCACTGTTTGCAAATATTTTCTCCCAGCCCATAGGTTCTTTTCATTTTGTTTATGGTTTCCTTTGCTGTGCAAATGTTTATAAGTTTGATTAGGTCCAATTTGTTTATTTTTGCATTTATTTCTATTGTTTTGGGATTCTGACCTAAGAAAATATTGCTACGATTTATGTCAGAGAATATTTTGCTATGTTCTTTCTAGGAGTTTTGTGGTGTCATGTCTTCTGACCCACGAGTTATAGATTGGGGGTTCCAGTGATCCCCTCATTAGGTTGGATTAATTTGCTAGAGCAGCTCACAGAATTCAGGAAACACTTACTTGCATCAGTTGTGTCAATTTATTAAAGGATATGATAAAGGATACAGATGGACAGCCAGATAAAGAAATACATAGGCAAGGTCTGGGAGGTTCACCTAGTGCAGGAGCTTCTGTCTCTGTAGAGTTGGGGTGCATCAACCTCTCGGTGTGGATATATTCACCAACCTGGAAGCTCTCCAGACTCCCATGCTTTTGGAATTTTATGGAGGGTTCATCACATAGGCATGATCAATCAATAACTCCATTTCAGTTCTGTTCCCTCTCTGATGGATGGGGCTGAAAATTCCAAGATTTTAATCATGGCTAGTCTTTCTTGTGACCAGTCCCCATTTAGTAGTCATGCAGGAGCCCACCCAGAATTGCCTCCTTAGAACAAAAGGTTCTCCTACTGCCCTTATCACTTAGGAAATTACAAGGGTTTTAGGAATTCTGTGCCAGGAGTCGGGGCAGAGACATATATATATATATATATATATATATTTTTTTTTTTTTTTCTATTTTCTCTTCTCTCACAGCCCACCACTCCTGGTCTCTGGCCACAGACCCCTCCCAGCAAAATGAAACACAAGTTCAAAGGTACTGACACATTACTAGAATCCCCAGCAGTCATTAATGATCATTCCTGTCCATCATCATATTGTAGGAGAATGTCTGCTGGGACAAGCCCACTCAGTTTGCAGGCTTACATTCCATCTTGTCAAGTTCCAAAAACAGGCGTGGTCTCAGCAAACATGTGGCTTCACCCTTTCAGGCATCTGATATAATTGAGCTGAGGTGATATCATTTCTTGCTCTGAGCCTCTTTCAAGGTGTTAATATAATATTGGATTTTTGCCTCATTACATAATTCATTTACTCATAACTTTACTGTTACTACTACTATTCCTCCTTCTCTCCATTTATACCCAAATTCTTTTACCTTTGGAAGGGATTAGGTTCAGCCACTGTGCTGGTCTATATTGCAGGCAGTAATAATAGTCTAGCATGTGCCTCCCCATCAGTCCACTTCTATTCAGGTAAGGTAAGGTTACATAGGTGCAGAGCTAGCGGGCTATCTTAACCACCAGGCAATATAGCTGCATTCACTGTTAGCCCCAATTTTATCATATGGTATGAAGGCACATTCTGCCCCATCAGGCCCTTAGGAATTATGACATAAAGATCAGAAACACAGTTGCACTTTTTGCTTAGGAATCATCCCTATTTTCAGCCCTAGTTGTAGCCCTGGTCCCGTGACCACTGCATCAGGTAGGGGGGACAAAAAAGTTGAGATGATGTGGGAAAGAAAGAATACTCCATCCTTCCCCACCCCCATCCCCCAGATCCACCAGTAAAACAGAGAAATCTATCTAGTGGGGACACTCCTTTAGTGCCTCTCATTTTGAGTGTAAGCACACTCCAACTCCCAGTTAGTGTGTCTAATTAACATTGCTTGAAGCCCAGATTTACATGCCTTCTGTTTTATAATATTAGGTAGGGAAAATGTTTCCCAGTCAGATACAGTGTCCACCCCCATAGTACAATCAGGTAGAAGACACACAACCGCTTCACATAAAACCTGTTCAAACATACCAATTCTCCTACAAACTTTTCCTGCAATTCCATTAGCCCCTACACTCCTAACTGTAGCCTCCAGGAGGAGTTCATCAACAGGTTTTGGTCTTACAATACTAGGTAGAGGAAGTGTTCCCCAGCCAGACATAATATCCATTTCCAGGAAACATTCACGTAAAGGAGACACAACTTTACATGAATCTTATTTAAACATTTCCACTTTTATAATCTTATCAGCACTCACGTTTTTATGTTCTCTCAGTCTAACTGTAGACCATATCAGGGTTTCACTAATAGATTTTGGTACCATAGTGTGTGGGGATCCTATAACAAGGGGTCCTGGAAACGTCTCTTTTCCACCCCTTGACCATTTTACCCACTCTTGTGCAAAAGGCTTTGGGTCCCCAGTGAAGGGTTGAGCCAAGGGACCCTGGCCCTTTTTGTCAGTTTTTAACTTGATTATTCTGCTTGATCACAGACCCAGGCGATTCTGAGTGGGGTTTCTCATCAAAATCTTTGCCTTCTGGCTTTAATAATTCCTCTAAACTGGGGTAAATGGAGCAGAGTTGTTTGGGGCCTTTTGATGTTGGGGAACCAGCAAGGGGTTCCCTTGAACCACCCAACCTTCTATAGTGCTGCATCAGCACTTCTGTTTCAACACCATCAATGTCTACCATATTCATCCCATTTCTTAATAGCCGTCTAAAGATTTCCACGCTGTTGGAGAGAGCTGGAGAGTTCTTTGACTCTCCTCACTGTCTTTCTCCATTTTCTTTTTAATTATTTTAATGCCCTTCGTTTCAGTAAGACCCACACAAGGAAGCTGAGACAGCAAATCTGATAAGGCTTCTTGGATTCTTATTGTTTTGTAAGAGTAATGTCACATGGGGTGTCCATGCAACAGGGGCACCCTTAGTTACAGCACTTACCATAACTTGCATAAACAGGCATATTCAGCAGGTGAATATCCCGTAAACATAAAACCAATCGCATATGGCTTACATGCGAAGCATATCAACTGCTTCATCTGGGGTGCTCCATTTGGCATTTATAGGGGGAATTGGGCAGTCTCCCTTCTCAGGACAAACACACTTTACAGTGGCTTTTATCCAGTCCATTAGGCTTGCTGTTCCCTCAGGAATAATCTCCTGTGTGTCTGGCTCATGTAACGCCATCTGTGATTGTTCAGTAGTGAACTGTGGGTCCTGTATCAATGTAAACATGCTCTTCCACTCTGCAGCATTCAAAACCAAAGACACAGCCCCTAAATTAACCCTTCTCACCACCCATTTTAATAAAGCTTCCTCAGGAAGCTGATGATACTGATAAGAGACAGCCCCATTCACACTATACCCTCTGGTTTCAGTAATTTCTTGTTTTGCCCTCCCCCAACATTGACTACCTTCTTGTTAACCAGAGGCTTTGGAGGTACTTTATGTTGTCCTGGCATAATTTTTCCCGTTGTGGGCAGCTTTGAGGTTAGTGGCTGAAGTTCAGACCAACCCAACTCCGAGTTTGGATGAGCAGCAAGTTTTGACCCAGCACTTCCTTTATTTTAGCTTTTACAGATAACAGTGACCAAGGGATTGTATGTTTACTGTGCTTCTTATTATTATGCATTTCCTTGCTTACTCAATGAGTCAGCTCTTCAGGAGTCAGATCATCCCCATCTCTAAATTCCATTGGCAACTTTTACCTTTAGTAAATGATTGAAGTGCGGCTGCAGTTTAATACCATGGGTGACTAGGTAGCCATCCAGGGATCAAAGGTTCCTCATACACCACCCTCTCATCCTTTCTCTTCCCAAACCACATGTTTCCATGAGTCAGGGTGGTTCTAGCAAATCCCACTTCACTGACACCAACTATAATTTGGAAAAACCTGTGCTCCACAACGGGAGAGGCCGCAACAGTGAGAGGCCCACGTACCACAAAAAAAGATAAGCCAATTGCTTAAGGTTATAGATAAGAACTTTAAAATAATTATGGTTATTATTTAAAGAAAATAGAGGGAAAGATGAAAAATTAGATGAAAAGATGGAGAATTTCAATAGAGATGTAAGAATCCATACAGAGATGCAAATGGATTTCTAGAACTGAACTCTCTGGATGGCTTTAACATCAAATTGGACACAACACAACAGAAGATGAGATTATTGAACTCAAAGACAGGTCAGTAGAAAATATCCAAACTGAAGCACACACCATGCAAAACATGGGAAAGAAGAGACTATACCAGAAACATTTAATTGGTTCCAGAAGGAGAGAAGAAAGATAATGGACAGAAGTGATATTTGTAGAGATAGAGACTGAGAACTTTCCAAAACTGATGAATGATTCGATCTCCAGATTCAGGGAATTCAGCGAATCCCAAGCAGGACAAATACAAAGAAAACCACATCTTGGTTTTTTCTTTAGTTAAATTGCTAAATTTCTAAAAAAATCAAAGTTAAATTACTAAAAATAAAAGTTAAAAATCATAAAAGTAGATAGGGGAAAAAAAGATATTATTTTTAAAAGGATACCATATCAACGATGTCTGATTTTTCCAACAGAAACCGTGGAAGGCATGTAATAGCATGTTTAAAATGCTGAAAAATAGAAGAAACACCTACCATACTAGAATTATATAAACAGTGAAAATATCCTGAATATGAAAGCAAGATAAAGACATTTTCAGACAAACAAAAGCTGAACAATATATTTCCAGCTGACTGAGGGGAGTTTTTCAGGATGAAGGAAAATGTCTCCACATAGAAACATGTATATATAAGAAAAAATGAAGAGCACTGGCAAACTAATGCATGTAAATATGAAATAATATTGCCTGTTTTAAGTAACAATGATAACCATGTTTTATGGGGGTTATAACCTATGAGGAAGTGAAATATATGACAACAATAACAGAAATGGCAGGAAGGTAAAGAGAACTGAACTGTTGAAAGGCTCCTGCATTGCTCATGAAGTTGTAAATATACTAATTTAAGTTAGGCTAAGAGAAATCAAGGGTGCCTCTTGTAATCTCTAGGATAACCACTAAAAGAATAATACAAAAAGATATAATTACAAAGTTAATAGAGGAAATAAAGTTGAATAACAAAATATACAATTAACACAAGAGAAGACAGGAGAGAATAATAAGGAAATAAAGAACATATGGAGAAAGCAAAAAGTAAGATAAACTTAACTACATGAGTAATCACGTTAAATGTAAATAGACTATATAGTCCAGTTAGAAAACAAAGATTGTTAGACTGGATAAATAAACAAACCTACAATGCAACTGTGTGCTGTTTACAATACACAAAATACACTTTAAATATTAAAACACAGATTGGTTGAAAGCAAAAGGACAGAATATACCATGCAGACATTAACCAAAAGAAGGCTGGTGTGCCAATATCATCTAAAACTGGGAAAAATACCCAAATGTCCATTATTGGGAGACTGGGTAAATAAATTGTGATATATTTATATAATGGAATACTCACAGCAACAAAATAACTATATACAGATATCTTCAACAATATGAATGTATTTAATAATCATTATGTGAGTGAAAGAAACTATATCCAAAAGAGAACTTACCCTGTGTTTTCATGTATATGAAATTTCAAGAATTGTGATAAATGTCAGAATAGTGGCTCCCTCTGGTGGGGAGAACAGATTGAGAAGGAGTAGGAGAGAAGCACCTAGGATGCTGGAAATGTACTATACCTTAACTTGAGTGGTGATTGCACGGGTGTATACATATGTAAAAACTCATCAAACTGTAAGTTTAATGTTAGTGCACTTTAAATCTCAGTAAAAAGGAAAAATGAACAAAATACAATTCCTTAAAAATTACAAATGTGGGACTTCCCTGGTGGTCCAGTGGGTAAGACTCCATGCTCCCAATGCAGGGGGCCTGAGTTCAATCCCTGGTCAGGGAATTAGATCCCACATGCATGCCGCAACTAAGAGTCCACATGCCGCAACTAAGAGTCCGCATGCCACAACTAAGACCCGGCGCAGCAAAAATAAATAAATTAAAAAAAAAATTACAGGGCTTCCCTGGTGGCGCAGTGGTTGACAGTCCGCCTGCTGATGCAGAGGACACGGGTTTGTGCCCCGATCCGGGAAGATCCCACATGCTGCGGAGTGGCTGGGCCCGTGAGCCATGGCCGCTGAGCCTGTGCGTCTGGAGCCTGTGCTCCGTGATGGGAGAGGCCACAACAGTGAGAGGCCCACGTAAAAAAAAAAAAAAAAAAAAATTACAAATGCAATTTCTTTTCACTTAGCAATTCTATGAATTTATTCTCCAGACATAGCTGCACATTTTCAAAATGATACATATACAGGTTATTCAAGCAGCATTCTTTGTAATAGTAAAAGATTGGAAACAACCTAAATGTCCATCAATAGAGGATTGGTGAAATAAATTATGAACAGCTACACAGTGGAATACTATACAGCCACAAAAAGGAATGAGGAAGATCATTTAAATGAATAAGGCAGGTATAGAAAAATATATATAGTATAATATCATTTGTATAAAAGGAGGAGTATAGACATTAGGTGAATAGGGGTTTTTAGGCTTTTCCTATTCCTAGTTGGTTCTCATTATCCCTCACTTCTTATCATGGCCCCTGACTCCTTTTGTGTGAAGCCACAAAATCTGCAGGGTGTGCAACCATGATCTTTTAAGCCACTGTCTGGGGAAGTCTGAACAGGTAGCAGCCTCTCTGCAAGAGTGGGATGTTTGAAACAATTGTATCAGATAATGGTAAAGGATCTCCTGTAAGCTTTTAACAGGCAGACTTTACTCAACCCATTTAAAAGGCTGGTTAACCTTAGTATGTATATGAATGATTTAAGATTTATCTTTCATCTACAAGAGAAATAGAATGATTCATAATAGTTCGTTTTCTCTAAAGCCCTAATACAATGCAACGTTTGTCTTTTTAATTTGTTTGTTTTGATAACTCATATCTTTCACAGACCCAAAGGGCTGAATAAAATGGGAACTACACCTGTTTGTAGATTACTTTAGTTTGACTGTAACTGGAATGAAATATCTTGTCTGGCACTATATAATCAATTAATCCAGGATGGCAAGTCTACAGGATGGGACGTTGAAATACCCTAGAACAAAAGGCAATATGTTATTCAAGTTGGTAATCAATTTTTAAAATGTGCAAGGATGGTTTCTGAGCTGCTGGGATCAAAGTATTTGAACACAACAACCTCTATTCCTCTACACAGAGATGTGTGGGTTTTTCCCCACTGACCAGTTCTCTGATACCAGCTGGGTGTCCTAAATTCAACTGAATTCTGATACTATCTACCTGTGGTTAGCACAGCCTCCACAGGTTAAGGGCTCAGTCCCACAAGACTGCCACCCCCCCATTTCAGATACCTATTGCAAGAAACACCTTTTTCTGTTTGATTTTGAGATGCTTGCAGATTTCTGAGATTGGAACATTCTCCCTATTGCAATGGTTTTTTTGAAAAGTCTTTCATTATCTAAGTCTAGATTTGTTTTTATTTGACAATGAAAATATAAAAGCATTTAATTCATATGCTGAATCACTGAAACGACACAATCCGTATTTCATAGCTCCTATGGGCACATGAATTTTTGTCCCTACCAGAACGGTGGAAATGCTGCACAGGACTAACTCAGCTGCTTGTACTTTACTTCTTGATACACACATACTACCAACATTTTCTATCTTTGGCTTGCTGATAAGTAAGGACTGAAAGGAAAAGGAACTATGGGTTGTTCTGTCTTTCTCTTTCCTTCTATGTCATCGTTTTCAGCATAAGTGGTTGGCTAATTCAGGGAAGTGATATGATAGGATTCCCTGGTCGTTTGTTTTTCTTAGAATGTCACTCCCTTTTTGCGTCTGAAGCAAGTTCTGCTTTGAAGGGAAAGTGCGGCCTCTGAGGCAAGCAGGTCAGCCTATTCAGTCATAGAGGCAATGTACTTACCTTATTCTACTCATCTTAGGTTTACTCATCTTAGGATGAGTAACCTCTTAGTAAGAGGCGATGTACTTACCTTATACTACTCATCTTAGGACCCACTGCATAGTGGGTCCATCCGGAATTCTGTGTTCATCAAGCATAGCAAGTGCTATATACCAATGGGTGACAAGGAAGGCAGGTAAGAATGTTGCTGGTATCTGCTTATCCAGCAGGCTCCATTGTTCCATCGGACTCCAGTTACAAAACGCTCGGTCAAAGATAAAATTATTTAAAATTTCAGGGACATTTTTCAGGCCTCCCTAAAAGTTTCTAATAGTTGTTTGAATCATTCCCAAGATCTTTTTCTAGAAGGTGCTGTCTGTCCTTTTTAGTGCCCTTCCCTGGTGGTCTAGTGGTTAGGACTTGGCACTTTTACCGCCACAGCCCGGACTCGATTCCCGGTCAGGAAAGCTAGTTCTGTTTCTGATCACCCACATTCTATTGTTGCTATGGCTGCTGCGGCTTCAATGCCTGAGCCTTTACCAAGGCTTGCTTGCCTGCACCCCAAGTCATCCGGTCTTGAGGCATATATTTACGAAGGGAACAAGGTGACTGTGAAAAATGAAAAAGTCCTCTGTGCAGATTCGAACTTGCTTACATGTGCCTCACCACACTGGGAATTACTGATTTCTGTGGCTTGTCGTCACCCAGCCTAACTGTGCAATATAAGTAATTTCTACATGAAATGAGTGAGTTATTGCAAATGGTTTATAAATCTATTAAGGCTTGATTGGCATAGGCACAGTTTTAGTAATGGATGTAATCCCCCTGCACCACCCCCCCGGCCCAGTTCATTGAAACCCTAAGAGCAGTTACATTCAGAAATGTAGACAGCCCAGGTAACTTTATCAGGTCCACTGCTGTTTCTGCTGGTGGCTGCAGCCGGATATTCCCAGTTGCCCCATTAGTTAGTTGAAAACATCTGTTATGCTTCTTTACGTATTTTAGTCATAGAAAACCACACTTCATCCAATAAGAACACATTTGTAACAATAAGAACACATTTCTACATAATAATCGGTTAGTTAACTTTACCTGTAAGGCAGGAACTGTAATAAAAAGATCAAGGATGGGCTTCCCTCGTAGCGCAGCGGAAGCATCCGCCTGCCAATGCAGGGGACATGGGTTCAAGCCCTGGTCCGGGAAGATCCCACATGCCACAGAGCAACTAAGCCCGTGCGCCACAACTACTGAGCCTGTGCTCTAGAGCCCGCAAGCCACAACTACTGAGCCTGCGAGCCACAACTACTGAAGCCCGCGCGCCTAGAGCCCGTGCTCTGCAACAAGAGAAGCCACCGCAGTGAGAAGCCCGCGCACCGCAATAAGGAGTAGCCCCCGCTCACCGCAACTAGAGAAAGCCCGCACGCAGCAACCAAGACCCAACGCAGCCAAAAATAAATTAAAAAAAAAAAGATCAAGGATGATATTATTAAAATGGCAAGTTACATGACAACAGTCCTTCCTTGGCTCTCAAGAGACGTCGTCCCGC
This sequence comes from Grampus griseus, assembly GCF_964374135.1. Classification (NCBI taxonomy): domain Eukaryota; kingdom Metazoa; phylum Chordata; class Mammalia; order Artiodactyla; family Delphinidae; genus Grampus; species Grampus griseus. The sequence continues at coordinate 67,277,322 of NC_139017.1, read as the reverse complement.
AATTCTCAAAGTTGACTTCAGGATAACCTGGAGACGTTTGAGAGGCACGAAGACTTCGTGTGCCGCCCCTTAATCTAAGGATCTCCAAGTTCAGCACTGGTGGGCAAAAATCAGGAGCCACGCGATCACTTGCGTATCTCAAAGATTGCACGCAAGCAAGGCTTTGCTGTGGCAGAGGTGGTCGGAGTCTCAACAGCAATAGAATATAGGTGACCAGAAAGAAAAAACAGCCGTTCCCTGACTGGAAATTGAACTTGGGCTGCGGCGGTCAAATCCTAGCAACTAGACTACCAGGAAACAGGGTCAGGAGGCTGCAGTCAGCACCTTGTGGAAAAATATCTTAGGAATGATTCAGATATGTATGAGAAAACTTTCAGGGATGTCTGAAGAATGTTTTGAAGTGGTGTGTGTGGTGGTGGTGCAGTGATTGCCATCTGGGTCAAAGGGTGGAAGGGGACTTTAGTGGCAGAAAAGTTGGAAGAAAGATTGTGACAAGTCAAGCCAGGCAGGGAGAGGATAATTTTTCCTACAGCATTTTTGTCACTGACTCTCTGACCACAAGGGTTTCTCTTTCCTTCCTACTTTCTTTCTGCCTTCTTCCTTCCCTCCTTCCCATACTACCTTCCTTCCTTCCATTCCTAAAATTTGTGTGCCTCTCTCCCTTCTGTAGTTTCCCCATGTTTGACTGAGGAAAACATGTCCCTTTTTGCCCTCCCTTCCCCTAAAAGGACAATATTCCTGATCTTCTCCAAATTTACCTCTCCCCAGTGCAGAGGGAGAAACATTCAGGGTCAATGGGAAACGCCCACCTGGAGCTGCACCCTTCTTCTTGGCTGTGCTGTTATTTGTGACCTGGGAATGACCTGCACAAATGCCTGAATTCTGATTAGGCTTCTTCTCCCATCAGTACTGCTGAGGTGGATTAGGCCTCCAGTGCATACAGGCAAGGATCCACAGGTGGCCAAAGGAAGGCTGTTTGCAGGAGTTTGAACAGAACTTGGACAAGGGAGGTGAGGTGCCCTTTCAGTGCAGAAAGGAGCTAGAGTTGATAGAGGGTCCTCCCTGTGCCACCATGCTTAGGCACAGAAGTGTGGGGAGTCCCATAATTCTAAATGTAAAACTGGCCTCACAGATCCTTCAGAAGGTATTTTTGTCAAGGTAGGAAGAAAGATCTTATTTTATTTTACTCTTTATTAACTTAATTTATAAGTTTAAAATATTTAAACATGTGGTATGTGGGCCTCCATTTGTACTCATTCCCACAGCTGCAGATATTAGGGCACACTGACTTCTGTGGCTTTCCAGGCCCACCCATGTAACAAGCTATCAGCTCCTTGCCCTGACCACTTGGATCTAAGGTCCTTCTTTCCTAAATTGAGTCATCTTTCTCCACTCCCCCCACGAGGAACCTTTTCCCGGGTCCCACCCCTAGTGAATCACAGCACCCTTGGAAATAAGCTCAGAACCTTTCCTACCCACTGTATCCATTAAGCATCAAGTCCTTTCTGTTTCATCCTCTGTGGCTTCCCCTCCAGTGAGGACAATGTCAAGTTCTTTGGGGAGTGTTTTCACCTCAGTAGCTCAAGCAGTTGCCAGGTAGTTTGAAGGTACGGGGCTAATGGGTGTGCATTTCCCTCTTAAAATTGTATTCAGGGCTTCCCTGGTGGCGCAGTGGTTGAGAGTCTGCCTGCCGATGCAGGGGACACGGGTTCGTGCCCCGGTCCGGGAAGATCCCACATGCTGCGGAGTGGCTGGGCCTGTGAGCCATGGCTGCTGAGCCTGCGCGTCCGGGACCTGTGCTCCGCAACGGGAGAGGCCACAACAGTGAGAGGCCCGCATGTCACACACACACACACACAAAATTGTATTCAGTATCGTGTTTCCAATTTTTAAAAAAGATTCCTTTAACTTGAGGAACACTCAGATTGCCTACTAGAAGTTAGGAGGGAGAAAAGGGGGCCTGTAAAGTTTCTTGGATGTTAGACTGGATGGATGGTGTGTTATTCAGGATCTCCTAGAAACAGAACCATTAGGGGATCTGTATCTATCTATATCGATAACATCTATATTTATATCGCTATCTCTATCTATCTATATCTAGAGAGAGAGATTATAAAGAATTAGCTCATGTGGTTATGGATCTGCAGTGTGAGTTGGCAAGCTAGACACCCAGGAAAGCTGATGGTTTGGTTCTAGGTGGAGTCTGAAGGCCTGAGAACCAGGAGAGCTGATTCAAGGCCAGCAGGCTCCAGACCAAGGAAGAGCTGATGTTCCAGTCCAAGTCTGAAGGCAGGAAAACCCCAATTCCCAGTTTGAACGCAGTTAGGCAGGATGAGTTCTTTCTTACTAGGGGGAGGACAGTCTTTTTGTTCTATTCGGTCATCCAGCAGATTGGATGAGGCCCACCCACATTAGGGAGAGCAGTCTGCTTTACTCAGTCTTCTGATTGAAACGTTAATCCCATGCAAAAGCATCGTCACAGAAACACTTGAAATAACATTTGACCAAATATCTGGGCAACCCATGGCTCAGTCAAGTTGACACATAAAAGTAACCATCAGATGGTGACACCATTATACTGAGCACACACAGAGAGAATTGCTTTGGTTGGGCTTTAGTTTAGGATAACTGCTTTTTCAGAGCATTTTTGCTTCTATCCTACCTGGATGTAGTGCAAAGATGCTTTCATCTGGTTGCATAAGAGGGATGAATTAAGAAAGAAAAAGTCCCTTCTGGCAGAGAAACAGCAGGGCTGGGCAACAGTAGGCTAAAACACACTTCCCTGGGAGCGCTTGAACCAACAATATATTGATTTACAGTTAAACCTGCTGAGCATTGGACATCAGGGACCACATTGAATTTTTTTTAAGTGAAATTCACATAACATAAAATTAACCATTTTAAAGTGAACAATTCAGTGGCATTCAATACATTCTCAAGGTTACACAACCACCACCCCTATCTAGTCCAAAACATTTTCATCATCCAAAATAAAACTCCATATCCGTTAAGCAATTATTCCCTAATACTCTCTCCTCCCAGAAACCAACGTTACCTCAAAAAATTTAAAAAGTTACAAACGTCCAGGAGTGGGATTAGAACCAATGACCTTTACACCTAATAGCCTAACACACTAACCACTTGCACCACAGAAGCCAAGGCAGCATATTCATCCTTGCAGGTTATATTCACAGATCTTTAATCAAACACCACGTCCCTCTGCTAAGATTTCCACTTCTTCACTTTCACATTGCAAGTAGGTCTGACTTGTGTGATTCTAAAAACTAAAACAAGAAATCATCCCTGCATGTGACACTAGGATCCTTACTTCCTTTCTTCCCAATTCCAGCAGGAAGCGACTGCCTCTTTCTCCCAAAGTTGAGACAGAGACACGAGTAAAACAATTCACTACTTGATGGAAGTGAGAATGGCTTGAGGGAACGGAGAATGGAGCGGGGGTGGGTTTTGGGCAAATAGTTCGCTGCTAATTTGAACTAATGATCCCTGCTTGGGAAGTCAGCCTGATGTCCGAATTTCAGTAAACGTCTTTGAAGCCCAGTTTCATTGCCTCATTCTGAATTTTAAACCCAGATGCTGGGTTTATTCAAAGACATAAGTTCAATATGGCAGTGAGCTCCGAAGCTCTCCCTGAATGATTCTCAAGGAGTACCAAATACACCAACTGGAGGCAGAGCAACATCTGGGGACCTGAGAGACTGTAGGTTGAATACTCCCCGCCAATGCTACTCCTATTAACACGTAGTGATACAAAAATATTGCTGATGGGCCATGGCTCGCCATAGAGAATCACTAGTTTTTAATGAGTATCACTATAATTTTTTATTCTGAAACATGAAACCCACCTGCAAGTTACTTTGAATCAAGAAAATCAGTTTTAGTAATGAACGTAGTTACCCCGGATTCTTTGGAATTCTAAAAGCAGTTAACCATTCAGAGTTCTGCGCAGACTGGGCAATTTTACCAGACGCTCTGGCATTTCTACTGGTGGCTCCTGCCATCCAGAAGTTCCTCAGTTGAGAAAACCAGAGTGTCAATTACACTTACTTAAGGTCTGAAAAAGCCTACTTATTGATTATTAATTACTTAATAATCATTAGTGTTATAATATTAACGTATTAGTATTATCACATTTATCATATAATTAATTACATAACGAAAAAAGCACTTAATATATTACTATTAATGTAATTAATTTATATTAATATCAATTAATTATTAATTGGGTGTTAATTTACCTATATAATCATATGGTCAGTTTTTCTAGAAAAACATGTTGATTCTGCTATGTGTAAAACCAGATCAGAAATGATATTCATAAAATGAAAAATAATACGATGTCATTTCCTAGCTAGGAGGTAAAGCAGATACAAATGGAAGACGTCACTTCCTCCAGGGAAAAAGCTGATTTGATTCAAAAGGCTTTTGTAAAAATTCCATAGACAAGATTTGCTAGAAGTGCAAGAGGCACAGAGAAAGTCTGGGTCCACAGAGTGGAGAGGCTTCCTTTTTTTTTTCTTAAAAATTTTTAAGAAGAGTCAGATGATCAAAGTCCTATTTAAAAAAAAAAGGAAAAAAATAGCAGCTAGAAGAGTCTAGAAGGAGAACTGAACGCAGAAACTTCCACCTGCATAGAAAGGTAACTGTCAAGGAAAATATTAAACAGAAATGACAGGAGCTGGAAACTGATAAATAGATAAATCTCAGCACCAAGGAGAATGCCATTTCCTGGTAAGGAAGGATGGTGACAAAGAAAAGACAGAGTGGTGTGAAAAAGGTGGGGAGCTGTGCTGGAAAGAGAGGCCGGGTGGAAAAGAGGAGAACAAAAGTCAAGGCCAGAGTGTAAAAGGAGGTTATGTGAACGTATCCTTAACAAATGAAATTATTGCAATGGTGCAGCCATCTGGCCTAAAAAATATGAGGTCTGCGATTTACTATGAGAGCATCATCAGAAGACAGGTGCAGGGGTGGAGAGAAGGATGGTGCATTCTGGGTACACAGATGGTAAGGCGGAATGGGAAATTATTATAAGTCATATCTACGTGAGAGGCATATGTGTGTTTGGTTGGGGGGTGGGGGAGGGAGGTATTCTCGGTAATATTCTGCCTCCCTGTGATAGGATTGAGAGCATTGAATAGGAATAAGCATGACTTATTCCAGTCATGCAACTGGAACAAGATGATGGCTGGTAGTCCACCCTGTCAGGCATCTGCCTCCACAGCCTCCCACCTGCTTGGCTAAGTTTGGCCTGCGGTACCTGCCTGCTCTCTCACTTCCGCTGCCCGGTGGTGTAACTACTGGCACGTGTCCAGATTCATTTTCACATCTCTGCTCCCCGGGTGATTAGTCCGCCTCTCTGCTCCCGGGCCCCGCACAAGACCAGGACGCCCTAGGAGCACACCACCGGCAAACAGGACTCACAGGCAGCCCAGGAGCTGGCACGCAACGGGGAAGCTGCCCGGAGCGGTTACTGGCGTAAGAGACAGATAAGGGAGGCGAGTCCCTGCAACTGGGCCGACTTGGAGATGTAGATAGATCCTTCTCCCGCTCGCGGGCGCCGCCGCTGCGGGCACTCAACACGGCCACCCCCGGCCCACCACCCCCACCTTTACCACAAACAGCACCAACAGCACCAGCACCTCACGAGGAAAGAAGGGGTGGGTGGTCAGACGTGAGGGGCGTCGTGGGGGAGGCAGTGGTGCTAGAGAGACCAAACACAGGCGGGGGCGTTTGCTCGTGGCCACAGCCTCGGCGGGGAGAGGCGCCGCCCCGGCCACTCGTGTTTGGGGCTGACGCAACCGTCCGAAAACGAAGACACGGGACGTCGAAGGCCTCGAGTGGGCGCGCGTCAGGGCGGCCAAAAGATTTGGCAGCGGAGGGAGGGTGGAGGTTGCCTGGCACGGCTTGGGCTGCAGGTGCAGGGCGAGGCGCCGAGGCCGCGGAACAAGCGTGGCCTAAAAGTGGGATGTGGACGGTGTGAGGTAGAGAGGAAGAAGAAAGGCTTCCCTGACCGGGAATCGAACCCGGGCCGCGACGGTGAGAGCGCCGAATCCTAACCACTAGACCACCAGGGAGCGTCGGGCTCTACCACGGCTCCTGCTCGACCCATAGCAGCCGCTCGGCGCCACCTTGGCGCCAAGACCCGGCCTTTCCAAGTCCAGCCACGCGCCGCCCCTGGCAATCCACGTGTCCTCCCGTCCTTCCTGCTTGCAGCACCCTCAGAACACTGCGCGCCTGCTTCTCGCACACACAAGAAGAGCCGCTAGGGCCGCCGAGCTCCCTGCTCCCAGCTCTCCCTCACAGGCCCCCGGCCGGCCGGCCGGCCGCCCCCGGAGCGCGGCAAAAGGTCAGCCTGCTGCGTTGGCCGGGAATCGAACCCGGGTCAACTGCTTGGAAGGCAGCTATGCTCACCACTATACCACCAACGCTGCACAACCCAGGCCGCCCCGAGACGCCGGCACCGGGCTCGCCCGAGCGCACTCTCGTCGCCGCTTCCTCCTCCCCCTCCTCCTCCTCCACCTCCGACTCCTTCTCTTCCGACTCCTCCTCCTTCTCTTCCTCCTCCTGCTCCCCTTTCTCTTCCTCGTCGTCCTCCACCTCCTCAGCCGCCAACGCCGCCGCCGCAGCCGCCGCTTGGAGCAGCCCTGCCCCGACGCCACGCCGACCGGCAGCTCAGTGATGTCACAGGCGCCACCAAGGCCCCCCGGCGCCCCACCCGCGCCAGCCCTACGAAGCTGCCCTCGGCCACCAGCCCGACCGCCTCAGGGTGGCGCTCTCGCTGCCTTGCTGCTCCAGGTCCCTCGGCTCCACGCCGCGGCCCGCCCCCGCCCCCGGCGCACGCATCTTCCAGCACCCCGGCTCGCCAAAGCCCTTCTCCACCGGGTGCCTGGCAGACCACTTCCCGCACCGACAGGGGACGGCACTCATCCGCCTCCCACCCGTCCCGGCAGCTGGGCACCTATGCAGCTGTGCATAGCTGCGCAGCCTTGCGTCGCGACGCAAGGAGCCCACGGAGACAGCCACTTTGGGCGGGCCGCAACGTCATCGAGAGCTTGTGGTGTCCAGAGGAGGCCGTCGCTCGGCCGTGGCGACTGAGTGCCCGGCGACGAGGAAGGGCTGGAGGGCTGGAGGGGGTCGAGGGTGGGCAGACTGGGCACGCGCTGGCGCCCTGGGCCTCCCTGGAGGACGGAGGACAGAGGGCGGAGAAGCAGGGCCCTTGGGAGATAGGAGACTGAACAGAGAGCGGCGCCAGCCACCAAAAGAGGGCATGTTGTCTCCCCGTCGGGGAATCGAACCCCGGTCTCCCGCGTGACAGGCGGGGATACTCACCACTATACTAACGAGGACAGCAGGAACCATTGCCGCGCCCGGCCGCTCTCGCGCTGCCTGCCGACGCCTCCCCCTGCCCTCCGCCCCCTGCCCACCACGGGCGCCCGGCACGTGCCCGAGCCGACCCAACGCCACACCAACCGCGTCCTCCAAAGCAGCAGCCCCCGACCCGACAGGGACCCGGACCCAAGTGGCGCTGAAAGCTCCGAGTGCGCGCTGCCTGTTGCCTCCGACGCAGGGATCGAGCCGGGAGGAGAGGGGCGAGACCGAAAGTAAGGCTGCGAGGAGGGGGTGGGCGCGCGCCTGGCCATGGCCGGCGAGGGGAGGCGCGGGTGGGGGCCGGCGGCAGGGGCTGGCAAGACGCGGCCCGGCTCCGTCCGGGGCCAGGGCTGGGCGAGGGCGCCAGCGCGGCGGAGCCAGGCGCGTCGTCTGGCCTTGCTCCCCGTCGGCCGCCGCGCGCCCGCTCCGTCGCTCACCCACTCGGCCGCGCGCCTGGCGCGGAGCACCGCGTCCCGCCAAGGGCACCGGGCTGCGCGTCGCGTCGGGTCCCAGCCAGCCGAGCGGCCACGCGCACGCCCAGGCCCGCCGTCAGGATGGCCGAGCGGTCTAAGGCGCTGCGTTCAGGTCGCAGTCTCCCCTGGAGGCGTGGGTTCGAATCCCACTCCTGACAAGCCAGCCTTTTGGCCCGCCCGACAAACGCACCCGGACCTACGGCAGCGCTTTACTGCCTTCCAGTCCGTTCGCGCCTTGCACTCTTGCCACCTCTCCAAACTGCGGCCCGGACATCCACGCCTCTCAGACGCGGGACCTTCTCAGCCACGGCCGCGGGCCTGGCAGAAACGGCCCGCTACGAACCCTCCGGCCACGGGCTTTCCGGAAAAACGCCCTCCCCGCCAGCTCCTACGCCCCCTCCTACCTGCACCCACACCGGGAAGCCCTTCAGTCCTTCGCAGCACATCTTTCCTCACCTGCTGGCGGCTGCTGCTGCTGGTCTTCCTGCCTGCCTGCCTGCCTGCCTTCGCCCCTCCCACCCACGGCCTCTCCCCCGCCCCACCCCGCCCCCACCGCCACACGCAGAACGGCCGCGTGTGGAAAGCCCTCCACGCCTCGCCCGCCCTCCGACTTCTGCCTGGTGAACAGCGGACTCGTTCTCACAGCCTTTCTTCCACTTCAGCCAGCAGCAGCTCTCCCTCCCTTTCCAACATCCTGTCCTTCCCGCCAGACCCAAAGGCCTGCCAGCCCATTCCATTCCCTCCACAGCTACAGCGAGGTGGCCGCCGACAGCGTCCTCCTGCCTGTGGTGCGTGCCCTCGGTGCTTTTTCGCCATGGGACCCTGGCCGGACCACACCTGCCTGCCTGCCTGCCTGCGTCGGAGCCGGGCGGCGGCTGAGAGGAACGTCGGTGCTCAGCCGCAGCGGCCACGCCTCTCCTGCCCTGACTGGGATTCGGGCGCGGGCCAGGCTGTTCGCCTCCTGGCTTCCTCTGGCGACATCGACAGTCACGCGGCACGGTGGACGGCAGAGATAGCGCAGGACGGGCCGAGCCCGTGGACGGCAGAGAAAGCGCAGGACGGGCCGAGCCCGCCAGCGTCCCTCCATCCATCGGTGCTTCCGACCGCCTCGCGCCCTGGGGTCGCCAGAGTGCCCGGAGCCTCTCATTCAGGTGGCCGGTCGGCCTCCTGCTGAAATGGAGCACATGCCCACGCGGCGAGCAGTGACCAGGGTCCGGCGGTTGGCGGCGAGCGCCGCTGCGGCAGCGATGGGCGCCGGCGGCCATCGGTGCATGGGTGGTTCAGTGGTAGAATTCTCGCCTGCCACGCGGGAGGCCCGGGTTCGATTCCCGGCCCATGCAGACGCAGCGTCCCCTTTTGGTGCCCGCAGCCCCAAAGCAGAGCTGGGTTTCCCAGCTGCCACAATCAAGGCACCGGTCCTGCAACAGCTCGCTCACCACCGTACTTTCCCGGCCCCTGTCCTTCCCACGCAGACGCCCCCAGGCCTCCAGAATCTGACACCTCGCGGGCTCAGCCACTCTTTCGCCCAGACCCCTTCCTTGTCCTTGTTCTCTTCCTGACCCCGACCCCGCTTGTGTCCCGCTTGTCACTAGTAAGGAACTCCCCAAACTGGCAACCGCACAGCCCAACCTCTTCACCTTTCGCCACGTGTCCAAGCTCTCTGCCTCACTCTGCCCCCACTCCGAAAATTATACTATCTTTGTACAACCAGGAGCAAGCAAGTCGCCACCTCTGGGAGCGATACATCCCATTTTCCTAGAGAGTCCCAAAAGCTCTCACTTGCATGAGAAGTTCCAAAGAAGTCCACACTATCATCGCAGACTACACTCTAGATTCACGTTTTGACCCTCAACAGAAACACGTTTCCAACACCGGCCCGCTCCTCCACCGCTACTGCCACCAGCACCATCAGCACGACAAACACCACCCCCTCCCCTGAACCTCTGCTCCCACCAACAGCATCAGCCCTCGGGACAGCACCCCCAGCAGCACCACCTCAGCCTCCTGCCTACTCCCACAAACACCCCCCTCCCACCTCCTATCTCGCCACTTTTTCCCCCGATCCTTCCCAAATCCTACGTTGTCAAGGATCCTGCCCTTGCCTCCGTCCCGTTGCCCTCCTTTTGTTTCCACTTTGTCTTCTTCTCCTTTTCGTAGCAGTATCGTTGGTTGACAACATCGCATTACTTTCAGATGTACAGCAACGTGATTCAGTTATATGTCCTTTTCCAGTTTATTTTCCATTATACGTCATCATGACACATGAATAGTTCCCTGTGCTGGACGGTAAATCCTTGTTGCTTGTGTGCTTTATGTATAGTATTTCCTCTCTGTTAATCGCTGCTCCGGATTTTCCCCTGCCCTACACTTTCCCCTTGGGTAACAAACAGTGTGTTTTCTATGTCTGTGTGTCTGTCTCTCTTTGGCACATACGTTCGTTTGTAGTACGCTTTAGAGTCCCCGTATCTTTGTGCTTCTCTGCCTGACTTACGTCGCTAAGTGTAATATACTCTAGGTCCCTCCTTCTTGGTGCAAATGGCAGTATCTCACTCTTTTGTATGGCTGAGTAACATTCCACAGTACATATATATCACGTCTTCCCGTGCCAGCCATCGGTTGATGGGCACTTGGGTTTTGTCCATGTCTTGGCTGTGGCCCGTAGTGCTGCTGTGAACATGGGGGTGCATGGATCTCTTCAAATGACAGTTTCTCTCCTCTGCCGATGTGTACCCACGATGGGGATTGCTGGATCATATGAGAGCTCGTATTTCACGTATTTCTTTAGTGTGTTGCTTTTATTTATGCATTTAATATTTATTCATTTACTTACTTACTAATAAGAACTACTAGCTGTAATTTTGGAAGAAAAGTTGATTAATAATATTGAGTTAGTTTCAGGTGCACAGCAAAGCGGATTCTGTTTTCCATGTCTAATAATGTTTCAGATTGCTTTCCATGATAGCTTACTACACGATATTGAATATCATTCCCTGTGTTATACTGGAAATCCTTGTTGCTTATGTTTTTTTTTTTTTTTTTTTTTTTTTTTGCAGTACGCGGGCCTCTCACTGCTGTGGCCTCTCCCGTTGCAGAGCACAGGCTCCAGATGCACAGGCTCAGCGGCCATGGCTCACGGGCCCAGCCGCTCCGCGGCATGTGGGATCTTCCCGGACCGGGGCACGAACCCGTGTCCCCTGCATCGGCAGGCGGACTCTCAACCACTGCGCCACCAGGGAAGCCCCCTGCTTATGTCTTTTATATGAAGTACGGTGTATCTGTTCATCGCAGCTCCTAATTTATGTCTCCACCCCTCCCTTTCTCCTCGGGTAACCATCAGTGTGTTTTCTCTGTCTGGGAGTCTGTTTCTCTTTTGCACATACATTCTTTTCTATTACGTTTTAGATTCCACGTATCTTTGTGCTTCTCTGTCAGACTTACTTCACCAAGTGTAATAATCTCTAGGACCATCCTTATTGTGGCAAATGGCAATATTTCATTTTCTGAAATGGCTGAGTAATACTCCCCAGTACATATATACCACATCCTTTTCTCTCAGCCGACTGCTGATGGGCACATGGGTTTTTTCTGTGTCTTGGCTGTGGCACGTAGCGCAGCTACAAACACGGGGGTGCGTGGATCTCTCCAAACAACAGTTTTTCTCTTTGGCGGCTGTGTACCCACGACGGCGATTGCTGGATCATCTGATGGCTCAGTTTCTCATATTTATTTTGTTCGTTGCTTTTATTTATTTATTTACTTGCTTATTTTTAAGTACTAGTACTTGTGGTTTAGGAAGAAGAGTAGATTAACCACACTGAGTTAGTTTCAGGTGTACAGCAAAGGGGATAATGTTTTCCATGTCTCATATTGTTTTGATTGATTTCCAGTACAGGGTATTGCAGGATATTGAATATCATTCCCTGTGTTATTCTGTAAATCCTTGTTGCTTATCTCCTTTATATGAAGTACTGTGATTCTGTTCATCGAGCTCCTAATTTGTCCCTCCACCCCTCCTTTCTCCCTCGGGTAACCATCACTGTGTTTTCCAGGTCTGTGAGCCTGTTTTTGTTTCGCACATAGATTCAGTGGTAGTACTTTTGAGATTCCACATATCTTTGTGTTTCTCTGTCCGACACACTTCACGAAGCGTAATACTCTCTGGGAGCAGTCTTGTGGCAGCAAATGGCAATATTTCATTCTTTCTTATTAACGGCTGAGGGATAGCCCGTAGTACACAGACACCACTTCTTCTTGTACTGGCCCCCCGTTGACGGGCACTTGGGTTTTTTCCATGTCTTGCCTAGCGCAAATAGTGCCGCTGTGAACATGGAGGTGCTTGTGCCTTTCTGAACTCTTGTTTCGCCATTTCCGGGTACGTACCCAGGAGTGGGATTGCTGGATCAGACGGGACCTCTCCCTTGGCCTCTTTCAACCTCAACCCCTCCTCCCCCCACCCCCGCCGCCACACACACCTGAGGCTGGATGGTTTCTCCCGATGAGAGGTGATGTGTGTCTCTGGGGCAGTAGAATGCCCCCACCCGATTCGGACCCCGCCTAGCCCCTGTGGCGCGCTCCGTTTCTGTTGTTCTCTTGCCCGCCTCCTACCCACCGCCCCCAGTAACAACCCATTGCTTGGCCTGACCACCTTGCCGCACAGCACACCAGTCTGGGGCGCTCACCCGCCACCCCACCGCGAAGGGGTCCTCTCCCACCATCTTCCACGCCCCACAGCCCGTTCACACACCCCGCCCTTCCCCCCAGCCTGGAGGCTCGGACCCCTCTCCCCGCCACCTGCCCCTTGTATCCCAGGCCCGACTGTCAAATGTCCTGCCCGGAAGTCTCACTTCTGCCAGCGCTCCTCAGACTCACTCCTACTCCAGGCCCACCCCGCCCCCGATCTGACCCACCCGCACACACGTGCCGGGCCAGGTGCCCCCACCACACCAAGCTTCTGCTGAGCCCCTTCCTGAGCGGCCAGCCGCTCTCCCGGGCCAGGTCCCCGCCAGCCCAACACCTCCCGCTCCTGCCCGCGCTCCAGCCAGACACCCCAGGTCCTTCCTGGCACCTCCCAGCACGCGGCCCACCGCCGCCCTCTCTCCATGGGCTCGTTCTGCTCCGTTCCCTAGCCCGCGTGGGGTGGCCACCGACCACGGCCACAAAGACCTTCATCCCACACTGTCAGCCACCCCCAAGGCACCGGCAAGGGCGTTCAGGAAACCTGCTGCGGTGTTGCGAAGCACCCGTCTGCCCACCGGTGCTCCTTTCCACAGGGGATCCGGCGCTGTCAGAAGGCACCGCGTGTGACAGCGCCGTCGGTGCCGCCGCCGCTGTCGCCGTGGGGGAGAAGCAGTGCTGCTGGAGAGTCCAAACCCCGGCGGGGGCGTTTGCTCGTGGACACAGCCTCGGCGGGGAGAGGCGCCGCCCCGGCCATTCGTGTTTGGGGCTGAGGCAAGCGTGTGAAAACGAAGACACGGGACGTCGAAGGCCTCGAGTGGGCGCGCGCCAGTGCGGCCAAAAGGTGTGGCCGGGCAGGGAGGGTGGAGGTTGCCTGGCAGGGCTTGGGCTGCAGGTGCAGGGCACCGGGCGGCTGTTGTCGGGCAGGGCGCGACGCCGAGGCCGCGGAGCAAGCGTGGCCTAAAAGTGGGATGTGGACGGTGTGAGGGAGAGGGGAAGAAGAAAGGCTTCCCTGACCGGGAATCGAACCCGGGCCGCGGCGGTGAGAGCGCCGAATCCTAACCACTAGACCACCAGGGAGCGTCGGGCTCTACCACGGCTCCTGCTCGACCCATAGCAGCCGCTCGGCGCCACCTTGGCGCCAAGATCCGGCCTTTCCAAGTGCAGCCACACGCCGCCCCTGGCAATCCACGTGTCCTCCCGTCCTTCCTGCTCGCAGCACCCTCAGAACACTGCGCGCCTGCTTCTCGCACACACAAGAAGAGCCGCTAGGGCCGCCGAGCTCCCTGCTCCCAGCTCTCCTTCACAGGGCCCCGGCCGGCCGGCCGCCCGCGCAGCGCGGCAAAAGGTCAGCCCGCTGCGTTGGCCGGGAATCGAACCCGGGTCAACTGCTTGGAAGGCAGCTATGCTCACCACTATACCACCAACGCTGCACAGCCCGGGCCGCCCCGACACGCCGGCACCGGGCTCGCCCGAGCGCACTCTCGTCGCCGCTTCCTCCTCCCCCTCCTCCTCCTCCTCCTCCTCCTCCTCCGACTCCTTCTCTTCCGACTCCTCCTCCTTCTCTTCCTCCTCCTGCTCCCCTTTCTCTTCCTCGTCGTCCTCCACCTCCTCAGCCGCCAACGCCGCCGCCGCAGCCGCCGCTTGGAGCAGCCCTGCCCCGACGCCACGCCGGCCGGCAGCTCTGTGACGTCACAGACGCCACCAAGGCCCCCCGGCGCCCCACCCGCGCCAGCCCCACGAAGCTGCCCTAGACCACCCGCCCGATCGCCTCAGGGTGGCGCTCTCGCTGCCTTGCTGCTCCAGGTCCCTCGGCTCCACGCCGCGGCCCGCCCTCGCCCCCGGCGCACGCATCTTCCAGCACCCCGGCTCGCCAAAGCCCTTCTCCACCCGGCGCCTGGCCAGGCCACATCCCGCACCGACAGGGGACGGCACTCATCCGCCTCCCACCCGTCCCGGCAGCTGGGCACCTATGCAGCTGTGCATTGCTGTGCAGCCTTGCGTCGCGACGCAAGGAGCCCAGGGAGACAGCCACTTTGGGCGGGCCGCAACGTCATCGAGAGCTTGTGGTGTCCAGAGGAGGCCGTCGCTCGGCCGTGGCGACTGAGTGCCCGGCGACGAGGAAGGGCTGGAGGGGGTCGAGGGTGGGCAGGCTGGGCACGCGCTGGGGCCCTGCGCCTCGCTGGAGGACGGAGGGCACAGGGCGGACAAGCAGGGTCCTTGGGAGATAGGCGGCGGGACAGAGAGCGGCGCCAGCCACCAAAAGGGGGCGTGTTGCCTCCCCGTCGGGGAATCGAACCCCGGTCTCCCGCGTGACAGGCGGGGATACTCACCACTATACTAACGAGGACGGCGGCCACCGCCCCCGCGCCCGGACGCTCTCGGGCTGACTGCCGACGCCTCCCCCTGCCCTCCGGCCCCCTGCCCACCACGGGCGCCCGGCACGTGCCCGAGCCGACCCAACGCCACACCAACCGCGTCCTCCAAAGCAGCAGCCCCCGACCCGACAGGGACCCGGACCCGAGTGGCGCTGAAAGCTCCGAGTGCGCGCTGCCTATTGCCTCCGACGCGGGGATCGCGCCGGGAGGAGGGGGCCCGAGACCGAAAGCAAGGCTGCGAGGAGGGGGTGGGCGCGCGCCTGGCCATGGCCGGCGAGGGGAGGCGCGGGTGGGGGCCGGCGGCAGGGGCTGGCAAGACGCGGCCCGGCTCCGTCCGGGGCCAGGGCTGGGCGAGGACGCCACCGCGGCGGAGCCAGGCGCGTCGTCTGGCCTTGCTCCCCGTCGGCCGCCGCGCGCCCGCTCCGTCGCTCCCCCACACGGCCGCGCGCCTGGCGCGGAGCACCGCGTCCCGCCAAGGGCACCGGGCTGCGCGTCGCGTCGGGTCCCAGCCAGCCGAGCGGCCACGCGCACGCCCAGGCCCGCCGTCAGGATGGCCGAGCGGTCTAAGGCGCTGCGTTCAGGTCGCAGTCTCCCCTGGAGGCGTGGGTTCGAATCCCACTCCTGACAAGCCAGCCTTTTGGCCCGCCCGACAAACGCACCCGGCCCTATGGCAGCGCTTTACTGCCTTCCAGTCCGTTCGCGCCTTGCCCTCTTGCCGCCTCTCCAAACTGCGGCCCGGACATCCACGCCTCTCAGACGCGGGACCTTCTCAGCCACGGCCGCGGGCCTGGCAGAAACGGCCCGCTACGAACCCTCCGGCCACGGGCTTTCCGGAAAAACGCCCTCCCCGCCAGCTCCTACGCCCCCTCCTACCTGCACCCACACCGGGAAGCCCTTCAGTCCTTCGCAGCACATCTTTCCTCACCTGCTGGCGGCTGCTGCTGCTGGTCTTCCTGCCTGCCTGCCTGCCTGCCTGCCTTCGCCCCTCCCACCCACGGCCTCTCCCCCGCCCCACCCCGCCCCCACCGCCACACGCAGAACGGCCGCGTGTGGAAAGCCCTCCACGCCTCGCCCGCCCTCCGACTTCTGCCTGGTGAACAGCGGACTCGTTCTCACAGCCTTCCTTCCACTTCCGCCAGCAGCAGCTCTCCCTCTTTCCAACATCCTGTCCTTCCCGCCAGACCCAACGGCCTGCCTGCCCATTCCATTCCCTCCACAGCCACAGCGAGGTGGCCGCCGACAGCGTCCTGACTGCCTTGTGGTGCGTGCCCTCGGTGCTTTTTCGCCTTGGGACCCTGGCCGGACCACACCTGCCTGCCTGCGTCGGAGCCGGGCGGGGGCTGAGAGGAACGTCGCTGCTCAGCCGCAGCGGCCACGCCTCGCCTGCCCTGACTGGGATTCGGGCGCGGGCCAGGCCGGTTCGCCTCCTGGCTTCCTCTGGCGACACC
The DNA here is from genome assembly GCF_964374135.1 of Grampus griseus. Classification (NCBI taxonomy): domain Eukaryota; kingdom Metazoa; phylum Chordata; class Mammalia; order Artiodactyla; family Delphinidae; genus Grampus; species Grampus griseus. The sequence continues at coordinate 67,260,963 of NC_139017.1, read as the reverse complement.
GGCAGTCTCGCGCCTCCGTGGACGGCAGAGAAAGCGCAGGACAGGCCGAGCCCGCCTGCGTCCCTCCATCCATCGGTGCTTCCGACCGCCTCGCGCCCTGGGGTCGCCAGAGTGCCCGGAGCCTCTCATTCAGGTGGCCCGTCGGCCTCCTGCTCAAATGGAGCCCATTCCCACGGGGCGAGCAGTGACCAGGGTCCGGCGGTTGGCGGCGAGCGCCGCTGGGGCAGCGTTGGGCGCCGCTGGGGCAGCGGCGGGCGCCGGCGGCCATCGGTGCATGGGTGGTTCAGTGGTAGAATTCTCGCCTGCCACGCGGGAGGCCCGGGTTCGATTCCCGGCCCATGCAGACGCAGCGTCCCCTTTTGGTGCCCGCAGCCCCAAAGCGGAGCTGGGTTTCCCAGCTGCCACACTCAAGGCACCGGTCCTGCAACAGCTCGCTCACCACCGTACTTTCCCGGCCCCTGTCCTTCCCACGCAGACGCCCCCACCCCACACACACCCGGGAGCCAGGCCTCCAGGACCTGACACCTCGCGGGCTCAGCCACTCTTTCGCCCAGACCCCTTCCTTGTCCTTGTTCTCTTCCTGACCCCGACCCCGCTTGTGTCCCGCTTGTCACCGTAAGGAACACCTCACACAGGCACCCGCACAGCCCAACCTCTTCACCTTTCGCCACGTGTCCAAGCTCTCTGCCTCACTCTGCCCCCACTCCGAAAATTATACTATCTTTGCACAACCAGCAGCAAGCAAGTCGCCACCTCTGGGAGCGATACATCCCAGTTTCCTAGAGAGTCCCAAAAGCGCTCACTTGCACGAGGAGTTCCAAAGAAGTCCACACTATCATCGCAGACTACACTCTAGATTCACGTTTTGACCCTCAACAGAAACACGTTTCCAACACCGGCCCGTTCCTCCACCGCTACTGCCACCAGCACCATCAGCACGACAAACACCACCCCCTCCCCTGAACCTCTGCTCCCACCAACAGCATCAGCCCTCGGGACAGCACCGCCAGCACCACCACCTCAGCCTCCTGCCTATTCCCACAAACACCCCCCTCCCACCTCCTATCTCGCCACTTTTCCCCCCGATCCTTTCCAAATCCTACGTTGTCAAGGATCCTGCCCTTGCCTCTGTCCCGTTGCCCTCTTGTTTTCCCCTTCGTCTTCTTCTCCTTTTCGTAGCAGTATGGTTGGTTTAAACATTGTGTTACTTTCAGGTGTACAGCAAAGTGATTCAGTTATATGTCCTTTTCCAGGTTATTTTCCGTTATACGTTATCACGACACATGAATACAGTTCCCTGTGCTGTACGGTAAATCCTTGTTGCTTGTGTGCTTTATGTATAGTATTTCCTCTCTGTTAATCACAGCTCCGGAATTTCCCCTGCCCTACACTTTCCCCTTGGGTAACGAACAGTGTGTTTTCTATGTCTGTGTGTCTGTCTCTCTTTGGCACATACGTTCGTTTGTAGTACGCTTTAGAGTCCCCGTATCTTTGTGCTTCTCTGCCTGACTTACGTCGCTAAGTGTAATATACTCTAGGTCCCTCCTTCTTGGTGCAAATGGCAGTATCTCACTCTTTTGTATGGCTGAGTAATATTCCACAGTACATATATATCACGTCTTCCCGTGCCAGCCATCGGTTGATGGGCACTTGGGTTTTGTCCATGTCTTGGCTGTGGCCCGTAGTGCTGCTGTGAACATGGGGGTGCATGGATCTCTTCAAATGACAGTTTCTCTCCTCTGCCGATGTGTACCCACGATGGGGATTGCTGGATCATATGAGAGCCCCTATTTCACCTATTTCTTTAGTGTGTTGGTTTTATTTATGCATTTAATATTTATTTATTCATTTACTTACTTACTTATAAGAACGACTAGCTGTAATTTTGGAAGAAAAGTTGATTAACAATATTGAGTTAGTTTCAGGTGCACAGCAAAGCAGATACTGTTTCCCATGTCTAATAACGTTTCAGATTGCTTTCCATGATAGCTTACTACACGATATTGAATATCATTCCCTGTGTTATACTGGAAATCCTTGTTGCTTATGTTTTTTTTTTTTTTTTTTTTTTTTTTTTTTTTTTTTTTGCAGTACGCGGGCCTCTCACTGCTGTGGCCTCTCCCGTTGCGGAGCACAGGCTCCGGACGCGCAGGCTCAGCGGCCATGGCTCACGGGCCCAGCCGCTCCGCGGCATGTGGGATCTTCCCGGACCGGGGCACGAACCCGTGTCCCCTGCATCGGCAGGCGGACTCTCAACCACTGCGCCACCAGGGAAGCCCCCTGCTTATGTCTTTTATATGAAGTACGGTGTATCTGTTCATCGCAGCTCCTAATTTATGTCTCCACCCCTCCCTTTCTCCTTGGGTAACCATCAGTGTGTTTTCTCTGTCTGGGAGTCTGTTTCTCTTTTGCACATACATTCTTTTCTATTACGTTTTAGATTCCACGTATCTTTGTGCTTCTCTGTCAGACTTACTTCACCAAGTGTAATAATCTCTAGGACCATCCTTAGTGTGGCAAATGGCAATATTTCATTTTCTGAAATGGCTGAGTAATACTCCCCAGTACATATATACCACATCCTTTTCTCTCAGCCGACTGCTGATGGGCACATGGGTTTTTTCTGTGTCTTGGCTGTGGCACGTAGCGCAGCTACAAACACGGGGGTGCGTGGATCTCTCCAAACAACAGTTTTTCTCTTTGGCGGCTGTGTACCCACGACGGGGATTGCTGGATCATCTGATGGCTCAGTTCCTCCTATTTATTTATTTATATATTTATTTATTTACTTACTTACTTTTAAGGACTAGTACTTGTGGTTTAGGAAGAAGAGTTGAGTAACCACATGGAGTTAGTTTCAGGTGTACAGCAAAGGGGATACTGTTTTCCATGTCTAATATTGTTTCAGATTGATTTCCAGTATAGGTTATTGCAGGATATTGAATATCATTCCCTGTGTTATTCTGTAAATCCTTGCTGCTTATCTCCTTTATATGAAGCACTGTGTATCGATTCATCGAGCTCCTAATTTATCCCTCCACCCCTCCTTTTTCCCTCGGGTAACCATCACTGTGTTTTCCAGGTCTGTGAGCCTGTTTCTGTTTCGCACATAGATTCAGTGGTAGTACTTTTGAGATTCCACGTATCTTTGTGTTTCTCTGTCGGACATACTTCACGAAGCGTAATATTCTCGGGGAGCAGTCTTGTGGCAGCAAATGGCAATAGTTCATTCTTTTTTATTGATGGCTGAGTGATAGCTCGTACTACATAGATACGACCTCTTCTTGTACTGGCCACCCGTTGACGGGCACTTGGGTTTTTCCCACGTCTTGGCTAGTGCAAATAGTGCCGCTGTGAACATGGAGGTGCCTGGGCCTTTCTGAACTCTTGTTTAGTCATTTCTGGCTACGCACCCAGGAGTGGGATTGCTGGATCAGACGGGACCTCTCCCTTGGCCTCTTTCAACCTCAACCCCTCCTCCCCCGACCCCCGCCACCACACACACCTGAGACTGGATGGTTTCTCCCGATGAGAGGTGATGTGTGTCTCTGGGGCAGTAGAATGCCCCCACCCGATTCGGACCCCGCCTAGCCCCTGTGGCGCGCTCCGTTTCTGTTGTTCTCTTGCCCGCCTCCTACCCACCGCCCCCAGTAACAACCCATTGCTTGGCCTGACCACCTTGCCGCACAGCACACCAGTCTGGGGCGCTCACCCGCCACCCCACCGCGAAGGGGTCCTCTCCCACCATCTTCCACGCCCCACAGCCCGTTCACACACCCCGCCCTTCCCCCCAGCCTGGAGGCTCGGACCCCTCTCCCCGCCACCTGCCCCTTGTATCCCAGGCCCGACTGTCAAATGTCCTGCCCGGAAGTCTCACTTCTGCCAGCGCTCCTCAGACTCACTCCTACTCCAGGCCCACCCCGCCCCCGATCTGACCCACCCGCACACACGTGCCGGGCCAGGTGCCCCCACCACACCAAGCTTCTGCTGAGCCCCTTCCTGAGCGGCCAGCCGCTCTCCCGGGCCAGGTCCCCGCCAGCCCAACACCTCCCGCTCCTGCCCGCGCTCCAGCCAGACACCCCAGGTCCTTCCTGGCACCTCCCAGCACGCGGCCCACCGCCGCCCTCTCTCCATGGGCTCGTTCTGCTCCGTTCCCTAGCCCGCGTGGGGTGGCCACCGACCACGGCCACAAAGACCTTCATCCCACACTGTCAGCCACCCCCAAGGCACCGGCAAGGGCGTTCAGGAAACCTGCTGCGGTGTTGCGAAGCACCCGTCTGCCCACCGGTGCTCCTTTCCACAGGGGATCCGGCGCTGTCAGAAGGCACCGCGTGTGACAGCGCCGTCGGTGCCGCCGCCGCTGTCGCCGTGGGGGAGAAGCAGTGCTGCTGGAGAGTCCAAACCCCGGCGGGGGCGTTTGCTCGTGGACACAGCCTCGGCGGGGAGAGGCGCCGCCCCGGCCATTCGTGTTTGGGGCTGAGGCAAGCGTGTGAAAACGAAGACACGGGACGTCGAAGGCCTCGAGTGGGCGCGCGCCAGTGCGGCCAAAAGGTGTGGCCGGGCAGGGAGGGTGGAGGTTGCCTGGCAGGGCTTGGGCTGCAGGTGCAGGGCACCGGGCGGCTGTTGTCGGGCAGGGCGCGACGCCGAGGCCGCGGAGCAAGCGTGGCCTAAAAGTGGGATGTGGACGGTGTGAGGGAGAGGGGAAGAAGAAAGGCTTCCCTGACCGGGAATCGAACCCGGGCCGCGGCGGTGAGAGCGCCGAATCCTAACCACTAGACCACCAGGGAGCGTCGGGCTCTACCACGGCTCCTGCTCGACCCATAGCAGCCGCTCGGCGCCACCTTGGCGCCAAGATCCGGCCTTTCCAAGTGCAGCCACACGCCGCCCCTGGCAATCCACGTGTCCTCCCGTCCTTCCTGCTCGCAGCACCCTCAGAACACTGCGCGCCTGCTTCTCGCACACACAAGAAGAGCCGCTAGGGCCGCCGAGCTCCCTGCTCCCAGCTCTCCTTCACAGGGCCCCGGCCGGCCGGCCGCCCGCGCAGCGCGGCAAAAGGTCAGCCCGCTGCGTTGGCCGGGAATCGAACCCGGGTCAACTGCTTGGAAGGCAGCTATGCTCACCACTATACCACCAACGCTGCACAGCCCGGGCCGCCCCGACACGCCGGCACCGGGCTCGCCCGAGCGCACTCTCGTCGCCGCTTCCTCCTCCCCCTCCTCCTCCTCCTCCTCCTCCTCCTCCGACTCCTTCTCTTCCGACTCCTCCTCCTTCTCTTCCTCCTCCTGCTCCCCTTTCTCTTCCTCGTCGTCCTCCACCTCCTCAGCCGCCAACGCCGCCGCCGCAGCCGCCGCTTGGAGCAGCCCTGCCCCGACGCCACGCCGGCCGGCAGCTCTGTGACGTCACAGACGCCACCAAGGCCCCCCGGCGCCCCACCCGCGCCAGCCCCACGAAGCTGCCCTAGACCACCCGCCCGATCGCCTCAGGGTGGCGCTCTCGCTGCCTTGCTGCTCCAGGTCCCTCGGCTCCACGCCGCGGCCCGCCCTCGCCCCCGGCGCACGCATCTTCCAGCACCCCGGCTCGCCAAAGCCCTTCTCCACCCGGCGCCTGGCCAGGCCACTTCCCGCACCGACAGGGGACGGCACTCATCCGCCTCCCACCCGTCCCGGCAGCTGGGCACCTATGCAGCTGTGCATTGCTGTGCAGCCTTGCGTCGCGACGCAAGGAGCCCAGGGAGACAGCCACTTTGGGCGGGCCGCAACGTCATCGAGAGCTTGTGGTGTCCAGAGGAGGCCGTCGCTCGGCCGTGGCGACTGAGTGCCCGGCGACGAGGAAGGGCTGGAGGGGGTCGAGGGTGGGCAGGCTGGGCACGCGCTGGGGCCCTGCGCCTCGCTGGAGGACGGAGGGCACAGGGCGGACAAGCAGGGTCCTTGGGAGATAGGCGGCGGGACAGAGAGCGGCGCCAGCCACCAAAAGGGGGCGTGTTGCCTCCCCGTCGGGGAATCGAACCCCGGTCTCCCGCGTGACAGGCGGGGATACTCACCACTATACTAACGAGGACGGCGGCCACCGCCCCCGCGCCCGGACGCTCTCGGGCTGACTGCCGACGCCTCCCCCTGCCCTCCGGCCCCCTGCCCACCACGGGCGCCCGGCACGTGCCCGAGCCGACCCAACGCCACACCAACCGCGTCCTCCAAAGCAGCAGCCCCCGACCCGACAGGGACCCGGACCCGAGTGGCGCTGAAAGCTCCGAGTGCGCGCTGCCTATTGCCTCCGACGCGGGGATCGCGCCGGGAGGAGGGGGCCCGAGACGGAAAGCAAGGCTGCGAGGAGGGGGTGGGCGCGCGCCTGGCCATGGCCGGCGAGGGGAGGCGCGGGTGGGGGCCGGCGGCAGGGGCTGGCAAGACGCGGCCCGGCTCCGTCCGGGGCCAGGGCTGGGCGAGGACGCCACCGCGGCGGAGCCAGGCGCGTCGTCTGGCCTTGCTCCCCGTCGGCCGCCGCGCGCCCGCTCCGTCGCTCCCCCACACGGCCGCGCGCCTGGCGCGGAGCACCGCGTCCCGCCAAGGGCACCGGGCTGCGCGTCGCGTCGGGTCCCAGCCAGCCGAGCGGCCACGCGCACGCCCAGGCCCGCCGTCAGGATGGCCGAGCGGTCTAAGGCGCTGCGTTCAGGTCGCAGTCTCCCCTGGAGGCGTGGGTTCGAATCCCACTCCTGACAAGCCAGCCTTTTGGCCCGCCCGACAAACGCACCCGGCCCTATGGCAGCGCTTTACTGCCTTCCAGTCCGTTCGCGCCTTGCCCTCTTGCCGCCTCTCCAAACTGCGGCCCGGACATCCACGCCTCTCAGACGCGGGACCTTCTCAGCCACGGCCGCGGGCCTGGCAGAAACGGCCCGCTACGAACCCTCCGGCCACGGGCTTTCCGGAAAAACGCCCTCCCCGCCAGCTCCTACGCCCCCTCCTACCTGCACCCACACCGGGAAGCCCTTCAGTCCTTCGCAGCACATCTTTCCTCACCTGCTGGCGGCTGCTGCTGCTGGTCTTCCTGCCTGCCTGCCTGCCTGCCTGCCTTCGCCCCTCCCACCCACGGCCTCTCCCCCGCCCCACCCCGCCCCCACCGCCACACGCAGAACGGCCGCGTGTGGAAAGCCCTCCACGCCTCGCCCGCCCTCCGACTTCTGCCTGGTGAACAGCGGACTCGTTCTCACAGCCTTCCTTCCACTTCCGCCAGCAGCAGCTCTCCCTCTTTCCAACATCCTGTCCTTCCCGCCAGACCCAACGGCCTGCCTGCCCATTCCATTCCCTCCACAGCCACAGCGAGGTGGCCGCCGACAGCGTCCTGACTGCCTTGTGGTGCGTGCCCTCGGTGCTTTTTCGCCTTGGGACCCTGGCCGGACCACACCTGCCTGCCTGCGTCGGAGCCGGGCGGGGGCTGAGAGGAACGTCGCTGCTCAGCCGCAGCGGCCACGCCTCGCCTGCCCTGACTGGGATTCGGGCGCGGGCCAGGCCGGTTCGCCTCCTGGCTTCCTCTGGCGACACCGGCAGTCTCGCGCCTCCGTGGACGGCAGAGAAAGCGCAGGACAGGCCGAGCCCGCCTGCGTCCCTCCATCCATCGGTGCTTCCGACCGCCTCGCGCCCTGGGGTCGCCAGAGTGCCCGGAGCCTCTCATTCAGGTGGCCCGTCGGCCTCCTGCTCAAATGGAGCCCATTCCCACGGGGCGAGCAGTGACCAGGGTCCGGCGGTTGGCGGCGAGCGCCGCTGGGGCAGCGTTGGGCGCCGCTGGGGCAGCGGCGGGCGCCGGCGGCCATCGGTGCATGGGTGGTTCAGTGGTAGAATTCTCGCCTGCCACGCGGGAGGCCCGGGTTCGATTCCCGGCCCATGCAGACGCAGCGTCCCCTTTTGGTGCCCGCAGCCCCAAAGCGGAGCTGGGTTTCCCAGCTGCCACACTCAAGGCACCGGTCCTGCAACAGCTCGCTCACCACCGTACTTTCCCGGCCCCTGTCCTTCCCACGCAGACGCCCCCACCCCACACACACCCGGGAGCCAGGCCTCCAGGACCTGACACCTCGCGGGCTCAGCCACTCTTTCGCCCAGACCCCTTCCTTGTCCTTGTTCTCTTCCTGACCCCGACCCCGCTTGTGTCCCGCTTGTCACCGTAAGGAACACCTCACACAGGCACCCGCACAGCCCAACCTCTTCACCTTTCGCCACGTGTCCAAGCTCTCTGCCTCACTCTGCCCCCACTCCGAAAATTATACTATCTTTGCACAACCAGCAGCAAGCAAGTCGCCACCTCTGGGAGCGATACATCCCAGTTTCCTAGAGAGTCCCAAAAGCGCTCACTTGCACGAGGAGTTCCAAAGAAGTCCACACTATCATCGCAGACTACACTCTAGATTCACGTTTTGACCCTCAACAGAAACACGTTTCCAACACCGGCCCGTTCCTCCACCGCTACTGCCACCAGCACCATCAGCACGACAAACACCACCCCCTCCCCTGAACCTCTGCTCCCACCAACAGCATCAGCCCTCGGGACAGCACCGCCAGCACCACCACCTCAGCCTCCTGCCTATTCCCACAAACACCCCCCTCCCACCTCCTATCTCGCCACTTTTCCCCCCGATCCTTTCCAAATCCTACGTTGTCAAGGATCCTGCCCTTGCCTCTGTCCCGTTGCCCTCTTGTTTTCCCCTTCGTCTTCTTCTCCTTTTCGTAGCAGTATGGTTGGTTTAAACATTGTGTTACTTTCAGGTGTACAGCAAAGTGATTCAGTTATATGTCCTTTTCCAGGTTATTTTCCGTTATACGTTATCACGACACATGAATACAGTTCCCTGTGCTGTACGGTAAATCCTTGTTGCTTGTGTGCTTTATGTATAGTATTTCCTCTCTGTTAATCACAGCTCCGGAATTTCCCCTGCCCTACACTTTCCCCTTGGGTAACGAACAGTGTGTTTTCTATGTCTGTGTGTCTGTCTCTCTTTGGCACATACGTTCGTTTGTAGTACGCTTTAGAGTCCCCGTATCTTTGTGCTTCTCTGCCTGACTTACGTCGCTAAGTGTAATATACTCTAGGTCCCTCCTTCTTGGTGCAAATGGCAGTATCTCACTCTTTTGTATGGCTGAGTAATATTCCACAGTACATATATATCACGTCTTCCCGTGCCAGCCATCGGTTGATGGGCACTTGGGTTTTGTCCATGTCTTGGCTGTGGCCCGTAGTGCTGCTGTGAACATGGGGGTGCATGGATCTCTTCAAATGACAGTTTCTCTCCTCTGCCGATGTGTACCCACGATGGGGATTGCTGGATCATATGAGAGCCCCTATTTCACCTATTTCTTTAGTGTGTTGGTTTTATTTATGCATTTAATATTTATTTATTCATTTACTTACTTACTTATAAGAACGACTAGCTGTAATTTTGGAAGAAAAGTTGATTAACAATATTGAGTTAGTTTCAGGTGCACAGCAAAGCAGATACTGTTTCCCATGTCTAATAACGTTTCAGATTGCTTTCCATGATAGCTTACTACACGATATTGAATATCATTCCCTGTGTTATACTGGAAATCCTTGTTGCTTATGTTTTTTTTTTTTTTTTTTTTTTTTTTTTTTTTTTTTTTTTTGCAGTACGCGGGCCTCTCACTGCTGTGGCCTCTCCCGTTGCGGAGCACAGGCTCCGGACGCGCAGGCTCAGCGGCCATGGCTCACGGGCCCAGCCGCTCCGCGGCATGTGGGATCTTCCCGGACCGGGGCACGAACCCGTGTCCCCTGCATCGGCAGGCGGACTCTCAACCACTGCGCCACCAGGGAAGCCCCCTGCTTATGTCTTTTATATGAAGTACGGTGTATCTGTTCATCGCAGCTCCTAATTTATGTCTCCACCCCTCCCTTTCTCCTTGGGTAACCATCAGTGTGTTTTCTCTGTCTGGGAGTCTGTTTCTCTTTTGCACATACATTCTTTTCTATTACGTTTTAGATTCCACGTATCTTTGTGCTTCTCTGTCAGACTTACTTCACCAAGTGTAATAATCTCTAGGACCATCCTTAGTGTGGCAAATGGCAATATTTCATTTTCTGAAATGGCTGAGTAATACTCCCCAGTACATATATACCACATCCTTTTCTCTCAGCCGACTGCTGATGGGCACATGGGTTTTTTCTGTGTCTTGGCTGTGGCACGTAGCGCAGCTACAAACACGGGGGTGCGTGGATCTCTCCAAACAACAGTTTTTCTCTTTGGCGGCTGTGTACCCACGACGGGGATTGCTGGATCATCTGATGGCTCAGTTCCTCCTATTTATTTATTTATATATTTATTTATTTACTTACTTACTTTTAAGGACTAGTACTTGTGGTTTAGGAAGAAGAGTTGAGTAACCACATGGAGTTAGTTTCAGGTGTACAGCAAAGGGGATACTGTTTTCCATGTCTAATATTGTTTCAGATTGATTTCCAGTATAGGTTATTGCAGGATATTGAATATCATTCCCTGTGTTATTCTGTAAATCCTTGCTGCTTATCTCCTTTATATGAAGCACTGTGTATCGATTCATCGAGCTCCTAATTTATCCCTCCACCCCTCCTTTTTCCCTCGGGTAACCATCACTGTGTTTTCCAGGTCTGTGAGCCTGTTTCTGTTTCGCACATAGATTCAGTGGTAGTACTTTTGAGATTCCACGTATCTTTGTGTTTCTCTGTCGGACATACTTCACGAAGCGTAATATTCTCGGGGAGCAGTCTTGTGGCAGCAAATGGCAATAGTTCATTCTTTTTTATTGATGGCTGAGTGATAGCTCGTACTACATAGATACGACCTCTTCTTGTACTGGCCACCCGTTGACGGGCACTTGGGTTTTTCCCACGTCTTGGCTAGTGCAAATAGTGCCGCTGTGAACATGGAGGTGCCTGGGCCTTTCTGAACTCTTGTTTAGTCATTTCTGGCTACGCACCCAGGAGTGGGATTGCTGGATCAGACGGGACCTCTCCCTTGGCCTCTTTCAACCTCAACCCCTCCTCCCCCGACCCCCGCCACCACACACACCTGAGACTGGATGGTTTCTCCCGATGAGAGGTGATGTGTGTCTCTGGGGCAGTAGAATGCCCCCACCCGATTCGGACCCCGCCTAGCCCCTGTGGCGCGCTCCGTTTCTGTTGTTCTCTTGCCCGCCTCCTACCCACCGCCCCCAGTAACAACCCATTGCTTGGCCTGACCACCTTGCCGCACAGCACACCAGTCTGGGGCGCTCACCCGCCACCCCACCGCGAAGGGGTCCTCTCCCACCATCTTCCACGCCCCACAGCCCGTTCACACACCCCGCCCTTCCCCCCAGCCTGGAGGCTCGGACCCCTCTCCCCGCCACCTGCCCCTTGTATCCCAGGCCCGACTGTCAAATGTCCTGCCCGGAAGTCTCACTTCTGCCAGCGCTCCTCAGACTCACTCCTACTCCAGGCCCACCCCGCCCCCGATCTGACCCACCCGCACACACGTGCCGGGCCAGGTGCCCCCACCACACCAAGCTTCTGCTGAGCCCCTTCCTGAGCGGCCAGCCGCTCTCCCGGGCCAGGTCCCCGCCAGCCCAACACCTCCCGCTCCTGCCCGCGCTCCAGCCAGACACCCCAGGTCCTTCCTGGCACCTCCCAGCACGCGGCCCACCGCCGCCCTCTCTCCATGGGCTCGTTCTGCTCCGTTCCCTAGCCCGCGTGGGGTGGCCACCGACCACGGCCACAAAGACCTTCATCCCACACTGTCAGCCACCCCCAAGGCACCGGCAAGGGCGTTCAGGAAACCTGCTGCGGTGTTGCGAAGCACCCGTCTGCCCACCGGTGCTCCTTTCCACAGGGGATCCGGCGCTGTCAGAAGGCACCGCGTGTGACAGCGCCGTCGGTGCCGCCGCCGCTGTCGCCGTGGG